>NW_028263392.1:15196875-15893750 GCF_051168715.1 Poecilia mexicana
TTTTAGAGTTAAATAATGGAGTCAGGTATAAAATCTGCTGCTGTGGTTCCAAACAGAGGCGCTGATAGGAGGCTGTGATGCGGGAGGCCCAGCCCATTTCTCAGTCATTTATATATTAGAATATATAGAATAAAAAAAAATTCAAAAAATTTAGAAAAACTGCGTGAAAACTAAAAAGATAATTCAAATATATGCAGTGACAGAGATTTTATACATGACAATATTTTTTTATATACATTGTCTTCTGTATTTTTGAAATACATTGCATGTGAATCTATATGAACAGTCAGTTGATGCTTAGTTGCGTATGCTAACTACTTTTTTTTTAATTCAAAACTTTAGTTAATATCAACATGTTGCATGTTCATTTAAACTATAAATTAAATAATCAAAAATGACAAATACTTTATATGAGGATGTCAGATAATGCATCAAAGCAATTTTTGCCCGTTTCTGGGCTTAATAATAACTGAAATTATTTTTATAATTTTTTACACTTTTAAAGAGTGAAAATGCCCAAAATATAGATAATATTTAATATGAATATTTATGTCAATTCAAAAAATATTAATATATAGTAATTTAATTTTAGAAAGTTGACATTTTTTTGTAAAGCGATAAGATTTTAAAACATCTATTAAGGGTATATAATTTTGTAAACATGTAGAAATAATTTTTAAATGAAGTTTCTGCCTCGGTACACTTTCAGATATCCAGAAACTGGTTTGTATTTTCTGTTATAAGCTTTGAATGACAAACCTGCAGTCTGGAAATACTCTGAGCTGAAGTTAAACCTGTTGAGGCTTATTCTGGGAAGCCGCAGCCTTATCTCGTTTCTGCAGACCAGGAGACGAACTTTAAGTCCTTCTCTGCATGTTGGAGTTTTAACATGGATTAATAATTCAGTCGAATCTCAATAAATTAAACCTCTTGCATTTAACAGTTTAAAATTAGCATGAGAAAAGATGTAGTGGCACAGAAAGCCCTGCACAGCTGAGACTTTATGCATATTTTTTGTTGATGTGATTCTCAGAGTCACTGTGGCGCTAAAAAACCCCAAACCCGTCTTGCATCCACACTATCCAGTATAATGCTGCCACCACCGTGTTTTACTGTTCCTTTGCTGATAGTGTATAAAGTTTGGTTACGAACTCGTCTCCCATACAATTTTTGTGTTATTTGAGCAAAGCGCGGATGTTTCCTTGAATAAAATGTTTGTCAGCTTTCTGTGGAAGTGAAAATTAAAAAGCGTTTACACTGAGTGTAGCGAAATATCTGTCGAATCAACTGCCGGACTGATCGAGGGGAATGTTCAGCACGTCCTTGACCGAGGATGAAAGGTGACCCTTCTATATTTAGACTTCCAGCGTTCGTCACTCCAAGTGTCCGACAGCTGGCCGAGCTTCTGCCACGCGGCTGCTCCCACAACATTCCTGAAAACTAAATTCACAGCGTTCCGGTGGGACAAAAGTAGAAGTATCTACGACTAATTTTCAAATTTATAGTTTGGATAAATAAATATTTTGTCCACTATTCATTTGCAGAATTGTTGAATTCAACCATCTTGGAGGGTTTTCAGTATCAAATGATCTATTTAAAAACTTAAATCAGAATTATGTCCTGACTTTGACTAGGCTGCCTCCATTTTGTTTATTTTTTTGAATCATTCCTGCTGGATTACCTCAGTGAGCTTAACCTTGAGGTCACAAACTGACAGCTGGATGGAGAATTCATAGATCCATCAATTAAAGCAAGCAACCCAACACCATCATACTACCCTACTGTATTTGACTGTCATTATATTGTAATTCTGAAATGCAGTGTTGGTTTTAAGCCAGTTGTAGCAGGACAAACATGGAACAAGGTGCGTTCACACCAGAATTATTTAGTTCGCTTTAATAGAACTTCAGTTTTTGTCTAGAAAGTTCCATTCGTTTGAGGAGATCCGAATGCTAATCGAACAAAAAAGTGAACTCTGCTCCATCTCAGTGTGAGTTCAGTTAAAATTAACTCTGTTGTGGTCTGAATGCATATGTGAACACCAAGCGAACCGGAGACCGCTCCAACAGCAGGAAGCGGACTACAGCGCAGGGCATTCTGGGTAAATACAACCAAAACAAATGTGCTAGCCTCGCGCTAGTGGGAGAAATGACCCGTGAGCTTTTACCAAAGACAAAAGAGAAATCCTACAACGGCTAAAATCTGACACCATTTTTGTTTACATTTTGTAAAGAAGAAAGTTGCTCTCAGTGTTTTCAGAGGTTTTTGTGTCTTTTTCTTGAGTGATTCTTGGTGCAGCGCCCCCACAGGTGAGGAGTGGAACAGGTTTTAAAAATGGTTTGGTTCGTTTGACTCAATGCAGTATGAAACCGAACCGCAGCAGCTGAAAAATGAAACAAATGTTTCTATTTCTGTCCCCAATCAAATCAACTCTACTGGGCTCTACCATCTGGGCCAGACTTTCAAAAGCGGCTACAAGGGCCCCAAGTGGCCCCAAATATTTTTTATTTCTTATTTTTTTATGAATGCACATTTTACTAGCAAACTCATAGGAAACTCATAGACCCAAGACTATGAAGTCATAATACAGCCTTTAGCATGAAGCCATCTGCCAGACATTTGAATCCAACAATTCATTAATTCGTTTATTAACGTGTTGGTGTACCTGTTCATGTATTGTAATTTGCATGTGTAAAATATGGGACCAAATCTGGCTCCAGCCCGGGGGCCCGCATCCTTCTAAATCCTGCCCTGCCTGCTATAATTGAGGCACATGCTTAGTTGTTTCTTGCATCATTATTTTTTTGCTATTTTGCATTTTTTGTCTACCTCCCAGCGCCTGCTTTTGTCATAATTAGTGTTTTTGCTGAGCTCTCCTGGTTGTGAAGCTTTCGGTTGGAGGGGAGTCACAGCTGATGACGGTAGTTTCTAAACACCAGGGATCAGAGCAGCTGGACAGCACCTGCTCACACTCAGCTGTGAAGGGAAGCATGACGACATGTGAAAACTTGACAAGGTGGTGGAAGAGAACATCTGAGCGCCGCAGCCCGACAATGTGCTGAACACACATATTCACGCGCCGCACAGACACACACCATGACTTCATCTCCAGTCAGATGATCCGGTCGGGTCGCTGCTCTACAAAAGAGAGGCTTACACTGCTTTAACTGGCCGAGTGTCGGGTTACAGCTGCTGAAACTAAAGATGGACGCCTGAAATCCCTGAAAACAAACGAAAACTTTACGGTTGAAAAGCATTGTCACGTAAAACCTGGAAGATAGAGTCGTTCTAAAACATCCCTGTAGCTCAGAGAATAGACTTTAAAAGAACAACATAGCACCAAAATACATTAAAGATTTGCTGTTGTTGTATCAGCCTTCCAGACCACTCAGGTATTCTGGTTCTGTATTTCCAGGACCAGAATCGAGATCTAGACATTTGTTCCATTTTCAGCTGCTGTGGTTTGCTTTCATACTGCATTGAGTCAAACGAACCAAACCGTTTTTAAAACCTGTTCCCCTCCTCGCCTTTGGTGGCGCTGCATCAAGAACCGCTGAAGGAAACGACATGGAGAAGCAGAATTCAGCTGTAAGTTCTTCCAGAAAACTGAAAAACAGCCGAAACACTCATTTCCTTTAAATTAGAATTGCTTTTGAACCATAAAAATGAAACATCGACCAAATTATTCAAATGATTTTGGTGATGGCTCTCATCAAAATGTAAAGTTTGTTCAATTGTTGACTTTATAACGTTGTAATTTTCAGTTTTTATTATGTAAAGCACCTTGAACCGCCTTGCTGCTGAAATATTCTATACAAATAAACTTGATTGATTGATTGATATAACTCAGCTAATATTCAATCTCCTCCATGCAGATTCTTCACCTGAGAGGAACTCATTGGTAGAAATGGGAGAAATTTACCAGTTTACATCCTTGTGAAGGATTTTCAACCAGCTCTATTGTTTTAATTCAGCTCAATCACAGGATTATTGAGTAACAACAACCTGCTTGAGGTCACGCCACACCATTTAAATTTGACTAGGACACAAGAAAAATTAGGCCTAGACAATATGGCTGAAAAACATATCGGTTGATATCAATAATTACATATCAGATAATACATTATTTAATGTTCTTGTTTACAGAAACTTTATAATGGATTTTATTTATTTTTATTGTTTTGTTTATTCATTTTGGATATTTAAAATATCTTCCAGTTCCAGTCTTAAATGTTCCTTAGAATTTAAAGTTTATTGATTTTGCATTGATTTGCCATTAGCATTATGTTACTTAAAATGGTCTCAAATGAACCTTATTTTTGTTTATCACAATAACTTCTGGGACAGTTTAGTGTCCAGTAAGGTTTGTTATGGTGACAGGCCTTCATGTTGCTTTCTGTCTTCTTATTCTCCTGCTGCATTAATCATTAACGCTTAATTACATAATTGTTCCTGGATTAGATTCCAGTGTTCCCAGTGTTTCCAGTGTCATGTTTTAATGGTTTGGGCTGTTCTCCTTCAGATGAGCAGCAGAGGGGAGGAAGAGGAGGAGGAAGAGGGGCTGCTTCTGCTTCATGCAAACCGGCGAGGCATCCCCCGTGGCAACACGCAGCCCTGTCATCTCCTGCCTCGTGCCTGGATCACTGAATCAGGGGCAACACACTCATTAAGCCCTTTTTTCCCCTCTTCATCACCCTCCTCTTCCTCTCTGCTGCCATCGTCTCGTCCTCCTTACTCCGTCATCTCCTCGCCCGCGGCTCTGCTCAGGAAAACCCCAGGAGGCCGAGCGGGGAGGCGTGCAGAAGGTGATGGGAGAAAAATCAGATGGCGGTTTGTTAAATATTAATCTGATGAAGATGCAGCAGGAGAACAAAGAGCAGATGTTGATTCAGAAGACGGAAAGCAGCTCAGAGAGGTGGAGTTCAAACTCCACTCCAGTGGAGGACCACAGGACAGGCGAACCGAAACAGATCAGTGTGTTTCAAAGCTGGAAAAAACTGAATCCCATCAATTTTTCATTAAGTAAGTTTACTTATTAATACGTTTTTAATGAAATCTAGTAGTTATTTACTGATGTTTCTAATTCGGATGGAATTACCAACGCAAACATTCTCCGCGATTATTACAAATATAGAGTTCCCACGAGTCTGAACAGGAAGTGATTCGCACCACTGAGCTGCCATCTTGGTAGGCAAACGCAGCGCAGCATGTGATTCCCAGGTAAAACCCACATATGGATGCCTTAGTCCTCGCAGGTTCGATTCCCGACCTGGCGACTTTTGTCGCATGTCTTCCCCTTCTCTCATTTCCCACTTTCCTGTCAATTAACTATCAAATAAAGGCCACTAGAGCCAATAAAACCTTTTATAAAATTTTTTGAGTACTCCACCCACCTCTATGTAATACTAAGATAAACATCTGTGATGTTTACTGTAGTACTTACAGCCGAACTAGCAAAACTAGCTTAGCTGACGTAGCTTTTATCTGCTAGCTAAGACAGCCACTTAGCCGACACGTTTGTTACTACATGTACTTTCTTTGCCAGTTACCAGAACCTTGTTATTCTCATGAGGAGTTCGTATGTCCTTCACTAAGTCGTTTAAACAGTCATTGTAAGCGTCCATGGATTTGAGGCTGCGAAGCTCCTTCATGGTGAGCACACAAGTACAACATGGATAGTAGGAGATCCGAGGCAGCAGCGTCTGACATGTTTCCTTTATCTGTCTCATACGGGTCGATCCTGACAGCAGCCATTGTGTTTGTATATATTTCTCTTGCACATTGGTCAAGAGGGTCAATATGTTTTCTTTTTGTTGGTCTGGAAGTCATGATGGTTCATTTATGCTTTGCCTACAAAGATGGCGCCGATCACTTCCAGTTCAGACTTGTGGGAACCATATATGGGGAATCAAATCAAACTTTGAGCATTTTGATTTGATTCAGGACTAGAGTTACTGTCTATAGCAGTGGTCCCCAAACTTTTTCCTGTGAGGGCCACATAACCTTTCCCTTCTCTGGTGGGGGGCCGGAGATTGTTGACGGGGGGGGGGGTTTCTCGATTGATTTTTACCCAGAAAGCACATGGGCAAAAACCATGAGTGAAACGGTGACTGGGACTGACTAGTATATATTCCATTGAGGGAATGTAACTTTAACATATTAATTTTAACATAAAGGCTCATTTTGAAGTATAAGCTGCTACTTACAGGCATCGCTTCAAAGAATTCAACCTGGAATGCGGGTTCACAACAGACACGTGTGTTCATCTGGTCTACCGCTAGCAAACAACTGTACTGATTAAATAACATAAAAGTCAAGCAATTCCCTAAAAGTCCAACAGATGGCAGCACAATGCACCCCACAGTTTACAGTACACACTTCCTGCTAAAGAGCCCCCTGGTGGTTGAAGAAAAATCCACATATAAACCAGAAAATACAATGACTGAAAAAAAAATCTGAATGCTCTCTGGTATTGTTCAGGGGGCCGGACCAAATGTGGAGGCGGGCCGGATTCGGCCCGCGGGCCGTAGTTTGGGGACCCCTGGTCTATAGAATTGATTTTTTTGCTCCTTTATGCTATATATCATTAAATAAAAGAAAAGTTTGATTTGCCTTTCAGAAAAAAAAAAAAATAAGAATATTAAAAGTATTCTAGATTTTTTTACTTCTAGATTACAGGAAAATGTGCCTTTAAAATACATCTTAATATGCCTTTCAGGGCTTCCGCAGGTGATAAATGCCCTTTAAATAAAATCTGACTATTGGCCAAACTCTTATTCATGCAAAGTTTTATTCCCTTCACACATGGGTGAGTGAACAAAGCAGCAGCTGCAGCAAGACTTATGAATGTACCAAGCAAGCCCTGTCCTCATTCATAAATACACAGAATGCTTATATAACACCTATGCAGAGTCGCCCTCTCTGCACTATTTATAGGCCCCATAGCATGCAGCGGGAAAAGAGCGAGGCCACTTCACGCAACGCCCTTCAAGACCAACACACGGCCCTTGGAGGGACCGCCGGGGCCCGACTTCAGGGAGCTATAATTAGAGTCACGTCACGGAAGAGCCGGCGAAGAGGGAGAGACAGGCGAAGTGACAGATGGGGGGAATGGGGACATTAACCGAGCTGAGCTGCTAATGATGGAGGTTTGTGTTTCTGAGGTTTTACTTCAGGTGTTTCTGCAGGGGTCACCATGTTCCAAACTAAACACAGCATTTAAAAGACGCCTCGACATTCTGGAACCTGCAGGCTCTAAAATGAAGAAATAATGAAAACTGAAATTGAGAAGACATCTTCGTTAACTGAAATAAATAAAAACGTTAATTAATGGGTAAAAACTAAAACTGGAACTATATCAATCAAATTTATTTCACACATTTTAATGACAAGGCAGTTCAAAGTGCTTTAAATAATAAAAACATAAAAATACAAAGCCATATAACAGTCAAAAGTTTAAACATTACATTTTGCAAAGTTTTGTCATTACACATCAAAAAGTTGGTCACCATCATTTATTATGGTTCAAATAAAATGTGTTTATAAAACTAACCAAAACGCACTCGGATTATAGATGATATTCTTTGTTTTTGTGTTTATAAATTTATTTATTAGCCTTTTGAACTGATGTGAAATATATTCTTTTTCCCACATGAATAGTTTAGATCAGCTGCCTGCAAAGTATGGCGGTGCCTCTGCTAAACACCAGTCAGTTCAACAATAATTAAATACATCTTTATAAAATTATATATTTTGTTAGTTATTCAACACCCAATGTATAAATAATCACAAACTTTGATATTTTTCAATTTTGTACCTAAAAATTAACCAAAATATAAAAAACTGAATTTTAACAATATTTAACTAATAATAGCTAGCTAACCCACTCTAAAACTAAATTAAAACTGATTAAATTAGCCAAAATATCAAATTGAAATAAAAAATCCCAAACTATCAGAACCCCAGACAGTAAATCCACTTATCCTGCCATTATGAGCCAACAATGAGTCCCCCAGAGAGCTGCACGGCTTGTTGGGTTAAAAATAATTTACAGCCCGTCAGCAGGGCGTAAATTAACACCCTCACAGCTCGGAGTAAATAAAGAAACCATAAAATGGCCATGTCGATGGCGAAACGACACTTTGATCACCATAACGCCGACCTGAATGGGGCTGGGTGTCAGCGGGCGGATCGATGCAGCCACTGTAGATGTCAGGGTGACATAACGCCGCCGCAGGAGACTCTGCAGGAGCCGAGCAGGATGAAGATGAAGGAGAGGCGTCCTGGCAGGTTTGACAGCTGATCAGCGCTTAAAAAAAAATAACGCCAACCGTGGGGAAGACGGGCAGAGAAATGGTACATGCAGAACAGCTGATGGTCGTCAGACCATGGATCACCCAGTAGCAACCGATAACACACAAGCTGCAGCTGTTAATTTACATTAAATTCTCCCAAGATTAATCGGTTTAATTGTGATTAATCGTGATTAATCAATTATTGAAATAATTGTCAACTAATTTAATCACCCATTAATCGTTAACTGCTTTATAGCGACTGAAATAAAGTAAATTTTCTCAAAGTACAACAAAGTCATAGCAGTAATTAAGCCAAAGCTGGTTTTTTGGGGGGCTCTGGTAATATGTTTACCTATAACTCCTCAAGTAACCTAGTTGTAATTTGACCTGGTTCAAATTCTTTAAAAAAATAAAATGAGAAAATCTCCTATAAATCTCCTTTTGCTGTTCATTTCTTAATCAGTTATTGCAAAAATGAATTAATCTACAAATAATCAAGCATCACTAAAGTAAAGCTATGTTGCATTTTAGCCAGTAACATGTTTATTTTTTCATTTAAAATAGAAATTTAATAGCTTATTTGCATTTTTTGCTGTATGTTTTGTATAATAAAATGCTTAAATGGCTACATGCTGCAGAATCTACCAATTTTCCTTTCAGATTAATTGGTTAATCGTCCGAATAATTGATTACTAGTTGCATATTTAGTGTTACAGGACTTGTTTTCTTGTGAATAAAGACTCTTTCCAGTTCAATCCAGGATCTTCACACTTTTCTGTATGATAGTGTTAGTAATGTTGATGTATTTAACATCATAATTTAAAAAAAGTAATAATTTTTGTTTATGTTCTGGCATTTAACAAATCCAGAATTATCAGCAATCCTAACTGACCTCTAGTTTGATTTTTTTAAAATCTGATTTATTGTCAGACACCTGGTTTCTTCTTCTTTTGCTATTTACGTCTTAAAGTTATAAGTATAAGTAGCAAAAATAACCATGTGTGTGTTAGATATCGATATTCAGATTTTTCTTTGCCTAAGTTGAGGCAGAGCAGCAGCAGGAGTTGAGCGCGCTGTGCAGATTGTGAGTTAGTTGCATGAATAAAACATGTGAGGTACATGTAGTCATGCAGCAGGAGGATGAAGCTTTTCCCTGTTTAACACGGCCAGCCTCTGTTTCCCTGAGCGCGGAGAACAGCCGGGTCCGATCAGCCGGGTCCGATCACAGCCACAGAAACACCAGAAGGAAAGAAAAGTAATGAATTAAACAGGAGGAGAAGGGGTTCATTTTTGGGTCTTGTTCAGTCGCATTTAATTAGTAGTATGAACGAGCTTGTCAAAAAAATTGGATTTCAACAAAAAGTTGGAATTAAGCATCTGAGCGTAAACATACTCTTAGTTATAGGACTGATATTTTAAATAATAACTAAGATCGGCTGATACCGATGTGGATATCGATAATCAGTTGTTTCTTAATTAACTCCCTCATTATTCTGAATTAATTATTCTCAATTATTCTCCCTTGCAGCCATTTCTATGTTCGTTTCACTCACTGGACGCCATTTTTCTTTCAAATCCACCTTTTCGTTCTTCCTAGGATATAGTAAACAAATTGTTGAAAACATTCCTCAGAGGTTTTGGCCCATATTAACATCATATTTTCACAAGTTGCTTTAGATTTTCATCCCGTTCCACAACATCCAGAACCATTATTAGTGGTTTTGGTGACTGATGGCAGTTAAATCCACTATTTTCAGTGTTGTGTTCAAGAAACAAGACTAGTTGTATTTTATAAATTTACTCATCAAATATCTATTTTCATTGTTGGCTTTTCTATTTCAATGGAAGAATAATGAAAAAAGCTAAATGCAGTAACAAAATCTGAACATCCAACTGAAAGTATTTTTATTTTTACCAAAAAAGACTCAATATTTTATGAAAACTGCTCAGTGTTTTTAAGACGTCCTTCCATGTTTGGTCAGTAGTCCCGGTTCTTTTTCAGCCTCAGCTGTGCAGAGTTTTTTCCTTTCACTTGCCATCTTCAGGGTCCCTCAGCGCCGTTTGTTACGTAATGGATCAGTTTCCCTGCAGCGGAGTCATTATTTTTGAATGAGGACAGGGACGACAGCGGTTGCAGGGAAGCAGGTTATCAGCTTGATCTACTTGACTCTGAAAACACGAGTCAAGCAGTTAGAATACAAAATGACTTCATTGCTCTCATGGCCCACAGGACTGCAGAGCTGTCCACAAACGCAGCTAATAAACAGATGGGTTTATAGATAAACCATTTCATCTGGTAGGATGTTAAAAATGTGGAAATGTAATTCCACTTATTTACCGTAACATTGTCCACCTCTTTTGGTCAAACTAATCTTCCTTCAATATGCCACTCATATTTTGGTTGGATTTTATTTCTTCTTTTAATAATCAAATGTATTTGATTTTATTTCACAGCATTAGAATAAAAGCAGTGGAATCAGTAGATTTATAGTTCACAAGCTAACAGGTGTTAAGCGGCTTAAGCAGCTAATAATCTAGAGGGGGAAAATAGGTGCTACATGTCACTAATTGTTAAGCTAACAGATGCTAAGTGGATCTAAAAACTAACATGGCAACCCATGATAAAACAGTGCTACATAGCACCAAGAGATAATAAACTAATGGTGCTAGCAGGTGCTAAATGTTACTATTACCTAACAAGCTAACAGACGCTAACAAGTGCTAGGTGTCACTAAAAATTAGCAAAGTAGCACATTATACAAAATGTTACCAATAATTAATAAGCTAATGAGTGGTAACAGGTGCTATGTTACTATTAACTAACAAGCTAACAGATGCTATCAGGTACTAGGTAGCACTAATAATTACTGAAGTAGAACATGATAAAAAGTGCTACTTAGCACCAATAGTTAGCATGGTAATGAGTGTTAACATGAAGAAGATGGCTCTAAAAAGCTAACCAGATAGACGATCTTAAGAAGTGTTAAGTGGTGTAAGTAGCTTCTAAGCTAGTGCGGGCAAACAGGTGCTACATGTCACTAATTGGTAACGAGCTAGCAGGTGCTACATGCCACTAATTGGTAGCGAGCTAGCAGGTGCTACATGCCACTAATTGGTAACGAGCTAGCAGGTGCTACATGCCACTAATTGGTAACGAGCTAGCAGGTGCTACATGTCACTAATTGGTAACGAGCTAGCAGGTGCTACATGCCACTAATTGGCAACGAGCTAGCAGGTTCTACATGTCACTAATTGCTAACGAGCTAACAGTAATAATTAGCAAGGTAACATGATAAAAAATAAAGCAAATGGGTACTAACAAGCTAACAGGTGGTACTTATAGTTTGTAAGGTAGCACGTAATAAAAGGTGCTAAGTAGGACCAATAGCTTACAGGCTAATGGATAATAACGGATGTGATATTGCAACATATGATGTAATTGCATTACTACATGATACTTTGTACTTTTTAAGCTAAATTTAGCATTTTACACAATTAACTTGTAAAGTTACAAAATTAAAAAACACTGAAGGCACTTTAGGAAACTGTTTAGTGAGAATAAACTCTTAGATGCTTTACAATTTATCACAGTTGTTTTATTTATTAAACATATTTTTTAAAAACATAAAGCCTTGGTAACTTTGATAAACATCATATTATACAAATCATTTACAACATTGCATTACATGAAAGAGAAAGTAAAGGCCACATTGAACATAGTCACAACTAGGATTCAGAATGACTCTGTTGTGCATAATACAGTTTGTTTGAAGCCGTTTACATTTATTACATTTTTGAAACGCTCCGTTTTTCTTTTAATATTATAGCTGTCATACAGAAACATACACAGACACTCAGGTTAACAAAAATATCATCTATAATTAGAGCAAAACACAGAGGACGCAATTTGAGATTTCGCAGACAGGTTATATGTTATGTATATTAATATGTACGATTTTTTTCTGTTGCATTAATTGGACCGAAGCATGAGAACATCATTAAATACATGAAAATACACTGAAGTTGTTACACTCATGCCTGCATGGGTCTAACATTTAGATAGAACATTGTTGTTAAAAACCAACATATGGGCAGTTTTTATTTCTTTTTTTATTCAGATCGATTAAACATAAAAAGTTACGTTTAATTAGAATCATCAGATATCCTGAAAATCATCCTAAGCTGTCATTTTCTCTGTGAAGTTCTGAAGTATTTGTGGTTAATTTTTCTTTACTTTGTCACACAGGAAGACTGAATACTGTACATTCAAACATTTATCGATGATAAATTTTTTCTATGTTCAACCAGTTGGTTGCATCACTGTAGTGCTAACATGATGCACTTTTTTTATTTATAGTACTTGAGATAAATTAAAAAAACCCATAACAGATTCTGATTAAGGCACTAAAAAGGTTTTATGCACAGTTAGAAACAACCAGACAAATTTACTGATGATATTTTCATTATGTTATTGCATATGGAGCACTGCTGGTTTCTTATCAGGGGAGTTTTTACATAACCACACAATAAACTCACAAACCTAACTTACCTTATGCATTAATGGCCACTTAATGAGCAGTTCAGTTTAAATAAGAAGTTTAAAATCGTCCATTTTGCATTGGATGCACCAAAGTCCCATCAAGCAATATCTGACGCAGTAAATGTGAATTAAATTACATCTGATATGTTGGTTTCAACATTCATGCTTGAATTTTATGGTTGCTTCAACATATTTTTCTTTACATTTAATAAACCAGAGCATTTCTATATCCAGAGGTTAAGCTTCATTTTAAATAAAATGCCGTTTTGATAAAATGGATAGAGTAAATAAGGGATATTATTGCAAAATTATTACCTATTTAAGAGAAAATGCTATCCAGACCAACATGACCATGTGGTAAAAGTAATTGCCCTCCTTTGAAGCCTTTGTGACATTTACCAGAAAACATGTTGATGATCCTCAACACTTTGGTAAAATACTCTGCAGACTAAACAGGCAATCAGTTAAGATTCTGACATAATGTCAGTTTATATACTGCCAAGGCTCTAGACTGCAACCAGTTTTGTCAGAGATGCAACCTAATTTCTCAAAGTTGTGGCTAAAAAATCGGAGGTTGCACCGCTGCGATCAGTCATCGAAAGGCAAAAAAAAAATTCACCGATATATGAACAAACACAAACCAGATTCATTTTATGGTCTAAACCAGTCAGAGATGGTGGAAGTCTGCCTCAGAATGGTTCAGATATTCCTACATGTGACAGGCCAGGCTAGGCTAGGCAAGACTAGGCTAGGATAGGCTAGGCTAGGCTAGGCGAGGCTAGGCTAGGATAGGCTAGGCTAGGCGAGGCTAGGCTAGGATAGGCTAGGTTAGGATAGGCTAGGATAGGCTAAGCTATGCTAGTCAGATAATCAGAGTAGATGTAGCACAGATGAGGAGGGAAACTGAAAAGAACAATTGAAAACTTTTTCATCAATTTAAGCCCTAAACCGTCTGAAAGTCATTACCAATATACCAATTAAATATTCATTCTTAAATTAAATGTTAAATTTGAGATGCTTAACCCATAAAATATTTCTTCTTATAATTTAATTTTTATCTATTTCATTAATTTATCTTATTTTGGAATGCTTTTAAGGTTCAATTTCAGCTCATTGAAGCACTTTAAACCCTTTTTTAATTTCAGTTCTGCTTCATATAAAGATTTTTACTAGATTGTTAATTAAATGATTTACACATTAAAATTGCCTTCATGGACATTGATTTAAAAAAAGTTAACCTGTGAAACTGAGATGTCAAATTCAATGTGGTTTAAAAGTTTGGTGGAGCTAAAATGTTTAAAAACGTTTTAGGTATTAAATAAACTCCTGCCTGTTGCATTGTGGCTGAATTAAAACCAGGATTCCTCTTCAGAAATGTAAAATAGTCGCAAATTCTTGGTGGTAGTTTATGGTAAAGGGTCTAGAGGGCAGTTTCTTTTCCACATTTATAAAAACCTGGTTGATTTTTATAGATTTTCTATTTCCAAAACTATTCTAAGTAGTTTTGAGCAGATAATTTAAAAACTAAATCGCATAGAGGTAAAAGGTGACCATTTTCTCCAGTTAGTCTATGTAATTAGAGAAAAAGAGCTGATTTATTGCATTGAAATGACTTAATGTAATCTCTTGTGTTGGTTCAGTTAAAATTTCTTTCATAATTATAATATTTTAAAGTTTTTAATAGTTAGTGAAAAGAAGTTTTCCCTTTAAAGGGAATAAATTACTTTCTATTTCTCTGCCTTGTTTTCAGCCAAATGTGAAACTCTTCTAACCGCAGAACGAACGAATCTGAAACCATTTTAAATCCAGCCGTACTCATTAAAACATCAAATGAAACACAAAAAACAGAAAATTCATGTGTTGTCATGTGAAACACATGGAGATTTATCAGAATTAAGGATTTATTTTTATCAAAAATAGATCACAAAAATAAACATCAACAAATGGAATTAAAAAGAAAACTGAAGAAATCATAGTAACGCGTTTTGCAAACACTCCTTCCACTTCAAAGTTCCCACATTGCAGGAATCTATTGCTTCTTCCTGTTGGAGGATGAGAATGACTCGGTGATGAACCTGAAGTTTTCAGCTGAAAAACGAAACAGGATGAACAGTTCGACCACGGCTGTCTGTCATTATTGATACGCTGCCGCACGCGCAGGGGCAGCATCGCATTTTTAATGCAGAACACATTAATCATCAGTCAGAGCTCATCAGAGCTTCGGTCCAACTGAAATGTCCCTCAGCTGTTTTCATGCATCAGAAAAGCAGTGACGGCCGGCGAACGCTGCAGAGTGGATGAACTTCTGTGTTTATGTGGGCTGCAGTGACGCAGGTTTGTCGATACACCAAACCTTCAACACGAGAGTGAGAGCTTGGGTTCAGTCTGCTGTCTCAGCCCACAGCACCTGCCTTTCAGTCCAAATGAATCCAGAAAGTTCAGCAAATATCCAGCTCTGGAAAAATGAAGAGCCCACTCAAAACCTGCTGGTTGTTCAACCAAATACTGATTTAGATCTCTTTCTGAGTTAAAACATTAGTATTCTTGTTTATAAATGAATATTAACTTGTTTTCTTTGCAGTATTTTAGGTCTGAAAGCACTGCATCTTTTTAATTATTTTGACCGTTTCTCATTTTCTGCAAATAAATACTAAATTTGTGCTTGGAATTTCAGAGACATGCTGTCAGTAGTTCATAGAAAAAAAGAACAATGTTCATTTTATTCAGATATAGACCTATAAAGAGTAAAATCAGAGAAACTGATAATTTTAAGTGGTCTCTTAATTTTTTCCAGAGCTGTTTATATAAGAAGCTCCTGAATTTGTTTGATTTTAGCAGTTTGAAAAGTTGCGCTGATGAGCTGCAGGTGGCGCTATTCCTACATCCAGAACTGAAGACAACATGCTAACATAAATCTACATTTACCATTAAAACTTTGTGATAACATTTCTGCACAGCTTTGAAACTTTGCATGACAATTGCTCAGATTTTTGACAGAAAAAGATCTGATAAAGTTTAAAATTTTTCTGTACGATGTTTGATTCTCTGGAGGGAAGCTGCTGTCTTTGGGTAACTTTTATGGTTGTATAATTATCGTTCCTACAACTCAAATTTAGAAAATATGGAAAGCCATTTGATCATCCCAACAACTTTTCAACCAGACCTTGATATTAATCAGCATCTAAACGTGTTTGGATGCTGGTTCACTTCCCTTAGGGTTACTTTGCTCTGGACCAAGACCTTAATTTGCTCTTCATTATCTTGTCAGCCTAACTTGACTATGACTGCCGAGCACCACAACCACCAGGCTTACCAAGCTTTCTGGGGGAAACCTTGATGATTGCTACACATCCTGGGCTGACTTTGCACAACTTTCTCAGATTCCCATTCACACTTCTCCGCCATCTTTACATCGCCGTAATTTTGGATGTAGCCTCGCATGAAGCCATTGTTGCCAGTTCTGTTTCACGTGACAATAGCCAAGCCATGTTTGGGCTTCAAGGATACACTGACGTCACGACAACAAGCCATCACAGCCTTGCAGTAAAAGTTTGTACACGCTTAAAACACCCTGACATAGGTAATGCTTCACACTACATCCCAAAGACCTCATCAAGACGATGATCAGAACCACTCATGTTCAGCAGGATTGTTCCACATTGATTTTACCACATATGCTCATGTTGGCACCACAAGCTAACACAACTGAGCTGTGTACGGCCATGATTGGGTCACAGCATGAGACCGTCATGGCCCGCCCTGTTTCAGATGCCCAACTTCAGAAATATGTTACCAATATGATAATAACATTTTAACTGTGAAAGTGTTTCTTAATAAATCCCAGTAGATTTCCAACAACCTGCAAGGACCCCCCATGGTGTAGCCTATCTTTGATGTCAAAGTATGGACGTCATTCTGTGTTAAAGTTACCATAGCAACTCCTCATGTGATGCGATATCCAAAGCTCTTTAAAATAGGAACCCTTAATGTTGATTTTGTAAAACCAGAACATCTTCTACGCTGATGATACACTGATGTAAATCAGCAACGTCAAAATTTAGTAACTCTGTGATTCTTGAGTGTCAACAGTTTCTGGATGGGCTTTTTACCCAAAACAAAATGTTGGCATCACTGTGATGGGTTAACAGTGACATCCAATCCCTGGTAACAATCTGATTTTCAGTATTATACTGAGAAACAGTGATTCAATTTACAAAAGCTTAAAATTCTCCCAGCATTTTAGATCCAATATTTCTCAAATTAATTTTTATTTATTTTCTCCAGCTTCTTTCCAGAGGGAAACCGAAAATAGTTAACATTTATGACTGACACATAAATCTGTCAGTCGTTTTGTTTTTATATTTTTAAACCTCAAATATTTTGAAATAAAAGTTAAGAAGCTAAAATTAACCACAAAGAAAAACACGGCCATCTTGGGGGTTTGTTTCCACCTGCAGCTCATCCAAACAAATTTGACCAATATTGCAATTGTGCGACAATTCCCCAGTTTGTTTATTTCCCCAAATTTCAGATATATTTCAAATTCAAATTTGTGCTGGACTGATTTCTTGTTAAATGTTTAAGACAGTCAGAGCCACTCTGCAGAACCTTATTGGCTTTTAAGCTAACAGAAAATGCAAAATCAAACAAAACAATGTGCAAAAAAGCTGCTTTTCTCACTCAGGCTGGACATCTGAGGCTCATTTAGTTTCTCTAAATGTGCTTTTCTACCTGATATCAAGGTGAAAACATCTTTATAGTTTAGTTCTTTGTATATTTTAGAGATTAAATTGAGAACATTTCAGATAACTTGAGCGGTGTTGGTGATAATAATCAGTCCTTCAGGTGTTAAAGCTTCTGTTTTCAGTGAGTTGACACTGAGGTAGTGATAAATCAGGTATACAGCATTCTGATCAGAGATCCAAACAGGAACATTCAGATATAATCGGATGTCTGGATTTAATGCATTTTCACACTTTTACCCCCATTTTTCCTCCCACTGGTGCAGACATGTTCATCAGAGCTGCCTGCTGGAGCTGCTTTGTTTTCACCAAGGCAAAAAAAAAAAACATGTTAAAAATCTACAAAATAATTCACCATGCCAACCTCCTGGTATAAAACATATACAGTATGATACTTTAAAAAACTAAAGTTATCTGTCTGACAGGATAACGTCTCCATATCTGCGAGCTGTTGTTGTTCCCACATTTCTTCTGTTCGCATGCTCTACTTTCCAAGCATGCAGTAACGTGATTTGGTTTGGATATGATATGCGACATACAGATAGCAACAACAAGTTCTTGTTCTCTACAGCAACAGGAGAAACCTCCCAAACAACATCTAAGTATACGCAGGACGAAGCTGATGATTCAAGTAACGTTTGAGTCGTACCTCAGAGTCTGTGCTCTGTAAAAATCCGAGTAAGCCGAGTTTCCCGTGAAGTTTTGTCTTTGTTTTTAATCCAAGCTTTGTTGTTTTTTTCTTCAGCAGAGGAGGGAAGCAGGAGAGGATGAGGAGGATGGTGGCAGCTGGAGTGGGTTAGTGAGGTTCATCAATCTTTCCCTGAAAAAGAGGAAGAAAGAGAATCATTTAATGAAAGAATTGCAAATATTTTATCTTATTAGAACTGCAGCAAAATGAGGCAGATTTGAAGGTTGCTACGTCTCCATAGCAACTTTCTTAGTTATGTTTTTGCAACTTGGACTTTAAACTTCTCAAAATACAACACTTTCAAAAAAAGTTCTTGGTGGCAATTGACTAAAACATTTCTATCAGGAGAAAAAAACACATTTTAATAATAATAAACAAAACAACTCAAAAATGAAATAAATTAGTTTTTATGCAGTGATACACAATAAATTAGCATGAACAGTCAAAGCTTGTACAAGGTGTTGAAACTAAGAAAATATAACATATGATATCAGGAAATATCAGTTATTGGTAAGAGAAGCAGCAGAGCTGATACTACTAACTGGATTAATCGTGATTAATCGATTCTTAAAATAATCGTCAACTTATTTAGTAATCGATTAGTCATAAACTGGAGAGTACAGACTCAAAAAAGGCACCAACATATTTAGAGCAGTAACTAAACCAAAACTGTACAAAACTATTTTGTATTTAAGATTAAAAAAAAAAACTCAGAACTCCTCAAATGTAATAACATTATGGTGCACAGAAGTCAAACGATTACGGTGTTGATTTCTGAAAAGAGTTTAGAAAAGTCTGAGTTCCTCACCACATCCAGTCATAACCTGAGGAATAGTGAAAAATTCACTTCCTGTTCTCACATTCAGAAAAACCTGATTGGGTCGACCCTTAAACTGTCGTCTCAAACTGCTGAATTATTGAATTCACTCACTGATTAAAAATTTACCCTGGGAAATGACTCATGATCTGACATGCAGCTTTTCCTCTAAGAATCCAGCCGATCTGAGCTGAAGCTGATGAATTGATTCTCCTCATTACATCAAATCACATATTGATACTGATTCTCACTCACGCTGCAGCGCAACGAGCCTCACAGATGTGTCACCGTTTGGAGATTTTCTCCTCATATTCTGGTCATTGTGGATATTTTTGAGGTTTTACCAACATTCACACTCCTCCCTTTATTGATGCTTCTTTATGTCCTTAATGCCTCAAAGTTTTCCTCTTAAATCCTTAACCGTCTTCCTTTCTTTCTTTCCTTCCTTCTCTCCTCCATTATGTTCTTTTCTTCCTTTCCTTTATTCTTTCTTTCTTCCTCCATTGTGTCTTTCCCTCCTTCCTTTCCACCATTTCTCCTTCCTCCCTCCTGTCTTACCTCTGTTCCCTCCTTATTTGTGCTGCTATTTTTTGGTTTTCCTTTTTTTGTTGAATTTTTGGTTATTTGTTCCCATTTCTTCTTTAATTGTTAATTTTAGACTTTTATTTAATCTTTTCATTCATTCTGTCTTCTCCTGTCCTGTTTAAATCTTCATCCCTCCATCCCTCAAGCTTTGTTGCCTCTCTGCCGTACTCCAACGTGTTGCTCAGATTCACCCAGTTCTTGTCGGCCATCTTTAAAAATATTTCCTAATCAATTTCAATCGATTTTTCTTTGATCGATTCATAAAGACCTTTAATTGATTCTTTCAAAGAGTCTTTTCTCGTCGCTACAGCAAAACAACATGGTGAAAGTAGCATTGAAAGCCACCCGATCAGGTTGTATCTTCCACTGTCGCCATGGAGATAGACAACGAATAGAATTCTATCATTTGTCTAAACCAGGAAATGGACCCCTGCCTCTGATTTCCATTAAATTTTTATTTTATTCATGGTGTAAAAAAGAAAACGCTAAACTTTTCAGCCAGCAGGAGGCGCTGCACTCAGTCTGTACCTGCAGGAGCTGCTTATGTAAACAACATGTTATTGTGATCCTGTTGCTAAGCAGCTGCTCAGACAGTTTAAGCCTGCGTGTTTGTAATTCATCAAGCCTCCTTTAAATAACAGCGGCTGAATGAAACACAGGCTGAACGCTCTGCTCTCTGATTTTACTCTGAATTATTCTGGAATAAATCCATGAGGCTCAGCAGGAAAAAACGACGACGAAAAGTTTAATTTGACTGAAAACTGAAACAATTTGGTGATGCACAGAAAGTTGAGCACCGTTTTGCATTTCTTTTGTTTTTTTCCTTAAATAGATTAATAGATATCTAAGCAAACATTGTAATTTGCTTAGTTAAAATATGAAATAAATAATCATTAACATTTAAATTGCAATGATGTTACGTATACAGTTTATAAAGCAGCAATTTGTCCAGATAGTCTATTTTTGTGATACATTTGTTAAGATAAAGTTATTTAATGTTTATAATAAAAACTGGAACAAATCACATTTTTAGCAGCTTAAAAGTGGATAAAAGTTTGAACTTTCTTACAAATTAAGAAAAATGATTTTTGATCAATTTGGTTTTATTTCACTGTTATGATTTGTCTTTCAAAACCTTTTTAAAAAGTGATAAAAATACAGATTTTTTCTCTGCTTTTCTTTGCACCATCATTATTTAAAAGTAAATGTTCTGCAATAAAGCAGCTACAAAGAAAGCTTTCAGGATCTTGAGAAAAATGGTTGCTTTTTCTTTTCATAAAACAAATAAAAATTATTTAAGAAGTTATTTTTCTTTTAAATTTGCTATTATTTCTTATTATATTTCATTAAATAATTTTGAATATTTTAATAGTACTTTATATCTCTGTTTTAACACTTTTAAAAAACATTTTAATGATAATTAATTTTTACTTCATTAAATAATTTTCATAATTTTTTTTCTGTTCTTGAGAAAAATGCAGCTTTAAAAAAATCCGCTTTTGGTAAATCCTAAAGAAAATGTTTTCAAATAATGTTTTATTTATAAAAAAATTACTTAATTAGATTGTTTTTAGTTGTATTTTACTATTGTAATGTTTTTCCTGTAAATTATATTAAATAAATAACAGTTAATGTTTTTGCCCCATATTTTAGATCTCTATTTCAAATTGTTGAATTAAAAAAAATTGTAAAGCCAAAGGAAATTTATTTTAATATCTTCATGTTTCTAATTCTTTGTTATATTCATTTTAGTTTTATTTTACCAGTGTAATGCTTATTAATTAAGTTCTGTTTAATTAAATAATTTTCTTGTGTTTTACAATAAATTTAATGATTCTTATTTCAGCTGTTTTTATTATTTTAAATTGCTGCCATTTCTTCCTTTTTTCTGGTCTTTTGGTTTTATTTTTCCTGATACAGGATATTTATGTGATATTCTTCTGAATTTTTTATTGGAACTTTTTAGTTTCTCCTAATTTTTCCCTGTTTGCTTTATATTTAGGACTAAACAGTTGATTTCAGTTGCTTTCTTCCGTTTAATTTGTGCTTTTTAATGAGACATTTGCTTCATAATGTGATCCAGACCAGAATCAACCCTGTTGGGATTTTTCTGAATCTATTTACAAAAGTATTTATTTTGCTCCAGTAGAAATCAGGTTTAGAAGCTTCTGATGGTGAATTCTATCAGCTGGAGGTGGAGACGTGTGTTTGTCTGTCTCTGCATCGTCTCCTCTGGACTCCATGAGGTTTTTCAGGTGAGACCTTGAGGCTTTGGGACAGCGGGGACACGGACACTAACGACACCTGTCAGAGCAGAGCGGCCTGCTCTGGCTCACATGAGGAAGAAGTTTGCAGTAATCCCTCCAGGTGGAAGCAGTTAGTTTAATATTTCTTGGAGCTGTCATGTCTGCAGCTGTCAGGACGGAGACGCTGCGTTACGTAACATGACCGACTGATGTCCTCCTTTTCTTTCTGTCTTTGTCACTTTTACTCCTTTTCCTCATTTCCTCTCCGTCTAACTTGAGCCTGAGATCTTCCACCTGATCGGCTCCTGTTTCCTCCCATCATCCTGCAGATTCAGATCCAACTTCTGAAACTTCTGCATGACTTTTAATGAGCCGAGAGGTCAGATACAGGGACAGACGTCACAGCACGGAATAATAAATCCTGCAACAACTTCACTGTTTAGTGTGAATAATGTTATTACATTGCATTGTTAAGGTCTTCTGATGTTTCTGGAAAATTATTCTAAGTTATATAGAGGCGTGAAAAGGCTTTAAAAAGTGTTCACATTGAAACAGAATAAAAAACTCTGCTGAGAGCCTCTGCTGCCACCTGCAGGCCGACAGTAGTACAACAACAATCAGCAGGAGCTTTGAAGGTTTCTGTTTGTCCAGGTTTTAAATCTGAATGCAGTTCTATGAATCTTTTTTCAGCTGTGAATAAAACATCATATAAACAGTTAATATTATCCTGCTCTATATTTGGTTCGTTACTGGCTTGTTTTCTCATGTTTTAATGGATTTACTGGAGTGTCAAACTTCATTTGTGCTTCTTCCGAATCTCTAGCCAACTGTGGTGGCTTTGCTTTATTTTGAAGTATTTCTATGCTAGATCTTAATGTTTTAGACTGGAGTTGTGTTTTTGTTTCCCTCCTAAAACGGCTCTTTGAAACTTGCTCAATATCAGATTTAACTTCTATTTTCTCTGTGTTTTAATTTTACTTTATTCAAAGAAACAATCATAATGGAAAAAGTTTGCATTTTGTCTTCACACAACAGGAGGAACTAAAATAAACTGATCAAAATGAATTTGGACTGCCCCCAACTGGCCAAATGAAGGAACTGAATCTGGATTTCTTAACTAAATCTTTGACTAAATGTGCTTACTGATTAAAATGTTTTGTGCAACATGTTGGTCAGACAGGAAGTAACAGAAAGTTTGATGGCTCACCTTGTGGGACCAGAACTGAACGTTGGTCTGAGCTGAAGACCTGTCGGACTTTTCCTCCAAACATCCATCAGTCTGATAAACTCCAGTGAAGGTTTTTACTCCGTCAGCTTGTTAAAAATCCTCTGTTTTTGTCTCCAGCAGCTCCATCTGCTCCGCCCGCCGTCCAGGTGAGTCCAGGTGCTGCAGGACCAGGAAGCTCCAACACTGAGGGGCCTTCAGCTCGGATCAGGTATGGGTCAGAACCGCAGGGATCTCTATGAAAGCAAGGGACTGATCTTTTTATTTTAAATACTTTTTGAACAACTATTTGAGTTAGGGATTTTTTTATTATTATTTCTAAACTCAGTTAAAGGAAAATCCTGTGATGTTTTCTTTCCTATTTTCTTCATTCATTCTTGTTTTCTTTTGTGCATTGAAACTGAATTATTATTCCTTATTATTTTTGGACCAAAAATATTTAGCAGTGCAATGATTTGTTGAAAAGTTTGATAGCTTTTCAGACTTGAACTCATTTAAATATATTAAATTTAATAGTTTAAACTAGTTCTTGATTTGCATTTTATCTTAAAATCCCCTAAAATAAATAAAAAAAAAATTTAATTCACGTATTACAATTTATGTTTCTATTTTAACCTTTTTTGTGCTACTGTACAACTATAAAGCATGAATTTAATTTAGTATTTTCTGTTAATTCTTGATTTTTCATTTTGATTGCTTACTCTATATATTTTTCTTTAAATTATCTTTTTTAACATATTTATATCCACGATAGACAAGGTTGAGCTCTAAAACATCTAAAAATGAACTTAGTGTATTAAATTGCTGCTGAAACTTATAATCCTAATATTTTTACTGTATTTAATTATATTTTTTAACTTGTCGTTAGTAATTATCTGCTGAGCGTCTCAGTTTGTGTGTGGGTTTTTTAACAACATGGATGCTTCCACAACATGGTGGTTTGGAGCCTCCTCACTTTTTGCTCCTGCACCAGACAACAACAGAAAAGTCTGGAAGGTTGCCATGGAAACTGCATCTGCCACGGCGGCGCAGTGAGCCGCTTTGACCACACGATGGCGATGTTGTATTGGAAAAAGCTTTACGCCAGATTCGTTGTGTTTAATTCAATGAGGGTTTTCTTATTTTGTGTTCCCCCCAACCCTGCGTGTGGTCTCGCAGGCTTTTTTTTTTAAAGTTTTAAACTGAGTTTTAATTTGGTCCCGTGTCAGAAGAATGTAAACCTTAAAGCTGCTCACTAATGACAGTAAAGTGCTACAGAGGCTGAACAGTTGTCCTGCTGGATGGAAGACCGTGTCGGGAGTGGAGAGGGGATCCAACTGAAAACATTCCCCTTGCTGGCGGAAACAAGGAGCCTCAGACGTCCGTCAGCTTCCCGCCGTACGCCTTGTGCGGGCTGCAGTTCGTGTACTTGACGGAGTCCGCATCCTCGCTGTCCGGGTAGTCGGACTTGGACAGCGACGGCCGGCTGTCGCTCCGCTTGAACTCGCCGAACGGAGCCTGCTGCTGCCCGCAGGTCACGTGCGTGTACTGGAACTGCTCCTCGTGCTCGGTCTCCCGGTGGTAGAAGTAGTTGAAGTTGGAGACGATGACCGGAACCGGAAGCGCGATGGTCAGGACCCCGGCGATGGCGCACAGGGAGCCCACGATCTTCCCACCGATGGTCACCGGACACATGTCGCCGTAGCCTACCGTTGTCATGGAAACCACGGCCCACCAGAAGGCGTCCGGGATGCTGCTGAAGCCCGACTCCGGGTCGTCGGTTTCCGCGAAGTACACGGCGCTGGAGAAGAGGATGACCCCGATAAAGAGGAAGAAGATGAGGAGGCCCAGCTCCCGCATGCTGGCCTGCAGCGTCTTCCCCAGGATCTGCAGCCCTTTGGAGTGGCGTGAGAGCTTGAAGATCCGGAAGACCCGGACCAGGCGGATGACCCTCAGGATGGCCAGCGACATGGCCTGCTGGCCGTTGCCCTGGTGCTCCGCCAGCTCCAGCCCCAGCGTGATGAAGTAGGGCATGATGGCCACGATGTCGATAGTGTTCATGATGTTCTTGAAGAAGGCGGGCTTGCTGGGGCAGGCGAGGAACCGGACCAGCAGCTCGAAGGAGAACCAGATGATGCAGAGCGTCTCCACGATGAAGAACGGGTCCGTGAACGGGTTCGGCGGCTCTGCGCCCGCGGTGCCGTTTGTCGGGATCATCCCCTCGAAGATCCGGGCCTCCTCCCTAAACTCGGGTAAGGTCTCCAAGCAGAAGATAACGATGGAGATGAGGATGACCAGCACGGAGACGATGGCGATGCCCCGAGCGGGTCCGGAGCTCTCGGGGTACTCGAACAGGAGCCAGACCTGCCGCTGGAACTCGTTCTCCGGCAGCGGGCGCTCCTCCTCCTTGATGAACCCTTCATCCTCCTTAAAGTTCTCGATCACCTCCTCTCCCAGCTCGTAGAATTTGATCTCCTCCATGAAGATGTCCACCGGCACATTGACCGGTCTCCGGAGCCGTCCGCCGGACTGGTAGTAGTACAGGATGGCATCGAAGCTGGGTCGGTTCCGGTCAAAGAAGTACTCGTTCCTGAGCGGGTCGAAGAAGCGCATCCTTTTGCGCGGGTCCCCCAACAGAGTGGCGGGGAACTGGGCCAGGGTCTTCAGCTGCGTCTCGAAGCGCAGCCCGGAGATGTTGATGACCACCCGCTCGCAGCACTCCTGGTTGTCGGCTCGCTCCGGGTCGTACACATCCTGGGCGGACAGCGCGGCCAGTGCCACCGTCTCATCCAGGTTCTCCCCGGGCACCACGGTCATGCTGCTGGTGCCCCCCGCCCCCGCCCCGCTTCACCTTTCCCGTCCAGGCGCTGTTGTAGTCTGGACTGTGGGCTCGGCTGTCACATTCGCTGCATTTTAAGCAGGCTTTGCCCTCCCCGAGCTGACGTGTGTGCACGCTCCCTCACTGAGGAGGAAATAAAAACACACATGCAAGCACATATGCTCGAGATTAATCTGATTTCACGACCATAAATGAGTCACAATTGAGAAAAAACTGTATTTTCCGACGGAAAGTGTCGTGCGTAATGAACCTGTTGGTTCAAGGTTATCACATGGGTCGCTGTTTGCGCTCCAAAAAATAACCATGCATCTTGAGGAATAAACCTCCAAAAATGGAAGAGATTTCATGCAAAAAATGCCCGCAGAAATCCTCAACGATCCCCCGCTAAATGAATACCTGTGGCTCGGTGCGTCACGCGTCCATCCTTGAGTCGTTCGCTGAAAGGAAAACGGGCACCGCAATGTCACGCAGCGAGCCGAAACCTGCTGACGTTTCCTCAAGCTGCCCGCTCATGTGTGCGCCGCTGCGGGCGTGCGGCGCCGTGCGTGAGAACGGGGAACAACACAGCTGTGCAACAAGTTCATAGAGAGAGAGAGGGAAAGAGAGAGGGAAGAAAGCGAGCTGGATGATGGAAAGAAGTTTCTGGGCTGCAACTAAAACCGGTGACGTGTTGTCCGAAAATAACTGGATTTCTCTCAGGGCTGCAGGAAAACTTTCTTTTCCCATGGATTGACCCCGAGGAGGGGCGGAGGGAGGGAGTCATTCAGAAAATAAATGAAGAAACAAACAGAAGCAGGAACAGAGACACAAACTGCATCAAGTTCATTTTAATACAGATACTGCGACTGCAAAAGTTTTTACACCCCTTAAACTTTTCCACATGTTGTCAGACTTGAATGCATCATGTTAGAGTTTAATCTGAACTGTGTGGTGTACTTAGTGTTAGTGTAGTTTATGTTACTGGATATATAAATATAAATATGTATAAATATAAATATGTAGTATCTTTAAGTGTTTTCCAGTTTTTATTCAGAATCACACTGTAAATAGTTTCCTTCTTTCCTCCCCTTCTTCTCTATCTATCTATCTATCTATCTATCTATCTATCTATCTATCTATCTATCTATCTATCTATCTATCTATCTATCTATCTATCTATCTATCTATCTATCTATCTATCTATCTATCTATCTATCTTGTTGCCTTTCTGCTTCTTTTCCTTCCTTCCTTTCTTCCTTCCTTTCTTCCTTCCCTCTCTCCTTCCCTCCTTCCTTCCTGTCACATAAAATAAAACATTTTATGTTTTATGTTGCGGCGCCTTCTACTGTTTAATAGCATTATTACTATGACTATTTTAATGCTCTTTTTACCAGTCTGGTCAAATCACCAGGTTCGATATTCACTACATTTTATTTTGGAATTGGTTTTAAAGTTCCTTTTCTTGAGTTTAGAGCTTTAAATGCTGCCTTACAAAAATCTGAAGGTGTCGCGTATCTACAATTAAGGACTTAAATGTCACTAAGAAGTAAGTTCACCTTAAATACTTGCATTTTGTCTTGACAGGACTATTTGATCTTGTATATTTTATGTTTTTTTTTTTAGTTAGAGTTGCACTCATATCTTCATTGCGTTTTGTGACTCGAGACAATTGAAGCTACCGCTAACTCCCTGCTAGCATACCCTTGTTAATTAGTGAACTACCTAACTCAGCTTCTATCATGTATAAATTAAAAAGTATTTTTATACTTTTATGGAGATGTAAGTCTTTAATTCCATTCAGAATGATCCTTAGACTCTTAAAAAGTCTTAAATTTGAGTTGGTGAAACCTGCAGAAACTTCACTGAAACCAAAACCAATCAGAAGTCTGTTAAAGCCAGACGGAAAACCAAAACTGAGAGTTATTGCTGGTTGCACCGGCTGCTTATTAGCTCCTTAATACCTTTTGGAAACTTCAAGGGAATTTGGTGCAACAACCTGTCTTCCTGTTTCCAAATCCACTTTAAAATCTTTCTTACTCATCCTCTCTCCGTGTGTCTCTCTCATTACTGCGACCCAAATCGTTTGACTCATGGCGAAGTCCCAGCCCCAGCTGGCTGCAGCCACTGCAGCAACACACCAACTCATTCCCAGCATCCTGTGAGCTCATCGCCGGCAACATCAACACACACTCACACACACACCAGCTGGCCATTTGAAACATTTCCCTCTACATGTTGGTGAAACATCACTCTGGTCCATCTTTTCTGATGGACTGCAGCTCAGAAAATGTTTTAGGTTGCTGGGAAACGATAAACATCTGGATTAAACCTTAAAGGGGCAACTCTTAACACCAAGTCAAGTTTATTTGTGTCACATATTTTTGCAATTCAAAGTGCTATACATCATAAAAACATACAAATAAAGATTCATAAAAACTTCATACAGTCACCAATCTGAGAAACATTCATCAAAATCATCAATACACATCAAATATGTTGATCTGTGTTCCATCTGTTATGGTTCAAAAGCAGCTCTAAACAGATGGGTGCTCAGTGTTTCAGCTGTTTTGCAGTTTTCTGGAAGTTTGTTCCAGATTTGTGGTGCATAGAAACTGAATGCTGCTTCTCCATGCAGCTTCTTCCAGACCTGAGGAGTCTGGAAGGCTGATAATGTAGTTTGCTGCTAAGCTGTTCAGTGATTTATAGATTAATAACAGTATTTTAAAGTCTAGTGGAAGGACTCTAAGACTGGGCCGATGTTCTCTGTCTTCCTGGTTTTAATCAGAACTCCAGCAGCAGAGTTTTGGATCTGATTGATTTTTTTAGGCAGACGTGTCACAGTAATCAATGCGACGAACTATAAATGCATGGATGAGTTTCTCTAGATCTTGGTGCAACATTAGTCCTTTAACCCTGGAAATGTTCTTCGGGTGACAGAAGGCTGAGTTTGTAACTGTCTTTATGCATCTGTGAAGGTTCAAACCCAGATTTTGGGCCCGATCTCTAGTTTCTAGCTGTAATAACTGAAGCTGAGCCATGACTCTTGATTATTCCTCCTTCTGTCCAAAGATAAGGCCTGAATTAATTTTATTTTTGTTATTTATCATAGTTTTGGCCTCTTTAAACTTCATGGAACATTCCAACACAGTCACCTTGTCTTCAGGTTGTTCCTGGACTGTTTCACCCACCTCTGGGATTAAAATATGAAATCTGCCCCTTTTAATGCCCAAACAGAGCAAATAGGACTTTCCCAGCCTGAAAAAGTTATCCTTGTCACCATAATGGATGATAGAGAGCCAGAGGTTTGAACTGTGCTGTTCTGGGTCACTTAGAGGAGTTGGGTTTGAAAAATGGTCAGGAGCTTGTTGTGTTTATTCTGCAGAACTCCATCTTATGTAGGATGAAGGCTCAACTGTGCCACAGCCACATTTTATCAATATTTAGGCAGAATTTGAAGGTTCATTCATGATTCATCAGGGTAAGATAAGTGCTGCTTTCTTGGTGTTTTATAAAAAGCTGCTTTAATTCAGATTTACTTTAGAAAACGTCGTCAACAGAGATGTTGAGCAATAATTCAGGAGTGTGAGGAGCAGATGCTTACTGGTCCCATTCCTGCTGTGAAGACGCTTCATACATAAGACTGAATTAGCGTGAAATAGAATTAGGACATGAATGACTTGAACACTGGACGTAAAGTGGGACACCTCCCCACTGGTGAAATCCCACACTCCAATGTAAATGAGCCGCCGCAGCAGCTGAGCGGTTTCCCTCGTTTTCATTTCATTTAAACTGGTGACAGACACTGATCTGGGATCAGCTGCTTTATAACCAAATCAGGTAAAATTAGAGAAGAAGATTTACTTTGAGCAGCTGCTTTAAAATCTGTTAATCTGAAATAATAACTTTTACTTAATTTGACAAAGTTCTACAGACTTTTAGGCTTTTTAGTTTGAATGAATCTTCCCCAGGAAAACAAAACTTGTGGTAAAGTCAGAGGTTTAGGGTTTGGATCAAACAAATAAAATGTGAAATCAACGCACAAATAAGTCTTATTCTAACATTTTATAGGATATCATAGTTCTACATTAATCTCCCCATCATTTTATTCTGCTTAGTTCCCTTGTTTTTATTCCATTTAAAATATTTAGTCTTAGTTAATTTTCCTCCATGTTAGGTAAAATGCAGTGACCTTATAGGACCATATACACATTTTATAGAGCATGGGGTACTTTTATAAAAATTTTGTAGAATATTCTTGGTAATATTTGTCATATTTTCTGTTGTTGCAATTATAAAAACATGCATCTGCATTAAATAAATATGTTTCCACCCCAATGCGTATGAGAATGCTATAAGTATAAAAAGATATTCAGATACAAAACATCTGCATGTAATCTGCAACAATGGATATGTTTTTCTAAATAAAGCAGACATTTATGTTATCAATCTGGCTTTATGGTAGTTAAAAAGCTGGAGAGGCTGAATATACACAACCCTGTGGAACAACAGCACTAATAATTATAGTAAAAAAAAATAGTTTATTTTTTTATTTACAAACTGAACTTTGTTAGAAACAATAATCGCAGTAGGGAATCACAACGTTTTCCAAGTTATCTGCTTGTAACATAAAAAAAAAAATAGTAGCAAAAAAATACTTAACCAAGATGCACAGAGACCCTGGATAATAATCTGATAAGTTCCAGTTTATGTCACACTGATACACAATACATGATCCCTGGTATCTACAACACAAATAGATTTACTATCATAGAAACCAAACATGGATATAAGTGTTATTGAAAAATTATATATTTTTTCAGTATAATGTGTACTGAGTTCAGTCTGCTGTCCTGTGAAGTTTAACGTTTCTCTGTTCAGTGTCAGTAATTCAGGCCTTCAGGAGGATTTCCTGTTATCACAGCTGTGTTTAGAAAAGCTTCATCTCTTCTGGTATTAAGGTCCAATTGAAGCCACTGACTGCTGGGTCAGTTGGTCTCTCTAAAGTTGCCCTTAGGTGTGAGTTTGTGCGTATGTGATGAACTGGCGACCTTTTCAGGAAGTACCCCGCCTCTCGCCCAATGACTGCTGGAGAAAGTTGCCAGCCCTCCGTGTTCCTGCAGAGGATAAGACAATGGATGGATGGGTATCTCAATCGCTGTTCGAGATATTTTCAGGTTAGCTTAATAGCAGCAACAAACATTATGAAACAGGAAGCTGTTAGGATCGTGTGTTGCTTTGAGGTTTGTTTATTCTGTATTCCTTACTTTCTCTATATTATATTACTTTATTCCCAGTTTTAATTTAGTTCAGTCCTTCCTTCGTGATTCTAGTTTATTATGTTGTTAAGTTATTCTTTAGTGCTTCTCTTTCTCTCTCCTCACACCTGCAACCTGTTTCTAATCAGCTTTCTGCTCATTGTTTAGTAATCCAGTGGTTTTCAACCACTGTTCCGCGGCACACTAGTGTGCCGTGAGTGATCGTCAGGTGTGCCGTGGAAATTATTCAATTTCACCTATGGTACCGTATTTTCCGGACTATAAGCTGCTACCTTTTTCCTAAGCTTTGAACCATGCGGATTGTAGCCCGGTGCGGCTTTTCTGTGTATTTTTCTTCAACCACCAGGGGGCTCTCTAGCAGGAAGTGAATCATTAAAAGTCAAAATTGTAAATCAAAGAAGAACGCGTTAATTTTCATTTAGAACAACCACATGCTATCAGCAGGCACAATGGAGAAACGTTTTCAAACTCATATGATGCAGCTTTTAAGTTGAGGGCTGTCGAGCTGCCACTACAGGAGGGAAATAGAGCCGCTGCACTTAAGGTCGGTGTGAACAAAACCATGGTTCGACTTTGGAGACGGAGTGCTGCGTCCTTAATATATCCAGCAGCCCTCTGCTGGGTCCTTATGGAAAACCAAGAGCAGCTTCCAGTTTATTTATTTATTTATTTTTTTCAAAAAAAAAAAAAAAATTGAAGGTGCTAGTATGGTGCGCTCTATAGTCCGAATAATACGGTAATTGGTTTTAAAAGATTTTTTGAAAATGAATGATCTGCTACTGCCATCTTTGAGTGTCTGCTATAGAAGTGACTAGCGGCGTAATCATGTAATTTTCTTACCACTAGATGGCAGTAGGTACAGAGCATTTTACATTAAAACAAGAGAATTAGTGATGCATGAATGTTACAGGTAGTGGTGAGAGAATCGTATCTAGCAAGACTGTGACGACAGTGATGGAAAAGACAGTGAAGCTCGGCAGTAGTTGGAAAGAACATGGGTCCATTTCCCTCAACATGTCTGTGTGAAGTGAGCTTCTCAAGCCTGGATACTATGAAAAGTGAAACCAGAGAGACTGAGAGCTGTTGAAGGAGAGCTTTGTCTTTCTTCAATTTCTGCCAGGAAATCAGCTGTTTTCATCCAAATATGCGCTGGTTTCACACTAGGTGGGTAAAATATACAGATATTGACATTTTGTACATGCAACTCTTCATATTGTAACAGTGAATATGAAGTGAAATCTTTCCCAAATATTATTGCTTCTTTCAGAATAAGAATTATTTTCTGTATTCTGGCTAAAAGAATGCTTGTGGATTAGTTTGTAAAACACTTTGAAGTTTTCTACAACTTCTTTAAATTTAACACCACAGTGTTGTGGCCCTGTTCAGGTGTATTTTTGAAGTGGACATGTTACGTGCAGTTTGAAATAAGAAATGTAAAATATGATAAAAATACATTTTTGTGTTTATTTGATTCCTATTCAAGACACTTTGATAAGAATGACTATATATGTAATATAGGCGGCTACAGACTATCTTTGTTTACATTTTTGGTTGGTGGTGTGCCTCGTGATTTTTTCAATTAAAACAATGTACCTTGGCTCAAAAAAGGTTGAAAAACACTGTAGTAATCAACCTTCCCAGTTTATATTCAACTCATTCTCAGTTACTCCTTGCTGGATCCTCCAGGGTAAACCATCTCTTCCCTGGTTTACCCTTAGATTTATGTTTTTGTTCTTCTCTGGCTCCCTCTGTTCTTCTTTGTTTTTTAAAGTTCTGATATTTTTTTTATTAAAACATTCTTCATCTGCCTCATCTACCACATCTTCATTTGGGTCCACCATCAAACACAGATATCATGACAGAAGCATAAACACTTCCAAAAACTAAAAATTGCTTTTCTTCTGCTATCTAAGGTTTACTCTAACTTGTGGATGAATCTCTGTTTCAAGTATTTTTTCCTCTCAGCATCTGTGCAGCTGTGGCGCAGCAGTAAACTGGTTTTCCTTGTTTGTTTTCTGGACACATCTGCAGGTGAGGGTGACCTCAGCGCTCACCCAGGAATCGCTCCTTTCCACTGGGACGCATTAGGAAATTACCCAGGTCACCCACAGACTGTCGGCATGCAGAGAGATGACATATTTTCCTGCTGCATCAGGTAACATTTGAGGTTCAGTTTTGTAGACTTTTGTGGTTCCAGGTCTGCATTGTTTTACCAATCGGTCAAAACTGTTCCGATCAATCCAGCCAGTCTTTATCAATGAAAAGGATCATGTTTCCTGTCTGGTCGTCCTCACCTTCAGCCCTGCTGTTTCTGCAAACCCCTGAAATAAATCAGTGTGTGCTGCTGTTATAAAAAGCCTCCTCACACGTGCAGCCGTGACCTCTCTCCATACTCCGTTAGCAGGCCGGTGAAGCCGTCAGACCGGCGCGCGCGGGTGCCATCGTATAAAATCACAACCGATGGAAACAACGCTGCGGCGTAACGGCGGGCTCGTCAGAATGCGTGGCGAAGATTGTAATCACACGCTCGATGCGCTCATGATTCACTGTCAGGGTGTCATTACGGTGTTTTCAAAGGGAAGCAGCACAAACAAAGACTGCGCCTCAGTTTCCTGCCTTAATGGAGGCGATTATTCATGTGAGGAGCTGCAGGTCTGAAGACGGGTTTGCCAGAGACAAAATAAGACGCAGTCGACCTCAGGAACTGAAGGTTTTCCGCACAAACAGACATTTGAATCATGTTTGTTCCTGTTCCTGAAAGGATGAACATAAATTTCGCTTTGCGTTGTTTTTCTTGTTTCACTTTAAGAACGTGATCTGAAGTGGTTCTGAGTGGGGCGTGAAAAAAACCAGACATATTTTAATATTAATTGGTGAAAACCTTAAAGACGTGGTAATATGTAATTTATAGGCACATTTTATAGCATAGTAAAGTAACTATGTTGCCTTCATTTGTTATAAAAATGCTGCATTTATCAAATTTGATTAAAAAGATATTTGACATTGTAATTTAGGGCTGAAACGATTCCTCGAATGATTCGAGTACCTCGATTACTAAAATTCCTCGAGGAAAATTTACCTGCCTCGAAGCTTCGTTAATTTATGTTTTATTAGTTAGCGCACCGTGTTCCGGCCGGGACTTCATTTGCGTTGCGCGGAGCTCTCACTTCCGCCTCTGAGTTGTTGACAAAAGCTAAGTCTCAGCGGCATAAAGTCCAATCTTCAAGATTGGCCCGTGGGGATTTTATTGATTGATGATAATGCCCGACTTTTTATCGTTTTTGGGGAACCAATAAGCATCCTTAAAATGACTGGGGGAATGCCTGGAGTACGGCAGCATTTCTCCTCCGGGGCTGCTGGTTGAAAGCGAACGACGGGAAGAGCGCTGAGGTGAGCGGATAGCCTGAACAGGGCGGGCGGCTGAGTAGCTGATGCTTACCGTGTAAATGTAGCTTTACCGACGAACCGCACAATACATTTCATATCCCGGTCTGAAGAAACGGGTGGCGGAGCGCATCGTACATGGCTGGTAGATGAGTTTCTGAGTGTGACCAGTGAAGGTGTCGTAAATATCCCGTATTGCTTCCCCCCGTGTTCGTCCCCCGGTCTAACGGTTCGTCAGTCCGCTGGTCTATTTCCTCCCCTCCACCCCATCTTACGTTCGTTCATTCGCCCTCTCCTCCCACTCCAGGCGGCATTTCCCGTACTTTCAAACCCAAAGCGTGACAGGTTAGGTGGCAAGGTGAGTTTAATTAATCTATTAAACTCACTGAAGATGAATACATAAACTAAAAGCTGGATTGTAGACATTTTTTATAAGCACATTTGTGAGCCTGCCTCTTTGTTATTAAATTCAATATAATTTCAGATTTTTCTATAACTTTTCTTCTGGTTAACTTAGAAAGTGAGCTATTATTGTTACAGGTTAGTTTTCTAAACTACAAAAAAAGCAACTGTTAGGGATGCTTAAATATGAAAAATTGGACTGATATTGATATCCGATAGTAACACCGGTATTATGCCAGATTTACCAATATTTCATTTTATAATTTTTTTTTATCCGATTACTAGATTAATCGTAAGAATAATCGATAGATTACTCGATTACTAAAATATTCGTTTACAACAGCCCTATTGTAATTTAATCCCATGAAATTGGGTCTCTGTCTCTTTAAGAAGCTCTGGCTCTTTCTGAAACTCCACCTTCAGGAAGTCATCATAGCCTGGCTCCTCTATTAACCCTTTAACAGCGTTTATACAAGCGTTGCACTGAGAAGTAGCTCCTCTGATGAGCTCATCAAATGCTCAGTTCACCCATGTGTTTGCTAATTGCTCCTGGCTAGTCTGAAGGAGCTGAGTGGGGGAGAAGCTACATCTCAAAGAGGGAGCTAAGTCCACCCAGACATTTTGCACTAAAGGAGTTGGAAAACGTGCGTGAAAGAATCAAAGCAACACTCCAGGTTTGTTTTTGATGAGGGAATAACTTTAATATGTAAGCTAAAAAAAATGATTTTACATTTTACTGGCCCTTTAAAAGTATTGACATGTCGACCGACCTGCTTCTCCTCTATCTTTGATAATATTTTGCCTTTAAGAAAGATTATTGAATACAGTATATTGTGGACTGTCAGTTGATAATTTTTGCTCAATGACACATAAGAGCAACTCTGAAGTTTTCAGTGTTTCAGCAGTTTTGCAGTTTTCTGGCAGAATTATTTAATCTCATATTTTCCTTGTCATTATTTTTGTTGTTGGATTTTTCTATAAGTTTTAGTCGGACACAGATATCTTCATTATATTCTGTGACTGGAGGCGGCTAATGCTACTGCTAATTAGCTGCTAATAAACCCTGGCTAGCTAGCTAACCAGAGGGTCCTGTCTTTTTTGCCACTGATTCACGTTTGATGCGGCATCCATTCTGTGCAAAAAGGCACTACTTATGAAATATGCAATATTTTTGGAAATGTCTGACATGATGTAGGTTTTAAATGTCATTCATAATGGTCTTCAGTCTAAAATCTTGAGTAAACACTGATAAGACAGAAGATTAAAATGTGAAAAATAAAGACTTAAGATGTGTTTCTTCATTTAAATTCTGCAAACTTTCAGATTTGTGAACTCTGTCATCATTTTGCATTTACTTTGGATCTCTGTCTGCTGATTGGCTCTCTGCCTGGTTCCTATTTGTTGTTTGGAGACCGAGCCCTTCCTGGTTCCCTCCCTCCGTCGTCACATTGAGCCAAACGTCAATAACCTTCATGCACCGCCGCACGTGGCCGGCTCTAATGTGACTAATGTGGGAGGGGTCGTGCATTGGATCGCAGGCCGGGCGGTTGGGGGGCTCGTATTCCTGCTGCTGCTGCACTAAAACAAACAATGAACGTCCTGGAAAGCCAGCTCTTATTTTTAGGGTCTGACTGGGTTTTACGTAACGGGTCACCACAGCAAGAATAGCTCCATCAATCACTGGAGCTGCAGCGTCCGAACGCTCTGGGAACGCTGGGATTAAAAAGACGAGACCAACATGGAGGCTCCTGGTGTGAAATTAGGGCTGTGCGAGTAATAAAAAAGTCGCATTTACCGTCATAAATAAGTGCAAATATCGCAAATGTTTCCAAATGGTAGCACAAAAACTTTGATTTTTATTGCAAAAAAATCACAAAAACAATCGCGAAATACTAGAGGAACTGAAAAGATGTTCAGTAATATTTAATTTTAAGAAATGGATTTAAGAGACTGTTTTTAGGCGGTTTTATCAATATATTCTGGCACAATCAGCCCTGGAAAAGCATTCATGATCTTGATTTGGCCCAAAACGAAAACGAGTTCGACACACCGTTATAGATTATGGGAAAAATCTCTTATGAGCTTTTAAATAATCTGCCAGGGCAACTTGTGCTTTTTCAACAATGTTTTGGATTTATTGACTTAAAACAGTTCCCATATGTTGCTCAAAAATTACTTGAGTTAGTTTTGTCTAGTTTGAAGGGTTCTGATGTATTTGCAGTTGAAACTAAAAAAAAAATGCATGGTAAGATTTTGTGTTTTTTGCAGCTCAAGTTAACCAAAAACACCTCTGAGTGAAATCTACAGACCATAGAGAAGAACAGAAGTCGATAATTGACAGATTGAATGATTTGTAGCAGCATGCAGTGAGCTGCAGGATGGGTTTCCTTATCGCTGCACGTCCTTGTTTGACTCGGTTCTGGTTTTATCTGTGGGCTTCAGGCGGCCGCAGCAGGACGCTGCAAGGTGAGCTGAAATAAAGCGCTGCTGCTGACCCGGGTGGTTATTATTCACCCTGCATGGAGGTAAAAGAGCTGCCTGACGCTGCCACTGCCCCTGTCATCACCTTCGCATACATCATCCCGCTTTCACATTAGCAGATCAGTTAAAGGTAATTCCAGCGCTGCATCACGGCCGCAGCGGCTAACCGAGGCCGGCTTATCGCCTCCGTCTCCTGCTGCCGAGCAGGAAGAAGAAATAAGGTCCAAAGCAGAATTAATTCTCAGCCTCGCTCCCTCAGGGGGAGGAAGAGGAGGAGGAGGAGGTGTTTCCCTGCCATACCCGACTGCCGGTATCCGTGGCAACCTGGGGCGGACCTCCCTTGGATGGATGCTGAGCGGCAGAGATTGACCTGTCACATCCCATCACAGCCAGGATGTTTCTGCTTTCAGCTCAGAAACAAACAGAGCGTAGAAACGCGCTCCTCTGGCATTTATAAACTTTAACTTTACATTTATGATTTCTGTTATATTCCTGTTAAACTGGAATGCACCGATACCTGTATCGGCCGATACCGATACAGAAGAACACCTGAACCGACTTAAAACATTTCATGTTTTAAATTCAGGACATAAATGTACAGAATAATAAATTTATTTGCTAACTGCCTTGGGAAAGCAGAGTATCTTCAGTCAGAGGCTTCTTGAAATTCACTGTAATACAGACTGCTACAGGAGATCTTTCCTGCCATCGCTATCTACAATAACTTTGATTGGAATATCCTAACTAATTTTCTTTAAAATAATTTAAGGAAATCATGAGTTTTACATTTAAACTTGTTTGATGTTTTAGCCATATTTTACTAGTCTGTGGTTACGGGGAACAAAAGGATTTTATTACTAAAAGAATCATGAATGAGTCAAATATTACCACATTTTAAAAATTAATCTGGCCAATAATTATGAGATAAAAAATTATACATTCTGTTTTTAATTAATGTTTTCCAACAGGAAATATTAGCAACATTTTATTAACTTGTATTTTATTAATAATTATTGTCAATAGTCCAAAATAAACTAAACTATGTAATGTAAAATAACTAAACTGAAATTGACAAGAACAATAGGTTTGTTAAACATGTAAAAATAAACTGCAACAAACCTTTGAAATGGTTCAGAAAGTGCAATTATAAATTCTAAATACATAATTTAAAATGGATAATAAATCACAAACGTAGAATCAGACTGAATAGATTGGCCCTTACGGATCGGCCATATTGTTTGTGTCTTTTTATTCTGCTGTTTGACCGTTCTTGGCTTCTCATTTTGATGAATTTGTTACCGTGGTAACGTAAAATGCCGCCTGAGGTAGCAGCAGGACGCGATGCAGCCAAGCAGAGTTTTTATCCGCGCTCTGAAATGTTTCAGAGATGAAAAGTAACAGTTTCCTCTGCTGCACCATCCTAACGTTGTGCTGTTGTCTTTGTTTTTAAAATATAAAACATTAATTTTGCTTATATGCAGTGCTTTCTTTTTTTTTTTACTCAAATCTCCCAGCTATTAAAGAGAACAAGAAGATATGAATAGTTTTCTTTGTTTCTGCTGAAAGTCGGAGCAGAACGAACAGGAAAGAAGGCAATTATTGCAATTACCCGCAGTGAGATGACCCCAATCAGAGGCAATTATAATGAGGTAGCAGAAAACCTCCGATCACAACGGCACCGAGTCTTTCCTCTGAGACGCAGAGCGCGGTGACGGGTCCTTTAATGTCACTTCTGAACTGGTTTCCTCATTAAGTGTTTTATTTGACCAGATTTTTCCATCTCCTGCTGCATTCATGTTCAAGGAAAAACTGTTTATTTTTACCCCGCTTGTTGCGTTCCTTTTAAATAGTTGGAAAAACAGTTGTGATCTGCTTTTTCATGAGGAAAAATCTGAGCCCATCCATCCATCCATGTGGCTTTTATTTCTTTCTGTTCTCCAGAGTCGGTATTTTCTGGAATCAGCTCTACGGCTGCAAATCTTTTGAGTTTTTAACAACTTTGCACATCAAGAAACTGAAATTCAGTTCTTTGCAAAGTAATTCAAACTCAGTCAGATTAAGTGAATAATATATATGGAAACCAATTTTACCAACCAGATATTGGCAGAGTTGGGTTACATTTACTCCAGGGGTGTCAAACTCATTTTCGTTTTGGGCCAAAATGAATTGATAAAAGTTGTTCACAAATTGTTAAAATATCAATGAATTCTTGAAATTAATTAATATTATTTTATCTTTTCAGTCCCTCCACGATTTCGTGATACTTTTTGATTTTTTGCAATAAAAATCAAAGTGTTTGTGGAACTAATTTGGAAATATTTGCAATATTTGCGCTTACTTATGATGGTAAATGCGACTTTTTATTACTCGCTTTATAGATCATGGACTATAATATATAATCTGAAGCAGCTGTTAGTACAAGCAAGAACGGTTTTGATAATGTTTGACTCCCAACTGCCAATTATTAGCTCAAAAAAGTGCAGGGATTTGTTGATTTTGGGTGAATTTCCACCATAATTCTCAAGAAATTGGAGGGACTGATTGATATAATTTGATATAATCTGGTGAAAATATTGAGAATCAATCCTGCAGGATGGAGACAAATTGGACCAGAAATCACTGTGAAACGCTCAAGAACTTAAAAGATTTAAAATGTGGCTAAGAGAAAAACATTAAGATTATATTCCAACTAGAAGACAGATGGGATTAACCAGTGAACATGAGAACCAGAACTCCCATTGAATAACTTTTTTCTGAATAAAAGTAATCTCTACTCAGGTGGATTAGCTCCCTCCTCTGCAGAGCTGCAAGCTGCACTAATTACCTCATAAAGTGTCTCCACAGTGAAGCTGGACAGAAGGTCACACTGACAGACAGAGCTGGATGAGTTACAACCCAATTGGACCCGGTTAATTAGGCTTCATTTGTTCTAAAGAAAAACTTCAGATAATCTGCTTGGAAGTTTTAGCTTTTTAAAAGAGTGAATTTACTTACTGTCAGTAAAGCCAAAGCAGAAAACAATCAAAGTTTCCAAGGTTCAGTGAATGCAGCAGGATGTGAAGTTGGAGATGCAGATGGAGACGCTGTGGTTTAAATCCAAGATGGCGCGCTAACTCTGAGAGCCATTCAGGCTTGAATGGATGTCTTAAGGACAGATTTTCTGAATTGATTTCTGCTTTTCAAAGTAAGAGGTTGTTTTTAAAAACTTTCAGGTACTTTCCTGGAATTTAGAGGTTAATTTTCTGAACTTACCCGATGCTTTCTCAGAAGTAAGACTCAAACATTTTAACAGATGTTGTGTAGAAACTGTTGTCCCTGAACTTGTCCAAAACGTGGCTTTCCTGTACTTCTGATAACATCGTCACATCTTGTACCTTAAGGTCAGCATCTTGTCTCTTTGTGTTCCTGTTTATAGATGGTCAGGTTGTACACAGAGGACTTATCAGAGGTGACCTAAGTCCTCTGCAGCGATGCAGCATGTGGAGGAGGAACGCATCAAACATGTAGTTCAAGGTCTTTGAGGGAGGAATCACTTGGAGCAGAACGACTGCTGACTGCTCCGCAAATATCCCGCGTATCCCAGTGACAGTTTATCGAGCGGATCATAGAGAAACGTATTGAATGGTCCCCTCAGGTCACAGTTCTTCGCCCTTTGAGCGAGCTCTGACGTTCAGGACTTCCTGTGGTCTCCTACAGCTGAAACTTGCACTGTCTGTCCTCTCTTGAGCAGCTTTGGCGTCACCATGTAAGGAAGGAATTTTTATCCCTGAAATGTTTTCCTATTCTCACTCAGTAAAATGACCTTGAAGTTCTTTTGCTCCTCACTGAATATATATTGCTTTCTGCTCCCTGTCATTGAACACAGAAAGCCTTTAACACCTGACTCCAATGCAGTGCATTTGTGCACTATTATCCAACAGATTTTTTGTTTGAACCAATCATTATTGAGCTGGTTGTGACCAGTATTCTTGATGACTTCCAGAAACACCAGACCAGAGATATCCAACTCTAGTCCAGTGTCCTGCAACACTAAGGATGTTTATTGATTCCAAAGGGAAATTAAATAAAGTATTTTTGAATTTTAATTTTCAAACTTGATAGTCCAGTAAATTTTATCTGATTGGGACCAAAATTGCAACATTTGTTACATTTTCAGCTGCTGCAGTTCTCTTTCATGATGCACAGTCAAACCAACCAAACACATAGAGAAACCTGTTCCCCTCCTCACCTGTAGGGGCGCTGCATCAAGAATTACTGAAGGAAACAACATGAAACTTCTGCAGAAAACACTGATCGCATCTTCTTTCTTCACCAAATGTAAATGAGAATGGAATGGCGCCAGATTTGAGCAATTATGGGATTTCTCTTTTGTCTTTGGTAGAAGACAATGAGACATTTTTTTTCTGCTAGCGCTAGTCTAGCATGTTTGTTTGGTTGTATTTACCCAGAATGCAATGTGCTGTAGTTTGTTTCAGTAGCACTGATAAAGATAAAAGTTTAAAAAGTTTTTTGAATAACAAATGTACTATAAATAAAGTTTTGCTATTGCTAAGTATGAATGACTTTAATATTACTAACAAAAAAACTGAGTTTTATAGGGATCAAAGTTAAATGAACATGTTTGAGTCAGCACCGCTAACATTGTAAACATGCTAACTGATGCTAACAAAGCTGTGCTGCATTTCGTTTCTTCTGAAACATTTGTAAATGACAGAAATTATTTCGAGAAATTGTTACTACTTAAGTTGTTCGTAAACACTAGATGAGGAGAGAATGCTAATGCCATCTTTGCTAACAATGCTAAGTGATGTTAGCAAGGCTACCCTGCTGAATTATTTCAATAATGTTGAAATTAATGAGAAGTTTAACATGTTGAAAGAGGTGAATGCTATCCTCTTGTTTTGCTGCTTGGCCAGCAGCTGAACTCTGATTGGCCAAGAATGATGGAATCAGCTAACTATTGGATTTACTTCAGAGTCATTGTTTCTGCTTGGTTTCAGCTAACAGAGTTGATTTATTTGTGGGAAAAGGGAAAACTTAGAAGACGTAATTCATCATGGCATTTCTGTTTGGCATTCTGGGTAATGTAGGCGAGATGACTGATGAGCCGTAGCTGTGTCTGGTGATGAGCAGCGTTTGTCTTTCTGTCTTAGCTGCTGCTGACGGACAGCTGGCCAGGCCTCTGCAGCAGAGGAGGAGAATGATGAAGGGTTTGTAATAAATGGAGGAGTTTGTGGCCAAACAGAACATGAAGGGAGGAGGAGGATGATGTGTGAAGGCTTTTATTGTCACGCAGTCAAATCGCTTTTACGCTGGAGAGGACGGAGAGTCTTCAGATGGGGGACTCCGCGTCCTTGTCAAGGACCTAATTACGTGCATATGAAGTGGAGGGAGGGGGGGGGGTAACACTGAGACCTCATTTTATTTCCTGCACTGATCCTCAGCATTTTGCCTTTGTCTCTGTTACAGAAAATAAAAACAAACTTTTGTCTGATCTGATTGACTGATTCTCACATCAGCATTAATTAAACACTAATGGTTCCCCTATAAATGGTCTCATAAAACACTGACAGATTTAGTTTCTGGATTTTGTCTCACTTAAGTTTTACTCAAAATAAAACACATTTCATGGGCGGCCATCTTGTTTGACAAGCGTTTTTTATAGCTTCTGTTTATTTGGACTTTGAATTCATGTCAACTCTGTGATGTAATACTAGAGCCAGGCTATGATTATTAATTTATTTTTAATTAGGAGAATAAAGGCCTAATATTAGGACAATAAAGTAATAATTCTCCGAGAACTTCCATTCAAAAAATAACAAAAAAATGAAAACAAGGAATGTTGAGCATCTTGTGAAGTTATACTTTGGTAAGGCCTTTGCAGATAACATTTAATAAATTAATCTTTTAGCACATCAGCATCAAATTATTAATGATAGCTGATTAATCATGCAAACAACTGTTTGGAAAAAAGAACCTCATGGAATAAAATGGGCACACCAGAAGCTTTTTTCTCATTAAAACAAAAATTTTTAAAGATATTTTTTCTGGTAAAATTACCAAAGGAATGATTGAAATAAAAGCCACGTCTTCAAAATATTTTCCTTAATTTTTAAAATTCCTTTTTAAGAAAAGAAAGCAAGAAAAAAATAAATTAAAATCGGTAATCTACGACGCAATATTAGGGCGATAATAATAATAAATAAATTATGAGAATAAAGGAAAAATATTATGACAATTCTAATATATTATTTAGTTTGTTCTTGTATTACTTCAACTTTATTCTCATAATTTTATATATTTGTGTTTTCTTAGCATGGCCTTAATGCTCCATTGTAGAAATTGGACCTGATATTTTAATAAACTAATATTATATTTTTAATCCATGTCACCCATGAGCAGCTGAAACCACTGCTGACCCAAAAGGCCCGTCTCACATTTGCCAAAAAAAACACCTCAATATGTTCTGTGGTCTGAAAAGAAGGTTTTAGAGTGGCCTAGTCAAAGTCTGGACTTGAATTGAGTTGAGATTCTGTGGTATTCATGCTGGAAAACCCTCCAAAGCGGCTGAATTAAAACAGTCATGCCCACGTTGATGTAGAAACAGCCTGTAGCTGCTTGTCCCTGTTTCCCTGATGCTGCAGCTCAGGTGCAGCCAGGTGTCTGCTGCCTTCAAGCGGCGCAGTAATTCACAGCGACACGCTGTCATGCATATGAGCAGAGGGAGGTTAAATAACAGCAGATGTATGACGCCACTAATGGGAAGCCTTTAGCACAACAATTATCATCTAATTTTATCTTTGCTCTGCGCCTCTGGCTGCCTGTTGTTACCACTGAGGCGGTCGTGACTCAGCGCTGAGCCGCCTAATTGGTTCTGTCACCAAACTTATTGTCAACATTTGTAATGTTTGGCCCAAAATGTGGAGCAAATTCAAACTATTTATATTGTCTTAATATGAGCGACTTCATTTCCCAGAAACTCACTCTCACCTGTCAGAAATACATTAATAACTCGTCCTCTAATAGAGCTGCTGCTCTGTTAATGTTTGTGATTAAACTCTAACATCTGATTTTTTTCATGTTAATTTAATCTTTTCTGAAGTGTAATCAACAGATTTAACCAAACTGATTTTTCTCATCTGGATCCCTTTTGAGATACCAAATCTAAGAATAAATATAAAAATACATAATTAAAAACTGGTGGTATTAAAGAACACCTTTAGCAAATAAGAGTTATTAGTTAAAGTGTTTCTGTTCATTTTAAGTATCATGACTTATACAATAACGTGTTTTAGAAGCTGGACAATAAATTGTCCCAGAATTATTGTGATAATCAATAATATTGTTGGTTTGAGGCAATTGAAACCTGCTCACTTAAAGACCAATTAACTTTAATTTTGTAAAGTTAACACTATAACTAGAAGATGTTTTAAACATCCAAAATAAAACACAACAGCCAAAAACAACAGAAAACAAACACACACAACAGAAATCATAAATAAAATGTGTTATGACGTCTTTGTAAACAAAATTGCCCTTAAAAAGTATTAATCATCAACATGTGTTTTAATTTATCATGTAATTAATTGTTTAGTAGCTAAGTTGGGTTAGTGGCATCAACTAACTCTCTCACTCTTTGGTTGCCTAGCAACAATCTGCTGGGTAAAAAGCAGTTTCAAGCTCCCTCACAACTTCGGTTGCCTAGCAACGCCCTGCTGAGTAACTTGCACAGCAGCAGTTTAAGTTTTAACACTGGAACTGGAATATATTTTAAATATCCAAAATAAATAAACAGTTGACATTAAAACACGAGAATGAAGACTTTTTATCAGCCAGTTTTTGGAAGAGAGAAAAGAGAAAATTAGTGAATGATGCAAATGGAAATTATTGAGCTTGTTTTAATCTATCATGCGATTAATTGATTTATTAATTATTGTGACAGGCCTCGATTCACCACTGTGTCTCATTAGAGCTTAAAAAAAACAGCTGGAGTGAAAACTGGATAAAACGGAAAAGTTTGGCAGTATTTCAAATATTTAAAACAACGATAAATAATTATTGCTATCGACTGATATGAAACATTTATATCATGATAAGATTTCAACCGTAGTTTGAGCATCGAGACATTTTGTGGTTTGGTTGTAAGTTAAAAGTTTCTCAGTTAGTTCAATAAAGCCAGAAGAGTCTGTTTGGGTTGGTGACTGCTGCTGTAACGTCCCACGGCCCACGAACGCCTCGGCGGCTCAGCTGTGGCGAAGCGGCTTCCTCAGCTCTTCGTAGGTGTGACCGGCAGGCTGACGGGTGGAGGACAGGTGCAGCATGCGCTCAGTCCTCTAAGTTTAGACTCCCACAACTCCCAACAGCACCAGTGCAGCATTCCTGTCGCCGCGGGGAAAACAATGTGCCGGCTCGGATGACAGATCCTGGAAGGCCTCTCCCTCCACCGTGTGATGCCTCCGCCTGCCGGTTGTTGCAAAACAAAAGTCCTCCTCACTTCCATCGTCACGTTCATGTAAACATGTAAACATTCAAGCTCAGATCAGAGCCGCTGATGGAGTTCAGTAGAGAAAACTGGAGTAGAAATATTCCTGAAGATAAATCTGTCTCTCTGACTGAACAGAGCGCTACAGCGCCACCAGCAGGTTAAAGTTGGAAGTGGACTGCTGAATTTTCTTCATGGAACAATAATATTCCAATGAATAAAAACTCCAGATGTTTTTAAATTCTACATTTAATTTTCTAATGATGTGAATAATTTTAAAATGTTCAAACTGTGAAACACAGCGTCAGTGTTTAATAAAAATAAAAACACTCTGTCCGTCCATCCATCCTAGAACTAGAGATATCAGTTAGACTTCAAATTTTTACAGCACAAAATTTGAGTCTTGAAAAGAGATAAACGATTTTCAGGAACAATGTAAAAAGCTTAAACATTTATTAAACTTTACAAACTAATTTTTAAATGTAACCTTAAGAATAATTTTCTATTTAACCACTTTATGTCTTTTTACATCCATACGGACAAACCTAAATAAATCAGACTTGTTTTTCATATCAGCACAGTATTAAACACCATTTCATCTCAGCGCTACAGAGACCATAAAAATAAAATAAAAGTGATAATAAATGTATCGTTTGCTGCCTGTTCCTGCATGAACCTGATGGAAAACAGGAAGTGATGGAGTCGCTGCAATCGGACGTTTAGGCCAAACCTGCGTCGTCCTCTGCTTTCGGACGTGATTTGATCCAAACAGCTGCATGAGTCACGACCATCTGAGGTGCTTGTCACATCTCTTTAGGAGTCAGGCAGACTTAGACAGACAGAGCAGAGTGTGTGTTTGCATACCAAGCAGGGATCAGGATTTATCCTCCATCGCCTCTTTCAGACATGCAGGATTCCTGACTCCGCTGGAACGTCATCCTTAAACCCCAAAACTGCTTCCTTCAAGCAGCTTTCATCATGTTTATGTCCAAACTCTGTTTCTGCATTTCTTCTTTAACTTTTTTTTTTAACTTTAACTTTAAACTTTTGATTCCGGCTTTTTAGTTTACCATCTTTATCAGTGGTTCTTAACCTTTTTTGAGGTACCGAACCCACCAGTTTCATATGCGCATTCACTGAATTCTTCTGTAGTGATAAATAAAATATGAAATTTTCCCCCCAAATCCAAGACATAGGGGTGACCCAACAAGAGTGTAGTTGGGTCACCCCAAGATCACTAAGTCTTCTTAAAAGGCACAGTCTCTGAGAACAGTTCTTCAAAATATAGTCGGTGTTTTCAACAAAATTGAGCTGACTGTCCAGGAATGACCCACATTTTCCACAGTTTCAACAGGTTGGCCATCGAGAGAAACTGGAACCACTTTAAGGTCTTGTTTAGATCATTTAATTAGCTCTACATTCTTAAGAGAATGAAAAATTTATAATAAATAATAAAGACTTCGCGGTATTCTGATTTAGTAATGTAATTATATTAGTTGTGTTACCACCCCCACACCACTAGAGGCAGTAGCAACCCCGAAAAGATGCAACTAAGGAGCTGATTTAGAAGTACACCGAAAACTACAGAATTTGGTAAAAACTGTTAGTTTTGCTGAAGTAATTAAAGACACAAGTTTAAATCCATGCTGAGTGGAACTCCTCCAATCAGTGCTCCTCTGCAGCTCTGATTGGCTCAACAATGTAACGTGATCCTCTGCAGCAAGTGATGGCAAAGCGGCGCGTCATCACGACTATACACAAGTGTGACTTTACCTCCGCGGCAGAGGCTCCGCCGAACCCCTGAGACCGACTCATCGAACCCCAGGGGTTCGACCGAACCCAGGTTAAGAACCACTGATCTTTATATTGCTGTTAGTAAACAGTGGTAATTTAAGTCCCTCCAGGAAGTTGCAATTCACAGATTTTGCCCAGAATTTTTACCAATTATCGCAACCTTTCTGCAAATCTAACCATTCAGTCACCTTCACATTTTGACAAATGAAAGTTTGTCAGTGAAGTGCAGAGCTGCTCCAACGGGCTGCCTCCCTCAGCTGTGCAATTCTGGAAAATGTTATTAACACTTTAAATATTAACCAAAAAATCCTTTGTTTTTTGGGGTGAAGATTATGTGCCGCAATACCAGAGCAAAAATAAAACTATATAAACTATATATAAATAAAGGGAAATTAAACGTCACATTAATTCAAACTCTTCACAGAGTTATTATAAATAACTTCTTAATCACTGTGGAGTGAAAGCTGTGGATAAAACAGAAAGGATCATGTCATCAATTTGGCAGGATTTAAAAGTATTTAATATTTAAAACAAACTAATCAATAATTATTGATATCGACTGATATGAAACAATTACGTTGTGATAAATTTACCTCTTGTTTGTGTCTTGCATGCGTCAGTTTAGGAGTCTCGGTTTCCATCTTTAGTTGATGGATTTGAGTTGATTCTGACTTTGAGTCGTCAGGATCCTGCTGGTCAGTCGTCTCCTCAGGGCGGCTGTGAAACGTTACACGCATTGATTCACAGCCTGATGGAGCTGCTTATAGACGCCCGTCGCCTCGGTCAGACCGGCTGACGGTCAGCAGGCATGCAGCTGAAGGTCTCACCTTGTTGGTCAGAGCTGTCCATGATGCTCCTCACACCAGACCTGCTGAGTTATTAGAGCTTTGATTGGCCCTGAGGGGACGATCGGCAATAAGAGCAAAAATCAGCCGAAGCTGTCAACCACGTCACTTTATGTTCTTAATTAACATTTGTCTTTTGCACACTAATGTGAAATAATAATTTTTTAAAAAATATGTTTTATGTTGGACCTTTTTATAAACTGTTGTGTTAAAATGGAAAGCAGTGGCCTAAAGCGAGCAGCTGCTTCAACTATGGAGGCTCCGATATGAAATCTGGATGTCTGATATTAATGTTGCCCATCAGTTGTGGGGATTTTTCATAAATGTTTTGTTTAGCACCTAAGTTAACATTTCCCTAAATTAATATTATTTTCACTGTAAAGCTCTCATTTACTCGGCTGTTTGTTGACTTTCAGTTGAATAAAGTTAAACTTTTGTGTTGAAGTTGGTTTGCAACAATTAAGGATTCTTCAGGTTGGTGGATATCAACATTGAATTTAGCACTTTAGCATTAGCTTCTGCTAAATACCATGTTGTAGCAGAGCGACTGCAGTGATTAATGCTTTAAGTAACTTTTTAGCCACCCCTGTTGGCTAATAACTGATTTTATAGATGTTTGCCACACAGAGTGTGATTATACGGCAGAGCTTCTGCAGCCGGTTTGTTCTCTGACGTTAAGAGTTTGACCCCCTGGTCCCAGAGAGACGAGGTCAAACGTCTGCAGCCAGACTCAATTAACCACAAGATGTTGGAGCAAATCTGAGGGAATGACCCAGTTGTAGGAGGAGTATGACTGAACCAGAATGTTATCTTCAGTGTTACACAACTCTGGAGTCACAAATATAACTTTTTTACAGATTTACATGACAATTTCCAAATTTGCACATAAACATCCTTATAGAACCCTAAATAACCTGTGTGGATAGTTTACCAGCAACAAAAACTCATCATGTTGGGTTTTTTGATGCAGGAGGGACTGGTGCACTTTACAAAACACATGACATCATAAGGAAAGAACATTATGGGGACATGTTGAAGCAACATCACAATGTATCAACCAGGAAGTTAAAGTTTAGGCTCAGATGGTCCTTCAGTGGACAGTGACCCTCAGATTATTAATAAATTGGTTTCAGGTCAACGAAGTCGATCACAAATCCCAGATTTCACTCCCTAAATAAATTTACTGGCACTTATTATCTCCAAATAAGTAGTAATAATCAACCAACTGAAAATGTATTTTTATTTGTAGTATAAAAATGGAAAAAGAACCAAAACAATGCGTTCTTATTGTTTTTTCCTGTATGAGTTGTGACAGTTGTTGCGGTGTCAGCGGTTCTGATCCGCTCGGCTCAGATGTGACGGAGGATATTATGAAACTGACATACTGTGTGGGTCAGAACCGCCCTGATGTAATTCCTGCCTCAGGGCTCTTCGGCGCGGTCATCCTCGGTTATGTACACGGTCAATTATGTGAGGTTAACCGGAGGTCAGGATCTGGACGTGTTGCTGATGCTGAAGTTTGGATTCGTTGGATTCGGATCTGTTTGATAAAATCTTATAGTTTATCTTTAAATGTAACTTCACTCTCCTCACTAATCATCTGAAGTTCAACAGATTTCTGTTAAATTATTTTTCCTCTTGCCCTGCTGTCATTTTAGAAAATCTACTCCCCTATTTCTTAACATTTTCCTCTTTTCTAAAGATCAGAAGTGGTTGTAATTACTTACATTCACTAAGTCAGATGTACTGGAGTTAGTTTCTGGAGAAAATTTACTTTGTAAAGTTACTTTAGTAACTTCAGTGAATGAAAAAAACTAAAAATACATGAAATACAGACACATCTACAGCTTAAACCTTAACACTTTGTTTTTCTAATGTTATTTTCCACCTGCTGAGTTATTTGGCAGGAAATACGAACATATAAGATATTTGTACAAGTACTTTAAAGACTGTTGCTTGAATCTGTCATTTTGTAATTATATTATTGATTTGTATTATTATTTTTTTAATTTTAGTATTCATATCATAATTTGGACATAACTTTACATTTCTCTGTCTGATATAATTTTTAATAATAAATCAGATTTTCTGATCAGTTATTCAGTACTTGACTAACATTTTAACTCGACACCTTATTTCTCTGACAGTTTTTACTTGTATGTAAAGATATGTTGAAATTTTTCTACTTTTACTTGAGCTGTACCCAGAAAATAAATGTAAATAGAAAATAAAAGTTTGGATTTCCAAACATTCAGGATTTAATCCACTGGAGTTTGAAGATGCTTTCAGTTTTATCGCCTCCTTAAAGAAAAAAAACCTGCAGCATACTCACACACACCCACACACATTTTCTTAAATAAACCCTACCCAGGCATGTTATCGTATTTTAGGACCGTTATTGATTTAACTTAATAAAACAGGAGATTTTAGAACCTCTGAACAAGCTGAGCCTTTGTTTGGTAGCACGAGGCACGATGAGTAATTCTCACATTTTATGGGAGGATTTAAACAAATTTCAAACATTAAGCAGGATGTGAAATAACAGGAACACGGTGCTTTTATTTTATTGAACGTCTGCAGCTCTAGTGTGCAAACTTCATCTGATAAGTTAGTTAAACTTAAACTCTCATTGATCGTAAATGTAATGCGTGTTAGTGCAATAAAGCATAAAAACAAAGGCTCTGTTTTTCTAACTTCCTGATGTTGGTTTTAATGTGCAAATACTTCCAGTAAACTTCCTGAATTATAATATAATCAGAGTGAAATAAAATAATAACTGATACAAATGGGAAAAACAGCAACTGGGCAGATAACCATAAATAGTCTGGAGGAACAGCATATTCTGAAAATCATAATTAATAAGCTAGGATCGTGTTATACTGATGAAATGTAACATAAAAGTTTCATTTTTGTCTTTATTACCAAACTGACTCTTATTTTTACTTTCTTTATAAACACTTGAGCTACATTTTTTGTCTTAGAACCAGTTTAATACCTGAAATGTTTCACTTCCACCGTGTAAATAACTTTTAGGTGAAATTATGTTTGTTTTTAACACATGGAAGCTGTTTTTCAGGAGTTCAGGAGCAGCTGGGAGAGATCTAATAACAGAAAATACAAAGGAATGAGAGGAACAGATAGAAAAGCAAAGAACCAGCTTGGAACAATAAAAATGAAAAATCTTAAATACAGGAGAAAGGTTGACTGAGTGAGCTTATTGAAAAACTGTGGAGGAAGGAGACTAAGCTATTTTACTGATCTCAGAATTGGAATATTATTATTTAAATGTTAAACATAGAAGGAGCTGAACTAGAAAAACAAGTAAATGCAAATAAGAGAATAAAACAAAATGCAGAAAGAAACTCAACAAAAGAACTACAATTGAAAGGCTTTTTATTTGACAGTAATGACCAAAGGGGAATAACTTGAACATGACCTCACTAACATAATAAACCCTAAAATTATCAAGAAACAAAACAAAATAGAACCAACATAGTTTGATACAATTATCAGAAATAACCGGGGCATGTTAAATGCTCTGATGGGCAAATTGAATTTCTGTTTTTATTTGTGCTTTTTATGCAGATATAACTTAATGTGCTGTAATAATTTATAAGTAAATTATAAATAAAATATTCAGACCTCTTATGTAAAATAAATAACATTAGAAAAACAAAAAGTCTTAAGGTTTAAGCGGTAGTTGTGTCTGTATTTCATGTATTTTTGTTTTTTTCATTCACTGAAGTTACTAAAGTAACTGAAAAAAGTAAATTTTCCTCAGAAATTAACTCCAGTACATCTGTCTTAATAAATGTAACTAATTATATTGTACTGTAATAATTTACAAGTAAATTATTACAGTTTAAGTTCATAACTGGTTGCTATGGATAAGAATAAAATACTCTTAAGGAAGACCTATTATGTAAAATTCACATTTTGCATGTTTTTGTGCTTCCGTTTGGGTCTCAACTGCTTCTTAAAAAAAAAACAAAAAACATCCAGACGTTTACTGGCAATAAGTTAATAATTTTTGGTGTCTGGAAAATGAGCCGTTTCAAAAACCTCCAGAATGTAATGTCACAAATCAGCAGGCACTGCCAGTTACCTAGCAACCCCAACAAAGTTTATTCCGTTACCTAGCAACCCCAACAAAGTTTATTCCGTTACCTAGCAACCCCAACGAAGTTTATTCCGTTACCTAGCAACCCCAACAAAGTTTATTCCGTTACCTAGCATCCCAACAAAGTTTAGCCGGTTACCTAGCAACTCCACCGGTCCAACCAAACATTTATTGGGCTTGGTTCTGACTGAGCTGGTCAAAAGCTTCTTGTGTATTCTCTGGTTGTGGTTCTGTCTTTGCGTCCCGGTACACGGCTGCCGGCAGAACCAAGAACTTTGAGGGAAGGAGCCGTCATAGCGGCTTGATCAGCCAATCAGAAACGCTAAATGAGAAATATAGATACAGTTATTTTCTTCTGCTTTATACAGGTGATATGTAAACTTTGTCTGGTCAGTTTGTTCAAGGAGGTCATCTAGTTTTGATGAGGAAGTATCCAGTTAATTCCTCCAGACCTGAAAAGATTAAATTGTGTAGAATAACAGATTAAAGTTCTCGGTTTTGTGCTTCTGAGTTGCTGAAGTTTCAACTTGCTTACAGCATGTACCTTATGCACTTTCATTTGATTAAATGTTTTTATCTCTTTTATCAGGCCGTCATAAAGTCAGTTGAAAAGACAAACATTAATCAGGATGTAAAACAGGGACAAGGATGTTGTTAATTTTATTACCAGCAGAACTTCTGTGGCTGTGCGTCAAACCGTTATCTGATGGTTTAAGTAAAGATCAGCGTTTTATCTGGGCCATAAAATACAGAGAGAACAGGTGTGTGTTTGCAAAATTAACCATAAAAACATTTCTGTCTCTAGGAATGTTCATAGTTCATCATGAGGTGGAGAATGATTCAACTCCAAAGGTTGGGGATGCTTAGCTGGGATTTAGGAATAAATATGAATTGAACTGGTTGAATTTCCTGGTTTGTTGTTGGAAATTCTTATCGTTATCTCAATTATTAGAAACAAGAAGTAATCACTGGAGGAACAAAAAGTCCACTCAGCATTAGAGTCTTAAGGATCCGCTGAATGCTCCATCAGTAAAAATCTACATTTTATTGTCATCGTCCATCTGGGAAACTGAATCTCCCATTTCATTTCCATCTGCTAGTTAACAACATATTTGACACCGGATCAAAGGGCTGGGCTGATATTTCCAACCTCAACATCCAGACGGTTGTGCGTCTAAAAAAAGACCAAACCTCATAATTGCTCTGTAAATCCCAGTAAAGCCACTTTACACAAACAGCAACGTGCTGGGCACCAACACATGACCCAGGAGGCTTCAGAGTGACAAGGACAGAGGGTTTCCCTTTCCTGCATGTTTTCTTCCTGGATAGTCGACAGAACGCCTGGAGAAATAACATGTTTCAGTTAATTATTTTCAGGGAATTCTGGGAGTTTTCCAGGTTTTCTATCTAAACAGTCTTCTCTCTTTTTTAGCTCCACAACATGTCATAACTTTGTTCCCTCATCAGACACATACCTGCAGTGTTGCCTTGATTCTTTCATGCCTGTTTGAGAAATCCTTAAATCTCCTTTTAGTTGTGGAAAACGCCTGAGGGGGCCTAGCTCCGCCTTCGAGCTTCTGCCTAGTGAGAGGTTGAGCAATCGAAGGTGAGGCTCAGCTTCGCCCAGCTTCACTTCAGAGCATTTGAATGGGAAAATGCGAAAATTCATCAATTTTGAAGAAAAAAATCATCAGAATTGGTTAAGCTAAATGAAAAATAGGTACTTTATAGTACAAAACACAGGGTGAAAATAACAATGTAAATGATTTTTATCATTATATATTATTTTTCCATGATGACAGGTGAGGCTCTGCCTCCCCTGACCACATGTCACTGGCAGAACCACATGGTCAGAAGTATCAAACCTAAACAAGTTGACTTATTTAGGATTCACTTCATAACATTTTCACTTTTCTGTTTCAACTAATCTTGTGTGGACACAGTTTTTAAAGATTGGAGTCTTTGTTTTGAACATTAAAGTTCCTGAACAGTCAGACAATCTCTGCATTATTGCTCTTTTACTCAAAACGTCTCTGTCTTTGTAACAATTCGATTATTGGAAAAACCCAGACATGTTTGGTCAGATACACAGATGGATCATTCTGCAGTATTCAACTTGCAGCCATGATCTGTGCAACAGTTCCTGGATCCAGATTGACTTGTCAGTCAGTCCAGATTGGGACCAGAGGCAGATGTAGACAAATTCAGAGTGAATTTGACCGTAAACCAAACACTGAGGGAGTTTCTGGTGTCTCAGATTGAGCAGGTGACTTCAGCCGACGGGTGGCGGCGGCTCTTGGCAAAAGCATTGATTTTATTGGTCAGCATGGTTTATTTTTATCCCTGAGCCCGGCCGGCTCTGCCCGCAAAGGAAAAATATGGCCTGAAAAGTTCAGAGCTGATCCCAGTTTGACTAAGCTGAGGAAGAGACTCAGGTTTACGTCTGTGATTAAAATAATAGAGCTTTGGAAAAGTGTTCAAAGCCCAGGAGCCACTCGAACCTTGAGACAACAGTAGAAACAGCTGCCAAAGACACACCTGACCAGTCAGGACGAAAGTTTTTATCTTATCTGTCTGACCAAACTGGGTCAACAGAACAAGACCGAATCGGTATGTTACAATGGCCTAGTCAAAGTTTTCACCCCCATGTGATGAAACAAATGTCTGAAAACTTGAGTGTGGGCCAAAATTTCTCCACACAATGCGACAGGACATCTTTTGGTTCATTTCCTCTCGGTTGCAAACTGTATTTTTTAAACTTTCTTTGGAAGTTTAGTCTGAACATTTAGTTTCAAACTAAAGTCAGAAGCAAAAAGAGGTGAAAACGTGAAGCTGTTGGGATGAAAGGAAAAGGTGTGTGTGGAGCTGCTGCAGGACGTTATGTAATAACTAAACGAGCGCTCACAGACGTTGTGCTCTTTATAATTACCAGGTGGAGCATTGGGATAAATATAGTTTAGCCAAAGGCAGACAGAAAACAGATGCTTTCACAGTTTTTGCAAAAAGCATTCGGGACGTGACTGGTGAGTTTACTAGCAGTCTGTTCATGATGGACATGATTAGTCATTCCTGATGAAAATAAACATTTTCAGACACGTAGAAACAGGAAATGCACCACATTTAGCCTTAAAACCCAATAAATGTAGCACTTAGGAATCCAAATGTACCAAAGCTGTTCTTTATGAACATTTACAACTTGTAGAAAATCTACTTTTAGTTATTTAGATTCCTATTTGTCACTCAAGTTTCTAATTTTTTAAAATATTTAGATCATCTGTTGTTCTGTTTTGCAGCTGTTTTATATTATAAAACCCTTTTATGTTTTATTAATGAGCTCTAGATGCAAAATATATGTAATTTTAAACAAAATAACACCTTCTGGATTTATGTCTGTAACAATTTAATCTTATTTATTCATAATAATCATTTAACATAAATTTGACTCGTTTGGTAACATGAATAATGCAAATAAAAGTTGTTTCAGACACTTTCACATATTAAAAACATTTTAAAAATCTGCTTTCTGGTAAATAATACAAATAAATGATTCCTAAATTGCATAAAAATAATAAATTATATATATAAAAATTAATAATTAAAAAATATTCTAAAATGCATCAATAAATTAAATCCGAAAAATACATAAATTAATAAAATACATATACGTATTACTTGATTATTAAAAATTTTAATTGCAAATGTACTTTGAGAAAACATTTGAAAACTTCAGATCAAATTGTTTTATTGTGAAAAGTAAATAAATTTAAAAGCAAGTAAATAAATGGAAGTTAAAGGATACGATTAGGAAGTAAATGACTAGATAAAAAATAAAATGTAATAAGAAAAACAATTATATGTATATATTTCTATATTTCTTATTTACTTTTGTAAAAAAAAAAAAATCCCATTTGGCCAAAATTCAGCAACAAATATTGACCTAAAACCCGTCTAATCTACGGCTAAAACTGTTGCTGAGATGTTTCTCTTCATTTTAAAACGAGTTCGTTCTGTTAATTTAAACAGAATCAAATCAACTACTTCAATGTCTTGGGGGTCAAATTTCCATTAGCAAGCGTCTAAAAGTGCCTTTTAATTAACTGATTCATTAAAAGATGAGGGCTGGGGTCACTCCATCTGCAGGTCAGGAACACATGGTGGGCTCAGCGCTGCTCCTGCAGGGAGGTTCGGGATAATTAGCATTGCGTCATTTTAAGAGTTTGGTATGCTCCTGGGTTTTTATCAGGCTGTAAATCCAGACTGAAAGCATCCTGTCAGCTTCTCCAACATGTGAAGCAGCTTTTATCACTCCAACTGCGAACTGCAGGGGGAAATGATGCTGCTTTGGCATCATGAGTGGTTCCTAGTGGGAGATTAGTGTGGATATTTTTAGCTGCATTTTCTAAGCGAAGGGGATTTTTCCGAAGAATTACAGACAAGGATTTTGGCTTTGGTCCAGTTTCACGTTGTAGTAGAAAAAGCCAATTAAGTCAGTCTGAGCCATGAATGCTGGCCTGCTTCTGCAAAAAAGATGTGAAAAGATTGTAGCTTTTTTCCTCAGAAAACCAATTTTCCTTGTTACTTTTTCAGAAATGTTTTTAAAAACCTTTTATCAGCGTAAAATAAAGTAGATCAGGTTTGACAGTTTATACGTTGTCTATAAGTCAAGTTCAAATCAAAAGACACTTTATAGATCCTAAAGAAAAATTTAATGTTGTGACTCATATTAATTCAGATTCTTCAGAGAGTTATTGTAGACAGTGACGGCTGTTGGCAGGAAAGAAATCTTGTATATCCTGTGTATTACAGTAAATCTGAAGAATCCTCTGACTGAAGACAGTGTAATAATAAATACTTTAAAGTATTTACTCCCCTCCCCACAAGTTATTTTTGTTTCAGGATTTTTTTTAATCACACTTAAATATTTCAAATCAACAAAAATGTTTTATATCAGACAAAATAACCTGAATAATGTTTTTATTTTTCATCCAACAGTTGCTAAAACTAAAGAATATTCAACAGTTCAATTAAAACAAAACCTTCATTTTTTTTACTAAAATCCCCCTCTGCTTGTTCTAGTAATAATCTTTCCCATTTATGTAGTAGATTAGATGCAAAATTAAATTTTTGTACATTTTTGTACTTCCATTTTGGTTTATACTGCTTCTAAAAACAGATTTAGAAACAGTCCAGGCGCTTAAAAAAGCCACCCAGAAGTTTTTTTGACAATAAGTTAATGTTTTTTGGTGTCTGGAAAACGAGCTGTTTCAAAAACCTCTGGAATGTAATGTTGCAAGTTAGCAGGCAGTCCCTGCAAGTTAGGCAGTTAGTTTACATACTTTAGGGTTGTAAATGTAAACTTTACATCCCTAAAGTTTACATTTTAGGGATGTAAACTTACTTTTACATCCCTAAAAGTAAGTTACATACTTTTAGGGATGTAACTTAAGCATTTTTGGTTAAGTTACAGCAGACCCCAGCAGACCCCTCTGCTGGGGTCTGCTGGTAACCCCAGCAGAGTTCCGCCCATTACCTAGCAACCCCAGCAGAGTTCCGCCCGCTACCTAGCAACCCCAGCAGAGTTCCGCCCATTACCTAGCAACCCCAGCAGAGTTCCGCCCGCTACCTAGCAACCCCAGCAGAGTTCCGCCCGCTACCTAGCAACCCCAGCAGAGTTCCGCCCGCTACCTAGCAACCCCAGCAGAGTTCCAACACATTTAGTCAGCTGGTTTTACTGCTGTATGTGCCATAAAATGGCTGCTGTTGTTGACTTACTGTTGATTTCTCTGCCTTGATAGAACAACTAATGGCAGAGAATCAAACTAAAGCAGTAACAATAGTAAAAGCTGGACTTGCGCAGTAAACTGAGAAATATTTAGTCCAACCTTACAGTGAACTCATGACCTCAGCATTCTCAGAGGAGCCTTCACTCCTGAAAATAAAGCATTGAAACGTTAATTTCCAGCACTGAGTAATTGCTGAAGGGAATAAACTGCTGGGTGTGTCTGGAATAATGTTGTTTACTCAGGAAAAGGACGCTCCAGATAGCAGCCACTTTTCTAAGAAAATAACAGCAGAGCTGCGCTTGCACACTGAGCGCGCTGTCATTATGTTTTTCCATGGTGGCCGGCCGAGAGAGGCCGGAGCGCTGCCGTCTTCCTGCCAAATGTTCACCGCGGTTGCTGTTGGCAGCTCCTCGCAGGCTGCGGTCCAACGAACACGGAGCACCTGTCAGCTCCGACCGGACAGTACGGCCCTGTTTCTGCCGGAGAGGAAAACAACGCAGCACTGTCGCTGGGAGGAGGCGTACCAGAACTCGGGACGCGTCAAACGACTTATATATTACAACACAGAGAGGCAAAGTAAATCTGCAGGAATGAACAATGATATTACCTTCCGTAACTTGTTAAAGTTATGCTTCCTTGAGCAGCTGGGTCTATGGCTTATACAAAACATGTTCATTACATTTTCAGCACAAAATCATTCTTATACAATGAGATTTTAGTTGGTTCAGAATGAGCTGGTCTAGGCCTCTTCTCACTTCAAATCCAAATCAGTTGTTGCTGACCACGCCCCCAAATTCAGCATTTACACTCGCACATGGAAGTGGCTGCCAACAGATGCACAACTGTACATCTTTGAAAAGCAAAAGTGGAGCCTCCTGCAGAGCCAACAAGAATGCAGGAAGTGGTATCTGGATGGTGAGTCAGCAACAAAACACTTGTCTTTTCCAGCAGCCATTGTAGTACAACTTGGGTTGCTATGTAACAGGCTGGACTCCGCTGTGGTTGCTAGGAAATGGACATCTACATCAGGTTGCTAGGTAACCTGCTGATTTGTGGCTTTACATTCTGAAGGGTTTTGAAATCACTAATTTCTTAGACACAGAAAAACTTTAACTTATTTCCAAAAAATGGCTGAGTGTGTGTTTTTTTAAGCTCTTGTTCTGCTGAGACACAAATGGAAGGATAAAAACATGCAAAATGTGAATTTTGCATGATAGATCCCCTTTAATAATCGGTAGATATTTTTAGATGGATCGTTGAGCTGAATCATTTACCTTCACTTTCAGTGCATGTATCCACTTTCACTATGCATGAAAACATATCCATCCTGCTCCCCATAAAGTCAAAACCACAAACAAACGATGCTCCGCTTTCATCTGAGCAACAAAAATAGAGATAAGAATGTGAAACTTTAGACTAACAGAAACCGCTTGGATTTCATTTCGTGGTTTTTGAGGTTGGTAAGAGCCTGATACTCAATCTGCACAGATTAAAAGTCGAGTTTGTTATTTACGGTTGAAACCAGATATTTTCATACACCTCATAAGATGATGCAGACTTGTTTATTCTCACTTTCTGAAGTTAAACCAATTTGCTTTTTGTTTTATGTCAGTTGGAATTGCCAAAAATTGTTTCTCTTTTCTGTAAACCTGAGAGAAGGTTTTCGATGTAATATAAAAACCATTTCTTCTGACTTCTCAAGCTCAGTTTATGACTGTCCAGGATAAATAGGAGGCCGCAGCTGCATAATTGCTAAATTTGATAATTTGAAAGTAAGCTTGCTTAGTGGAAACACCAATTTTGATCAAACTTGTAAGTTTTGCCGCTAGTATGAGGGTTTTTTGGCCATCTTGCAGTTGGTTAATTTTGCTAACCTGCAATGGAAACACTTTGTTCGTTTCACACGAGTCACATGATCAACAACCAGATGTTACCACTGGTGCAAACCAACGAAGAAGAAGACAACAGGAAGTAGTTCCACTTGTGTTTTAGCAAAACATCAACACATTTTTACAAAAATTTGTATTGAAAACCAGTGGATGAATGTTTTTAAGAGACTAAAACTTGTGTACTTCTGTTTGATGCAGGATACTTTGTGTAAAAATCACACTTATCTTCACACCTACTGGTGGTAATTCAGCAGCTCCTCTGCTTCAGATGTGAACTCCTTCGGGGGAGGATTGTAATAATGGTGCAACAAATTAAACCAAACAAATCACTTTGATAGAACCTGTTGGAGGTTCCTGACGGCCCTCTTTAAACTCGCTTCAAGGAGTTTGCAAACAACAGCGTTGAATCAATAACAGCCTCCAGCACCGTGATGCACGGCTCCGTCTGATGCTCCAGCTGTTGATAAGGAGTCCTGTGGGCGAACATGCAAATACCTGGTCGCTTTGAAGAACACCTTGTTCTTCTTTGATGTTTGCTTTGATTTCTACGCTCTACGCTTAATGTCTTCCAGATTTAAGGATCGATTTCAGCAGAGTTTATTTATGAAGCACTAAATTATAGAAAAAACATAAATCAGGTCCAACAGATACAAACCATCAAATTAGGATTTTGTATTTCAGTCATTTTAATATTTACTCTTCTTACAGTAACTGTTATAATATTCACTTCATTTTATTAATACCTGTTTGCAATCATTGAAGTTTGTAACATGACGAAATGTAAAGTAGTTAGAGAGATATAAATAAATGTGGAAAATTTATGTTCTCAAACAGAAGAATGACGGTAAAAATAACTAAATAACCCAAAGTCAGTCTGAACTATAAAATCTTACCAAGTATTTTTGTCCAGTTTCTACTAAAAAATATATTAATCCACTTGAAATAAGACAAAACTGACTCAAAAGTAACTTCTGAGTAAGAAATAGGGATTCATTTAAGTCTGTAATACCTGAAGTGGAATAATGGAACACGACATTTTAACTTATAATATGGAAAAAATTTATTGTTCCACTGGCAGATTAATATACCTATACTAGCAGATTAATTCACTTATAACTAGCAGATTAATTCACTTATAACTAGTAGATTAATTCATTTATAACCAATACTTTTCATCAATATTAACCAATTATTGACTTAAAACAAGCTTCTATATTGTGCTGAAATATTACACATTAGGGTAAGTAAATTTAAAAACTACGTCAATTTGACAAGTCAGAGGTTTTTGACTTTTGAAACTCAGAAAATTTCAAGTTTTTTCTAGAATTTTTTAGATTCTTCTAAATTTTTTAAATATTTTTGTAGCTAATTTTTAACTTTTCAAACTCCAAAATTTTCTTGTTTTGTCTAGAAAATTTCTGAGATTATTCTCAAAATTTCAGAATTTTTGGTAGAAATTCACTCTGAGTTCTTTTTTCAAGTGCACTAAAATATTTGCACTAGAAACCAAAGATACTTGGTTTTGTGAGTTTTGCAGCGTTTCCATCTGTTTTCGATCAGAAACGGGAAGCAGAAAATCTTTGCTTTAGGAGGAAATGCGGCGCGTCCAGCAGTCGGTCCAGGTTTCGCTCTGGATGGAAATCAAGCAGGCTGAGTCGGACCTGGAGGATGTGACCCGACCCGACCTCATGGCTGTCCTCACCTCCTGCCATGCTGGACGGCAGATGGCCCGTTTCCACAACAACGTGCAGCGCTGCAGTGAAATGCCGAACCTCCTTATCTGAACGGACGCGGTGGCCAGAGGCGATCTGTTTTTAGGTTAACGCAGCGAGGAGAAAACACTCCTGAATACAAACACCTGCTTTAAATACGTCCTCCACAAAGTTTAAAACCAAAATGGCTGCTCTGTTGCAGAACTGGTTGACATTCAGTAAATAACACCTAGAATGAAAAGCTCTGGTCAGTTTCCTGATCCAGCATCAATGCTCCATCTCTTCTGTCCATCTGTGTTTTTTTTTGTTTTCTTTTGCATTTTTCTCATCTTTCTTCTGGCTTCCTGGCGATGATTTCTGCTTCTTTACTAATGTTTTAATTATTACATGTGACTTTTATGTTAAGTTCATCTACCTGTCTGCTTATAAAACCTGATGCAGCTTTCAAAATGTTAAAACAGAATTAAAATCTGGTTTTGACTGATTTATCTACGACTTTCATAAATTATCTGCAATTTGCTGTGCAGTTCTTTATCCATCTTGATTGAAAGATTAAATTTGGAAAAGTTATTGCCAGTTGAAACCAGAAAAAGGTTTTAATTTAACGCTACAGCTAGCAAAACCTTTTGTGAATGCTAGGGCTAGTTAGCATAGCCACTGATGGTGATAAACGGTTTTCCAGAAACTCGTTTCTCCACTATTAGTATGTTATACAGCATGTACATAAGGTTGATTGACAGCGCTCAGACCCGCCTCCGGCCTCTGATTGGTTGTTCTTGGTCGGAGCGATTAATTTCTGAATGATCAATGTTTTCACAGATCATTTGTCTCATATTGTAACGACATATTTACAGATTTAACAAATAAAGATTAATAAACTTTAAATTTAACACTGGAACTGGAGGACATAAAATAAATAAACAAAACAACAGAAACAACAAATAAAATTAATTCTGAAGTCTATTTGAGACCAACGATGCAGACTGAAGATCGGTTTTTGGTAGAAAGAAAAGAGAAAAACAATGAGTCATGCAAGTGGAAATTATTGAGCTTGTTTTAATTTATCGTGTTTTTTTGTGGAAAGCCAAAGTGTGAACTCAAGTTAATACAGGAATGAATAACGGATGGATGGAAACGTTCTGTACTTTTTGTTGCACATGGATCTGGATTGTTCCTCCGGATATAAACGGGGAGTCGTTCGGTGACAGCTGGAGGTTTCCCTCGTCTCGGTGCAGAGGCCGATTAGCGCCAGCGAAGCTGCAGCTCAGCTTTGATGTCCTTTTTAACTCGGACCGCTCTAATCAAAGCGCCGGAGGGGGAACCGGGGCACAGCGGCTGCTTTCTCTCAGGCGCATCCCTGGAAATGCGGTTTACGGAGCGATTCGCTTGTCTTTTTCCGTTTTCCCCAGCCTCGTCTTTGAGCTGCTTGTGTTTTGGACGAGGAACAGTTGGACGCGTCTTCCCAACCTGGGCAGCAAACCAAACATGAAACCCAACAAAAAGGCAGCGCTGCCTACATGCAGATTATATTTAGTGTCTGTGCACAACCTCCTGTACTTCACTCATATGTACATGTGCTTTTATCTCCTAACCATATTCCCACAACAGATTTCTACAATTGTTTTGTGTTATTTTCCTTTTAAATTATTTTTTAACCAGCTGAGACTTGAGTGTACATCATGTTGCGGTTGTCTTGTTTCTGGAAGGAAACGAGACTAAAACGGCTAAAACAAACTAAATAATGTGTTTTAATGTGTTACAATTTCCACACCATTATCTGCTGTTTAGAAAATTACATATTCAGAAATAAATGGCAATAATTTGGCTTATTTCACCTTTTTCAAAGTCATATTTTAACAATGTTATTCATTCATTTATAAATGTCACAGTTTCAAACTAAAGCAGGCTAAATAGCTTAATATTTAGCTTCAAACTATATATTTAGTAAGAAAGCTAAACATTTACGTAGCAACTAAATGTTTAACTCCAAGCTAAATATTTTTTTACCAACAAAATATTGACTTCCAATTTACATATTTAGTTTCAAACTATATATTTAGTTAGCAAGATAAATATTTAGCTTAGGAACTAAATATTTTTTTCCAAATTATGTAATAAGCCAAAACTTTGCTTAGCAACTAGATATGTGGCTCCAAATTAATATTTAGCAACAAACGAAATAGTTAGTAGTGTAAATGTTTAATTCAAAAACTAAATATTAAACTCCAACTACGGCTGAACTGGGACCAAAAACTGGCATTTTTGGCCTGATTATTTACACAGTATGCAAAAAGACACGACATATAAAAATCTAAGAAGTTAATGTGAAATAAAATAATCAGTTGAAGCAGAATCAGGCGGTTCAGCATCGTTGTTGCTGAAGTTTTGTAAAGTCTTCTCTGCCCTCCAGGCCGATCTGTCCGTTTCACCTTGCAGCAGGAGTTTCTGGATGGAAACTTTCTGCAGATGAAACCAGAGCGAGTCGGGCAGGAAGGTCTCTGTGTGGGTTTGGATTCACTGACCTTCGCTGGAGTCGATACCGACGAAACAAAAAACCAGAGAGCTTTTCTTCAAGGAGCAGCAAACCGAGAGCGCTAAAAAAAGACGAGCGTTTGAGTCAGAATCTGTCCTAATTCACCTTCAGCATGTTTGAGCTTTCTGTTCTGTTTTTATAAATTAAAGTTTAAATAATAAGACACAGTTCTTTATTAGAGATCTGGAATGAGCCGTTACATTCATAAAATTTAAAACTCCTAAAAACAAGAATAACTTTTACTCCAGTATTTATGTTTTCTAGGAATAAATAGAGAAAATGTTTTTTTATTTTTTACTTTTTAAACAAACATAACTTTTAATTTGAGTATTTTATCCATTTATCTCACACTGACTTCATTCAGACACATTAACATTTGTAAATATTCAAATTTGTTTTTTTATTTCTACCATTAAGACACATTTTATTTTGGTAGTCAACAGACCTACTACATCCTGTTCTTTCTTTGTGTTAAAGCTGATTGACTCAAAAGATGTAAATCCATGATTTTAAACCTGTGTAAAGCTGGAGAAAATACCACCGAGTGTAGATGGGAAAGTATCTAAGAACTTTTGAAAGTTTTTGGCAAATTCCAGAAAGTTATCCATAATCTCCAGGTGCTTTCCTTGATTTTTCTGGGAAAGATTATTATGGTAAGTTCTGGAAACCAACATCTAAGTTCTAGGAAAGTACTTGGTAAGTTCCACTAAACTTGCATGAAAGTACATAGAAAGTTTTGGAAAGTAACCTGTTAGCGCTAAGAAAGTACAGAGTGCATTCTGGGAAATGTTCAAGAAAGTACCTTGTAAGTTCTGGTAAAGTACCTCAAAGTTTCCAGCAAAATAACGCAGACTGGATTTAAATGTTTCTGTAAATGTAGAATAAAAAGAGGAAAGTAAATATGGACAGAAAGGAATAAAAAGGAAAGTTGTGTTGCTAGAAAAATGAAAAGCCTTTGAATAGGACATTCAGAAATCCTCTGCTGTCCTGCTTGTTTCCGTATCTTTGGTCTCCATGTTTGAAGGTTAATGTCGATCTTCTGATTCTGAGCTTACAGAGATTCGTTCCCACAGCTTTTCTCCGTAATAAGTCACAGATGTGGAGATGAACCAGTTTCTCTGAATGCGCTGCTGCGATATGAGCAGGAAAACTGAGAATAATTCATCTTCTGCTGGGATTGTTTCTGTTTCGACGGGGCGGTGGGAGTTCAGAGGCCTGCAGGGGGAATAAATCACACAGACACCTGTGAATGGGGAGCCATTATCCTGATAAACACAGGAGGAGGCGAGTGTTTCCAGCCTGGGGGTCCAACAGGGACGGCGCTGACGGATCTGAGCATGCTCAGACGAGGTGACATTAACCGCCTGCAGAGCTGATGGATTGTTAAATTTAGTCTGATTTTCTGTCTGAGGAACCCCCTCCACTCCTCACAGTGGAAGTGAAATTAATGTAATTGGAACTTTTTTCTCCATAGTTTTTATATTTTCTCACTAACTGTTAATTATTTTCAGCTTCTCGTGTGATTTTGTGTTATTTGTTGTCAGTTATTTCAGGTTTTTCTGTGATTAATTCATTCAAACCTTCAGAGCCCTGAACATCAGTCAGTGATGCAGAGCAGCTGGATGTTCAGGGCCAACATGGCCGCCTGCAGGGGTCAGACTGTCCAAACATCTGGACAGGAAGTGGCAGCTGGAGGAACGACTGTCTGGTTATTGATGGTTTAATGGAGTCATTATTGATCAGATTATTGGTTCAGAATGGAAAGATTTAATTTATATAAAGATAAAAAGATGGATGGATGGATGGTAAACAGATGGATGGTTGCTAGGTAACGGTCACAACCTGCTGATTTGTAATCTCACATTCTGGAGGTTTTTGAAATGGCTCTTTTTCCAGACACTAGAAACCATGAACTGCCAAAAACGGCTTTGTTTTTTTTTTTTTTTGTTTTTTTTTTTTGTTTTTGAGACGGTGGAAACACAAATGGAAGAAGAAAAATGTGAATTTTTGAATTTTCTGGAGTGTCGCTCTCTGGTCCCTCCAGGTTCCTCCAGGTTCCTCCAGGTCCGCCTCGCTTCCAGGCGATCTGCTGCTGCATTTCAGCAAACAGGTCCGGTTCCTTTCAGCACTGCTGACTATCGCAGCGTTCAGGCGGCCCGGATTTATGAGCCTCGGCAGACTTTCTTTCTTATCAGCTCCAGCAGAGATGCTCTGCTGCAACGTTGACATCTGCTGGCTGCTGCACTGAAACACAGGAGGTGGATGGCAGGTTTCTACTCAGCCCTTCAAACTGATAAAACCTAAACATGTGAGAGAATATTACGTTGTTATTGTTTTTAAATAAATGTTTCTACTGACTGGGTTAGGGCAACATCTAGTAATTGATTAATCTGTTTATTATTCTGAAGATTAATCAGTTAAAAACTTTTACAGATTTTTCATTTACCTTAAACTTTTATATAAAATATTAGAAATACATTAAAATGTGCACCACCAAATGAACTTTATGAGTCTGTATACTCCAGTTAACGAGTAACCAATTACTAAATTAGTTGACAATTATTTGAGTAATCAATTAATCACAATTAATCTGATTAATCGTGATTAATGATTTATTATGATGTAATTCTGTAATTACTGTATTTGTTCTGTGTTTACTTCCTGTTTTGGTGCTTTTGTATTGATTTTTTTACCAAACCTGGTGCCTCTTCTCTGTCTCATCTGCTCATCATGTCTTCACTAAAGTGTTTTAAAAATAAAATAAAAAAAAAGCAATTTTTTTTGGTAATAAGTTGATGGGTTTTTTTGGTGCCTGGAAAACAAGCCAATTCAAAAATCATCTGATTATAAAATCACATTTGACCAGGTACTGCTCCGTTACCTAGCAACCTCAGCGGATCTCCAGCACATTTGGTGAGCTGTGTTTACCGCTGTACAATGGCTCCTGGAAAAGGCAAGGGTTTTGTTTTTGGCTTACCAACCAGAAATCACTTACTTCATTCTTGCTGGTTGTGCAGGAGGCTCCACTTCTGCTTTTCAAAGATGTACTGTTGTATAATTGTAAATCAGTTTGCAGTCATTTTCATGTGTGAGTGTAAAAAAAAAAAAAATGCAATAAATCTTTTCTGTGCAGCCCAGAGACACATCCTAACCTGTTCAAGGTCACTTTTAGTAAAACATAAAAGCTGAAACTGAAAATGTTTCCTCATCATTTCTCCCACATCCTCCCAACCTCCCTTCTTCTCCGCTTCTTTGTTTCTATTTGTGGAAGCTGCTGGAAACTCGTCTTAATGAACAGGATTCCCAGTCTTCACCGTTTCTGCTACATGTAGCCGCGTGTTTTCACTCCTCCAGCTGGATGTAATCAGCACTTCTGGGAAGAGTCCCACTTGTGTTTCCTTTCATTGTAAAGCGTAAGCTTCCCGTTTAAAATAACCACATTTAACAACAACCATACTGCCCAAAAATTCAACACATTTTAAAAGTAACATTTAAGTCCTTCTCCTTTTATGGTTTAGCAGGTAAATCTGTTTTTCCAGCCGGTATTTTTAGCATGGGGGCTATTTGTAGTCAAACAGTGAGTGGAGGTGTCGAGGATCTTCTGCCTGCAGCTAAGCTCGTCATTATTCTCCTCCATATTTAGGTCATGTCGTCCCTCTGTGGCGGCTTCATTTGCATAATCAGAGAATACTGTATCAGAAGGCTTTTTTATTTTTTATTTTTGGCTCCATCATGGGTGCATTCAGTAGAGAAAACTGAAAAATGAGCCGGAGCATGATGAATTCATCTGTATTTTGCTCTGTAAAACATTGTTTTGGTTGTTTTTAGTGAAAATTTGCTGAACAGATATTTTATTTTTATAAAGCATTTTAAAGCTCAAACTTCACTTTTAATAAACCAGACAAGAGTATTTAAACAAATTGCACATTTTTGTTAAAAGTGAATCATTTTTGCACAATTCTAATATGAATTTTATCTTCAATAAATCAAATAAATCTGTTGATGCAGAAGATAAGAAACCTGCAAATGACCCAATTTTATGATTTAACTGACATCAGTGAAAATGAATCTGACAAAAATATAAACAGAAATTCAGCTTACAAAATATAAATTCCCAAATATTTGCTTATTTGCTGCCAGAAAATAATCTACGGAAGCCATTATGGGTCATTTTTTACATCATTAAGACCAATTTTCTATTTCAGAAAAGGTCACTGGAAAGTTTTTGGTCCATAATTTAAAATCAGAAAATTCCAGTGAAAATGTAGAACAACTTCAACATAAAAAATAAATAACTGTCCAAGAAATAACTCAAGTTGGAGTAAAAAAAGTTAAGATGTAAAGTTAGGTCCAAATTGTGATGTTTTAACGACTAAGATGAACAAGAAAATGCAATAAATAGCATAATTACAAAAAGAACTACTCAGTCTGAGTGTTTATATTTTCCTGGCTTCATGTCTCTGTTTTTGTGTCGTTTCTGTGTTGTTGCTGTTGGATTCAGGTCAAAAGATGAAAACCTCTTTATCTGAATTTCCCCCACAGCCTCAGATGGATTTGCATATTAAATGTGCTTGTGAGTAAATCCTGCACTTCAGGGGTTTCTCTGTTTCTTTCCTTCTTATTTAGGTCCTTATGATGAGAATACTCAAAAAAAGAAAATTAAAATAACATGTTCATTATTATCTTTATCTGACAAACAATAATCAGTAACAAAAAAAAATAACTGATTTGAAAGTGTTCTAACTAAAAATGTTGGAGGTGTTAAATTTTATTTTACTGATGTTGTAAATAAGCCATTAAAGTCACTTTTGTGGGATTTTTTCCTGCTTCAAAAGGTAAATTGATCGCTGTTGCAGTACCAAACTATGTCCAGCAGATGTCAGGCTTTTACCATTTTATCAATAATCTGATATTTCCTGTTTTGTCCTGATAAAAATCAATAGATAAATATTTAGATGCAACAGTTTCCTGCTCACATCTAACCTTATTAATATCACATTATAGGTTGAGTCAAACAAGACTCAAATATGTAATTGTCTTTCTTATTATGTATTGTTTTCATTATTTTTTTTAAAAATATTTCAATTTTATTTTTCCTCATTTTTTTCATTTATTTAATATTGGAATGATTTTTATTTTTTTGAAGTTTATTTTATATAAACATTTCCATTTGCTAATCTTTTTTGAATTGTTTTTCCCGTTTTGTTTAAGAAAGTTATTAAACATTCTGTTTCATTGTATTATTTTGCTTGTCCAGTACTTTATTGTATTTTTAAAAATGTTTTTAACTTTATTTTACTTATATTTTTTATCATTATTTTTGCCTTGTTTTCCCACAGATTTATTATTATTTTTATTTAGTTTAGCTTTAGCGTCATTTTTAAATCATTTGTCACTGTAACATTAAATGTTTTATGTATGTTTTTTTTTCTAAATTGATTTTCATTTTATTTTCTATTGTAATTTTTTTTATGTTGCTGTTTTTTTAAAGTATTATATTTTGCGGCCGGTTGTAATATATCTTTTTAAATAATTATTTTACTTATTTTTTATGGTTTTCTTGCGAATTTGTATTTATATATTGGTGATTCTATTTTATTGTATTTTAAAAATATATTCAATAAAATTACTTCTAATTTATCATAGAAATAATGTGTTGGATTCTTATTTTATTTTCATCCTATTTAGTTAATTTTTTTTATTTATTTTTATTTATTTTATTTTATTTTTATTTTTTTTCCTTTCCAGGGGGAAAACGATCTGAGCATGCGCAGACCGTTCCGGTTAGTTTGGAGGAAGTTTTGGATCGGCTGCATCCTGCTAAAGTTTCTCCGCCTTGGTTTCGTCTCTGGATTGAAGTTGGATTTAAACTTTCTCGCAGGTGCAGTGGAGGCGTCACCTCACGTCTCGGTGTTGTTATTACTGGAAAATGAACTTTTATTTCTGCGGTAAAACCCGCTTTAACGCGTTAACGAGGCAGCCCAGGTGTTGCTCCCCCGCTCATTACTCCGTGTTTCACCTGTTGGCAAACAGCGAGGTGCTTTCTGGGTTTTTTCAGCGGACATTTTGAGTTTTAGTGCCTTTTTTCATCCTTGCGCTCTTTGTCCGACATTTACAGGAGTTAAAATTCAACCGAGTTTATTTTTTCTTTCTCTTTTGGCCCGTAAGGAATGACTAACCCGTCAGACCTGGAGCAGCTGGCAGAAATAGGTGAGTTTACACTTTACGCAAAGCTTTCCCACGAAAATAAACTGTAAAATTAAAAATATTTATCCCACAATTATGTGTTGATGATTGGAGAACAGCTGAGATTTCTCTGTAAAATGTAAACATAAGTTCATTAATATTAAATGGACAAATAAAAGGTTATTAATTCTTAAAACAATAAATTATTCCAAGTGAAAATAGTCTTTTATAGTTGAATTGGCATAGTGGTGCCTGAATAATGTGGCGGGTGTAAAGTGAATCAATGTTCCCTTTTTTAAAAAAACATTTAAATATCTGAGAATGTTTCTTGTTTGGTTAAAATAAGTTTCATCTGGAGGAAAGGCTGGAGAACTTACTGATTAAACTTAATCTTTAAATTAAACTGTTTACATCTGTTGGTACTGAAAGTGTGAAATATTTACAGTTATTGTCGTCCCTGAAGCCTTAAAAGGTTATAATTTAACAAAAGAGGTGTTGAACTCTGAGGTCAGTTTTAGAAATGTAAAACACAGTAGTGGCTGCGTCATGATCAGGGGAAGAGATTAGATGTTTTATACCAAGAGGACTTTGGACGCGTTTTGTTTCAGTGAAATGATGAAAAATATTCCTGATTTTGGAAAAAGTAGAAAAACTAGTAACTTTTATGAAAATGTTGAATATTAAACATACAAAATGTTTGGAAGAAGAGACTCTGAGTCACGCTGCTTCATGAAGAGAAACTTTCTGTCCCTCCAGAACAATGCTGACCTCATTTCCCAACACTTAGTGTTTTTATCTCTAAAGAAAAGATAAATATCAGAGAATGTTCAAATCTCTCAGAGATGGACTTACAGTTGAAACCAAAATTTTATAAACGCCAAATAAAAAGATGCACAACTTTTTTTTTAATCTGATTTATATGACAGAATATCAGGCTAAGAAAAAATATTAAACTGAGAAAAAAAAGTCTTAATATTAACAAATAAAGTTATACAACAAGTCAAAATAAGATAAAAAAATTATAATAATGTGGGAATAAACTTATATTATAAGAATACAGTTGTAGTTTATCCTGATAATATTATGACTTTATTGTTACAATTAAGAAAGAAAGATAAGATCAGATCTAACTTAAAACTGAGGAGAAATAAAGGCTTTTCATTCTTATTTAGCTTGTAAAACATCAGAACTACTGAGTATAAATCTCATTGGTGGAGATAAATCACCAATAATATAAATAGTATAATATAAATCACTTCTGAATTCATCGCAGAGGATATTTTCTTATCTTTACACCCAAACGTCTGCAGACCCAGTTCAGGTTTCGGGTTTTTCTGCAGACATTTTACGGCTCCATCTTTGTTTTTTCCAGCGAACTGAAATCATTTCCTCTCCGTTATCAGAGCTGAATGTTTACAGCAAACTTCCCTCAGAGCTGCAGACAAACGGCTGAAACTACACAGAGTTTCCTGATGCCTCCCTGCGGTTTCTGGGAAACGATAAGGGAGTTTACGGAGTCGTTTACGGAGCAGTTGCTGGTTTCCTCCCAGTTTAATCTGCTGCATCACACGATTTGATACAGGAATCCAAATTTAGCTCCTTCACATATCAGCTGTTAAATTAAATCAAAAAAGACTCAGCCAGAAGGGAAATTAAATGAATTCCAGTAGCAGTCAGTCTTCCAGTTAATCTGGAGAGGCCTCTGACTGAAGACTGTTGCTGTATTGGGTAGTAACTAGTTACATTTACGCAATTATATTTACTTGAGTTACTTTTACTTCAGTAATATTATTATGAAGTTCTGATTAGGAAAAACTTTAGTTTGCCTGATTTTGTTGTTTTTGTTACTTGTATGAATTATTGTCATTTTGGTTCTTTAGCAAAAGTTCCACTTGATTTATATTTTGTTTCCTCTTATGATGTGATTTTTAAATATTAAATGATTGATAATTTGATCAGTTACTCAATACTTGAGTAAACTTTTTACACTTGAGTAATTTCTTGGACAGCTAGTTTTTACTTTTACTTTAATAAAAGTTTGTTAAAGTAGTTCTGCTCTTACTTACAAGGAGCAGAGACGGTGTCCTTATATCTTATAATAAGTTCAGGTATTATTTGAGCTTTTGAGATGCTAACCAGCTTTTTATGTTTTTTTAATGCATCATAATTATCAAAAAGGAGCATAAATCCTTCCAGCCGCTCTGAGGGAGTTTTGGTCCGAACATGCAGCGCCTCAGGGAAAAACTTGGGAAAATAAAAAATTAGAAATAACCGATCTGCTCCAACATGCTGCCATCATCCTCAGTAGAAACTGTTTCTCCTCCTGGCAGAGCTGCAGAAAGAGGAAGAGGAGGATGAGGAAGAGCAGAGGGCGGTTCCTGACGGCCCCAGCAGAACCGATCCGTCCCATCCGTACTACGATGTGGCTCGACACGGAATCATCCAGGTGTCAGGTCCGTTTTTTTATCTATTAAACATCCAGAGAACTGAAACTGAACGTTAATTTACTACAGCAATAAAGCCAAACATGCATTACTCCCAAATTATTGTAATTAAAAAGTTTATTTTTGTTTGTTTTGCTTTTATTCAAAAATATTCTGTTCTGCTGTAGAAAGTTGAGTGGAAGGGGAAAAAATGTGGTTAAAAAACTTAATTAAACTTTTTTGAGAGAAAAAAAGTCAAATATTTATGTGAGTTTACCAGAAAACAGGAAGATGAGGAAAACAGTCAGTTTGTGGTTTTCAAAGCTAATCTGTTTAAGGAAAAAATAATTCAGAAAAAAACAAATGAGTCACATTTGCTTAGAATATTTCCTCACAAAACCAGCTCTAAATTTTAAATCTCTTAAATCTGCTTTGATTCATCAAAGAGTTGTTTTTGCACTTCTAATAGGATCAACAAATGTGGATTTTGGACAAAAAATGGCAAAAAAAAAACCCATTTAATATCAAAGTAAAAACTGATTTATTAATTAAATAAAATATTTAACATTCTATTTTACTAACTTTTATTTTGGAAGATCCACTCTAGACATTTTCTTTTTATTATTGCAGAAAGCAGTTTTTCCTTTGAGATTAAAGTTTTTTTGGTCAAAAAGAAAAGCAAAAAAAGAAGAGTAAACATCCAAGGGGTAAACTGGTCTTATGCTGGTTTCTGAATGATGGTAAACTGGGAGGATTTAGATGTCTGGCCATCATAAAACCAGCATGTTGTTCTGGTTCTGACTCTGACTTGGTTCTGCAGGAGACGATAACTACGGCAGGAAGCTGATCGTCTTCAGCAGCTGCTGCCTGCCGCCGTCTCACCAGCTCAACCACCGCCGCCTCCTCGAGTATGTTAGCAATCCCAGCTGCAGCGACTCGGCCAGGCGTTTCCGCTTCTCACCCTTTTCTGCCGCTGCAGGTACCTGAAGTTCACGCTGGACCAGTACGTGGAGATGGACTACATACTGGTTTACTTCCACTACGGCCTCAGGAGCAGCAACAAGCCGTCGCTTGGGTGGCTGCGTGAAGCCTACGGCGAGTTTGACCGGAAGTAGGTCCTCCTCCTACTAATGACAACTTCATCTCCTAAAATGTCCAGAAAGTAAATAAATACAAATCAATGATCTATAAAAACCTTAGAAACCCAATCTGCCTCAGGTTTCAAAATGGCTGACAGGACATGTTTTAATGGGGAATATGATGCAAAATTCACATTTTGCATATTTTTATGCTTCCATTTGGATCTTAAATGTTAACCTTAACCAAGCACTTAAGGAAAAAAAACCCAAAACTTCTGTCTTTTGGACAGAAGTTAAAGAACATGAGCCTCCGGAATGTAACATTACATTCCAGTGCATTCCACCGTTACCTAGCAACCTCAGTGGAATTCCCCCCATTACTTAGCAACCCAGGCAGAGCTCCAGCACGTATTGACAGCTGGTTTTACTGCTGTATGTGATGTACAATGGCTGCTGGAAAACATAAGTTTTGTTGTCGACTTACCATCCAGAAAACATTTGCTGCATTCTTGTTGGTTGTGCAGGAGGCTCCACGTTTGCTTTTCAAAGATATACGGTTGTGTAATGGCGCATCTGTTTGCAGCATGTGAGTGTAAACAATGAGTTTTGGGGGCGTGGCCAGCAGCAGCTTATTTGGATTGAAAGTGATAAAAGCCCTAAAGCAGCTAAAATCTCATTTTTTAGGAGTTACTTTTTGCAAAAAATGTAATGAACATGATTTGTATAGACCACAGACCTATTCTAACTTGTTCAAGGAAACATGATAGGCCACCTTTAAAGCATCAGTGTGGAGGAAGTCATCTGGAAGTCAATAGATGCAGAGGAAACAAAGTAGTTGAATTTCCTGCTTTCATCTGCAGATACAAGAAGAACCTGAAGACGCTCTACGTTGTCCATCCAACTAACTTCATCCGGATCGCTTGGAACATCTTCAAACCTCTGATCAGGTAAAACCTGCAGTTTCTGTTCAGGCGCCATCGAAGAGAAGTGTTTTCCCACCTGGTAGTCCGGTAGACTGTTCGATTGGGAACCAAAGTTGCAGCATTTGTTACATTTTCAGCTGCTGTGGTTCTTTTTCCTGGACAATTTTCAAACAAATGGGACTTTCTAGACAAACAAACTGGAGTTTGATTAAAGCAGACTAAACAGAGCTGGTGTGAATCATCCCTAAAAATAAAAATCCTCCATTTGCATCATCAGATCTCTCCTGTTTCTCTCTCAGTCACAAGTTTGGGAAGAAGCTGAAGTATGTGAACTACCTGGCAGAGCTGCGGGAACACCTGAACTACGACCAGCTCTTCATCCCTGCAGACGTCCTGAGGCAAGTTTCCTCCTCTGATCCAGGCGTCCTCTCCGTTTTCATCTTCCTCATCATGTTTCCGTTTCATCGCAGGCATGACGAGAAGCTGCGGGCGGCTCAGAAGGGCGGACCGCCCCCGCCTGTGAAGACACCGCCTCCCCGGCCACCGCTGCCCACGCAGCAGTTCGGGGTCAGCCTGCAGTAGTGAGTGGCTCAATCAGCTTGTTAGCCTATCAGCTTGTTAACCAATCAGCTCGTTAAAGCTGAACTCGTTAGTAACTCTGCTTCTGCAGCATCAGGGAGAAGAACCGCGAGGCGATCATCCCACCTGTCATTGCTCAGACTGTGGCCTACCTGAAGGAGAAAGGTGAGGCTCACCTGATCATATGACTTCCACCTGGATTTCCACCTGCCATCAGTAAACATTTAAGTTTTAGTGCAGCAGATAATTAAATATGCCAGAAAAATCTTTCACAGCAACCTACCTATTTGGGAAAATAACCTTTAGCCACTGAAAAATTCAAGATGGCGGCCAATATTCAAGGTGCTTGTCAAGGAAAATCTATTTTTGCACTACAACTACCAGAAGAATATTTTTGGTGTAAAATCATACATAAGTAAACCCATAGAAATTATATTTTCTGAGAATTTTTTTAATCTCTTTTCAAGATGGCTACCATGGTTGTCATGGTGAATTAATTTTTGCACTAATTAGATGAATGTGTTTGTCAAATCATATTTTAAACCATAGAAATCAAAGATATTCTCAGGGTCTTGTTTTCTTTTTCTGGTGAGCATTTTCCAAAATGGCCGCCTTGATTGTAATGGAGAATATATGTTTGCACTAAAAAAGGCGGTTGTTATTAGCAACAGCTTACCAAAATGTTGGGTTCAGTATCCAATAATTTGCTAAATAAGAACTGCTAAAAAATTAGCAGAAGCTAACACCAAACTGTGAAACACAAAAAAACTAAACTGCTAAACATTAAAAAATGACTGGAAGCTAACGGTAAGCCTCTACACACATTAAAAATGAAGCTAACGCTAACCGCTAAGACAACTGGCTCCCAGTGTGAGACATCTTCATCTGATTCCAGTTGATCGCTGGTGACTTGCAAATAGCAAAGTCCTCAGTTTCTAATTGTTCCACATATTTTCACTTTAAAGTTATTAAAATAAAATGTTGAAAACATGTGATGTGACAAAGTTCATATAAGTTATGAAAATTGGTAACGTTTTATTATAATTGATTTAAAAAGGTCAAAACAGCTGCCATTTTGAAAAATGGTCATCATTGTGAAATATAAGTGAAATTAGCATAAAAAATTTAAATTTTTATGTTTTCAAATTTGAGGGATTTCTGCAGTAACATGCTGCACTGTTTCAGGTCTGAGGACAGAGGGGATCTTCAGGCGTTCGGTTCGGGTTCAGACCATCAAGGAAGTCCAGAAACTCTACAACCAGGGTGAGCGGGGTCTCCTCCCCCAACCTGCAGGGGCCCTGCTCAGGCTGAACCTGCAGGAAGTCGCAGGGAAAATACCAGGAGTCGCTTTAATGGGACTTTCTGGAACTTTTACCTTTTCAGACATTCAGATGTCTTTTTTTTAATCTCCTGGTTATGTTTCACAATTTTCTGATCAATCTTTACTGTCAACGTTGCTTTCTTGGATTCTTTCCTGAAATCTTTTTACTCTGTGTTACTTAGAATTTGCAGATTACTTTGTTACAAGTTACTTTGTGGTTTCGTAATTTTTTTTATTTTATTCTGATGTTCCTTTTTTGGATACTTTTGTAAAACTTAGAGGGTGGTACTTTATTTTAATTAATCTGATACTTTGTTGAAACATTTTAGATACAGGGTCGTTTACTGAACATTAGAGACTAATTTATTGAAGACCTGCAGTAAAGTTGGGCGATAAATTGAATTTTTGAAAATTAGGATTTTCAGTAACTACTTGTTTGATAAATATGTTTTGTAGCTTTTTCCTGATTTTAATTAAGATCAACTTAAAATAAAATCAGATTGTTTTTCTAAATTACAAAATTAAAATGTTTATCCTTCAATCAGCCTTTTAACATTTTTCTTCTTTTACTTGCCTTTCTTCAGGTAAGCCAGTGAACTTTGACCTCTACCATGATGTCCACGTTGCCGCGGTGATCCTGAAGACATTCCTCAGAGAGCTTCCCGAGCCGCTGCTCACCTTCCGGGTCTACAGCCAGGTTCTGGAGCTCCTGGGTGAGTTCTGGACACTCCGGTTCTGGTCGGTTAAGTTCTGGATGGTCTGGTTCCGGACGGTCCGGTTTCACCATCTCTTCCTGGACCTTCCAGGTGTGGAGAGCAGCCTTCGCGCCACCAGGTGCAAGCAGATTGTAGAAAGTCTTCCTGAACACAACTTTATCGTGCTGAAGTTCCTGCTCTGCTTCCTGAACATGGTGAGTCCGAATCGTCTCGGTTCTGGTTCCCTGGTTTAAGGTCCAACAACAATCAGCTGCATTTATTCCACCTGATTTCCAGAAGGAGTTTCATCTTCAAACACTGAAAAAAAAAAGGATGGAAAGTATTTTTGATGAAGGAACAGAAATAATTCTTTAAATAATTAAAACCAGAGTCAAAGTTCAAGTTTGGGCATAAAAGAAGTTTTACAATTTTTATCTTATGTAATAAAAATGGAAAGTACAGTTAAATTTATTATTTTTAATTATTTTATTTTATTTGGCCTTTTATTACAAGTTTATTAAAGCCTTTATTTTTTTCTTTAAATTTTGTATTTATATATAATATTTGTAAAAAAAAAACCAAGTTCTAATTTATCTTTCTGTATTTAAATGTTTATTATTTTTATCAAATTCCTCTAAATTCTCATACCATCCATTTAGTTTCTCCTTTGTAGGATTATAGATTTTATTTGCAGTTTTTTCTTACTAATTAAACTTTGATTGGTTAAAGTTGGGTTTTTTTGCTCATTGTTCTCAGAAATTAGTTAACAGATTTAAAAGTCATAAAATTCAGGATGTTTTATAGAATCTGATCACATTTCAAAAGGAATTTGTTTAAAAACGTTTTTTATTTCCATTCTAAAAACATGGTTTTGGGAATAAATTAATGTTTTTTGGTGTCTGGAAAACAAGCTGTTTTAAAAACCTTCCAAATATGAAGTCACATTTGACAAGGACTGTACCATTGCCTAGCAACCCCAGTGGAGTTCCGCCCGTTACCTAGCAACCCAAGTTGAGATCTAGGTCATTTGGTCAGCTGGTTTTAAAGCTGTATTTTGTTGTACAATGGCTGCTGGAAGAGGCGAGTGTTTTCTTCTTGACTTGCAATCCAGAAACTACTTACTGCATTATTGTTGGTTGTGCAGGAGGCTCCACTTCTGCTTTTCAGAAATGTGTAACTGCACATCGATGTTGTTTCGGTTTTCCTCCAGGTGTCCCAGGAGAGCCTCAGCAACAAGATGAGCGCCTCCAACCTGGCGTGCGTCTTCGGCGTGAACCTGGTCTGGCCTCGTCACGGCTCCATCTCGCTCAGCGCGCTGACGCCCATCAACATTTTCACAGAGATCCTCATTGAACACTTTGCGGCCGTGTTCGGCTCCCGCTGCCCGCCTGCTCAGGTAACCCCGTGACCTCACAGCAGAGGGAGCCTGAAAGGTCAAGCTGAAGATCTGTTACACTACCAGCACACTAAAATAACTAGTAGTAATAATAATGCAAATGCAATATGATTTTTTGTTTTATCTTTTGTATAGAATATATTTAACGTGTGAATAAAACCCAAAGTTGTCAAATAATGCCTGGATTAAAACTGTTTACTGTAAGAAATGAAGTTTTTGTAAGTGGAATTTATCTTTGATTTTAATAAATTGTGACTTAATGAAGGAAAGAAAATCAGTAAAAATCCTTGTTTAAATTGAATTATATTTAACCCTTTAACAACCAAGTATCAAACAAGCCGGATTAATTTTATTTTAATTTTAAATTGTCAGATATAACAGTGGAACAACAGTTTTTTTAAAGTGAAATATTAAAAAATATGTGAATTTTTAAGACATAAAGAAGTTTAAAATGGTTTGATAGAAATAGAAAAAAAATTAAAAATTTGTTTTGTACATTAACTTTAAAATTTGTCATTTAATTGAAAATGTTATATCTTTTATTAGATCTTTTAAAATTACTGCGGAATATTTTTCCATCTAATTTTAAATTTTCTAAAAAAAATTTCCTTAATGAATTTATTTCGACTTAACTAAAATTTTTTAGAATATTTTCTGAAAAAAAAAAAACCTTAAATCATTACATTTACTTTATTTCATGTAGCATTTGCTGCCAAAATGTATTTACATATTTTATATTTTTCCCTCTAATTCTATACATTATTTTACTTTTTGTCCATACCTATTCTGTTAAATATTTTAGTGAATTTTACCTGAAATGTTCCAGAATCATTTTTATAAAACACACAAAGCTCTGGCCGTTTTGTTCTTGACTTTGTTTATTAATGATTCCATGTTTTTGTAAGAACTTGGTACAAAAGGTGAGACTACTCTTTAACCATCAATCCTCCGTCCATCAGCGTTTGAATGCATCAGAAAGAAGGAAAAACTACGTTGGCATATTTAAGACAAACACTTCCTATACACACTATCCACCGGACCGCCTCCGCTGACGAACAGAAACTTCTACTTCACCTCCATCTACACAAACTCCTCTGGTTCCTCTTGGCTCCTCGATAAAAGAATATAAAAATGTTTTTTTTTCTTCTTTTTGTTTTGTTCAAATGTTGTGTTGTGTAGTAAAATAGATTTGTTTAAGCACTGCACAGTTTCTCCCGGAGAAGATTCCTAGAAACGGATGGAGGAGGAGGAGGAGGAAAGTGGGATTCTCTTTATTATAATTTTTTTAAACTGATATGGTTTCCATCTCGGTTTGAACTTTCACCTCTCAGGTGAGGACTTGATATGCATCACATGGCACATTTCAAAATAAAAGCCCTCTTATGTTATAGACTAACTGATGATGATTCATTCTCATGAAGGCAGGTTGGACTCTGAAAGAGCGCCACCATCAGGAAACAAAAGGTAATCTCAGTAAATATTTACTTCCTCAAGTTGCTCTAAAACTTGTCTTACAGGAAATGAAATAAACCTGATTAAATATTTACTTTAATTGTTCTGAAAGTTGTCTGTTCACCTTTAAGCTGAAAATAATCAAAACATAGTAGAGCTGATGCAATTAAAACATCCAGGCAGCTTCACTTCCAGATTGGCTCAAAATGTTTTCTACGACGCCACCATATATTTTATAATTACAGTAATTATAAAATAAATATTAAAAAAAATTCTAGAAAAATAAAAACTAGGAAATTTGATTTTTTTTTTTTTTTCGGCTTTGCTAATTTTGAACATCACTTTATATTTGTAATTTCTTATTTGTTACATCTTAGTATATTGGAAAACAAAAATGTTTAAAAGGGCCTGTGTAAAGTTAAAGCAACCAGAAAAATTTAACTATTTTAACACGTCTGATTGCATTTACTGATTTTTATTCAATGTGGAATTTGCTGCCTAAATTTTTATTTTTTAAGTGCATAATGAATATTTTTAAAACATTCTTTATTTTTAAGCAAATGTGTATATTTTTTACATTTTATTTTCAGATGTGTTGAGGACTTTTTTGTCTAAATTTGTCTAAAAATATTACTTTTTTTTTTTTTTTAGAACTTAGCAGTGTTGTCTAATTTCATTCTTTGATGCAAATAATGACTCAGTATTGTGGTGTAAAAATGAACAAAAAGTGGGTTATACATTTTTATTTTTCCATGCAACTGCTTTTTTCGGTTTATTGTCTTACTTGCAAATATAAAGTATATATTTTAAATTTCAAACTAAAATTGAAGCTGATTTTGCTTTCAGGTGAAGCTGTAAACGTTGCTTTAAACTGACTTTTTGTTTTTTTCTGCAGCTTAAAGCGGTAAAGGTGAACAGACTTCCAGAGTCCTGCAGCGTCGATCCTTCAGAGACCAAACAGGTGAGCTGGATATGATTTTAATCGTCTTTTCTGATAAAAGAAAACAAACTTATTTTTCCTCTCCTTTTTGTTCATGTTTGTGCATCAGAGAGCTGCACCTCCACTGATCGGTGAGTACAGTACCACAACTGAATAATAAAAAAACAGAAAACAATGGAAGCGTTGAAGCAGGACGTCTCCGGACGGCAGGAAGACTCGCGACTGTTGTTGCAGCTCGACGGAGACGTCCTGCTTCTGCTGCTTTTCTTTTCTCTATTTTATCGTCAATATAAAAAAACTGATACAACAACAAAGACCAAAACCCTGAAACAATGTGAGGCAGTGTTCATCTTTTGCTCAGAATACACAGAAAATATAAAATGCACACACAAAAAAACGTTTTTGGCATATTTTCCATACTGGTTAAAGAGGGAGGGGCGGAGTGGATGCATCACGTTCGCTGGGGCGAGTTTCTATTTGCCTTTAAGACGTAGAAACAAAAACAAAATTATTTCATGTTCTTTTCCAGAAGCACTTTATGAATTTAAACCATCTACTTCACCATTGAACACGGTGGGCGGGGCTAGAGGAAACCCTGCCGTCTGATTGGCTGTTTCAAACCTTCAAAGTTTGGTACAACTGAGATCAATATCTTCACCAGAAAGTGCAGGAGTAACTTTAGTAGCATAATTAAATTGCAAACAGTTTGTTTACTGTAAGGTCTGAGTGAGAAACTGCAGCTTTTATATCTAGTTTGGTCTGAAATCTCTCAAATTCAGGAGAGTGTGTTAGCCAGTGTTGGCTAATGCTAATCTAGCCTGACAGAACCAGCGAGTTTATTAATGAATTATTAAAGATATAAATGCTGGAGTTAGTCATCTAGAGTTTGTAGTAAATAAAATATAACTTAAGTTTATTTCTACACTTTCAGTAAACTTGAAGAATCCTTGCTGTCTGAAACAGCCAATCAGACGCCAGTTTCTCCTTGAATCCCGCCCACTGAGTTTGTTTGTTCCAGAGTAAAAATAAAATAAATTCTCTGTAGCTCTGATAGCTGGTGATGAATTTTGACCCTCTCTTTGCAGAACTGCTTCAATTTGGAGACTTTAAAGTCAAACTACAAAGTCTGAATTAGATGCAAGTCCAGACTTTGATTAGGCCGCTCCAGAACCTTCATTTATTTTTCTTTTGAGCTGTTCAGACGTTGCACACTTTTAGAAAACGTGCAGTTTAGTCTCTTGACCTCTGACCTTAACAGAGGAAAGTAAAACTGAATTTACCAACAAAAAACACTAATCAGTTAATTGTTTAGTGTCTGAGATGTTTTACACCTTTATTTTAATTCCATTCAGTGTTAAAAATTTCTTTCTGCGTCTTAAAGAAAAGTTGAACCTGTCCAATCAGAGACTCTGTTTAGATGATGATGATGATGATGAAAGCACGTATGTACAGTGATTCCCCTCAATACTCCAAACATTTATCAACAGGCATCGGCATGAAAATACTAAAATCTGCACTAAAAAGCTAATTTCTGTAGTTTAATCTTAAATATTTTTTTCTTTGACTTTAACTCTATAAATACTGAGAAAATCGTAGTTCTCTGTTTTGTTTGAAGGCTCGTCTGCGTGTGGAAACGTCTTCCTGAAGTCGTATGGCAGGAACTTTGTTCACAGGATGGAAACGAACGTCTACTCAGATAAATCGCTGTACAGCCGCTCGGAAGCTGGATTCTACCGGTTCGTAATAAATACATTAAGGCGAAGAATAAATAGAAAATAACTTAAAAAAATCTCGTTAAGCACTGTAGGTGTTGGGTTTGAAAACACTTCAGAGACGTTGGGTCTAGTTGGCGACGTCGTCCTGACCCGGCTGCAGCGGCGCGGTCGACGGCGCTGCCACCATGGCGGCGGTGCTGATGGGTTTCATCCACAGCTGGGGGAGCGTGGCGATGGTCGTCATGGTGACCTGGACCAGCTGGTCTCGCTGGATGAGCCTGATGAGCGTTTTGATGCGGTCGAGCGACGCCTGAGTGTCGCGCTGCAAACCGAGGAGTCGATCCCTCTGGTCCATGCAGACCTGCAGAGAAATGGGGCGTACGGAGGGCCATTAGGGCCAAAAGTAAGGCAGCAAAACACAAAATATTACCAAGTATTATTGGTCTGCTATCTAGAGCAAATATCTGTGTTCTTATTTTAAATGTACTAACTTACAAGTAATATTTCATCTTGTTTTAAGTCAATAATTCTTTAATATAGATGAAAAATGACTAGTTCCACTGGCAGATTATTTCATTTATAACATGGGGAAAAAAATCTTACAAGTGAAATAATCCTCCAGTGGAAGTAGCACTTTTAACATATTAAGGAATTAACATAAAAAACTCCATTATCTTGCTGTAGAGTTTTGTCTGGTGTTTAGTTTACTGAGTGTGTTCAGTTTGTCGAGCAAATCGTCTCCTGACAATTTGCATTCACTCCTCGACAAACTGAACCCACTCAAATAATGACTGATATATTTTTTTTTTAGGTGACAAAAGCAGGAAGTGGACTACAGCGCATTGCTTTCTGGGTAAGTACAACCAAAACAAACTTGCTAGCAGGAAAAATGTCGGTAACACTTTATTTGAAGGGGGGTGAATAAGACTGACATGACACTGTCATGAATATGAATGAGCCTTCATGATTATTTATGACTGTCATAAAGTGTCATTCGGTAAATTATGACACTTTTAATACAAAATTGACATTATTCAAAATGTCTTTGACAACTTGACATTAACCAAGAAATCATTACTGTTTAAACTTTACCTTTAATAACATACCTAATTTTTAAAGTGCAATCAGTAATACTTTTATAACAAATTTATGTCAGTAATGGTTTATTGGTTAATGCCAAGTTGTCATAAAGACATTTTGAATAATGTCAACTTTGTATTAAACGTGTCATAATTTACCGAATGACACTTTGACAACAGTCATAAATATTCATGAAGGCTTATTGGTGTTCATGACAGGTGTTATGTCATGTTTGACAGTGTCATGTCAGTCTTATTCACCCCCCCTTAAAATAAAGTGTTACCAAAATGTCTTGTCTTTTACAGGCAAGAGAAAAATCGTACAACTGATAAAATCTGATGCCACTTTATTTTTGTTTACATGTTTGAAGAAAGAAGTTGTGCTCAGTTTCCTTTAGTGGTTAATTGGACAGTGAAATAATAGATTTTCTTTTAAACCGGTGAAGCTAAATCTTTACCACTTGAAAAGTTCTAGGTGTATGGGGGAAATTTTCTGCCATAATCCAAGAGCACGCATTTTCAGTCAAAGCAGGATTTCATGTCTTTTGTTGTCAAAACTTTATCTTGCAGAACTCTGCTTGCTTTTGGAACCGCCCTTTGGCAGCGTCGCCTTGCAACCCCTCAGCCAATAGAATGAAAGCGTTGTACTGGGTGTGCCTGTGTGGCTACTATTGATTATAGTAACCTGTGCCACCCACTGGATGTAGGGCGAAACAACATCAGCTTTCTGTAGTTCACTAAACATCCACCAGCAGTGCTACTGATAGCTAGCAGCTACTGATCTTAGGAGTTTAACCCAACCAAAGACAGCATAGATCCATCTGTCTAAATCTATGTAGATATATTTAGATATGTCGTGACTATGTTGTCTTTGGTCTCTAGAATCTGCTAGAAGGAAACAAATGCACCCAGTACAATACTTTCATTCTATTGGCTGAGAGGTTGACAGGCGATGCTGCCATAAGGTGTTTTCAAAAGCAAGCGCAGAGCACAAGGAGAAAGGTTTGAGTAAACGTTACAAGTTTTAAGACATGTAATCCTGCTCTCAAATTATGGCAGAAAAATTCCCCCATACAGGTGGAACTTTATCAGGCGAAGATCTTTTTTACACTTCATAAATAGTCTTACCAAGCATTTTTGGTCTAGTTTCGAGTGAAAGTATTTGTTACACTTTAAATCAGATAAAAAAAAAAACCTACAAGTAATTTTTCAGCATAAAATAGGAGCTTGTTTTAAGTCAATAATTCCTTGATAAACTATTTCCCTTGCCAGATTATTTCCCCATGTTATAAATGAAATAATTTGCCAGTGGAACTAGAACTTTGGCATCAATATTGAGGAACTATTGACTTAAAACCAGCTCCTATATCTTGCTGAAAAGTTACTTGTAGACTATACTAATATTTGCACTAGAAACTAAACCAAAAATGTTCGGTTGGGTTTCGTTTTCTGTTGTTTTTACTTTGAGCGTCTTGTTGAGGTTCTTGTCCTGCTCCTCCAAATGAGCGCACTCCTTTTTCAAGTCGTTGTTTCGTCTTAGCAGCCGCCGCTTCTCCTCCTGCCTCACTACACACAGACACACACACACTCCATGAGAACCAGAACCCGACTCCCCGCTATAGAACCACGGAGCGCCGACGCCTCACCCGTCTTGTGCGTCACATAGGACTGGACGAAGTTCTGAGGCCACGACAGGTTCTCCTTGTTCAGTACCTGAAAGCAGAAGTTACAGCGTCACGTTTCCGTGGCCGTTGCTGTGGCGACCTCATCGCGTTTGAACTTACCTTCTTCTGGCACTTGGGGCAGTACCAGGCGCCTCTGGGGGGGCTTTTGATGGGCGGGTGGAGGCAGCTGGGATGGAAGGCTCGGGGGCAGTTGTGGCAAAGCTGCAGCTCTCCGTCCTCCTTACATACGGCGCAGCGATCGTCATGCTCCAGCTCCTCCTGCAAACACAGCAGAGGTCAGCAGAGGTCGCCGAGCAGTGACATCACGAGTCATGTGACCTGACCTACCTTCCAGCAGAAATCCTCTGTTAGCGTGTGAATGGAGCAGAGCAGAGGTTAGCGCGTGTTAGGAGTTAACGGTGAGAAAGTATTGACATGCTGCGTTTAAATCTAATGGATAACGACGCAGTTTAATGGAAACTATTAGAAAAAAAAAACTCGGTTTTTTGGCGTCACATGCTCAACAACCAGAGGTTAACAGTAGATGAAGGGTGATGGCTCGACGTGTTTTTAATTGCATTTATTATTTAAAACAGAAACTGCAAATTCTTAACATTTGCAGTGGAAATGCAGCTTCTTTACACCGTTTTCATTTCGCCTGCCTCTTTACTGGATTTCAGTCCAAACTAAGATTTTAGATGGTAATCTAGTAATCTATTAACCGCTAAATTAAGTACACAAAGTCAAAACAAGGCCATTTGCTGAAAGAACAACCAATTAAAGCTGTACAAAATATTTAACAAAAAACCCCAAAATGTTCTACTGAAGTGGCAGTTTAAGCTTCATCTGGACTTTAGTGATTATGGAGCTCATTTTAAATTTGTGATTTATGTCGACATTATGTAACTGAACACTGCAAAAACACAAAATCTTACATAATGCAAGTATTTTCCTCACGTTTTAAGTGAAACAATCTGCCATGAAACTAAAACTCCTGTATCTTTCAAAACAGTCACTTGTAAGTTAGTTAATGCACTAAGATATTTATTGGAAACTAAACCAAAAATACTTGGTAAGATTTTGAGTTTTTGCAGTGAAAAGCAGCCAATACTTTCTCAGCACTGTAAAACTGATGAGTTGGTGTTGGTGATCTGAGCACTGCATGAAGTCAAGATTATTCTGGTGCTGAAAAACTGGAATTTTCCATGGGAATTATGGGAAATAATTGTTCTATTGAGTCATTTGCAAGTTAAATATAAATATGGTCAAATTGTTATGCACTTCACTTTACATAGTCCAGGTTTCTGACAATCAGTGCATGTGAGGCAACTAAATACACATCAAATCTGGTTATTTTAATGAACATTATGCTCAGTCTATATTTTACCCAGACATATTAAAAGTTACAAGTTTATTCCCAATAATTCTCATGGAAAACTTTGTATTTATGGAGCTCTGATTGTTTGTGGTGAGGTGTTGCATTGGGTGTTTTTTTTTTTGCAGGTTGGGAGTTGCGTTACCTCGTGCCGACGGGTAGAGGGAGCTGTTCAGGTAATGTGACGGAAGGCGTTTCCGCTGCACACAAACAGGAAGTGGTTACAGCTGGAGCATCCCAGAAAGATGGAGGTCTGGAAATGTTTCTGGAGGTTTTCTCACCTCAGGCTCGAAGAGGCCGCTGTAGGCCGGGTTGGCTGTGCTTCTCCTCTTCCTCTCTTGCCTCTTCGTCTGGATCTCTGAAAAACAAAACGGACCTTTAAAGACTCAGCTGGCTCCGTTTGTTTCCAGGTTGGGAGTCGGAGTGAACTCACCTTCCAGCTGTTCTGTGGTGACGAGGCCGAGGGCCACCATGAAGGCGATTTTCTGCAACAGAAGAAGAAGAGTCACTTCCTGGTTCCATCAGTCCTCCGGCTGTTGAGTCTGAATAATAAAGCTTATTCACCTCTGGGTCCTCCTCCTTCTTCTTCTTTGGAGGGGATTTTACGGTGGGAGCCTCCGGTGAAGGGAGGTCAGCTGGGGACCCATCGGTGCTGCTGGGGGCCTGTGGCTGGATTATTATCACCTGGAAACAAAAAGAAACTTATGCACAAGCCGACTTGCTCAGGGCACAAAAGAGATTTTATTTTATAGTTCATAGGGGCCCCTTTCTAATGCCACCCTGGACAAAAACCATAGGTATGAATACATTCAAAAGGCAATTCAGACTAGATGTTAGTATTAAATGAAAAGGTAAATATAAAATCTGCTTTAAAATTAGATCTCTACTGTTTAAAGCTCTTTTCCCATCTCTGGAAATTACACAAATTAAATCTAAAAACTGAATAAGAAGGAAGAGGAATTATTTCAGGAACATGCAGCACAACTGAGCACAGAGCCCTGAGGCACACCACTCTGAAGTCAGGGAGTCTCAACAACTCAAAGTTAAGATTTATGTACAAACTCATGATGGATGCTACACAGCTAGCTGGGGGATGTTAGCAGGGAGTCACAGAACACAATGGAGACGTGAGACTCAAACTTTTGCCCGACATAAAAATCTCACGAGAAAAAAACTGAATATATGAGACTAAATAAACCTGACGAGCTAAATTTAAGCTCAACTTATTTAAGGATGTGTGGACATCCTGCAAGTGAGAAACAATCCGAGTACCTAAAGAGTTTGAAAGCCTAATAATATTTCTCAGTTTAATCTTAACATTTTACCCTGAGTTTTGACTTTCAGGCCACCTATATTTTGTTTGACTTTACAGTTTTCACATCAGTTTGATATTTTAACTATCTGAGCTACTAAAACCTTTGAAGTTGTCAGTTTGTTTTTTTTTAAACACACACTACTACTTCATCAGTTATCCGACTTTAAGGCTTCAGATGTTTTTGTGAGACGTGTCCGTACCTTTACGGCCTCGCTGACGGCCGACACGCCGTTCCCGGTGGCGGGCGAGGCGGCGATGATGGCGTAGGCCACGCCGGGCCCTGCAGAGGCGTGCTGGGAGGCGGCGCCCAGGTCGGGGCCTGCTGACGGAGAGGCGTTGCTCTGGCTGACCTGCTGGTGGTCGGAGCTGAAGGTGCTGTTGGCGGTGGGCAGGGTGGGGGCCTGGCTCTTGGGGCTGACCACAGCTGTGACTCTCTGCAGGCTGAGCGGCTGCAGCTCCTGGCAGGGACTGTGGGGGAGGCTGTCGGGGATCTGAGTCTTTGGCCTGACCTGTAGGGGAAAAAACATGACAGGTTTATTGTCTTGTTGGGATATTTTAGTAGTTTTATATTGGATTTTGAATAAAAAACGAGACAAATCTAAGTTATGCATCAAAATAATAGGTGAAAATTGCTAAATATCCTAATTAAACTGAAGGTTAACATGTTTTGCTGCCACCTGCTGGACAGAACCTGCAATTTAATTTCTGGTCAGACATATTTTCCCCAAATAAATCACTTTGTTCCTTCATATTTACCAGGCTGTCTTAATAATAAATTTTACTGGACAATAAATGGTCCCAAAAGTTGTTGTAATAAATGATAATATTGTTATTTTGAGACCATTTCCTAGTAATATAATGCTAATGGAATACCAATGCAAGAACATATTCTCAAAGATCAATAAACTGTCAATTGTAATGAACATCTAACATTGGAACTGGAAACATTTTAAATATACAAAGGAGCTATTTGAGACCAAAAGACCTTTTAACATCTAATTTTTGGTAGAAAGAGAGAAAAGATAAAGATAAAAAAAATAAAGCAAATGGAAATTATCAAGCTTGTTTTTATCAGGTGATTAATTTATCTATTGCTTCAAAACTTGTTCATTATTCAGCTCAGACAAGGAAAACAGGAAAAACTGCCACTTATGACTTTTGCAAAATGATAAACTTTGTACTGTATGTCGAATGTTTTGAAGATTATTCAAAATGGCGGCTTTTCAATAAAATCACATGAACAAGCATACTAATAGAAATACTCGCTTGTTTTAATTGATTTACTGCTCATTGCAACAACAGTTCATCTGAAACAGGTTCTCTAGATACTTCCATCTGGAACCAGTTTGACCCAATTAAAGGTCACAGCGACCCGGTTTACCTGAGGTAGCACAGTGGCTGCTTGTCCTGCCAGCCGGTGCAGAGAGCTGACTTGAGGCACCTTGATGGGCAGAGCAGTGAGAGTTCCCAGCATCTGAAACGCAACAAGCAGAGCCGGTTAGGAGGCCGACCTTCACAGGAAGGTTCGACAAGTTCTGGGTTTTGTTTTGGTCCAGAAATGATGTGAAACTTCCTGAACGTTAAGGGTTTTAAAACAAAAACAATCCAGGAGCGAAAACAACAACAGGTTCAGTCTAAGACTTCAAGATGTTCTGGGTGGAACAAATAAACGTAGCTGCAAACATTAACCACCAGGGGCGCTGTTTCATCACCTACAGAACCTGCAGGCTGATTTTAATTTGGTGGATTTTAACGACCAAAAATCTCTCCTAAAGAGATTTAAAATCCTAACAAAATGTTTATTAGATACAAAAATATTTGATTTATATCAACTTTACTCTGATGGTTCCTCACACAGAACATAACGGACCATTACAACACAACACAGAGTCCAAAACCAGTTTAACTGGAATGTCTAAAACCAGCCAAATTGGAGCTGGAACCAGGCTAAACCAGACCATAAAACAAGTTCATAACCAAACCACTTTAAATCCAGTCCAAGGTCACCACAGACCAGTCGGAAATCATTTAAAACAGGGCATGAAATAAAAGGATCCAAAACTCGAATTTAAACCAGAATACAGACCAGTTTAAAACAAAGTCTGAGCCAGAATGTAAACCTGTTTAAATCAAGGTTTTAAAACACAATTTAAAGCAGTTTAAATCCAGTCTGTGAACCAGTTTAAAACCAGTTCATAACCAGTTTAAATCCAGTCTGTGAACCAGTTTAAAACCAGTTCATAACCAGTTTAAACCCAGTCTGTGAACCAGTTTAAATCCAGTCTGTGAACCAGTTTAAAACCAGTTCATAACCAGTTTAAACCCAGTCTGTGAACCAGTTTAAATCCAGTCTGTGAACCAGTTTAAAACCAGTTCATAACCAGTTTAAATCCAGTCTGTGAACCAGTTTAAAACCAGTTCATAACCAGTTTAAATCCAGTCTGTGAACCAGTTTAAAACCAGTTCATAACCAGTTTAAATCCAGTCTGTGAACCAGTTTAAAACCAGTCTAAACTCAGCCTGTAAACCAGCTTGAACCAGTTTAAGCACGCCATCTTCTCCAGTAAGGAGGTGAAAGTTTCTCCTCTTCTCTTTTCTTCTTCTGTGAAATCCTTTCGTTTCGTCGTATTGTGCTGCAAAGCGGCTCGGCGAGGATGAAGAGGGAGGAGGAGGAGGAGGCGGCTGAGGTCGGTTGCCATGGTAACTGCAGAGCCGAGGATTCTTGCAGTTTCAGGCCTTTCATTTCTGTAATTGCTGCCTGTTTTCTCCAAACCCAACACCTTCAGGGCTCCTCTTCCTCCTCCTCTTCCTCTCATCCTGGATCAGAGATTTCTGTGAAACAAACAGAAACTAAAGCTGAGCTCTGATTGGCTGCAGATTTAAATACAAACGATTTAAACCTGACGGTTTAAATCGTTTGAGATGGAAATAAACATCCTGAGCCGTTCGCTTCACATTTACAGTTAAAAGTTTGAAGCACATCAGGGCTGAAACGATTAATTGGATTAATCGTTAACTAAAGACTCTAAAAAGGTGGTCAGAAGGAACTGAACCAAAACTGCAAAACATAAAAAGATGCATAAATGTTGTATTTAAAAAAAACAAAAAAACATTCTGTCTGTAAATCTGTCTATTTTTGCTACAAACGATCCAATGTTTGCTAACTGAATGCTACGTTTTGCAAGAAAATTTTTATTTTCTTAATTAAAAAGGAACCGATTTGTTTATTTGCACCTCTTAATGCATCCCTAATGCTGTATAAAACAGACTGAAGTTATTAGATGCAGGATTTATTTACCCAATTAATCATCAGAATAATCAATTTCTAAAATAAACAAAATACACAAACAAGAAAAGTAGGAGAAAAAAATCTATTTCTAATTTAAATAAAAACCACTGAATGGATAAAATGTTAAAATATGACGGCACAATTTATGCAAAGCAAATAGTCTTGAACTTATTGAGACCTGAAAATATTTAAAATCAATATTTTTCTGTAGAGAATCCCTAAAAAAGCTGTAAAATATTCTGGATTATCATAAATGTCAATCATGCTGCAGCTTGTTTTACTCAAACACTTTCGATTTTAAACAGGAGAAGATCAAATCAGATCTGATGTTTGGTTTCTTCACGACTCAAACTGCTCTTTGTTTTGCGTCTAGAAATGAGATTATTACAGTGGAGCAGAGGTTGAGAGGCATAAAACGCAAATAAAACCTCCAAATCAATAAAAGGATTAAATTATAGAGAAAAGAAACATGGATTAGAGAGAAGATGTGAGGAGACTGCCAGCAGCCGGTCAAGGTGGAGGCAGGAAGGAGGAGTTTGTCATCTCTGCTCCTGTCATCACAGCAGGATGAAGATGAGGAAGAGGAGGAGGTTGTGCACACGCAGCAGTCAAGACGAAGGCGTGCGGCGAAGACGACAGGTTTGTTCTGAGTCGATCATCTCAGGGTAAAACCAGAACTCAGCAGAAATCAGCTGGAACGAAGCGCTGCCTTCAGGTTGTCTGAGTTTCTGCTGGTTTTTAAAGCCGCTATTCCAGCAGCAGCCAGCAGAGGGCGCTCCTCATCCCTGACCGCCTACAGTAACCTGAGATAAACACCCAGCTGTGTTTACATCCACAAACTTCACATATATAAACACCCAGAGAGTCGGGGTGGGAATATTTCTGTCAAACTGTTAAACTAAACACACTCGGGTTCACAGAGCCTGATGATGTTTGAACGCTGCCGTCCATCACTCAGCGACCCTGAAGGTCAGAGTTCACCGAGGGTGGTGGAGAGTTCACAGAGTTTGCTTGACCTCCAAAGCGGTGAGAGGTCGAGCGAGGTGGTTACCCCGGCAACACTGCTTCTTCATCAGAGCTGTGACACGCATCAGTTCACCTCTGTGAAACCTTTGAGTTGAACTTGGAAGGCTAAGACGCCTAAAAAGTGTTTTAAAACATCCGTTAAAGTTTCTAGCATGTTGGATTCTCAACCTAATAAACCTAAAAAACATACATATAAAAAATAAAGAACCTTAAAAACTCCCTAAAAAAAACCCTGTAAAAAGTAAAAAAATAAAAAAAACTACAGAGCCTAAAGAGAAACCCTAAAAAAGAAAAAGTAAATACTAGAAAAATACCCAAAGAACCAAATGAAAATTCCTAGAGAAACACAAAACCTTAAACACCTAAAAACTAAAAATAAGACAAAAACTGAAAAAACAAAAAACAAATAGAACCTAAAAAAATTCCTGAAAAAAACAAAACAAAAAAAACTAGAAAAATGCCTAAAGAACCCAGAAAGATCCCTAAAAGAACTAAATAAAAATACCTAATCCTAAAAAAAAACTACAAAAAAAGACTAAACTAAAACAAAACTAAAAATAAACTTTAAAAAACTAAAAGAAAGCTTGAATCTGACCTCTCTGGTTTTTTAGCTCCTTTGCTTCACATCCAATCACAGCTCATCACAGGAAAGCATTAATTATCTGCAGCTCAGGTACCGGCCCTTTAATAGCACATCTTCAGCTGACCTCCATCACTGACTGGATTCAGATCTTCTGCTTTGATTTGCTGCAGTTTAGAGGGCAGAACTAAAACCAACTCACTGATTCATCACTATTGATCCCTGAATTAGCAGACAAAACAGCCTCTGATTGGCCGAGCCTTCAGAGAAAAGCTTCGTATCAAGTGAGACCGCTCACTCTGACTGAATATGTCAATGGTTTTCATTATGACCTGATCAGGAAACAACATATTCATAAACAATAACGTCATTTGAAACTACATTGTTATTTTTAGTGCAATAAAAACATGATTGCAAAGGTAGTTTTGTCATGTAGGCCAAAAAAGAAAATCATTTTTAAAAACTAAAATCACCAAAATGCTGTGATTTTTTTATCTACTCAACCATTAACTATTCCAATTAAGCAAGTAAAATGATCAGATTTTCTTTTCTAAGAACAGAATCATAGATCCAAAACTTCAAATGATTTTCCCTGTTAAATGAAAGGAATCCATTTTGCTTAATATTTTGGGTTCAATTAAAAAAAAAAAAAAAAAAAAATTAATTAATTATCATAATTAAAAACAGAATGTAGGTCAGTCTTCGTTTTTATTTAGCCAAGTCTTTGTACAGTAATTAAAAGCAGATTTTGGTGCTCCAAGATGTACTTTACAGTACAAGTCGATGAGTAGCTGCGGTCCTAGTTACCATGACAACAGAAGGAAAACAGAAAGCTTGGAAAAGCTCACTTTGTGCTGCTTCCTGTTGCATTTTGTCCTAAATTATTCTTGAATTGTGGTCGGGTGCCACACAAAATCAGTTCAAGGCCACATATGGCCCCCGGGCCTCGCTTTGAACACCTCATTTTAGAGTTTAAATAAGAAACTAAGAGTCTGTGATGATGTTTGATGATTGAGGGGGTTCCCCTCCAAAAACCTCAACTCTGAACCTCAATCGTTCACTTTGACAGTGAAAATGCCAAAGATAATCACCTCATTTTCCTTTATGGACACGGTGAAGAGAAAGGATGGGCAGAAGAGGTAAAGACTGAGCCTGAGGGCCCGGAGGTTGGGCCCTCCTCTCTCTAACTGTTGGAAAATTACAGCCATGGAGCTCTGATCCCAGCTTATAGAGCAGAATACAAAGCCAGAGAGGCTGCAGCCTGAATCCCAACAAACGGGAAGAACAAGGCTGCAGCACAGGCCCATTGGAAAACAATAAGGAAAATATGGATTTATAGCAATATTTACTGATCAGGATTTATACAGGTTTCACCAACTCAAATTTAAGACCAGTATTATGACAGAAATGTACAATAGAAAATCGCTTATTTTAAGCAGTTGCATTGCCAGTTTATTTGCACATGACAAACGTCGTCTAACAAAAACAAACAAAAAAGAAAAAACAAAGAGCCAACCAAACTGGTGATAAATTTACACTTACTCGTGACAGACGAAGAAAGGTTATATTAGCCACTAGCTAGCAGTAGGCTCAACCACTTCAAGTCACCAAGTCGCAGCATGAAGCTAGCTAGCAGCTACAGTAGTTAGCAGTAGCCTCACAGTCACAGAATGCAATGAAGCTAGTTAGCTAATATTTTACAGCTAGTTAGCGGTAGCCTCAATGAAGATGTCTCAAACTTTTGCCTGACAGAAAAGTCCCACCAGACTTTTAACTCTTCTATTCATATTAATATTAAATATTGACATTTAATATTTAACATTAAATGGTCCGGCCAACCAAAAGGAGAAGCCGTCCCCGCCCACTCTACAGGTGAGGGTTACCTGAGAGGGAGCCAGCAGCTCCCCGGCTCTCCTGCCGCCGCTGAACGGAACGACTCCGGCACCGGCCGCCTGGAGGTTGATGGGGGACACCTGCAGCGGCTCCGGCCCCGCCGCCTTCTGGCCGTTAATGTGTGCAGTCACCATGGAAACGGGGGCCTTGGCCGGCACCACGGAGATCGCGATGCCCTGGCTGGGGGGCTTGATGAGCGACAGCGGCTTGGTGGTCCCCACGGGACAGCTTCGGACGGCCAGCTTCTGCGGGAAGACAGGCAGGTGAGTTGATACCTCGTTGCCATGACAACCTTCCCCCACCTTCCTCGGCTTCTTCTAAAAGGTTTCCCCATTCCTCTTCATCTGCTCTAAATATTTCATATTTCCGTTCAGGCAGGGAACTAAAACAGTCGAGCTTCCAGAAACACCCTAAGAGTTTTAAAGACATTTTCATATTCCAGCAAATAAATGGCAACAAACCAGAACAATCCAGAACCTGTTGGGTCCCAATTCCTCTCCACCAGCAGCTTCCTGGGAAGCTTTTGTTTCAGGGAATCAATGGAATCCGCAGGCGGCCCGAACAGCCGCCTGCTTCAGGACCCGCTGGCCCGCCGCTCGCCATTCAGAGCCGGGGCCCCTCCTATTGTCTGAAAGGTCACTCATTTAAAGCCTCTGCAGGCTGGAGACCCGAGACGGGGCCCCTCCCAGAGGGACGGGGGTCAGCAGGTACACAAAAGAACACGTTAAAACGCTCAGAGCTTTTCAGACACACCTAGGATCGGATTCATGGAGCTTTTAACAACGGCTCGCACTAAAAATAAACTTTTAATCAAACAGGAAGCTTTAAAATAGGAGGAACCAGCAGTGAATGTCGGAATGACTGCAGTTTATCTCAATGCTGGGAGGAATTTTAATTATTTTTAATTCAACCAGTCCACATCCTGTTCATAGACTGATCTTTGAACCTCAATAAAGCTACAAAAATCTTTCAACTGTGGAAGTTCGTTATTTATGCAAACGTCCAGTTTTATTCATTTTATTCAATTTCTAAGCAACAAGAGAATCCAAGAGTAAAAAACTGTACGGAGGTCCAAGTTATTCATCTGACTGCAATCTGTTGAGGACGGAAACACAGTTCCATCCTGAACAGGAAGTGACCTCAGATCAGCTGATGGTTCTCTACTCTAGCTGTGATCCATTTTGTGAAGTTCTGGACCCTGTAGACCAGAACCGCCCACAGAGCTCCACGTTTTACACTTTAAAATCATTAATTTAACACATTTAATCAGAGAAAATCAGAGTTACAATGAAGAAACTTCTAAAATCTATAGATCTGTTATCATGAGTCAGCAGTTTTTCCTCTCCCGGTTTTAGCGACGTTCTGCTGTAAAGTTGCTCATTCAGCAGGAAAACTGAGCATTTTGAGCCTCTCGACTGGAGAAATTTAATTGAGAACGTGTTCGGCTCTCTGAGTCCGTAGTTAAGGTCATTCTGGGCTGTTTACGGCCAGCCAGCTGGATTATCCTCGCTCATTATGCTCGCTGTTTTGATAGGGGCCTTTGAGATAAGGAGGCCGCTGGAAAACGCATTAGTAGCTGTTCAGATTTCCATCAGCGCGGCTGCCAGACGCTCTCTTTGTTTACACTCCATTTACCAGCGAGCTGCTTCAGTCCTGGAAGGGGCTGAGGAAACGGGCAGCTGCTTTTCACATTCCCAGAGGGACAAAACAACGTCAAATCCACAGGACTGGACCACAGAAATGTTTGGAAATTAGTTTTAGAGTCGTGAAAGTGAAAGCAGATAAACTCCCGCCATGAGCTGCAGGTGTTTGGTGTTTCAGTATCGAAGTTTTGAAGGTTTCCAATCTTAAAAATTCACTTTTTGTCTTGGGCTGAAACGATTAATCGTGAATAATCAATTATTGAAATAATCTTCAACTAATTTATAAATCAATTAATAATTAATTGGAGTGTACAGACTCAAAAAAAGGCCATTTGCTGAAAAAATGACCAGCTTAGAGCAGTAACTAAGCTAAAATTGTACAAAAATATTTTTTTTCACCTTTATCCGTCGATATGTTTTACCCAAATCTCTTCAAGTGTCAGTTTTAACTTCACCTGGTTCAAATTCACTAAAGGAATGCCATATTGCCACATTTTAGGAAATAAAATGTTTATTTTCTTATTTAAAAAATGAATGTAATTATTTATTTGGCTCTTTTAACATATTTTTCAATATTGCATAAAAAGTGTAAGAGGTCAAATGAAACAGCAGCAGAATGTGGCAATATTATATTAATCATCGAAATAATTGATAGAATAATTGTTAGTTGCAGCTAGAAGTGCAGAAAAAATTGATTCTACAGGAAACCGCAATACGAAGCTCTCATGTAACGTCTCACTTCTGGAAACTTTGTAGCTGACGGCCATCTTGGTAGGCATCCGTAACCATGACAGCAGTTGCTATAATAATAATAAAAAAGCCATAACTAGACATACTTAGAACTAGCTCTTGCCTTGTTCCTATCCAACTTATAAACAATATAAGTAAATTATAACTATTACTTGATTACAGTTTGTGAGCTCTCTACCTTCATTTTGTTGGTTTGGAAGCTGTGGTTCATCTATGCCTACCAAGATGGCGGTTCAGAGCTGTAGGAACTACGTATTTCTAGTTGTGGGAATTCTGTATCAATTCAAAATACTAAAAAAATTGAAATCAAAATGTGCTGAAGTTGTACGTTTTTGCCTTAGTACTCCTGAAATAAGACAAAATTAACTTACAAACTTTTCAGCAAGAAATAGGAGCCTGTTTTAAATCAATAAGTCCTTAATATTGATGAAAAAGGTCTAGTTTCACTGGCAGATTATTTTGTTTATATCAAGATATTTTCCCCATGTTTTAGTGAAATAATTTTCCAATGGAACAAGAACTTTTTCATTAATACTAAGGAATTACTGACATAAAAGAAGCTCCTATATCTTGCTGAGAAGTTACTTTTGAGTTAGTTTTGTCTTATTTCAAGGGTATTAAGATATTTGCACTATAAACTAGACCAAAAATACTTTGTAAGATTTTGTTTTTGCAGAGCTCTGAATCTAAAATCATGTCTAAATCAAATTGCTGGACACAGAAACATTCCCATCTCTAGTTGCAGCCCAAATTAAACTCAAATATTTGGTTTGTTATTAGAATTTTGTTAAAGGAGGAACAGAACAAATGGCGTCAGGAAGCTGGAATGGGATTGGGATGAAGAGGATCGGCTCGCTGTGGGACTTCATGTAGAGGCGGCAGAAGAACGACGCTCCTCTGATCGGATCGAGGATGAACTCGTGAATATTTTATGGAGACAGCAGGAGAAACTGCCTCATGTTCAGAATCACCTGTTAGCTGCTGATTTCATGTTTGTTTATGTTTCTCATTGGTTTTCCTTCCACATTATGTTTAAATTTAAGATTTACATGTTTCAAGTTCAAGTGGAACAGAGGAAGTTTTCCCCAGAAGCCATCAGCACCTCCGTTGGCAGTCATTTTGGTCCACTCTTCTTCTGTTTTCAGAGATTTAAATGAAGGAAACTCGACTTCTGATAATTTGAAAGAATTTCTTCAAAGACGATTCTCCAGTTCTATAATATCAAGTTATAGAGGTCACCAACAAGGTCATCATGGAGTCTCTGGTATCAATGCTTATTCAACTCCCTGTAGGTGTCTTCAATGATGCCAACATGAACAATAAGAAGGAAGGAAGGAAAGAAAAACTAGCAATGAATGAAGGGTGGAAAGGACACTGAAGGAAGGACATAAGACACCAATGAACCTGCGGTCCGTCGTCACTCTCTTCCTGTTTCTTGTTAGTAACTTCCTGTAATCTGACAGCCTTCACAGCAGCTTCCCTGCAGAGACGATTAAAACTCCTTTCACTGTCGCCTCCGTTTGATTCTGTTCAGGAACTGAATCAATACCTCGGCGTTTCAGCCTCCATAATAAGCAGCTCTGATTGTTAGTCTAACTGCTCCGGTTCTCCAGCCCGCCGGCAGATAACAATCACATTAAAATGTTCATTATGCGGCCGGGAGACAAACACGAGGAGGCGGCCGGCGCTCCATTCATTTCCCACATCATGTGGTCAGTCTCCGCCCGACAATAAATCCATTTAAATGCAAATCAAACGCGCCTGCAGCGGCTTTTTTTACTCAGAGTTCATCGGAATGTGACCGAGGGAAGGAAATATCAGGACGCCAACAACCCGATCAACCGATCAATAAAACATTATTACTACATCAAACAATCATCTTTTAAAAATCTAACTTGTCTTTAAGATTATTTAGGTAAATCCTGCTTTTAATACAGAGATGTAATAAAGGAAACAAAGTTAATGCAAAAATGTAATTTTTCTTCCTTTTTTTTCCAATTAGGTCAGGGCCGGCCCAAACCTTTTTGTGGCCCAGAGCAGATTTTTAATCCAGGCCCATCTATACTCAAACGAGTTGCAACAAATTTAAAATTTTCTTTGCGATCAAAAAAGTATTTTTGAATTTGAATAGGCCTGTAGAAATAAATCAATTAATCATAATAAATTGAAACAAGCAAATTATTTATAATTTTTCTCTTTCTACCAAAAACTGGATGATAAGTCTTCAGGCTCAACTAGTCCCTTTTTTAAAAGGACAGTTTTGTTCACAGAGACTTGTTAATTAATTGTATTGTTTTTTTTTTCACAAATATTTTAAAATGTCTTAAAGTTAAACTGAAAGTTTATTGAGCTTTGAAAATGTGTTCTTGCATTATTACTAAAATGGTCTCAACCAATATTATCGTTTAATGCAATTTTTCATCCAAAAAAATTGTTATTGTGATGAGTCTAGATCAATCACTATAAAATCAAATCAAATCATGCTCTTGGGGGCCCCCTGGTGGTGTGGAGGCCCTAAGCAGCCGTCTGACTCGCATATGCTTTGGGCCAACTAACTTTCATGTTCAAAGTGAAAAGCAGAATATTATCGATTTTAGTCCAATTTCCGGTTCTCAATGTTTATTTATATTTTCTGAATTTCAGAATAATATATCTTTCTAAAAATTTTTTTAAAAAAAAAGTCAAAATATTATCCATCATGGTGGTGATGATGATGAAGGCAGTTTACAAAGATCAGAAGGTCAAACTTACTTTAAACGCTTCTAAAATTAAAACAATTTAACCTAATACATATATTCTGAGTTGAATACATGGAATAAAAGAGATTATTTGAAAAACCACAGATTTATTTAAGCTATTTAATTAAGTCCTGGTCTCTGGTTTCAGTAGATTGTTGACACAATTTATTGTTTTGTTCACCTCGAATCTGAACTTATTTAGTCTCATTTTATCAACAGGTTGTGTTTATATTTGTTTTTAAAATAACAGATTTTCCTTTTCTGTCCGCTACATTCATGTTCTGTTTTTTTTTTTAATCTAAAATCTATTTTCTTTTTAATCAAAGCTGTCAGAAAAGCTTATGAGTTGTTTTTAGCTTCATGCTGACCTGCGGGGATTTAATCGAAACTGCGTCGCCGCCGTCTGCTTTTCTTCTCAATGAAAGTCTAAATGATTGAAGCTCACGCTCAGTACTCGAGGTTTCATTGGGAGTGAAACACCATGGCCGCTCCGCTTGAGTCGGGCTGAACTCGGATTTTATTTTACTGTGGAGACATCAGGGGAGCGGCGGGGGTCCTGACCACAACAACCGCACTGAGGCAAGACAAACAGCAGCTCAATTTCACTCAGGCATCTCACCCGACTCCCGTTTCTAAATTAAAAGCTCAGAGTGGGGTCTTCTGTCAGCAGGAGGCTTTTATACTGAAGGGACGTTTTGATTTCCTGTCCAATAGAAGTGTTAGGAAGTGGTTTGGATTCTGCCGCGTTGCTCATGAGAAATATTTTATTATTTCTGCTTTCTTTTTATGGTCTAATTTTGTAACTTTACTTTTATTATTATTGGCAATGTGAATTTATCTTGTTTTATCAATTATAAACATTTCATATAATATCTCGACCAACATGTTTAAAAATCTAATTACATAACACACCCAGTTATTACTTTGCTACTTTATTTTGAACTATTTACTGTTTTAAATCAATAATAATGTTTACACACCATGTATATTTATATATCATCTATAGCAGGGGTGTTCAAAGTGTGGCCCCTGGGCCATTTTTTGGCCCTTGAAGTCATCTTGATCGGCCCCCTGACTACAAGAATGGTAAAACTTTGTCCAACAACCCAGAAATAAACTGATGTAGAAATTGTCTGTTTTTCTTTTGCTATGGCAACAATCTAAAGCGTTTTTCTATGTTTTGGTTCTTTAAAGATTTAATACATTTTTTTAATATTGCTGAGCAGGTAAAACTACGAATTTATGTTTAGTTTTTCATTTAATGAATTTTGTGACACGTAGTTTAAATTGGCCAGTTTTTAGCATTTATTTTTCATTCTTTTATTATTTATTCATATAACTATTAATACCATTACCACAACTATTGCACATTACACTATTATATATTCAGTTTATTGTTTTGTATTTTATTAAATGTTTTTTTTTTATTATTTATTTACAACATATTTTATAATAATTTTCTCATTGTTTTAGTCTGGAGTTTCCTCAGCGTGGATCAGAAACCAAACAGCCCGATTAGAACCTGCTGCAGCAGCAGGATGTGGCTGGAGGTCATCGCTGTCATGAAAACATTTATTTGTGAAGCCAACAGTTCAAACCTTGAGCCAAAAGCTCAGAATATCGACCAGCAGCCACCGCAAGGAGAAGGAAAGGTCAAACTACATCTAAAATGAAGCGCTAAGCAGAGGTGAATCTGCTTTTATTAACCGCAGACGTTAAAGAAAAATAAAAAACAGGAGCTTCATCCATGTATTACAAGGAATTATTGGCTCAATTAGAGTTCAAATAGGTTAAAGTTAAACATAAAAGTGTAAAAATACATCAGAAACTGAACATTTTCCACCTTTTTAACTGACAAATGGGACAAAAATAGTTTTAATTCTTTCTAAATGAATATGATATATTTGAAACTATTTTAAACTAAATATATGTCAGAATAAAAATCTTATACATACTGAAAGCATGAAACCTTTTCAGTATTTTTCTAAAAAATGTTTTTTTTAGCCACACATCTCTTAAAACTGTTAGGAATTATTATCAGGATGAGACTTTTTTCCTGTTAGAAAACAAATTTTTGCGACCTCAGATGTCGTTTGTGAGCATAAAGTTAATTTATGTGGAGAAACGTGAGATTTTCCAAGCATAATAACGGAATGGTTCACTAATATAGAGTAAACTATTCCTATAAAAGAGACACAGAACACATTTCTATGTACAACAGATCAGAACTGGAGCAGAAATTTAAACACCCGTCTAAATGCTACCAGATTTTTTTTTTTTTTTTTTGATTACAGTTTTGACTGAAGTGTGTGTAGATACAGGCCTCCTGTGTTCACCATAGATAACTTTTAAAACCCTCCGTAGGTTGCCGGTTTGTTAGTTCTCCAAGCTATTGCTCTCAAACAGTTTTAACGCTTTCCTCCATCATTAAGATCTTTACTTTCTGAATTTAGATTGGATGGATGATGTGTTTTATGAAAGAATTTGTTTTTCTAAGCATTCACGTTTAATACAAACAAAATTTTTATTCATTTCACCTTTCAAATAAATAAAAAGTTTTTGACTGAAACTGTAAAAGCATGATAGGATATTTAATTAACTTCATTTTTTTTTATTCCTTTATTTAACCAGGTAAACCCCATTGAGATCTAGATCTCATTTTCAAGGGGGACCTGGGCAGAAGTCTGCAGGACACAGCAACCTGGTTACAAAACAAAATTGAATTATTACATATACACAAATATAAGACAGAATAAAACAATTTAAAAACAGTGACACTGTTTAAAAGATTCTCGTTGCCCGTTTTTAAGAATCGCTCGAAATAAATCCAGTGAAATCAAATCTGACATCCTGATTTCAGACTGAAGCTGATTCCAGGCTGAAGGAGCCATCACATGGAAGCTTGCTTTCCTTTTTCAGTTCGGCAGTGTGGAACATGCAAAAGAAAAATGTTGTTGGAACGTAAAGAATGGGAACTAACAGATCTATGTAAAAGAGAGTTTAAATATGCTGGAGCCAAACCGAGTAGAGATTTATAGATCAGGATCATCAAGTGATTGTTTCTCCGTACTCTTAAAGGAGGCCATTCAGCTTCTGCATACAGCTTACAATGATGTATGAAACGTCTGCTACCAGTTACAAACCTCAAAGCACAATGATAAACAGTATTTAATGACTGAAGGCATTTAGTCAAAGCATTCATATATAAAACATCACCATAATCCAGGAGTGGCAGGAACGTTGCAGCTACCAATTTACTTCTAGCTTTAAGCGAAAAACAAGAACCATTTCGGTAATAAAACCCAATCTTCATTTTCAGTGTTCGTAGCAAATTTGCTATGTGATTTTTAAAAGAAAGTTCTTTATCTAAAATGAAGCCCAAATATTTATAAGTACTGACAAACTCAATTTGTGTCCCTACAGCAGTGGTAAGCAGTAGAGGGATGTCTGGTAGTTTTCTAGAGTTTGAAAAAGCCATTGCCTTCGTCTTATCCACATTTAGAACTAATTTCAGAGTTTGTAAGCGGGTTTGAACTACATTAAAAGCAAGCTGCAGATACTGAATTGCCTGTACGAGTGATGAAGAATAGCAGTAAATCACTAAATCATCTGCATAGAAATGATAAAAAGCATTTGACAGATATTCACACAAGTTATTTATATAAATAGAAAATAAAAGTGGTCCAAGAACTGAGCCCTGTGGGACACCATTTAAAATCGTACGAATAGAAGAAGTGAAGCCAGCCAGTTGAACTCTCTGGGTTCTGTTTGACAGGTAATCGGCTATCCACAGGGTAGCTCGATGTGAGAGCCCATATTTTAATTTAATCTACTTATTTTAGTTCTTGAGTTACTTATTTAAGTGTCTGTCTCGGGAAATAATTTGGGGTTTATTTTGTTTTAGGAAATGTGAAATCTGAACGGACCAGAGGGGATGTGAGGGAGTCCAAGTGGGAAGCTTTGGAACCCCACGCTCTGCCACAGAGAAAACAACCGTTTAACATCCGGGATTAGCCAGGATTAAGGACATCTGTTGAGCAAACGCCATGGATTGAATGTTTTATCTTCCACACAGACGAGCCAGAAGGGAAGAGAAAGTAAAAACTGGATTCAGGATAACAGCTCCAAAGGTCAATATTTAAGCTATTACTGAAAGTTTTCCTAAAATTAGATTAAAGTCTCAAAGAGATAATTAAAATTTAAATGTAGCTGTTCTTACTGTGGTGTAAAATAAATTTAAATCAGATGAAATGTTAAGAATATAAAAACAAAAGCTAAAACATCTCATCAGGACGAAGCTGCGACAACCTGACTCTTATTTTTACATTCATTTAAATAAATGATGTTGGATGAGGCCTAAAAGAACTTGGGATTTCACACATAGTATCCAGTAAATTGATTAATCCATGGATTATTCAACAGATTATTTAATTACTGCAGCTCAACAAGATGATAAATAATGCAGCAGTGTTTTCAGTCTGAGGTTTCTTCAAAACCGCTGCAATACAGACTGCTGCAGGAGATCTTTCCTTCTGACAGCTAAAATGTCAAAATCACACATTTGTGGTGTTACTTTTAAAATATTTTAAGGATTTTGTGATTTTTTTTCTCAATCCCTTTACACAATCTAAATATAGAAAAAATAAGATGAAAAAAAAACAGCAAACAGACAAATTGGACATAAAAACATTTTTGTTCTTTAAAAAACTTAAGCTAAATTTGTTCATTGCCATATGGATCACAAAGTCAAGTACTAAGCAGCTTTTAATTTTACTGTCAAAACAAACTAAAAATAAATGCAAAACGTTGAGCTAAAATTCAATTACTTTATTTATTTTAAGCTCTTTTTAATAAAAATATAAGCCCAGTCTGTGTTTGTCTTTAAAATAATCATAATTCTAGGGTGTTCACAGTGTGGCCCGACCAAAAGTCAAGAATGGTTAACATTTGTCAACAAAAGAGAAAACATCAGACGGCCCCCAAAATTTGGAAATTTCCTGTTTTTCTTTTAATAAGGCAACAGTCCCAAGCCTTTTTTATATTTTGGATCTTTGTTGATACAGAGATTTTATTTAAAAAAAAATGGGGAAAAAATAAATTTTATATTATGAATTATGTGGTCTGTCAATAGTTCAAATTTTCCACCACTTTCCTAATTGTTGCTATCTGCTATATTTTTGTTAGTCAAAATAAAGAAATATTTTAGATTTATAAAGTTTTCTGATGATGTTCCTGAACTCAGAGAGAGGAGGGAGGACGGGGAGGCAGACTGAGGGGCCAGGAGGAGTGAGCAAGAGGAGGGGGAAGAAGAGGAGGCCAGCAGATGGACTCCTGCAGACAATGGAGGCAGACAAAGCAGAAACACAAAAACACTCAGACTAACATCCTAATCTGGATCCTGGATGTGTTCAGACTGAATCTGGATTCACCAGCAGAAACATCTGGAGTCAGAGAGACGTTTAGCTCTCAGAAGATCCCAGAACCAGATGCTTACAGCATTTATCTGGAGGAAAACCTTTGCACTAAATCAGAGGTAAAAAAAAATCGTTTAAAACGCAGTTTGTGTTGAAGAAACGTGAACATCTGCAGGCAGGTCCGTCTGCGTCTCTGCAGACATCTGAGAACTTCCTGCAGGCGTCCAGAGGGATGAGAGGCGGACAAAGGGACGCTCTCCGCCCGACAACAACCCCCCCTCCTTCAGCCTGGGGCGAAGAGGAAACATCCCAACATGCACTGGGGTGGGTGGTCTTCATGAGGGGAGGGTGAGGTGATGATTTCTTTAGTCTGAATCACTCAGAAGGATCCGTTAACACAAACGCATCGAATGACAGATGATACGATTTTCCCAAAATAACCCAACAGATGGTGTTCCTGATGCATCCGCAGCGTTTCTGCTCACGTTTACCTCTTTATGAAAACAGTTCATAACGGTGAAATAAAATGTTATCAATTTAAATCAGAAAAGGATGATTAGGCTTCTTCTACTGATCAATTTGCGGACTGTTTCTATCCATCTGAAATGATTATTCACGATTAATCGATTGAAACAACTGTCAACTAATTTAATAATCAATTGTTATATGGATTATTCAGATTAAAAATGATTGTTGTGTTGACAATTAATTAATAGATTAATTAACACCAGTTAGCAACTAATCTAAATTATTTTACAATTATTTAAATAACCGATAAATCATGTGAGTCTTAATCCCGATAATTGAGGTGTCTTTAATATTGTAAGATGAGGAAATCTTGCAGTGTAATCTAGGAATAACAAACCCATGAAGCCTTCAGAGGACATCTGGAGTTATACGGTTACATTTTCAAATATTCATTGATTAAAAGACTATTTTACTGGATTTTATTTTATGGTATCAAAATAAAAGGGGTCGAGTATGAAAAATACACGCTACACTTTTGAGAAAATTTTTAAATCTAGCACCAGGAAAATAAAGTTTGTGATTATCCAACCATTATTCAGGCAAAAGTGTTTTTGCTTAAGCAAGAAAAACCTTCAGGAAGCCTAAAGGAAGAACAGAGGAACATCTGAAGGTTGAGTTTTGTCCTCAGATTCTGTTTTGGTCCTTTTGAATCCGTCTGAAAGCGAATCTGTGTTTGTTTAGCAGGTTTGAAGCTCTGTTTCTCTGCAGCCAGTCTCTCTTTATCTTCTTCTCGCCTCGCTGAACGCGACAGCTTCCAGGATCAGCCGTTTGGTTTGAGCCAGCAGGTAAATATTGGCCGAGTGGATGTGAAGTGAACACTTTCCACGTCTGCAGCGGGGCACCTTAGATTAGCTTCTCTCACTCTGTGCTCCAAGGAAAAAACAGGAGCTTAGAGGAGGAGGAGAAAGATTATTTTGGGTCTCCTGGTTATTTTCTTACATTTATTTCTCTCCATTCGACCCTCTGATGGCGGCGGCCATCATCTCAGCTGGATCTGAGCCCGCTTTTCCTGCACTGCATCTTTTACTTCTGCTTTCTGTCAAACTGTTTACACTTCAGGCTGACAAAGTGACAAAACCTGCAGCGCTCACAGCTCGACTTTAAGATCAGATCATTACAATTACATCTGAGTAAATTAATAAACAAAAGTGATCTGTTGATAATAGCAGACTAGTTCTCATACAAAAAAAAAAAAAAATTTCCTGTATTTTGGGAAATTTATTTTTTTTATTTTATTTTATTTTCTAGGCTAGTTTTGAAAACTGCTGTATTTTTGGTGTTGGGACTTTAAAAAAAAGTTCATCGTACTCGAAAATGCCTCAACTTGAATGTGAAATATAACAAAACTAAATTCAAATGGTTTGATATTTGAAGACATTTACAGATTTTATAAACTTCATGCCAAGATTTCACTAACTATGTTAACTTCAGTTAAAAAAAATGCTGAATGTATACAAGGCAAACAAAATGGACTTTGTATTTTAACGTTGTAAAATTGGGCCTCTGTCTCTTTAAAAACTCCTCCTCTTTCTGTAACTCCGCCTCCAGTATGTCATCCCAACATGGCTCCTTTATTAACCCTTTAACAATGTTTTTTTTAACCAGAGTTGCTCTGAGAAGTAGCAGATATAATGAGCTCAGCAGAGGTGCAGTTAAACTAGGTGTTTGCTAATTGTTGCTGGCTAGTCTGCAGGAGGTGAGTGGGGGAGGAGCTTCATCCTTGAAGGCGGGGCTAGGTCCTACCAGGCATTTTCCCAAACATGCATGAAATAATCAAAGCAACATTCCAGGTCTGTTTTTGATGGGGAATAACATTATAACATAATTAAAGCTCCAATAAGCTGACTTTAGATGGTACTGCCTCTTTAAATGCCGAGAAACCGGCTGGCTCATTTCGCAGCTCCTCTCTGCTGTATTATGATGCTGGAATTGATCTTCCTGATTGGCTCTAATTACACCTCAAGGAGGAAACAGAAGAAGGTGCTCTTCCCTCCTTTCGGCTTTCTGAAGGATCTTGGCTCAGAGAAACCCAAACCTGGGCGAATTGTTGAAAAGTCTGCTGCTTTCATCAGAGATGTTCTGCTTCCTGTTTCCTGTCAGACTAAAGGAGCGCTTTAGTCACCTCCTTAAGCTAACAGCAGCAGTAATGATATAAACAGCTCCTACAACTTGATGGTTGTGAGCAGAAACTATATAACTCTGCGTTAAGCAGCTGAGGAGATAAAATGCATATTTACAACATAAACCTGTAAAAGCGATCCAGCCTTAATTACACACGCTGCTGCGCTGCAACAATTATCCACCCATCACAGACTTTTAATTAGGTTTCGTCTCTTCTGCAGAACGCTGTGCAGCCGCAACGCCAGGCCAGAATCGACTTCCACTCCGTAATGAATCGCAGCGCTGAAATTAAACTGACGGATAATGAATCCTTTCACTTCTCTCTTCCTCTGGTCTGCAGCCTAAGGAGAGAGTCGCTGCAGACCGTTAAAGAGCCGCTCGCTGAAAGTACAGCGCTCTACAAGCTCACAATTAGCTGTCTTTTATCCAGTTTACCGCAAAAACACAAACTCTTACCACGTACTTTTGGTCTAGTCTCCAGTGTAAATATCTCAGTAAAACCAACTTGCAAGTAACTTTTCAGCAACTTATAAAAACTTGTTTTAAGACAATAATTCTTTACTATTTTTGGAAAAAAGGAGGTGTGGCAGAAGACATTTTCTCCTACTTTTCTCTGTTCATTTGAACTTTACTTAAAAGGTGACCTATTTATGCAACGTGGAACAGGTTATGACATGTCATGGCCTATTCTAAACATGTTCATTATATTTTTTGCACATAATCATTCTTAGAAAATGAGCTGTTAGCCTATTTTGGCTTCTTGTCACTTTAAATCGAAATAAGCTGCTGCTGGCCACGCCCTCAAACTCAACGTTTACACTCACAAGCGAAAATAGATGCACAATTCTACAACAGCACATCTTTGAAAAAAACTTGTTTTCTCCAGCAGCCATTGTATAGCAGTAAAACCAGATGAATAAGTGTGCTGGAGTTCCGCTTTGGTTGCTAGGTAACGGGCAGTGGATGCTGATTGGTGAAGTTACATTCTGGAGGTTTTTGAAACGGCTCACTTTCCAGACACCAAAAAAAAAAATAATAATAATAATAATAGACTTATTGCCAAAAACAGCTTGGTGGTTTTTTGTTTTTTTTGTGTTTTTTTTTTTAAAAACATTTTGACTGTTTTTAGAAGCAGTTAAAACCCAAATGGAAGTACATAAACATGCAAAATGTGAATTTTACGTAACACGTCTCCTTTAAGCACACCACCGCTGATCAGAGGAAGAGAGCAGACGTCGCCTACCTGGCCGTTCTGAAGCTCATTGAGGCCTTTGCACAACGTCTGGTTCTGTAAAAGAAAGAGGAACACCTTCAGGAACAGAATTACTTTAAGAGATTAATATTTACTCCATAAAACCTGATTTCATTGGCTGTTGCAGTTGCAAATGACTGGAATTAATCTACACAAGTCAACTAAGGACAGAGGAGCAAAATGTTCCCATAAATCATTCCTGAATCTCAGGAAAACGGGAGACGGAGCAGAAATTTGGAGCAATCAGGAAATAAAATGATTTATTTTCTCCTTCCTCCTGATGAACTCCTCCTCCTCTTCCTCTTCCTCACCCTGTGAGCTCTGAACGTCTGATCGCAAAATAAAAACTTGGTCCAGACTTTACCTTTTTATTTATTTTTTTCCTGATATGACAGTCAGGCTGATAAATTCGTTCTGTATGCATTGCTTTTCACACGGGGGAAATCTGGAAGCAGCAGGGAGTTGTGGTTTGCTGAGTTCACTTCAATCAAACTGAAATCGAGGTTTGGAGGCGGACCAGAGTTCGATTACGCGATCGCACCTCCCCAAACAAACCAGACTTTCTGCCCAAACGGACTGGATTAAAGCAGACTTAACATGGCTGCTGTGAAAGCAGCGAAAAACTTCCTACAATCCTCTAGAAACAAATGGCAACAAGATGGAAGTAAACATAGGTTGTTTATATTTGTCTGATGTGTTAAAATCATACATCCCTACCAATGCAAGCCCTAAAAAAGGGTTGATGTAGTCACACCAAGGAGGAAAATTTGGTAAAAACTAAAGGAACATTAGAAAAGAAAGAAACATACTAAGAAAAAGCATTTCCATCAGCGATCTACATTAAGTAGACGAAGAAGAGGCCGAGTCCAGACAAGCCGGCCTGAGGAGTAATTTCTACCACGGGCCGAGGTGTTGGAGGTCAGAGACAGGAAACGACACGCGGCCGTCTGATGGGTGGAGGAGGTGTGAGGAGCTGCAGGCGGAGGAAGGAGGCCGGTCCCCGGAGCGACAGCAGCATGACGACCAAACATGTGCCCACATGTTGGCGCTCAATTAGAAGTGTGGCTCACACATATTCACAGCTCCAGCAGGAGGAAGTTACAGTGAAAATGACCAGAGCCTCGTTCAGATACTGTCGCTACGCCACGAAGACACCAAGAACTCTGAGGATTATTATCAACACAACTAAATCTGATTATTTCCACCAAAACAGATTTATCATGAAGACAATCACAGCCCAGGGTTAAGAAAAGTTTCAGATTTTCTTCCACTAAACATCTGGTGAACTTACAGCAGAAAGCCTTAAGCAAAAAATACAAAGTTTTCCCTTCAACCGCATCACACACACATAAAATACAATTTAAGTACCTTACAACACCTAAATTATACAAAAAATGCCGCTTTACAAAAAAAAAAAAAAAGAGATTAAGTATTTTAATAATAATAAAATTAATTCCTGCCAGGATCAATTCTTGGGAGATTTTCTTCTTCATGGGTTCCATTTTTTTTTTTTTAATTGACTAAATACCAAATAAAAATAATGAAACTGATTTTTACAGAACTCAATCTTTGCTTCAGATCCATATCATGGCTTCATTTTCTATTAATGTAGAAATAAAGTGGCCACAAAAATAAATCAAAAAGATTACCCATAGCTATCTATGAGAGCCAACCAGATAGAGAGAAAGGGACAAAAAAGAGACAGAAATATAGACAGAGAAAAAGACAGAAAAGGAGAAAGAGAGAGATGACATATAGAGACAGGGAAGGTGAGAGACTGAGAAACAAAGAAAAAGCAAAAGAGAGAGAATAGGAAGAGATAAATACAGAAAAGAGAAAGATTGAGACAATGAAAAAGACAAAAACAGAGCAGAGATGGAGAGAGGAACAGGAAAAGCAATAGACAGAGAGGAAGAGAAAAAGAGAGAAGCAAAGAGAAAGACAGAAGAGAGATATAACGATAGAGAGACAGACAGAAGAGAGAGAGACGGTGGACAGAAGTGTGTTTCTTCATTAATCCTGGACATTTGACCGTCATACAAAGCTCTTTTAATCAGCTCACATCTTTTCAGCAGCATCAGGTCCATAATGTTCCTCCTGCTGCCAAACTCAAAGAAATGAATCTGTTCTGCAAACCAAAAGCTTTTCATACACGTTTCAAAACACACCAAGATACAAACCCAATAATCTGCTCAAGGATGAATGAAGCAAATCAGCTTTTCTTTAAGAAAACTCTGTGGCCTTGCCTTCGTTTCACCTTAATGCTTCTGAACTTGAACTCTTCATACACCTTCCTGACTAAACTAAACAAACAAACCACTCACTGGTTGTTTTTCTTGCATTTTAGCTTCTGAATGACTGAAAACAGGAAAGCTTTTAAAGCCAAGGCGCCCACTCATCCTGTCTCAGCCCTTCAGAGCAGGAAGGTTTCACCAGATTTCCCTCTTTCTTTCTGCTCCTGCCCATTTTTCCTCTGAAACGTCAGGAAGCCGCAGACAGCAGGAAAACGGTTTGAGTTTACGGCGCGGCAGACGGGCCTCTGCAGATGATCCAGTCATTCATTTCAGCTGCAGGCAGGAAGGCGGCGTCCCACTATCACACTGAAAACTAGCTTTTCATTAGCTGCAGGTAAATGAAATTGTCTTCCGTCTCTGCGGCTGAACGCGAAGGAGCAAGGACAAAAAAAAGAAAAAAAATCCATTACAGGCTGGAGAGGCTGATCGGAGATCCTGCTGAGAGTTATCTCTGATGGAGGAGAAACACCTGAGGATGCTGTTATTATCAGACATCATTATGGAGTGAGAAACCTGTCAGCAGTCTGAACGCTGCGGAGCATAAAAAGCAGATTTACTTTTAAAACCCGGGAAGATTTCAGCGTTTCTTTGCATGATTAGACATCAAGTCTGGATGATTTATTACAAGTGTTCACAGTATTTACAGGACATAAATCAAAACATAAATGTTATAAATGCATATTTTACGTCAAAATTGAGACAACTACGTCAAAAAACAGAAACAACCGTGAAATATTTGGGACAAATGGGCCTTTGTTTGTTTTAGTTAAAAACTGAAAATGTAAAATATGTTTCCAAGCCGAGAAAAAGTTAGTGCCAATTCTCACTTTCAGCTGTTTGAGGAGTTTCTTCTAATTCTAATCTGGGATTTGACTAGACCAAGGATCTGCAACATTTATAAATAAAGAGCTGTTTTGCTATCAGACCACAAAAAAAGCTTAATATAATATATATGTAAATTATAAATTTAGATAAATATCTACTTTACCAAATTTGTTGTAGTCTTTAAAGAAAATTTTATTTCTATTTTTAGGATTTAAAATAAAAATAAACATAACTCTCTTTGAAAAGTGGGTCAGAAAATTATGTAGATTGTCAAGAAAAACATTTTAAAAAGGATTTTACTGAAACTTTCAGTGTGATCCTTTGCAGAAATTCAATTGCAAATGTTCTGCAGTAGATATGTTTCTAAAGTTATAAGTTGTCTTTTTTTTAAAACGTTATTTGACATTTGCGGTTTTAAATGAGTTTTATTTTGCTGGGCGGAGAGTAAAAACGTCTCTTTAGGTTGTAAATGTTGCAGATTCCAAGTTTATGAAAACGTTTAGAGATTTCAGAGATTTATTTTAGCATATTAATGTCCAAATATGTAAAACATGGCCAGATAAATAAGTGGTTTTGCATCCTTTTCTGACAGATTTTTGGATTATTCTTACTGATAATCTGACATTTTTTCATGGATTTAAGACGAAGTGAATCGGATCTGGAGGTAAAACTGGACGTTGATGGGCGTAATGAGCCGCTCTGTTCAGACCTTTAACTAAAAGCCGCAGCTCTCAGCCGAAGCGCTTTCAAGCTTTTACATCATTATCGTCCCGTCACTCCTGTCGGCTTCACCTGCCTGAACAATGGCTGTGAATCACATTTAGAAACATGGAGGTGTTAAACCTGAATCAAAACAACAGGAACACTTCCTGGAATCCTCTCAGCGTGTTTTTGAAACCTGCAGGTGGAGTCGGTTTGCTTCGGCTTTTCTCCTACACAAAGAGTTTTGGGAGTGAAATGGAGCCTTTGTGCTCCTCATTCAGTTTTCCAACAAGAGCAATTCCTCCCAGCTTTGATCATTTCCGTGTAATGTTCCAGCACATAATGTTTCACAGGATTCCAATTTTCACTGAACTCCGGTTTCTACTGGAGAAGCAATTTTCTGACTCAATCTCTGCAGAGTTTCTCACTGCAGCCTGAAACATTAAACACCACTGGAAGAGATTTCATTCTCATTTCGGTTCATTTCATCAGCGGCTTTATTCCAGATCAATATCTCCCTGAAGAAACCTGCAGAAAACGAAGCCAAGTTCGGTTTGTGTAAACATGTCGGATGAAGACGTTGGCAGAGGAAAGAAAAAACTTCAAACTGAAGTTTTCCTTCATCAAATGGTCAGAGCTGGATTAATCTGGATTAATCTGAGCCATAATCCAACTGTTTATCCAATTAGAGCAAAATGTCTAAGATCTATTCTGTTTAAAAGCAATATTATCTGTTTGATTAATTCATTAAATTTACAGTTAAATTCTGTTTTCCTGCTCGTAAAACGACTCCAAACTCATTTATTCAAAATCTGAAAGGTTTTGTTGAGCTCCTGCCTGCCCCAGTAGCCTGGTTTCAAACTGAGTTAAACTGGTTCTGGACCAGTTTGGTTCATATGTGAGATAAACTTTAGACATGACTTGATTTTAAACCAACCAGTGTTCTGTTTTAGATCGATTTATTCCAGCTTAACCTTCATTTTGGACAATTCTGGACTTTGATTTGAAGCAAGTGTCTGATTGGTTTTAAATGACTAAGAATTGTGTTTTTTTTTTTTTTTAAGTTTCCAGGTTCAGACCAGGACTGGGCGATAATCAAATTTCTGGTTTTTGAAGATTTAATTTTTGGATAATTGTGATATTTTTTCAATAATCCACTCCTTGCGTTTCCATAGTGCAGGGCGGCCATCTTGTCAGACAAGTGTGTTTTACAGCTTCTATTTATTTGGACTTTAAATTCAGATCAACTCTACAATGTAATATTAAGGCCTGACTATGTTTCGTCTTTATTAATTACTTGAATGAAGTCGTAATATTACCAGAATAAAGTTGTAATATTAGGAGAATGAAGCAGTAGTGTTATGGGAAGTTCAACGTGAATAAAAATAATAAAAGAAAAAACATCCAAGATTTTTTTTTCCCCCATCAAAACGACTTTTTTCTCGTAACTTTCCAGGAATTAAACACTCAGTTGTATGACTCACAGATGCCACTTTTTGAAAATATTTTCCTTTCTTTTTTGAAAAGAAAGCAAGAGAAAAATAATCAGATCTGGTATGAAAAAAAAAATCAAAAATGCCATTTTATTTTATATGGCCAACGCCGGTTCAGACTGATGTTTAAATTGGGAATCCACTGGTTTCAGACTGATGTTACTAAAGGTTTGACCTAAAGAAACATTTTATGCACTGGTTGTGAGCTGAATTAACAACAGTAACCAGTGGCTTTGTTGGTTTTATTCCAGTTTTAGTCGTGGACTTAGACCACCTTAGACCTTGAAACTGGTCTTCAACCAGTTCTGAGCTCACATTAGAACTTGGTGTTGGCTGGTTTTGGACAGATATCAGACCTGGATTGGACTGTTCAGACAGTGATGGTGAGTTCAGGGTCTGGCGCTCAAGTCTGTCTAAATCTGCTGCAGGACAAATGCAGCGCTGCATGACTGCTGCAGATGAAACGCCTGCCGCTGTTTACTGCGGCTCATTCTGGCTCCTCCAGTCTAACAACTCCTCATCACTGCAGAGAACGACTCTAGTTATATTTGGCACGTTGCTACGGAAACCAGCTTTTCTTTGAACTGTTGTTGCCTCTTCCTTGACGGCAGGGAATAAAAATTGCGCCGAAGCGCCTCTCTGACGTGGAGCCGTGTGGCGCCGAAGCCAACTGCGTCTGCGCCACACACATCCAGGCACGACGTTCAGAAAAACCACGGCGCCTGAAGGCAGCAGCGCCACTTCAACTCGCTCTGAATAATTGGGTTAATTTGGCCGTTTAGGCTGATGGCGCCCCAGGATGGTGACAAAATGTCCACAGCAGCAAAAACACAAAAAAGTAAAGTTGGCTTCAGATGAACTCGCTCTCTCAGGCACTTTTTCCCCCCAAACTCCATTTATTTTTAATTGCTTTTCACTGTTTGTCTGCATCTTTGTGTCTGTGCAGCTCTCGATAAGCAAGCCAGTAATAGGGAATTAATTTGAACGCTTTCACAGGAAGAAAACTTACTGGCTGCTGATTTTAATTCATCTTTATTCAGCTCACACACAAAAAACAGCCTGATCCTGCTGCTTTCATTGGTTTTCTCACATTTCTATGGAGCGGCGAACAAAGCAGCTGGCGTCCCAGGCGGACTGCGTGTAGAAACACAATGTGTGTCAGAGGGCAGAGAGGGCGCATCGCCTAGTCTGAGCCCAGGGTTAAATGAGTCCCGGAGAAGAAACACTGCGAGCTCAGAGCGGTTCATCACCAGCTGAACAAACGTCTCCAGCAGCAAACAGCTGGAAATGCATTCAGCCTCTGGATTATTGATATGTTAGAAATATAACCGCCTTTAATGCAGACACTGGATGTCTTATTTACTGGAATAGATGGTGAAAAACAGTCAAGAAAATGGCTGCTGGAAAAGACAACTTATTATCTAGAAACTACTTGCTGCATTATTGTTGGTTGTGCAGGAGGCTCTACAAATGCTTGTTAAGATGTATGGTTCAATAATTGTGCATGTATTTGTAGCTAGTTTCATGTTTAAGTGTAAACGATGAGTTGGGGGTTGAGGGGGCGTGGCCACCACCGGCTGTTTGGATTTGAAGTGACAGACGCCATAAAACAGCTCATTCTGAAATGAGCAGACTAAAATCTCATTATGTAATGAACACAGAGCTATGCTAACCTGTTTAAAGAAGCATAACAGGTCACCTTAAAAAAAACTATTCCTCTCCTCGCCTGTGGAGGCGCTGCACCAAGAACCACTGAAGGAAACGACACAAAAATCTCTGAAGAAGACTCTGAACACAACTTCCTTCTTCGCAAAATGTAAACAAAAACGGAGCAGCGTCAGATTTTAGCGGTTGTAGGATTTCTCTTTCGTCTTTGGTAAAAGGTTATGAGCCATTTCTCTTGCCAACACTAGACTCAGACGTTTGTTTTGGTTCTATTTGCCCAGAATGCAATGCACTGCAGTCCACTCCCTGTTTTCGGAGCGGTATCCAGTCCACTTGGCGTTCACACCGCACCAGAGTTCACTTCAACTGAACCAAACGAAGCGGACCAGAGTTCATTTCTTACAGTGTTGAATCACACAGTCACACCTCCACAAATGAACTGGACTTTCTAAACAAACTAGAGCTGGATTAAAGCGGACTAAACAGGACTAGTGTGAGTGAAACCTTCCTCTCGCTCCAAATCCAGAATCAAAAGTAAAAATCACTTTGATTTCTACAACTTCTTTTTAAACCACCTCAAAGACTCTGAAAATAAACATTAAAACACGTTGCCTAGGTAACAGCTTCCACACTGATAAGCTTTGGGATCAGAAGTGAGAGAATTTAACGATAATAAAAACTGATTTTTTGTTTCAGACCAGTCAGCTGCTGGTCAGAACCAATCAGGCCGATTTGGGTCAGCAGCCAAATTCTAGATTTGGACTACAGGACATTTTCCAGAATATTCCATATCAACACGGCTTCAAACATCAAACGCCAACGACTGAGTGAAGTTCCTCCATCATCAAAATATTCCAGCATCCATGAGCATCCTCAGTCTGTTGCCAGGGAGACGGTGTAGCATCTCACCAGTCGGTCCATTCTTCCCTCCTTCTTTCCTCCTCGCTATCAGGTTTGATGAGTTTGCATGCACTCAGTTAAAATAGGAGAAATGACTTCCTGGTTGATTTTCCTGCCCCCCCATCCTGCCTCAGGTCTCCCATCTTCACTCTTCCTTTTCCTCCTCCTCCTTCTCTTCCTCCTCCTCCTGCTGCTGAGAGCCATCACTCTCACTGACCTTGTCAGAAAAACAAATTAAAAGTCCCGTTCGTTACACGGTGCTCTTTGTTAGCCGCCGATTGCCAGAGCAAGGACGTCCCCCCACCACCTTCACACCTCACCCCCTCTCCCAAACATCACCCTCCTCTTCCTCGCCTGCAAACACTAATTTTAACCGTTTGAAGATGACAAACTGCTCTTCCTCCGTCGCTGCAGCTCATAAATACTCCAGAATCAGTTCAGATGATGAGATTTCACATCCAGCTACTCTCCATCACAGGAACATTAAAACAAATAAAAAACCCACAGAGTCTCAATTATTCAACATCAACTACTTGTCTGTTTTTAACCAGAAATCTACTGATATTACCAGAAAAGAAGACAACAAAAGTACAAAAACAGGCTTTTATCCTGGAGGGAGCCAAAGATGTTCAGTTTTATTTAAATTGAAGTACTCAATGAATGCAGAGATGAATATTTTGTAATGGGTTTTATCGATACATTCTGGCAGAACTGACCCTTTAAGAGCATTTATAATCTTCATTTGATCCAAAATGAAAATGTTTATCTTTGGGAATTACTCCTAAGTCAAGGCATCAACATCATAATTATGAGATAAACTCAAAGAGAAACCATCAATAATAAACCAGGAGGGGTTTACTACTTCCTAAAAAGCTGGAAAATACGATTTTGAAGGAATTATTAGAACTAACTAAAAAACCAGTCTTCAATGATTCATGGAAACCGGATAAACTGATCCCAGAGCAGCCAAAGCTGCTTCACTCAACCAGAAGGACAAAGATTCAAGGCAACAGTTGTGTTCTCTGGAGAATAAAAGCAGAATGATTCGAGCAGCTCTGTGTGTGTTCAGGCATTGAACACGTCAGCATTTAAACACTGCGCCTGCTGCTTTTGTTAAATACGACTCCAAGTCGACTGTTTCTGCTGCCGTTCGGTTACCAGGCAACTTGGCTGCACACTTTAAGAGACGTGATTAAGCAAATGGATTATTTTCCCTCTGAAGAACGATTCACCTCCATTCTGTTGGTTCCTCCCCTAAATCTGACCTCAAATCAGAGGATCGGCCTTGAACTAGCAGAGAAATATGGTCCTGTTGCATTCAGACAAGAGACACTGTGATTATTTACAGACTTTCACTATTAAAACATGGCAGTTATTAATAGAGGCAGAACAGGAAACTGAATCATGCCAAATTCTGGCTGCAGCAGAGAGAGAAGAAGCTGCTGCTCTGATCCACGAGTTCAACCTGGATTAACAGAACCACGACTCTGCAAACATCAACAGCAGCCAGGCTTAAGATGGGCAGCCATGTTGGAATGATTTATCCCAACGGTGTCCAAACTTTATGTCACGTGGGTCAAAAATCAGAGTCAAAACTACGGAGGAGAAATTACAATCTGGAGCAAAACAAGTCTGAACTCTAAGAAAAACGGTTGGAATCCTGGGATTTTAGTCAAAATTCTGAGATTAAAGTGGAAAAATGTCCAATTAAAGTAAAAATTCTGAGATTATAGTCAAAATTATTTTTACTTTTTTCAGTAGCCCCAATCTTTACTAAAACAACTTTAAACACAATTACGTAGGATCCACGCCACTGTTAGCTGGAGATTTTTAGCATTTCTGTGAGCTAACAGACAGAAGCAAGCTTGTTTTTAGCTTTCATAAATAAAACAGTTTTATCTTAAATTTTGTAAAGATGCAGCATCACAGAGAGAATCAATCAGAATGTGGAAGTGTTTGGATGAAGACTCGCTCTGCAGCTTTGTGGTTTTTTAACGGCTAAAAACAGAGAAACTGATCAGGAATGCGTCTGCAGAGGAAAACAATGTCCAGAATTTTAGTCTGTTTATATCAGGTAACAAAAACTTCAACTGGAAATGTTAAAAAAAGCTTAGACTGATGTTCTCATTGCTGCATTTGCAATGTTACGGTTCAATAATTTCCTCATTCTAAGTTACAGTTCCGGTCATGGCGGCCATTTTGGGCCCGACCCGCTCCCATCCTGCCCTTTCCGGCAGGTTTCCCTCCTCGGAGCGCCGACTCCAGTTGGAGCGCTGACTCACAGGTCAGCGCAACCCGGCAGGAAGAACTGAAGCTGCACGCCTGATATTTTTAGGTGAGTGACTCACAGAACCACTTTTTTCCCCCTCTCTTTCACATTTTCACTCCGAATCTCAGAGCAAACGTCTGAGCAGAGATCCAGCTGTGGATTTACTGCCTGATCAGCACAGCTGGAGCTGAGGGACGATTAATTACACATATAACAGGTTTCACTGCAGCTCTGTCAAAGACCAGACGGAGAATTTAAAGACGTTACTGCAATCTTTCCTAGATTTATCTAACGTCAATACTTTAATACCAGGATAAAAATCTGATGAAAATCAAAACACTGGAATAAAATCAGGACAAAAAAGGAGCAAAAACTAAAAAAATAAAAATAAGGGACAAAACAAAGTTTAGAAGGTTTAGAAAAAATCTAATCTATCCAGAGCAAAATCAGGGAGAATAAAAAAATTATTATCAAGAAAACTGGGATGAATTATAACAAACAGGGACAAAAATCAGAATAAAACTTAAACTAAAACTTCGGGTGAACTGGAATAAACATAATGGAATAAAAGTAAAAATTAAAATGAACCAGAAATAAAAATAATAATAAAAAAGTAATCAGGATGAAAATAAAAATTTGAATAAATCATAATAAAAAAATAAGTTAATTAGGATGAAAGTAAAAACTAAACCAGAATTTAAAAGATAAGTAAATAAGATAGGATAAAATCAGGGTGAAACTTGAGTAAACAGAGACAAAACTATGTTTAAAAAATCTGTGAAATAAGGACAAAAATAATGGAATCAAAAGAAAAAAATCTATTAAACACTGAGCCATACGAAGAATTAGGATGTCGGCATCCAAGCAGTTCTTCATCACACCTTCAGCCGCTCGTCAATAAACATTGGAGCAGACAGAGTCTGCCTCACTGGTTTACAGCCTCAGCTCTGGGACTGGAACCAGGAGAACCAATTACAGGCAGAAACGGACCAAAATATGGAGCGAGAAGAAAAGTAAAGCAAAACGGCTGCTGGTCGCGATGCTGAGTTCAAAGATGGAGGAATGTCCAGAGTAAAACCTCCACCATAAACTACAACCAAGTACTGACTCAGAGGGACGCTTTCTCAAAACGCTTAGTAAAATGCTTTCATCGTCACAAACATCAACCAAACATGAGCAGAAAAACATTACAGATACCGTTTTATTAGGTTAGGTAAATCTTTGTTAGAAAAAGTTTCTCAATATTAACTTTGTTGATGAAATTGAGCAGGAAATGCCTTAAATGAGCCGTTTGGCTGGAAGTGGGGAAAGTGGGCGGAGCTACACGATGTTTTAACGCCAGTCTAGGCTGCAAACTACAGCAGCGCAAAAGAATGTTTCATAAGGGTGACCAAACCAGGCCAATAGAAATCTAATTATCTATGTAAAAATTTATGTAAAATGTATCTATGTAAGTATATATATATATATACATATACACACACGCATATATAGTTTTACTATGTCTCCATTGAAGGGGCCGATAGGGTGTCTAGCATTTTACAATAGGGGGCCACGGCCACCCTTGACCCCCCATTTGGGGACGCCACTGGCAAACTAAAGATTTTGATAAAAAATATTACTGCTATGGATCAAATATTTGCTACAAGAATAACTTTACCAAAACAAAAACATAAAAAAGTTTAGAAAATTTTAACAAGGTTCTCTGCAGGTTGTTAAAAATGCTTATTTTGTTGCATTCATGTTAAAATTAAAATAGCTCAAAGCTAACAACAAAGTGTAAAAGAACAAAGATGCGCTCAGTGATATCAGAGGCGTTATTAGCGGCTCAGGAGGAGATCAGATCAGAACCAGGAAACGCTGCGGTGTTAAGTCGTTACTCGGCCCTTTTCCAGGCTGCGTTTGTGCGGCTGCCGCTTTGATTAAAGGGATTTCAGAGCTTAGATTTCCCACAAACCCGAGCAGCATTATCAGCATTAAAGCAGCGACGCCTGGAGCCACGCTGGAGATCAGATCGGATAGGGGACAGCGGGATTAGACGCTCCCAGGCGCAGACCTGACGGCTCATGGCAGCTTACCGGCGGCGTGATCCCAGAGTCGCCACGGAGATACCTCCATCTCCTTAACATCTGATCCCAGATCAGATCCCAGTCAGCAGGGGGGAGGGACAACTTCATGGAGAAGTTTGTCCAAAAACTGATTTCAACTTTCAGATTTTTGATGAGTCAGCAGAATTCCAGGTTCTTAAAGTTTAAATTCGCTGACATTTCCTTTCATTGAGAAAAGGAGCCCCCGTGGACCTGCAGGGTAACGGAGGATGACAACCTGGACGGGACGCCGTCCCCCCGGTCTGGTCCTGATGTCCCAGAGATGCTTTGAGCTTGGTTTTCAGTTGCAAGTTTTAATTTATTTTAAACTAAAGCTAAAATATAAAAATTTCTCAACTGAGCTAATGTGCAGCATAAAAAGATGAAAAATCATGACCTTCGCTTTTTAGAAAAGTAACTGTTTGACATGTATAAAGTGGAATAATTCAGTTAAAATATTCCGTTGAGACAAATTAAAATTTCAGGCCCCATTTTGGCTTTTTTAGCTGAATTAATAAGAGATTTTTATTTGCTTCTCCTGCTGCTGCTCGCGTTTCGCTTGTAAAGCGAGTGAAAAACTCAGCCTGAGATCAACTTGAGCTCCGATCTGCCTGATCAATTTTTCAAAGGGGCTTTGAAGTGAGCCTTGATGAACACCGTCATCTACGAACCAGCAAACAGAAACACTCCCTTCTAAATTAAACATGTTCCTGCAGCTCTTTTGAAGTTTAGTTGTATCTAAAAGGAAAAATTATGCTTTTTTTTATCACATAAAGCTCAAAGCTGAAAATCAGAGCTGGATGTCTGATTTGTGAAATGGTTTCCATAACAAAGACTAATCAAGACAAACACTCAGGGGCTTTCTTCTTGCTTTGTTACTTCTTCTCTATAATTGACCTCTTTCTGCTGATGTGTGTTTAGCTGGCAGAGAGCCTCCATTGTTGGCTCCAGAAAAAGCCTTAATGAATGAATGAACACACGCGCGCACACACACACACACACACCAAAAAGCTCATCACAACACAGAAAATGAGGGCTGAGAAGGAACCAGCTGCAGAAAGACAAAAACAATTTCTCCTCACACACAAACCAAAGAAATTCTCTCTTTTACATAAAATAAAATAATCTAAATAAAAGAGTTTTGCATTGTTTTATAATTTAGAATATTCCATATATTATAGGAGAAATAACCAAGTTGTTTGATGCACGTATTTATTTTGTTACAAAAATATTTTTTTCCTATTATCTTACAAATTTTTTCTAAAGTATTAAAGTGTAGTTTAATCATATGTTTATCATATTTCATTTATAACTAATAAACGTTTTTTTACAAATAATTAGATTTTGAGTGATAAATTCTTTACTATATTTTTAAATATATTTTTTAGACTTCTGACTATTTACACAATCAAAACCAAATTATGTAAACTAAATCCATTTCATATAAACACTATTTGAAATGTATATTGAAGGTCAGTTTCAAATAAATTGACCAATTTTAGGAAGATTAAACATCTGTTAGTGTTTCACGGCTAAAGTAGCTTTAAAATCACCAAACTACAGAACAAAGTGACAAATGAGTGAAATCGGAGTGAATATAAGTAGCAGTGCTGAAATCCAGGACAGGAAAGGCGATGAAAACTTGGCTGCAGCCGTTAAGGAGATAAAGTAACGCCGTAATTAGTGGGTAAATTCGTTTAGCATCTTTTAATGGTTTCTGGGTAATTACACATTTATTAAACCCCATCAGGAGGATCAGCTGGTTCAGCATCTTTAGAGACAAACGTCCAGCTGGTTTTAAAACAATAAACTTGGTTTTAACTGCTGGAACAAACGTAGAATGGGGTCAGGAGGAGCCTCCGCTCCCCAAAGCGCCGCGCTGCGCTGCATATTTAATCAGGCTGACCTCTTTAGTTCAGAGGATGAATAAAAGATTAAAGACGAGCCAGAAAACTTTCCCTATCCAGCTGCCGGATCGTGGAGGCTGACGCTGCAGTGCAGACTGCTGCTGCTGCCTTCAGCTGAAAACGAGTTTTCATTCATCAAAGCGCAGAGCGAAAGAGCAACAGCTTCAACGACCTCACTTCCTGTTAGGGGAGGTCAGCACATCGAGGAAAACACGAGTTCAGGTTAAAGGTCAAGTTTGGTGCAGATCTGAGCTTTAACCTGCAGCTTCCTGCCTAAAAGTGGATGAGTCTAGTTCTTTTATATGCCAACCATCTTGGCCAGGTCTCTGTTCCAAGAGATTTATGTTAGTGACACTCAAATTAAAATTATTACCAAAAAAAAAATTATTAAATCACAAAAAATATACATATACATCAAATATGATCCATCAGAAATCTGCTCATGAAACTCTTCAAGAGTCTGGGTAAGAAAAGGAATCTGTTCAGTCAAGAATCTGTTCAGGTATAGGAATCAATTCAGATTTAGGAATCTGTTCAGACTTGGGAATCTGTTCAAAGTCAGGAATGATTTGAAGAAAATCCTGAAGGCAGAACTTTGTTTTGACTGAATGTTAAGAGTCTTGAATCCTTTCAGAACAAGAACCACTAGAGCTGTTCGTTCACTTTAAACGGACCAGAGTTGATTCTTTAGACAGTTCTGAACTGAACTGAACTCTGGTCTTTGAAAACGTCAGGAAGGATGTTGGGAAAGCAGAGGGATATATATTTAGCTACTTCACAGCCTTAAGTTTGTCCCTTTTGCTGCACCGTACTCTCTGAATACAAAGATAATCTGCAACGACCTTCATGACAACAATAGTGAAACCTCGGTGATCGCTGCAGCTCTCTGGTGGATTCCTCCACCCACAGTTTCCTTTAAACTCAATCTCCTCCAGACTCAATGATCTGCAGTTTTCACGTCTTATTTAACCAAAACCAGTGGCCTCTTCTTATCTGGGACTGCAGCTGCGACTCAATGAGCAGAAACTAAACCACCAAAACGTGTTGAGAACGTTTCACACATCATGTGGAATATTTACATTATATAACAGCCAGTCTGTGGCTCAGAAAAACATTCCTTACGCTGGATGGAGGAGGAGCACGAAGAGAAAAAACAGGACTGTCAGTCTCAGATTCCCCGTTTCCAAACCCTCTGATGTCACGTTAAAAGCAGCGAATCGCGCGTTAGCTGTCAGGTGACACGAAACGGCCGCAGCTGAGAGGAAGTTCATTAAGGCTGAGGATAAGGATGAAGACAACGGAGACAGAAAATCAATGAATCCGGCTTTCCTGCTGCAGCAACCCAACGCTTCCCGGCGTTGACTCCACCTGAAGCCCTTCAGGAAATCCCCAAAGGTCACCGACAGGTCACAACGTTTCATGTCTACCAGCAACGAGGAGGAAATAGTTTGGAGAAGGTTGTAAACAGGAAGAAGAATCCACTGAAAAAAACGACAAAAATGAACCAAAGAAAAGAGACTGCAATAAACTGTCTGATTCGTCAGGAGACGGAAAATGATTTTACTTTGTTAAAGCAACATTTTGTCTCCAAATCCATGAAAACAGCTTAAAAATTTTTGTTTTTCTTCTTATTTAACTGCAGATTTGTTCTGAACATCGTTCTGATTTTATTCAATTGTTTTTCTTGCTTCCTCTTCAGAAGAAGAAATCACAAACGGGTGAAAATATTTTCAAAAAATGGCTTTTATTTCAATCATCTTTTCTGTGAGTTGGATGGTGGGGAGTCAAGGCCAGGTTACGAGAAACATTATTTAATTACGAGAATGTAGTCATGATACTATCAGCAGAATAAAGACAATTTTACTGGAATAACATCTAAAAGTCAAAAGAAAAAAGGTTTTTTTCAAAGAAAAAAGCTTGGATAGAGTTACGACTGTTTCTGCTACTGATGAAACAGTCAGTAGCAGACTGACTTTAACACATCATGCTGATGTGTTAGAGTATTTCTCTCAAGTATCGACGTATAACTTCACAAGATGCTCAACATTTCTCACTTTAATTTGGTATTTTTGTGTGCATTAGGTTGCATAAAATTACCATAATTTAATTCTCCTAATATTACGTCTTTATTCTAGTAAAAAAAAGTAAAAAAAAAATCTTGGTCTGGCCCTAATACTTTGTCATAGAGTTGACCTGAATTTAACGTCCAAATAAATAGAAGCTGTCAAACAAGATGGCCGCCCTGACATCACCATGGAAACCCAAAGAGAGCATTGGTGAAAAGAACTCCAGCCTTCATCTCATCGATTCATTCCCACCAGTTCTTAGCCAACTCTTCCAGCTACAGTAAAGCTTATTCATGGTTCAGTATTTGTGGATTTTTCCAAATAATTATCAGAAATTTCATCTATTCACTGATTTTTTTTTGTAAAAAGCATCTAAAATATTTAAAATCTAAATAAATTTGGAAATGCTGCTTGATACGCTAATGGACGACGTTTGGAAAGCAGCCAATCTAGAAGTGGCATTTATTTCCCATGGTGCTGATTGGCTGAATCCCCAAGAGCGACAATAAGGAAACCACAGAAGTTTTTCCACTAAGCATAGTAACACATAATAAGGTATATTTCGGTGTTTGAACTATCAAAATATGCAGTTAAACTGTTTTTGGAGCAGAGGTTACAAGTTTCAGCAGGTTTTAGCTACTAGCGGTAGGTTGTGGTCCCAAATTAGCTTGTTTTTTTTTAAAGAATACATCTTAAATTTTGGATTTTTCATGAAACGAAGAGCATTACGAACAAGCTCTAGCACTGTTTTTATGAGACTGTTACACAACAGAATGTCTTCAGTCAGAGGCTCCTTCAGATTCATTGCAGGACTGACTGCTACTGGAGCTACAGCCATTAGCAGCTACAACTCTTTCAAGAACATTGGACATTAAGAGTTACAACAGCATTGATGTCCCTTTGGGGTTAATTTAATATTTCTGAATTGAATTTAATTAAGACAAAACAACTTTAAATATTCAAAAGTGGTTTCAAAATAAGAGCCTAGGAATTATGAAGCAGCAATTTGTACGACTTCAGGCTAAATGTACATCTACATCCTCCAGCTGTAGGTTGTAAATAATCAGATTAATGAATAAAACTGGAACTAATGAGCACCACAGAAGCGTGTGCAATAATAAATGTATATATTTCTGCCTACAGACATAGAGACCACATTTCCATCCATGAAAGTGAGAGGATTAACTTCAGGCCAGCGTGAAATTGAACGATGACATGGAGTTGCACTGAAGGAACCACAAAAAGAGGACAGAAAAGAACAAAAACCCTCTAACAAAACAAAACATCCAAATTACGCAGCTACACAAACACAGGATAGCGCTGGCCTCCAGCGCACAGAGGCAATTTCTGAATTATTACAGCGATTTTCACGGCTTTTTGAGGAGGATAATCCAAGCTGCGCGGCTCGCCACCACATGACCGCCTGATTCCCCGAAGGAAGAAAAAGAAGAAGACGAGAAATCAACAGAGCCGCGGGACGATTTCACCTGCAAACCTCCAAAAACTAACGACAAGAAAAATGTCTGCATGCTTCGGCTTTTCTGATGGACGACCCGTCTTCACTCTGCTCACCAAACGGAGGCAGGAATCACCAGAAAACGGTCAAAAGTGTCTGCTTGTTTAGGCGTAGCTTTTATTTCCAAGGCTACAAACTTTTAATCTGAATAGTCCACAACCAGCACTTTGTAAAACGTTATTAGGATTATTTAAGTAATTATTAAATTATGAAAACACTGAATTTCTGAAGGAACATTGGACTAGAACTGCATTACTTCATCCTGTTATCTTTTTAGAACAAGTATTTTTCATAACGTTTTTTAATCAATTAGCAAATGTTACTATTTTCTATTAGTGTTCATTTAACACTAAAATATTAAATTTTTGCCAAAATTAAGGATTATTTTTATTTAATTTTTCTATTTTAAAAGTTTTATTTTCATTTTCTCTAAGTGCTAGTATTCTATCTTTGAGACTTTTTAAACTTATTTTTTTCGTTTTTGTATTTACAATTATTTGTTATTTTATTTCTACATTTAATATCTTTTATATTTATTTAATATATAATTATTTTATACTTATTCATTTACTTATATCTATTTTATTATTTAATTGTTTATATTAATTTAATATGTATTTTTTCTTTATTTCTTAAATATTTATTATAGGTTTATTTTTTTATATAACCCTTAACACTTAATCCTGGACTCTGTTACCTGCTGTTTGCATGAAGCCAGTCAACAGTGCGGAAAATGAACGGACCAACGGCTCAAACTGGTTTAAACTTCACCCAGTCAAACTCACGATTATTACATCAATATAAATTGGTGCCTTGCCCAACGGCACAATGACTTATGGAATGAGGAATCGACCACAAAACCTCTGGGTTGAAAGTTGCTCTAATAAGACACTTAACTGTTCAGCACAATGGATAACGATTTGAGGCTTTTATTGTGAAGGGTTTGAAGGAAGTTGTATTTCACTATTCAAAACCCAAAAGACTTTACATTTTATCTGACTGGATATTTTGTACTGATGATGATGGACCTGCAGTGAAAGTGAAGCTCATCCTGTTTCCGTCACCCAGCCTCCATGTTTGCTCCGTTTTCACTTCCTGCAAGGAGCCGGATTTTACAAACAAACTCCCGTTATTTCCCCGGGGAACGGCTGTGAGAGCAACAAATAAAGAAGCTGCTGCCACTGCTGAGCTGATGAAACTCAGAGTTTCTGCTGCTGTTTGCACAGATTCACTCTTCACTGATGAAGATGGAGAACTTCAACAGCTGCTGGGCAAACCTGACCTCCAGCTCCACAATATTTTGTAGTTCTTTTGTTAAAACAATAAACATTACCTTAGTAAAATCTTATTTTTTCTACTAGACTGCAAAACAAAAACTTACCAAGTATGTTTTCTCTATTTTCCAGTTTTAATATCTTGGTACACTTGAAATAAGATAAAACTAACTTACAAATAACTTTTCAGCAGACACAGGAGCCTGTTTTAAGTCAATAATTTCTTAAAATTGCAGATTATTTCTCTTGAAAAATAGCATATTTCCCATGTTATAAGTGAAATAATCTGCCAGTGGAACTAGAACTTTTTCATCAATATTAAGGAATTACTGACTTGAAACAAGCTCCATTATCTAAATGAAAACTTACTTTTAAGTTAGTTTTGTCTTATTTTAACTATGCTAAGATATTTGCACTAAAAACTAGACCAAAATTACTTAGTGAGATTTTGTGTTTTTGCAGTGCAGCATGCAAAGCCTCACAAACATAAATACTGCTCTTGAGAAACATATCGATTTGACATCAGCTTCTTTAGGACATAAAAAACTGTTAATTATATCACTAAATTGACTTCATTTAATCATATTTTTGATTTTACTGATGGAAAAAAAATGCAGAAAATAGTTAAAGTAACATTTCAGTCAGTTTTACATTTAACAGTCTAAATTCATCGTGACAATAATTCAATATTCTTCATGACAAGAAGTTTTTTTGAGATCTACAAAACAAAGGTGAACCCATAACCAGGGATGAGCAATACAGGCTCAAAGTTTAGTCACAATACTTTATGGCTCTTATCCCGATTACGATAAAAGTGATGAAAACAACTTTCCAATGATAAAAAGGGCAGTATTATGTATTTTACAGGAACCTTTTGCAATAAACTGCCAACATCAACTAACTATGTTACCTTGAGTTGTTATAAAAATTTTGTTTATATTAAATGTGACTTCATAATTTAACGGCTTGAAATTGGGTCCCTGTCTCTTTAAGAAGCTTCTGCTCTTTCCGACACTCCCTCTGCTGGAAGTCGTCACAATGTTTCTCTGTGAAGCCGTTTACAATCTTTTTTTTGGAACATTGTGCTAAAAATGAGTTTGTAAGGCTCAGAAAAGTCAATTTTATTCGTCATTCATGGATTTCCCTATGATAACATTCATCTTTTTGTATGTTTGTTTAATTTAATAAATTAAATATGTTTGAGTTGTTTCTTGTTCAAACATTTTACATTTTTGTTAAAAAAAAATGCTTTTGATATCCTTATTTTTTGTTAGATTTTTTCACCTTTATGCTAAGGTTCTTATATTTTCTTTGTATTTTTGTTCAAATTTACATGATTTTAACTGCTTTCAAATATAAAGCACCTCTTTCCTTCATCTCAAACTTAAAGAAGAAGTTAAAATAATGTAGAAAGAGCAAATAAGATGGCAGTCAGCCTCATGTTTTCGTTTTGAAGCCGATTCTGGGAAACTGAGTGCTGCAGGTCAAAGTTTCCAGAGAAACCTTCACCTCTAAATCTGAGCAGCATTAAAGAAGAAGAGGAGGAGGAGGAAGGATCATCCCAGAGGAAGAGTCATTGCAGGGTTTCTTGCCATGTTGCTCTTAATTAAACCCCTCTCTCTCTCTTAGAGCTGATTAAAGCAGGTCTGCAAGAAATACAAACTAAAATACAGGATGGGGGAGCGGAGTGGCAGCAGAGTCAGGATCAGGGAGAAGAAAAGCAGGGCAGATATTTACTCCTCTGAGACGGAGCTGCTGCTGCTGCGTGGGCGTCCTCCAGATTCATCTCAGTGCTCAGACAACAAGAGATGAAACAGCAGCCAAAAAGCAGCTTCTCACAAACAAACAGGCCTCCAGTTTCGTCCTGAAATGTTTCAACTGAATCCTGACAGAACAGCTGATAAACTCTGATGCCTCCTGTTGGCTCAGATTTAATTTAAGTCGATAAAACTGAAAAATGAAGATGTCTAGGTAACTTAAGAGGCTCAAAAGTGGGCAGCTTCAGATGAGCGATAGAAATCGTGAAGTCAGACCGATGCAGCGTTTACGGTTTAAAAATTAAGCAAAATTGTTCCAAACTTTGTGAGAATGAGAACATAGAGTCAACTTTAAGCTAGCGGCACCCATTCCTTTAGTATTTCCCCCAAAAGTGGCTGTATTTGAGTCAACTAGGGCTGCAACTAACGATGATTTTAGCAATTGATTAGTCGGATGATTAATTTGATAAAATGGCACATTCTGCAGGTTTTTCATTTAACCACTTTGGCTTAATTTACATATTAGAAATGCACAAAAATACATATACACAAATGATTAAATTCCTTTTTTAAATAATGCAATACTGTAGCATTCCTTTAGTGAACAATTCCTCATTTGTAGCAAAGGATGTAACTAAAACAATACTTCTAACATCAACATGTGAAACACTCAGACCAGGTTTGAAAAGAAAATTACAGTTTAATCCTGAGAAGGTGTAGACTACAATGTGGTTTGGGTCTGGTTCCTGTAGTAAACTCATCACGGCCACAGAGAAACCCTGAAGGAGTCCAGATGGGCCAGAAAAGTGATCCTAAAGAGAAGTCCACTAAAATCCCACTGTTTGCTTCATTAAAAGCCGCTCAGCAACTTTTTTTTCTGCTTTGCATAAGCACCAACCTCACCCAACAGGTCTTCTTCTACAACCTTTTTATTCCACTTTTCTGTCTCTAAAAAATGCTTATTGCGCTTGAATAAATCGCTCTAATCCAATTAGTGCAGCATAAACAGCGTTATGGGAAACAAGAGGTGGATAATCTGCAGAGAAACTGGGTTAAATGGGAGCTTCATGTGGCGCAGCAGCTCGTTTTCACACAGCGAGGTTTATTTTCAAACGACTAACTGGGAATGATTTAACTGGATTGTGTCTTCTACAGAGAGAGGTTACATGTGTCGATGCAAACGTGGATTAAGTGGAAACCGAGCAGCTTCTCCAGCCGAGCGGAGCAGGAAGCAGCATCATGTATCATTAAAATGCTTCCTAAATAAGGTCAGGATCACTTTCCACCAACTCGCTGCTCCAGAGTAACCCCATTTCTCCTGCTTGGCAGTGTGTGACACTCAGCAGCTGGAAAACAGATGCAGCCAGCCAATCAGAGCGGCCACTTTCAGGGAGCGATGAAGAACTCAAACTTCTAAATATTCGTTTCTAGCAGGGTTTCTGCAGGTTTCACCAACTCAAATTTAAGACTTTTTAAGACCACTGAAAAAAACTTAAGAGCAGTAGCACGACAGAAATACACATAAAAATTGCATATTTATATTGCCTTATTAGGGCCAATGTAGATAGAAAAAAATAGGAGTAAATTCCATTTAAAAAACTCAAATATTTAGATTAATCTCAGAGATATTCTAGAAAAAAGTGGAAATTTCTGAACTCAAACAGTTAAAAATGTGACTTTTGAAACTCAGAAAATTTCCAAAAGTTCAACATATTCAACCTTACGAGCTTAGAAAATTTTCTAGTTATTATTTTTTAGAAGATGTGTGAAGTTAATCTCACATTTGGATTTTTTTTTCTGGCAAATTTTCGACTTTTTCAATTTCCTATTTTTTTTCTAAAAAAAATAAAATAAATAAATAATAATAATAATCTCAAAATTAACGAGTTTTTTGGTAGAAACATACTCCTTTATTCTGTCTACAATGGCGCTAATACGTCGTCTTATTTTAAGTAGTAGTGCCAAGCTCGTTTTCCCTGAATTACTCGTAGCATAGCACGGGTTAGCAACAAAGGTGAGCCACTGGCGAACGTAGTCCGGCCAAATAGCGATAAATTTACACTTACCCTGTGATAGTTTGGCGTTTTTAAGATGAACTTTGGACTACCAAGTTGTTGAAATATGCGATAGAAATAAACTTGAAATGAAGCCAGCAAGGATATTAGCAGCTAATTAGCGGTAGCCTGAACCGCCTCACAGAAGGTAATGAAGATGTCTGCAGGTGACTCAAACTTTGCCTGACAGAAAAGTTTCACGTGAAAAATAAACTTCATAAATAGTCCTGCCACAACAAAAATCTAAGACTTGTGATCAACTTATTTAAGGCCAACTTTATTTTTAAAGAATGTAAAACATTTTAAGGTCTTAATTTTAGATACATTTTTAAGAAGACGCGGATAACCTGTCCTGCAACAGAAATATCCCAGCGGTCTGGAAGCAAACGACATTAGCGATGTCGTTTGCTCAGCCAACCGTCCAGAATCACAGCAGTTCTCATTAAAACATTTATTTTAAATTAAAATGCCTCCACATCATCATCCTCGCTCTCTAAACGGATATGCTCCGAAGCAAACTTCAAAAAAACAGCCAAAAGTGACGATCACAGAGCCAGAGAGGAAGAAGCGGCCGTATCCATGGTTACGGATGCTGCCTGCATACGGCTTTCAAGTCAAGGGGCTGCGGGTTTTGTTTCAGAAACGGTTTGCTCCGGAAACACGCCGGACTGAAGCGAAACGTTCGCTCTCCTCAGGGAGAAATCCATCGGTTCACCACGGAGAGGAAAAGCCGGAGCAGAGGCTCTAAAAGCCCCCCATCTGCTGCCTGACAGGCCGGTGAGGCCCGCCGCCATGACGCAACGGATAGCAAACCAAGCAGAACCAGGAGGAATCGATTCGTCCAAGGCCAAATTTTAACCCGAGGAGAGTCAAATTCACGTCATTCCTCCTAATTTATTCCCTGTTTCTGATCACCCTTCGTTCCCATTCCCATCCATCCGTCGATAAACAGCAGAGCAGAAAACAGGAGGATTAACTTCCACCTCCAAACCTCAAACTGGGGCCATGAAACGACCTGCAGGTTTCCCCCCAAAACTGTGGATCAGATTTTCACTGACTTTACTCAGGAAGTTGCAGCTTAAATGTTAAAATTAACATGAAAACCTCATAAGCGAATGTTTTAATTTTTTTCTCTCTCTCTCAAGCTGGAGGTTTACATACCGAGGGCTGAAGGTACAAATTTATTCTCTCCAGGTGAGAAGAGTAACATTTTAGTCAAGTAATACAAAGTATTTGGTAAAAAGGCAATTCAAATACTGAGTAACTGATCAAAACATCAATCATTTAATATTTAAAAATTACATCATCAGACAGAATAAAATATACAATTTTGTGGAAATTTGGGTATTTTAAAAACCAAAATGAAAATATATAATTTATAATTTTGTAAAAACAACAAAATCAGGAGAAATAAAAAAATTTCAATCAGTTTCTTATATAAAACTTATAAAATTTTAACAAAAAAACTGCAGGTGCATCTGATGAATGGTTAAAACAAGTTTGTTCTTCATTGAGTGAAGTTATTCACAATGTACAGACATTTTACTCAATTAAGAGAAGTGATACTTCATAATAAAGTTACTGAAGCAAATATGATTAGCTACAAGACTACAGCATTCAAGATGAAAAATCAGATTTTTATTCTTTTAACACCGTTTTATTCTGAAGTGTGTAATCTCTACACAAAATGAAAAAGTAAACAAACTAATAACACACTTTAGACTTTAAGTTTACTTTAAAATAGGATGAAAAGACGAAAGACAAAAGGCTCAGGATCAGATAACAAGGCCTCTGATTTTTTGCAGGAAGCAGGAGAAAAACTGAACATTTTATCAGAAAAATCAATGCAGATTACTCAAAAAAACATGGTGGACCAGATTACCAGCTACAGAAAATGAGCTCAGAGGAGAATTTATTTTATGATTTATATAGTTAGCAACATTTAGCACCTGAGAATCAAATATTTACTATAAAATCAGATTAAAAGTTTCCCTACAGTTTGTTTTCCCCAAATATGATGGAAAATATTTGTAAAAAATTAGGAGAAATTCAGACTAGAGGAAAAGTCACATCAATGGTCCAAATCTTCGTCTGGAACAAACACAGTTTACAGTTCAACTCCAACCCCAGAGACTCATGGGAACTCTGGAGGAACCCAAAGGTCAACCAGAACAACCACATTTACAAAATCAAACGAGAAATGATTAAAGTACAGCAGAAGCTCGAAATACGAGTTTAATTTGTTCTGTGATCGAGATAAAACATCAATCTGTCCAAATATCAAACTAACTTTTTCCATTTAAAATAACTAAAATTATTTGAATCCTTTCCATCCCCAAACCACGCTGAATTATGAAAAATAAACATCTTTAAATTAATAGACATGTACACTTTGCTTATGCATAATGAAATGCAGAACAATATAAATAAAAGTTTTATAAAGTGTTTTTTTTTTTGTCTTGACTTGAGTCCTTGGTTGGACTTTTAATAGAAGACAATAGAATTAAACATTCATTCCTTCCTTACACACACACACACACACACACACACACACACACACACACACACACACACACACACAAAACTCTGAATTTCTGCAACTATAAACAAGAAAAATAAAGCCATAATAATGCAAGTTTTCTCTTGCAAAGACAAATAAACTTTAATTTTGTAAAGAACATTTCAGACTGGAACTGAAAGATATTCGAGATATCCAAAGTAAAACCAAAATCAATAAATAAAAACAAATAAAAGAATGGATTAGAACGTCTCTGTAAACAAAATGATCAGAATGGAAATTTATCATGTGATTAATTGATGCAACACTCCTATCCTGTCACAATAATGCACTACTTTATGAATATAAATCACTTTAAATTTCTTGTTATGCAATAAAATGAGTTTAAGTCCAAGTGGTTTTAAATCCTTTTAATTAAAATGGGATAATGCAAATTAAAAAGTTGCAATAACATTTCTGCTGCCAGTCGATTTCCCCTCCTGCTGCTGCTGTGTCATTTTAAACAGACTGGCAGGTAGAGGTCATCTCTGGTGTGTTCAAGAGCAGTCAGGTTTTTAAAAAAAATCTTTTTCAGGGTGGGGACACCTCAAACGGCGTGCAAAGCGTCATAACAGGTTTAAAGATATTCAGCTGAACGTGACTGGAGTGAGAAAGTGGGATCGTTTTGTGGGGAAGAAAAGCAGCGTGTCATGAATTAGCAGGGAGAAAGTAAGAGATGAGTGTAGCAGTTAGAAATGTGGCGGCGCAGCCAGGCGGCGAATGCTGACTGGGCTTTCTGCCTCCCCTCCCCCTCCAGCCTCCATCCAAACCAAAAACAGCATCAAAGCAATCAAAATGGTAATGTTAGGCATGAATGGGGCCCATCCCCCTCCCCTCCTCTCCTCTTCCTCCTCCTGCATTAAACTCTGCAGAGTTTTTTTTACTCTCCATGTTGTAGAGAGGTGGGAGGGGGTGGGGGGTAGAAACCACCCCCATTTCTCTCTCAAAATGGAAGCTTCCACTACAAAACTGAAGAGAAAAAAAACAAAAACAAGGATAAAAAGATTCACCCTCCTACGCCTCATTGTTCTACAAAGATAGATTTCTTTTAAACACAAGTTTTAATCATAAACTAAAGCTTGAAAAGAAAATAATAAAACAAGCAAAGCATGACGGGAAAAGTGTTGGATGTTGTTGCTGTGGAAGTTGGGTCGGTGCAGCAGCAGAACCAGGAGGAGCTGACCGTGGTGCTGAACGCTCAGCATCCGCCCTGAGCTGCTTCGTCCCCGGCTGCACTGCGCGCCGAGCCGCCCTCAAAGTTACCGACCGACCGGAACCGCGAAGGAGCCGCAGCACCACAGCCATAAGAAATATTAACAAAGAAAAGAAAAGAAAAGAAAAGTGAAAGCGTGATTAAGAGCGAATCAAACGGATCGCTGTTTGTCACGTGACCCAAGAAGCAATAATGCCAGCAGACAGAAGCGTAAAGTAACCAAAGCGAAGTGTTTAACTGCGTTTTAACACGAAACGGCTCCAGGCTGGGCTGGTTTCTGCTGCGGAGCTGAAAAAGTCTGAGTCAGGCCACATACTCTCTCCGGCTCTCCTGAAACATGTCGACCTGCTGAAGTTCGTGTCTGATTTGAAGCTTCCGACTGAAGCTGCTTCACCAAAGGAGCATTCCGTTGTTTTTAAACAGGGCTGGATTTCAGCAGCTCCACTTTAAAATTTAAAATACTTTGATGACTCAAAACTGGACTGGATCATTTCTAATGCATACGAAACTATGTTTGTGTTTTTAAGTCACTCTAACCAGATTTGATGGGACAGTTTTGCAATTTATAGAATCTAGACTAGAATAGCATAAATTACTCTAAACAGATTTATAAAAACTATTGTATTTGTAAATTTTAATGCTTTTTTGCCACCATAAAACGGGACTCATCTACTTTACAATACAACAAGTTGGACCTGATGTATTTCAAACGAAACACAAAATCTTCAAAACACATTTTAGAATAATTTCAACCTTTATCTTATTTGTAAATGGCCAAAAAACTTAGACTGGATTCCTGTGACATCTAAAGTAAAGTTTAAACTGAATGATGCTAAACCAACTGCAGCCTCAAAAATTCAGTTTGCGAAAACTTTTTATAAAAGAAAAAACTTTGTTTTATTTATGTCAGAAAATATCCCAAAGGAAAAATTATTAGTAAATATTGTTATATTAATCATAAACTATGCCTATTTTCTGTTGTGATGTTTTGAATTTAGCATCTGCAGGATTAAAACTCTGAAATATTACATTAATGTGAAAAATGCAAATTCATAACTCTTAGCTAACAATTACTGCACTCTGAACAGCCCTTTCTGATTTGAATATTGCATCTACTAGTATGCAGTGAAGCCCCATATAACCAAAGGCAGAAAATCGTTTTTACAAAGGCTTAAATAATTCAGAAAGAATATCATTGATATAAAAATATATAGAGCAGTTTCTGGACTAGTCAAAGTAATGGCATTTCTGTGGTATACACCAGGGGTGAGTGGAATGCATTTTGAAATTATCACAATATTTTGCGGTATTTGTTGCCACAATGACAAAAAACAAATTCTTCGTAGACTTTTAAGCGAACAATATGACTAATTGCATTTCACAGCTCCACAAAAACAAATACTGTTCTTAAAAAACAGAAAGTATTTTGAAATGGGCTTCTTCAGCACAACAGGGACATAAAACAGCATGATTTCCATCAGTAAGCTGCACAAAACAACTGAATTTAGTTATATTTTTTAATTCATTGATACTCTCCTGGAAGAAACAGTAAATGAAATGAAATTACTTGGAATTTATTATGATAAATCAAAATTCTTATAATTGCTACAATAAATGCCCATACTTGGTGGAATCAAATATTTAACATTCAGAAATAGACAATTAAAATTAATAAAAGTTGCATAAATCATAAACTTTGTTAGAAAGAATGTCTGACTAGTGTAAAATGACTCATTAAAGTTGATCCCCGACTAAATACGGGGTTTTTCTAGCAGGAGTTAGGCCAGTCCAAATATTTTAGTTTTACCAGCTAGAGCAAGCTAAAGCTAGCTTAGATTCCTTAAAAACTGCAGAATTGCCCTTTACTGGACTACTTCCATCCGCACACCAACTTCAGCCGCGTTCGACCCACTCAAAATGGACGCTAAAATCTTTCAACATTGCACAAGTTTGAGAAGAAAAGATGGCCACTTTTCCATCCAGTGCGTAGCTACGGACACTTCAGAGCTGCAGTCCACCCCCCGGGGGGCTGTTTGAGGAAACTTCCCAACACTCAAGTCGATGTGAGACGAATAAAAAGGCAGGCTGCGTTATTTCTGGGAGAGAGTTGATGATGTTAACCGGAGCAGATTTATGCTGATAAAGTTTCTGCCTCACTCCGCCGACCAGCCAGCCATACCGGCTGGAAGCCCGGAAACAAACCGCTAACCTGTGGGTCCAGCTCCGTCCCAGTTTCAAAACAATTCGGCAGCAGAAAAAAAAAAATCACGGATTTCTGAAAGTGTGTGAAGTTTAAAACAGGGAGGTAACAAAGCGGGCTCAGTTTGTAGCAGCTCATAAATATTCAGGTCGCGTCCTGATCGCCACAGTCAGCCAGCATCCCTGCATCAACACTCCAAATTCTCCCAGAAAACAGCCTCCATCACCGGACAAAGTAGTGCAGAAAAGTAGCTTTAATTGTTGGTCTTGGAAGTGACAGACATTCCCATTCCCAGCGGCATGTCGTATAGTTTTCCTTCCCCCTCGGAGTGTTTGATCTCTCACTCTCCCAAACAGCGATAAATAGGGACAGAAACAACACCATGTTTCACTTACCTGATGACACTGGAGCTCCACTTTCAGCGCCTCTTGTAGGCCTTGTAGTTCCATGTTCCCACCAGGAAAACACTTTTCTCCTACTTTGGACGCGGCCGAGACCAAGTTTAAGTGAATTAAAGATTTTTTTTAAAGCGACAATAACAATTGAAAGAAGAACTACTCCAGGCTGCAGAGCAAGTTCTCGCTTCTTTTTACACAGGCTGGGACTCATCACCCACTTTCCGCCCGTCTCCAAAAGTGCTCCAAACCCCACGGAACGGGCCCGAGCCCGGCACGGCTGCTCTCCGGGGCACAGTCGAACTTGGACGGGTCCAAAGCGGTACCGGTTCGCCGTTCCTTTCGGTAATTTCGAGTTAAAAAACGGGGACTATATTTTGTCCGAGTCCGCGCCTTGATTTCACTTTGCCTGAGGAAAAGTTGCGCTTCGGCTGTCAATGGTAATTCTGAAGTTCCCGGATGGAGCAGACCCCCACTGACTGGGCATGCGCACTAAACACATGGAGCAAAGTAAAGGAATCACAGCCAGGAGTGATTTCTGAGCTACAAAGTGTTTTTGTTGCACCTGTAGAGACAAAATAACTTCGCTACATACATATTTACATGTCTATGTATTATTTCAGTAGTATTGATGAACATTTATTGTTATAAATTTGTTGTTTTTCTATCTTATTTTATCTATTATTCAACTCTACAATGTGTATTTTCTCTATATAACAAATTCAGAATGAAATATGGCTATGAATGCCATATTTACTGCCACGTTAATGCACAAAACACCCATAGCTTCTCATTTAGGTGTCTAAACTGATCCACTTATCCAAATAATATTTTTATTTAACTTTACCTAACACCCCAAAAATGTTTCAAGCAGAATCTCTATCTGAAATTGTAAAAAATAAAACTTAGATTATTAAAATCATCCATTTTTAATGCCAGTATTTCATTCATAAAGTTTAGTTTGACTGCGATTAAAAAAGTATCAAAATGATTTACACATAAGAAGCAAGAAGGTGAGCAGAGACACATCTGTACTTTAACCAGCATTAATATTATGCAGGTTGGACTGTTCAGCCATTACACTTTGGTTCCCATTAAAGACTGCATCCATTTTTTCTGCTCCCTGAACAGTTATATCCCAACCACTTTTACATTTCTCTGCTTGACTCATAAAAAGTTCAGTTTCCTGCAGCTCAATAATTCAAATTTAACTGTGGATTATTTTCCTCAGCTTGTAGAAGCCAGTAGTTCTGCCTGGGCTTTTAACAGGTGGATGAAAATTACATGGAGTCATGCAATATAAAGAGAAACAGAGTCTTTCTGGTTAGACTGTTGTATTCTGCTCCCTCCTCATGAAAACTTCTGTTACAGTTCACTAGAATATATTCAGCTAATAAACTTCATTATCTTTGAACTACAGTTCTCATTACTGTGTTGGACTAATGCAAAAATAGTGTTTTGTTTTCCTGAACGTATGCTTGCTTTTTATTCATCAGCATTTTATTTTCAATTTAAACAACTCCACTTATTGATAGGTCTTTTCAAAACCAGCCATAATTCTGATTTAGTTTGACCAAAGCATCTCCACTGCAAGGTTTTTACACCAAGAGATGAATATTTTTACCCTCTTTACTTTGCAACACAACTCCATCTCAATCAGAATGAGTGGAAAGTAACTGAACACATTATTTTTTGCCACAGATTCTCAGGTGGATTTGAGTCCGGGCTTTGACTAGTCCATTTAAACACTTCAACTTAAACTATTCAACTGTCACGCTGGCTGACAGTTTAGGTTTTCTGTCCTGTTTTCAGTTAAACAGAGAACATATATTCTCCCAGGATTGTAGCATGATTTGTAGCAAACTAAACATATTTTTGTTTTTTCCTTCTAGTCTACACAAAAAAGGAAAATATGTCAAGTACTGCAGCTCCAACCCCAACTGAGCTGTACGTGTCTGCAGCACCTCCAGAGTTACCATCAGCCTCTTATATGTCTCTCATTAATGCTCTTCTTGCCCAACCTATCACTTTTGTGTCATAATTTTGCCATTTCTGAATAGTGGATCACTCTCTGTTAGACGTTCAAACCTTGGGATATTGTTTTACAACCTAATCCTGAGTTAAAAATCTCTAGAATTTTTCTTTGACACAGACGGCGATTATTGATAATTAGGTTCTACAGTTAATTGGTTGCACTGGAATTTATTTTGGAAAATAAAATTAATGTAAATGTATAAAGTTCAATTAAGACAATGTGTAATTTTAATTTAAATAATGTTTACACACAACTTTGTTTGGTCTATCCCATAAAATCCCAGTAAAATACTTTAACTAATCAAGGTTTGATTCGGTTTGCTGTGCTTTAGTAAACTGCAGGTTTAATTTTGCTTTATTTTTAACTTTTAAGCAGTTCTGTCGTTTCTTCACACTCCAAAATGGATCATTACCACAGTGTAACAGCAGGTTTAAAAATGGCAGCATGAACATTCACAGTTACAACTTCCTGAGAGAGAGCGAGGAAGTACAAATAAAAGACAAAACATGTAGATTTGACTTTTAAAAGACTCTAAATGAAGATGTTTTAGTGAAGCAATTGGCTCTGCAAACACAAAGAGGTCAAACTGTTCAGGTTGTTCTCAGAAATCCTCCCTGATCTCCCCCATTTCTCTCTGCCTTACTCCAACACCTCCTCCTTTCTGTTCCCACCTCACCTTAGCGATGATTGGTCAATGACGGAAAGAGGGCGGGAGCCCTGAGCCAATCAGGAGTTGTATCTTTAGAGCGACAGGGAGGACAGCCAATCAGCAACAGAGGGGGTGGGGCTGCACGCAGGAGTATGTGATCTGAGAGTTGATGAGAATCAGAAATGGCAGTTAATGTTTGATTTCGTAGTTTTAGTCGACGGAACCAACTTTAATATGAACAATTACATCCCAGTGAAACAAATATGCGGGTTATAAGACGCTAAACAATCCTTCTAGGTGTTTTAAAGTATGTTTAAAGTCACAATGAGAATAAAACAAGAGAAAGTAGCACCATGGACAGAGGAATCCGTCTCTGTCCAAGCTACACTCTTCAGTTTGGCTAACAACAACAATACTGCTGAGCTGAAAATGGATTAGCTCGTGTAAACATTGACCAGAATTACTGAGTAAAGTTACAGCAGTGTCGGCAGCTTCCCTCCAGCTGACCCCCTCCCCCACCCGGACAGCTCTGCTGCTACAACCGCTGCTAATTTCCATTTCACGGCTGAACGGCTGAAACTCCCGAAGTCCTCCCGGTGCTGCTCCGTCTCCGACACAGACTTCACATGAAGACAGCAGCTGCTTAACTGTTTCTACTTTTATTTACTTTCCTGCAGAGCTGCAGCAGGAAGGTCATTCTGAGCCCCCACCACCCAGAGTGTTTCTGTTCACTCATTATTTGGATTTTATGTGGCGTTCAGGTCGTGGTCGGACTACTGATCATCAACAATGGAGAACAAGGACAAAGCTTCTGTTTCAGCTTTCCTCCAAACTTCTAGAAAAGCTTTGAATAGACTGAAAAACATAATATAGCTGGAAAAATCCATAAAACCAGGAATAAGACAAAAGCTCAAAAATGAGAAATGAAAGAGTCAACAACAACCAACAAGATTAAACTAAAGATGAGTCTTAATACAGTAACAACAAAAGCTCATACTCACAATACCAGAAGTTTTCATATTTTGCAACATTACAAGGAAAAGCATCAAAGTGTATCATTGAATTGTATACCAAAAGAATGGAGATTAAAATAATACAAGCTGTTTTAGAAATAAAATCTGAAAACTGGCATGCATTTTTATTCAGCCCTTTTTACGCTGCTAGACTTAAAAACCCAGAGCAACCAATGGCCTTCAGAATCACCTGAATGATAAATAGAGTTTGTCTGAGAACATTAGCAAAGAAAAAGGATCATGAAGACCAAAAAATACAGCTGACATGTCAGAAAGAAAGTTATAAAGAAGTTTAAAGCTGGGTTATGTTATAAAACAATTAAAAAAACACAACTAAAAATGGCAGAACTGCAAACCTCTAAAGTTGTAAGACGAGTAAAGAGAGAATTAATTAGGAAAAGCAGCCAGGAAGACATAAACCCACAGAAATAAATTTAGGGTCATCAATCTGATTGAATAACATCAACAATGTTCTGAACCACTGCAGAATTAACCCAAAGAGGAGAATCATGCAGCTATCAGGTGAAGTTTACCTCAGACTGATTTTCCCTTTAAAGCGGTGTAGGAACCCAGACAGACTTTCTATCAGCTGGACATTAGTTTTATCTCACAGTCCACCTCGGGCCAGGCCTGGACCGGCCATCTGTCATTTCTGGCAGAACCCAGTGAAGCCTGGCTGATCCTGCCGTCCGCCTGACGGGAAATGTTTAACGTGGGATATTTAGAAATCAAACAGCCTGCAGCGGGCAGCTCGACTGGCCACAAACACAAACAGTCTGAACATCGCTGTGTGATCGTCACCATTCATCTGCCTCCAGTTCTGAGCAAAGACAGCAACAGAAACAGAGTTTATGAGTTCAGCTGTGGATAAAAATCATGAAAACATCAGAGCAGGTGTTTTTATTCATTTGTTTTGTAATTCAGTCTGCTTTGTAACACGTTCATTAACTGAGAGATGAAACGCTGAACAGGGAAGAAAACTGAATTTAATGAAATCCTTTCATTAGTTGCATCAGGTTAGTCTGAGCAGGAAGTTACTTCATTTCACATGACATAAAAACAGAATTCCAGACTGCAATAATGAGACAAGTGAATTATAATTTAATATATTAGTATTTATCAAACAATCTGCTTCATAACCTACACACAATCAACAACAGCACACTGGAAAAATGAGACATTAAATGGTGATGAAAACATGCTGGATGTAAGACACATTTCATCCATTGATTGATTGATTGATTGATTGATTGATTGATTGATTGATTCCTTCTGACTTGGGCCTTGATTTGTTCTTTGCTAAGTTCCTTGTTGGCTCTGTGGTTGGTTCCAGTGGTTAACTCACTCTTGGGTTTGATGTCTGTGTTTGAATCTTTTAGCTGCAGCTCTGCTGGTTTTATTGTACAATGAAAATACAACAAGAGGCTGAAAGCTTATTTCGTTCACTGGTTTTACCGGCCAACTGACCAACTCAGCCAGCCGTTATCACAGCTGCTGCTAAGTAACTTCCAAGTCATTTCACTCAACCGAGAACCTCTGGGCAACTCCATTGGACCAACCAACAGGTTGTACACAGAAGAGACTTCAGCCGCCAGTTAAACGTGTCCTGATATTACCAGTGGTCCTCCATCACCACAGAGCTTTAAATGGTTGCTCGACAACCGGCGTTGCCGCCTGCAGGCTGTGGAGAGGGCAACGTTTCCTGTTTTACTGATGAACAGATACTCTGACATTTTCAAGGATTGTGTCTTTGGGCTTATAAAAGGTAAATGTCAGCCAGGATCAGTCAGAGAGCTGGCGGCAGAGATCAGAGCAGAGAAATGTACCTGAACACACACACAGCTCATGCTCATGTCGGCTTTATTAAAGCCTTGGCCAGTTGTCGCCGTCAGTTAGACTGTTGGGTTTGATTTTGATGAAATCAACCTTTTCATATCAGGTGTTGAGGTTTTGTTTATGCTCCCAAATTCTCTCAAAGATTATAAACATTACATTAGATTATAAAGACCATAATTTAGAGTTAAGGTAAGTTAAGGTAAGTCAGTTTCTAATGTCAGTAAATGCTGGGGTATGGAAACTCTGAGTGATCATCCTGATTGGTTCTCTGGTTACTTCATTTAGGTGTTCCAGGTTATTGGTTGGCTGGTTCTCCTAGTTTGTGCCATTGGTTGGTTCGTTTGCTGATTCTTCTGACTGATTTCCGGGTTATTCCCCTGGTTGGTTCGGTTGGTTCTTTAGCTGGTTCTCCTTTCTGGTTGAGTTCTGCTTGGGTCTCCTGGTTGGTTACATTGTTACTTTGGTTGGTTGCCTGGCTAATTTTCTAGGTTGCTTATCAAGTGATCTCTGGCTGGCTACGATGGTTCATTTTTCTGGTCAGTTCTACTTGTTGGTTGCACTGACCGGTTTCCTGTAATCCAGGTAGTTTCTTGGTGAATTCACTGGTTGCTTCACCAAAGAACTGGACAAGTTAAAGTGTTTCTTTTCTTCACAGAAAGGTTTGTATTCTTGATGTGACTTCATGCTGCAGAGGGATCAGAGACCGCGGCTCTCCACCTCAGGCTCCAGATTCTTTGAAAGGTTTCATGCATGATTTTCTGCTCTGTGGAGGAAGAAACACACAAATTCCTTCCAATCTTTATAAGAACATTGTTTTCCATCAGTCTTGTGATTTTCTTACTTGTTCACACCTTTTTACAGAGTTTCTGTTTGTAATTGGATAAATTAAAATAACATGAATGAATCGCAGCTCTTCAGCGTCTCAGCTCTCTGCACCTGTCAGACTTCAGAGGATGTTTTTTGTCTCCTGCTGCTCTGCTGACAGTGTGAAGGTAAAGCTGCTGAAGCGATACTCTCAACAATCACACACCGCAGCGAGGCGGTGACCCACTTCTCTCTTTCAGAGCTTATTTCCTTTACTTCACCAAAAATAAATAAACACACAGTCTGCTGCGAAGTTGCTTTGGCGCCCAGCCGAGCAGATAAAGCTAGCAGCTCTGCCTCCGAGCTTGTGGCTTCACAACAAAATATAAACAAAATTAGCCGTCTGATGGGAGCGGCAGAAAAGTGGATAGTTTGGCTGGTATTTGTCAGGCAGCAATAATATGCTGACACGCTGATGATTCAGGGTGTGTTTGTGTGTCAGAAGGAGGCAGAAGGCTGCAAAATAAACAAGCAGAGTCATGAAATCGGATTTGATTCAACAGGATTTTCAACGTGGAAGGAAAATATGCAGCTCACTCTCAGAAAATCCAGTTTATAAAAATATCTTTAGTTTAAAACTAGAGCTGGGCGATACATTGAATTTTCTGTTTGTGAAGATTTTATTTTGGAGAATCTGGATTTTTTTTCATCGATCAGAGTGATGTCAACACGCCCAGGGCCTCCATCTTGTTTTGGAGGGTTGTATTTGTTGGACTTTGAATTCAGGTCAACTTCAAGAAACAATGAGCATATTTTCTGCCATTTGTTTTGTTTTTGAAGAAAAGGAAAAAAGTAGATTTGGAATCGGAAATCTGATTTGGTATTTTTGGTTATTTTGTATGGAAGTACAGAAAAGTAAAAAAAAAAAAAAATTAGCCATACACTTTAAGAATAAAAAATCCAGAAGCACACTTACACAAAAAATGAAATGAAAAAATGAATGAACCTCCCTGTCCATAAAATTCAATTAAAATGTAAATTTTTATCTTCCGCTATTTATTTTGTATAATTTACATTTTCTTAAAAACAGTTTTAGAGGTTTTTGGTACAATTTCCATTTTTTTCCATTTTTGTTTTTTTAGATAAAATTTTAAAAATGCTGGCAAAAAGTTTTGTTTACTTTTTTGCAATGGTGCTCAATGATTAGTTATGTGCTGTAGTTTTTACATCCACTCCATAAGAGCTACCAAAGGGCAGCTGAGAAGCATTCCTTCTCTGACATGCCTGAACCAGATTAATGGATCTTAACCAGGGAGTTCAGTCCTTTTTTCAGGTATGACTAAAGACTCTAAAACATGTCTGGATTGAAGCCATTTTAAAAATGTCACTTTTTGCTTATTGGATTGATTCATCTGAGGTGGTTTGGATAATCAGGATTTATCAAACAGCTTTTCATCAATATCCTTGAGTTTCTACTCCTGCAGCTCTTCGCTCCTGTTTGATCTGAATTCATTATTAATCAGTATAATTCAATCATCTCCATCTGATTATCTCTGAGTCCCTTCAGTGTTTGTGGAGCCACTTCATATCAGAGCAAACAGTCTGTAATCAGCAGCTTTAACGAGGCTGATGGGTGAACGTGTTTATCGGAGTGATATTTCCCAGGTGGGAGCTGGATGTGAAGCAGCAGGGAGGAGGAACTCCTAAAAACCTTCAGACGGCGAGCTGCTGCTGCTGCTGCTGCTGCTGCTGCTGCTGCATCCAGCAGAGAGACATCAAACGCTGCCTTCATGCAGCTGCTGCATCGTTCTGTTCTGACTGATGAGAAACGACAGACTGCTGCCTCTCTGCCTTCATCTGCACCTGGACGTCAGAATGACCAAAAAATAAACCAATTTTGGTACAGCCAAAAAACCCACCTCATCCTAGCACCAAAACTTCATATCAACAAAAGAGTTTTTTCAAAATTGTGTGGTTTCCATTAAACAAATATATTTTTGAAATTTAATGGTAAGTTGGAAACGCAGCTACAGATAACTTGATTAAAACCTGGATTGTTTAGATTGTTTCTGTATTGCTTTATTTTACTTAATTCTTACAGACTAGACAGGTTTATTTTATTTATTTGATTCATTTACAGTTTAAAATGAACATCTCACCTGTTCATTAACCAGTAGGAGCCGGTTTGTATGTCACTCACAAGAAACAACATCAGGCTGAATCTAAACATCATAGGTATCTTGAAATAATCCCCCAAAGTCCAAATCCAGCTACGGGCAGCATCCAACCAGCCCAAAACGCTGCAAATGAGAGAACACACTGGTGCATTCAAGGACATTGGGATTATTATGTTTCATGTGAGTTTTTTTGAATCTGTTTGCAGCAAGTATTGCACTTTTTTTCCCACTGAATCCTGTTTTAAAAAGCCTCTGATTCCTGTGTTAAAGCTCAGATAATTTAAATATGTTTTCTTTTCTCTTAATGAAACCAACTTTGAAGGTCATTAAGAAACATCAGCTCTGCTTCATTTCCAGTAATTAATGTCCACATGACCCGGTAATTAATTCAAGCCAATTACAGCTGTATTTGAGCCTAATTGAGATGTAGATTTGTGAGCTGAGCAGGCAATTAGAGCGGAGATGTATGAAATGTTGCATTAAATAAAGTGACGGTCGGATGTTAATGATTTAATCACATATAATTAGTCTGAGGAAGAAATCTGAGGGCAAACTGGAAAACATGAAGACTGCTGGTTGCACCAAACTCCATTCCAAAAACCCTTGATTTTAGGTTTCTGTCTTTTCAGCGCTGGGTTTCAATAAATGAATGAATGAATCAGTGAATGAATGAGTGAAAAGAAGGAATGAGCAAATTAATATGAGAATAAAATGAGTGAACAATAAATAAATTATAATGATAAATGAGTAAAAATTGATGAATATTATAACTGAGTGAAAAAAATGAATGAATGAAAAAATTAACTGAAGAAATTTGCTCAAAATGAAAAAGTAAAACAAATTAATCAATTATAAAGCAATAAATGGATGAATTAATGGATTAACAAACCAATTAATTGATATAATGAATCAGTGAAGAAATTACTCAATGAATAAATTAACAAACTAATTAATATTCATGGTGCGAGGAAATGAATATGATAAATAAATGAGCAAACAAATGAGTATATGAATGAATGAATAAACAAACTTAAAGAAATTTGATAATGAATGAATGAATTTGTTAGCTAAACGAGAAAACATATGAAAAAATAATTAAATTATGAATAAATAAAAGGATGAATGAATGAATGAACGAATGAATGAATGAATGAATGAATGACCACTGAACTGATGTGATGAATCAGCAAATAAACAAACAGATGAATGAATTATTGTTTTCATGACACATTGATCATGCCAGAAGCTCAGCTGTTCCTCGCTGACATTAATCCGCCATGTTGGAAATCCCCCGGCAGCTGCTGATCAATACCTCCTGATCCCGCTCAGGTAAAACCGGGTCATTAATTCTGCTCACGGCTCTGAAGCCCGGTTCTTTGCATCCCGACCCTGCTGAGATCCAAGGAGCCCGGCCCGACTCGCTTTGAGCTTCCGCCCGTCCCGTCCCGTCCTCCAGCTGGGAGGGGCCCCATGCTGGGTCCGAGGGCCCCATGCTGAGCCGGGGGCCCCGAATCTTCACGAACACATGACGGCTGACTGCGCACAGCGGGACGGAGCTGCTGCTGGTTCTCAACAAGGTGGAGAGGAAATTACATTCATGACCAGGAAATCACATCCACATTTAACAGGTAAAACATACCAGCAGGCTGGAAGTGTATAAGAGAGGAAATAAACCGACAGCTTTAAATCATTTTCTACTACTTTTTCCAGTTTCCAAACACAAACTGCAGAGTACAACGTTCTGCAAAAAATATCTGTATATTTAACAAACAGTAAAACTGTGACAGGAAAAATGTTGATTTGATGTAAAGTTGTCATAAATGAATTAATCTGTGATTGTAATTTGTACATTTTACTTTTGTTCATTCATTTTATAGGTTGTTTTAATATTAATTTCAGGAAAAACATGAACAAAGCATTGTGTGCTTTGTTCGCACCATTTGAAACCATAAAATCAACAATGACAACGTTATTTAACTGTGAAAGAAGAAAAGGTTTAATCTGTAATGTTGCAGTGGAATTCAGGCAACCACAGTTGTTCATGTTTGACAGCTCTTTGCTGTCAGTATATCAGTCACTTAATCAAATTTCACCAAATTTTACCAGTGTCACAGCTCAAGTGTGTCCAAAGTGTGTTCCGGGGGCCATTTGCGGCCCTTTGAGGGATTTTGGGCGGCCCAATTGAAGCTAATCTGGCCTGTCAGCTTAGGTGGTTGATGAAGAAAGACACTTTTTCAACAGTTTTTACAGATGAAGAACATCTTCTTAAAAAACATTAGACATAAAAAATATATTTTTACCTACTAACGAGGCTTTTGCATTCATCTTAATTTTGGAGCAACTGGAGCCATAAACATTGACCTACCTACAGCACTGAGCAGACAGAATGAATAAAAGCAACAAAAAGTTTGTTTTAAAGACAAAAAGACTTTGGCCCTCATGGTAAAAATAAATATATTTTCTTGCACTTTTAACGCTGTAAAAACGACCTCACTGCCTTTATTCTCTGTTTCAGTCAAACATCCCATAAACCTGCGCCACGTTTTTCAGATGAGAAAGTAAAATGTTGTTGGCCCAGGGCAGCAAACAGGCTAGGACCGCCACAGGCTGTAGAGATAACGCTACTAAACGTCCCCCAAGCTAACGATCCTCAAATGTAAGCAAAACGAGGCGGCTGCTGCTGTCAGCCAAATAAAACAATTTTCTGTGACTTCTGAAATCCAATCTGCTGTCAGTCCTACAAGGTTTCCATGTGTGCAGAATCGGCGATGAGGCCATCTGCTGCTGCTGCGAGGAAAACAATTGGCAGCCGAACAGCTCAATGTTTGAACATATAAATGTAAAAGCAGAGATGTTCTGAAAACAACTTACTTCCTCCTGCTCTGTTTGGTTGGAAAATGCAGATGCTCCATGGAGGGAAAGCTTCACAAACCAGCAAGCCCCTGTTTTAAAGGTGAAAATGTTTTATTTTCTCTACAAAAATAGTGGAATATTAAAAACTGATTTGATTATGTTGTCACTGCAGAGGAACAGAATTTTAATCAAATGGATCTAAGTCTTTAAATGTGAGATCAATTAGCTGAAGATGATAAAAACAAGAAAAAATGTGGATGAAATAATATTTATCGAAGAGAAAGCTTCGGGTTTGTGTTCCAGCAGGAATCCCTCAGGGCTTAAACCTCAGACTGATGCTGCTTATAACTCACCTGTTGTTATAAACATGTGAGATTAGCTATATTAACGTCTAGACAATATGCAGACATTACAGTAATTTTTATACAAAAAATGTACAAGAAGAATTAACAGAATTAGGTTGTTTGTTTAATGATGACTACAAAGAAAAATACAAGCAAAAAATTCCTGAATGGATGTTGAAAAATGAACAGGAAGTTACTAACTGATAGTCTCTTGAGGCAGTATTTTTCTTTAGTAGGGATAAACTCTCTTGAGTGTGAACTTAAATGACCAAACTCTGATTTGAATAACATTTAAAATCATTACGTTGCCTTGTGTCAGTAAATAAGAAGCTGGATTTGATGAAAACCTTTAAAAAGCTGCTGTCAGTCAGCTTCACAGAAACATTTTACCCTCATTTCTCTGACTGCCAAGTGTTTCCACGTCTCCTCGCCAGCTGGTCAGGGGGTCTCCTGCTGCCGCTGGGCCCCACAGCTCACTTCCTTCTTTCTGCAGCACCTGTTTCTGTTTGGCAGAGCTGAGCGGCATCCTGAAAGCTTGGAGACGAGCCATCTGCTGCCCGACTCTGCACCATTTTACCCCCAATCCTTGGCGTCTTTCATCCTGGTGATTTTCTGCTGCTCTGTAACTGGGAGATGGAAGAAAAGCTGGAACAGCCTCGCTGACAAATCCCAAACAGCACAATTTAGCCGAAGGGGAAAGCTGTGAGTGTGGAGGTTAAATCAAAGCAGGATAAGTGCAGCAGAGAGGCTTTACCTCATGCAGGTGGAGAACTGCTTGTGTCTTATCTCAAATGTTGAAAGTTAGTTTTGATCCAGAAGCCAAGTTTTTTTTCCAACTTGTTTTAGGAATGCATGCTGGGCTGAATTTAAAATCTCATTACAGCCTTTGCAGATGTCACATAACTGGTCAATATAGAGCTTTATTTAGCAGCAACAGTTACTGAGAGTTTTTTTTTTTTTTTTTTTGCCAAAACAAGTCAGAGCGTAAGCTAAAGGATCATAGTTTTTCTTAATGTTTTTTTTTTATAATACTTCTTTGAACATGGATCTCCAGAGATTCCACAGCTGCTCCAGAACAGAAGCTTCTTTAGCCTTTTTTAAGTCATGATGAGGGCAGAAGAAATTTACCAACAAATTGAGTTGCCTTGAGTATCAAAACTAACAAAGTTGCTTTAATACAAAACAGAAAACTTATTATCAGTATTTAGTCTGGTCACTGGCAACAATAACGCCTTTTAACTGAAAGCATCTCGTTCTTTGATACTAAATAAAATTTTTAGGGGCGACTGGAATTCAGCATAATAATTTCCTTTAGTTGTGGACTACAAATCCCAGAGTGAATGCCGTTTCTCTTATTGCGCATGCGGGAGAAGGTGGGCCGCGCGGACTCAGCCGCTGTGTGAAATGGCGGCTCTGATTTGAAACACACTGAGGCGATTCCAGTGAATTTAGGAGAGGTTTTAAAACGGTTTGCTTCACTTGGATCAGCCAGACAGTCGCTCAGAGGGAGAGATCGGAACTTGTCCCGTATTAAAGGTTTGTCTAACTTTAATAAAACTGGTTAAGACACATATTAGCGCTTTATACGTGGTTGTTAGCTGTTAGCTGCTAACAGGCCGCCCGGTGAGCCGTGGCTAGCCGGCTAGCTGAGCTAACACTACTCCGAGTCCAACAGCGGCATCATAACAGAGTCTGACGATGTAAAGTAATACAAGTTTAACAGCATACCTCATTAAAGTTGAACACTTTGGAAGTTGGAGTTTTGGTCCATGATTAATCCGCGACGAAAGCTAATAAATGAAGCTAATTAACTGTCAACTGCCATTAACGGCAGGTATTGCAGCCATTATTTGAACTTTAGTCATCTAGATTTTCCCAGATCTTCGTAATTAATTCGTAGCTGTGTAAATATTTTATTTCCTGTTGCATTTTGTGTTGATTCACAACATTGGTTGCTTTAAAATGTTCGATATAAACTCAGAGGAGGATGGAGTGGTCATAAATTAGACCCAGGTAAGATTAGCACTACTACAACAGATTTTCACTCAATTAAGAGTAATAAGTACTCAGCAGTAATAAATACTATAACTAACTGATCAGGATCTCTGATTTAATATTTAAATAACTCCTGATAAACACATAAATGTAAAGATATTAGCAAATTCTGATATTTTAAATACTAAAATGAAAACATTAATGGGAATTAATAACATAATTTCAAAGCAACAAATTCAGGTTAAATAAACACTTTTCCAAATTATATTTTTTCAATATTATACCCATGAAATCAATACCTACAGTAGCTGATGCGTTTATATGTCAAAAAGACAGAAAATAACTAGAAAACAAAATTGTGCACAGACAAGAGGTCTCACTTTAACGTAAACTGTAGGTTTGTCTGATGCCAATTTGGTTAAACTAAATTGGTTCTTCATTCAGTGAAGTTACTCACAGTGAGTTGAACATCCAGAACTTTTACTCAGTAGAGATACTTTAAAATAAGTATTTTTCTTCCACAAAAGTGTTTAGGGGGTAGGAGTTTATAAGTTCTCACTTCTTCCTACCCCATTTTGAGCATGATATGTTAACTGAAACAAAAAAATCTGTATTTTCTCTTCTTTCTTATGCACTCCTTGTTACTGTGCACTATTTTATTTTTATATTTGTATCATGTTCGAATAAAATTTCATTTCATTTCATTTCAAACATTATTGAAACATCTAGCAAAAAATTTTAACTAAAACTCACCAGATGTTCTGTTCTGTATTTGTTGAATTCATAGTGCTGATGAATATTGTACTTTTATTTTCTTAAAATGATCCATTTGCTCTCATCAGGTTACCTTGGTTTTGTGGCAGCAGCTAAAATTAACATAAAAGCCCTATAAAAGCCCACCTGGCTGTTGTTTAGTTAAACTATTAATTATTGAAGCTGCATTTTAATTCTAAAGCAGCCAATCAGAACCAGACTGAAGGTGAGGAAGACTATCAGAATGAGGAAGAGTTTGCTCCAGCTGATGACGACGATGCTGATGTTCTCCTAGAGCAGGTGTGATGGCGAAGAGGATCGCTGATAAGGAGCTGACAGACAGGAACTGGGACCAGGAGGAGGAGGGCGAGGAGGTGGGTTCACGACGCCATGTTGACGTTTTGTATGTGAAGGCAACATTACTGAGCTGTGATTGGCTGCTCTCCACCAGGCTGGGACATTTTCTGTTGCGAGTGAGGATGTGTTGAAGAACCGCGCCATAAAGAAGGCCAAACGCAGAAACACTGGAGGAGAGGTAGAACCACTTCCTGTTTCTCCCCTCTAGCAACTGCTAGCTGCAGCTAGTCCCTGCTAGTTGCTGATCTCACCATTTTCTGTTTGTGTTTCAGAGTGAAGGGGGAGGAGCTTTCAAAGGGTTTAAAGGCTTCTCCATGGCAGCGCCCTCGACCACGCCCTCCAGCAGCCTCACAGCGTTCTCCGGGTTCGGGGGTACCGGCAGCTTTAAAGGCTTCGGAGGCCTGAGCAACGGAACCGGCTCCACGCCTCCGTTTTCAGGATTCCCGTCTGCTGCGAAGGCCGGTGAGGAAAGCTGCTGTTACCGTAGCAACACTGAATGCCTCGTCTTTAACGCTGGCAGTTATTAGTGTTGATGCACTGAGAGTTTCAGATTATCATCATGTTGGCAAAAGTTGAACCTTCAGTTTTAGTCTTAAACTGGAGGAAAGATGAGTAAAAGTGTCTCCAGCTGTTAAACATTCAGTTGAACATCTGGATGAACTCTGCAGGTTTTTAATGTTTTAGATTTTTTATTTCATGTCAGGAAAAAGAAAATATTCTATATTTTATTTAGGTGATTATTACACTTTCAATAAGATAATAAATGTCTTTAGCCTGTTTATGTGTAAAATATGATCTAAATCACTCATTAATTTATTGAATCACAAAGAAAAATAATTTTATTTAGGAGATTAAACTGTTGTATAAACATGTTGAGAGCGTAGAAACCGACTTTTCCGCTTTTTATGTCTGATCTGCTGTTTAGAGTCTGAATCTTTATTTTCTTGTTTTTATTCGACTGGATGATCAGAGAAAATTGATCAGCTGTCAGAGCCTCACCTGCAGAAACACAAACATTCAACCCAGAATGTTTAACACACACACACACACACACACACACACACACACACACACACACACACACACACACACACACACACACACCTGCAGTAAATGCACCTTCATGAGGTCCAGGCTTCTCTGCTGCTCTGTGATGCAGTGTGATGAGGGGGAGGGGCTTGCTCGCCCCCTCTCTCTCTCTCTCTTCCTGCTCCTTGTTCACCCGCCTCTCTCTCTCTCTCTCCTCTCAGGTGTGGCGTTCAATGGGCCATCCTCAGCCCAGCCCGGCGCTGACATCGCGGCCCAGCAGACCAATGGCTCCGCCCCCGGCCCTAGCCCCGCCCCCTGCAGCCGCAGCAGGGAGTACAGCCGGCAGCTGACGGCGCTCAACCAGTCGGTGCGCGACTGGATCAGCAAGCATGTGAATGACAACCCGCTATGCGACCTCAACCCCATATTCAGGGACTACGAGCGCCACCTGGCCAGCATCGAGCGGCAGTATGGCGCCGGCGTTGAGGAGACGCAGCAGGGAGACGCCTCCACCCCCTCTCTTCCTGCTCCCTCTTTATTACCCTCCTCCTCCTCCTCTTCCTCAGTGGCTCTGTTCTCCTTCAGTAAAACCTCGACAGAGGATCCGGGTCAGAAACGCTCCGGCTCGGCGCCGCTCCCCGCCGGCGTGTCCTTTAACTTCGGGCAGAAGGTGGACGCACCCGCCTTGGGGTCCTTGACGTCCAAACCGTCCGTCCCCAGCTTCTCCTTCTCCTCCTCGTCCAATCAGAGCTCCCCGTTTGGATCAGCTGGACCCTCGGCGGCACTGTCCTTCGGCGGGACCAAAACTTCAGATGCCCCGGCTGCAGGTCGCCAACATGGCCGCCAATGTTTTACTCTTTGTTCTGGAATATTCTGCATCAAATCGGATGTTGCTGCTGTTCTTCTTGTTTACTGGAAGAAATCTGAACTTTTTCTCTTTCCTTTCCTTCCAGACGACAAAGACGAAGAATCAGAGGAGCCTCCCAAACCAGAGGTCAAGGAGGTCAAAGAGGATGACGCCTTCTACTCCAAGAAGTACGTGTGGAAATTTTGGCAGCGGCGCTCAGTCATTTACAGAAATAACGGAGCGTTTCCTCGTTTCCATCAGGTGTAAGTTATTCTACAAGAAGGAGTCGGAGTTCAAAGAGAAAGGCGTGGGAACGCTGCACCTCAAACGCACCGCAGAGGGGAAGACCCAGATGATCGTCAGAGCTGACACCAACCTGGGTAAAACACCTCCAAATTCCCACACCATCAGCCAGTCAGTAAACGCGTCCCAGAGGAGGAAGTTTCATTTCAGTAAAACCAAGAACTGAGAACATTTCTGGCTCTTATTCTGGTTTTCTGACAAACTGAGTTTAGCGTTTTCATTAACTGACCAATAATCCCCGAAATTAGCAGAAATAAATTACATTTCACTTGTTGAATTTACTGAAATAATTGTATTTTGAATCATATTGCTGAGATGAACCTGCTTGTTTTATTGTTTCGGTCAAGTTTATAACAAACTGGGTGGAGAAAGATGAATTATTCAGATCTGGCACCAGGTGGCGCTGCAGTTGGGAGATAAACTTAAATAGATCCAGTTTTTTCTGAATGATCTTAGAGATTTTAACTCAGCTGTTGCATGGTTGGACATGTTTAATTTAAATGTTTTTATTTCATCATCCTCCATGTTCTCAGCAGCTGAATCTTGTTTTCAGACCCTCAAAATAATAAATCCGTAGTAAACTGTTCGACACACCTGATCAAAGTGGCTCATTAACGGGCTGCTGATCAGATGAGGCGAATGAAACTTTTCAACTTTTCAATCAGGCGTTGCAGGAGCCACCTCAAAGCTGTGGTCAAACGGCTCCACCTGCTGGACAAACACATGAACTGCAGTCAGTTTGATCTATTGAAGTAAAACTTTTAGTCCAAGTTTTTTTTATCTCACCTTCAGTCGCTTTTAAAGCTTTAAATTGAAGATAAAAAGTTATTAATTGAGAGTTTTTATTCATCTGTGTATTTTCTAATAAACGTTTCTGATTCTTTTTTTTTTCCTGGTCAGGAAACATCCTGCTGAACATCCTGGTGCCATCCACCCTGCCTTGCTCGCGTGTCGGGAAGAACAACGTCATGGTGGTCTGCGTGCCGAACCCGCCCGTCGACGACAAGAACCCGAGCGTAGCCGTCCCCCTGCTGATCCGAGTGAAGACCGCCGAGGACGCCGACGAGCTCCACAAGACGCTGGAGGAGAAGAAAGGCTGAGGCGGAACCAAGCGGCGCCGCCTGAGCCTCCCTGACCCGACCCGGTCACCCTCACTCTGTTCCAACTCATCCTGCTACATCAGCTGTTCAGTCATCATGCTGTGAAATGTTTTTGTTTAAATCTGAAACGGGTCGTAGTGCGACTACATTCCCTCTGGGTCCATGCTGCCGTCCCAGTTCTGTTCCGACTGGACGGATCGGGACCGGAGCGCGGATCCAAACGAGTTGGTTTGTTGGAGGAAATTGGGGAGGGGGGGTGAACTTCCAAACAAAGGGCCAGTCGATTTGGTTTTACAAATTAAACACCTGCAGTAATATTTGTTTTTATATATATTTTAAGGAGCGTTTAGAGTGAATCTGCTGAGTGAATGTTCTGGAAACTATTTATTGTGTCTGCAGGATTTTTACTCTGACAGAAACTCGAGTGAAACGGTGTGGGAGTGAATCAGAACACTTTTACTCTGTTGTCCTGTAAACATGAACTGTGGCTTTCCAAGTGTCCTTTGTTTGGCCTTCAGGATGAGACTCATTTGTAAAGAATAAAAGGAAACAAACGATCCTGGCCGCGTGGCTGTCATAACCTGGTTTTGTTTTCAAACTCATCTAAATTACAAGTTTGTTTACAAAGTAAGTAAAGCTCCAAATTTTATTTTAGCAGTTTTTGTTTTCTATTCTTCTTAAGTCAACATGGCCTTTTCAAGCATTTTGATGTATCCAAACTGATGTGTCTGAACACATCAAAATGTATTCATGGCATAATGCTTACACCATCATTCCACATAGTCTACATGGGTTGAATTCAGTTTGTGTTTATTCAATTTTAAATCCTCCAAAGTTTAAGTTCCAATGCACTTTGTCCTTCCACTTAACTTTACCAATAATATGCTTGGATATAGTGGCCTTTTCTGTGAGTTTTATTTGTTGCACTTAAAGTCACGAGTGTTACAATTGAGCAAAATGTAGAAAAAGCAGGAAGATGGCCATGTTTTTGTTGATGTAACTTATAGTTGAAGGGCGTCTCATTTCTTAGGGGAACATTTTAAACACTATACCCCCTCATTTAGCGTAGTACATAAAAATGCCACTATAAGCATTCATTTAATGTTTTAAAATGTGTTCCAGAATATTCTCCGTCTGTAGGTCAAACAGCCGCATCTCATCCCTTCCCCCTATGTTAGCAAATATTGGGACGCCCCTCGCAGGGGGAGGGTAAGACTGAAATGTTCCTAATTTTTCCACCAACACCGACAAGATGGCTGCGCAGTAAACAAAGAAACTCACAAATGTAAGTATTTCTGCCAGGATTTCCATTCAAGGCTACACTTCAAATGTGTAGAGAAGCTAATAAGAGCGTCCTAGTTCTCACCATGACTCGCCCCGGTTTACATAAAAAACAAAAGTATGATAATAAATGTAACATAATAGCTCGTTTGTCTTGAATGCCAAAAATTAAAGTGGTAATGTTCGACGTAAACGGAGTTTATTAACCGTAGAGAGGGGGCTGTAGTGTTTGCATGCAGCAGGTGCTGAGCTTGGATTCGTTGTCACCGCGGAGGGGAGGGGAGTTAAGGAACGGGGAACGGAAGTGAGCACAACACCGGCTGTTAAACATTAGGGACCGTACAAATTACAACATCCGGTTAAGATGAAACAAAAGGCTACAGGTGTTTACAGAATAATCCATAAAATCAGTTCAGGAATTTATTAACCAGAATCATCAGTGTCCCGTTAATTTCAGCTCAATAGTTAAACTATAAAATGACGTGTTTGTTTAATTTTAAAGCGTTTTATGCTCGGATTACATTGCAGACGTTTCCTAAAGCTCATCCAACTCATCAGCTGAGTGTCTTCAGTTAAAAATGAGTTTGAATCATGATTTACGTTTCTTCCTTTTGACGGAGAGTAAACGGATTTAGAATTAACATTTTTGAGAAATGTTCACTTTCCATGTTATTTAATATGAATGAACTTTATGAACTTCGTAAACAAAAATAATTCCTATTTTTTGTTTTAAACTAAAAATATGAATTTTTCTGCAATTCATAGTTTCATGTATTCTAATGTAACGATGCAGTCAGCTATTCTCTCCAATACTTGAAGTTTATTACATTAAAATCATCCTATTTTGGGACAACTATGTTCTAAGAAACCTATTTAGTTAGAAAACTAGATATGTCTTATGAGTCACATGAGATTTGTTGGAAAGTAAATTAAAAGCAGAGATAATTAGCCAAAAAAGACAAAATATGTTTTCTGCTAATGTGTATTTCAATAAATAAATACAGGAAAATGTAGAGTTTGTAAAGTGAGCAACAGAAGAAGAAGAAGACCGCCAACATGCACAATAACTGTGTACAAAAGCTGTGATGTACGAACACGTCAACAAAACATCTCAACAGCTTCCAAAAGGCGCCAAAAGCGTTTTACAGTGCAAACCGTGTCCTCAGTCATACGTCTCTGGATTAAAGCAGTCTTTGTTTCTGATCGGTGAGGATACATTCAGCTGGCGGCTCCACTAACTACATCATCAATAACACTGAAGAGACGAGCCATCGGGTCTCCTGGACCGAGGAAAAGCTTCACAACTTACACACAACACTGATGAAAAACAAACTTTGATCGATGAAAAGTACAGACAAATCTGATCAATAACAGCTGACGGGTGAGCTAACTGGTTACCTGATTAACAGGTAAAAAAAAACCATGAAGACAAAACATTTCTTTAGCACAGAAGCTGCTAAGTTTCCAGTGGACAGGCGAGAACAGCGTAAAGCTTCAGTGTGGCGGTTTGGAGGGGAAAATGTCCAAATAAGAACAAAGTGAAAAGAGAAGAAAGTTTCACAGAGATTTAAGGCTTCAGGAGCACAAGGAGAAAATTGATTCACTTATTTTACATTTACAAACCGTTCAGTTCTGCAGTTTTCCCTTTAAAATCTGTTATTTTTCATTTAAATTCAAGTTTGGAACTGAAGTCAGTTGTGTAAAGTCAGAGACTGAGAATAAAAGCAAACATGTTTGTCATGTTGGAGTTAAAATATTTGCTTTTACTTAAACTTTTATTAAATTTTTTTTTTTACAGTTGTCAGTTACGATTTTAGTTGCTTGAAATAAGTCCACATATATTTAACTTCATTTAAAAAAAGCAAGTAAATGAAACAGTTTTCTTAGTAAATAAATAAAAATATGAAAAAATATCAGAATTATCTTTCACCAAGATTATTTTCAAAATAAAGTCAAATTAAGTACTCATGTTAAATTTTGAGGAAGTTATCTGACCAAACTGTCAAAACAAGAATTTTGAAATAATGACATTAAATGAGTAATATTTTGCAAATTTAACTACAGTTAGTGTTTTATTCTAGAATTTTTATGTAAAAAAAGAAGAAAAACCTGCTTATCAACTGCTTAGTGATACAAATGTGAACAAAAAAAAATTTTTTTTCCTCAAAGTTATAATTTTACAAATCAAATTCCTTATTGAGAATTTATTCCCAATTTGACATTTTCATCTTTATTACAACTTTCATGAGATTAAAGAGTAAATGCAAAACATGTATTAGTTCTAACAGAGGATAAAGTTCGATTTTGACCCAGATGTTCTGTGTTTGTGGTGATAAAATCGTAGATCCCACATGATCGACTGTCAGCCGAATGCGGTGAAGGAGATTAGAAAAGAGGAGCTGTGTGACTCGTCGCTCGGCAACAGACGACGGTCTTTAAAAGCACAACCTTCAGTCAAGGCGTCTCAGTGAGTAAAGCAGCAGATATTTACAAGAAAAAAAACAAACATTCATTTCCCTCTTCCTCCTGGTCAGAGTTCGGCCAATGCCTGTTCACGCTGAGGTCACATGGTCCGTTTCCATGGAGACGACGTCGGCTCGGCAGGGCGTCGGACAGAAGAGGAGGCACTTCCTGAATGGCTGGTTTGTCTGAGGAGCGTCTCTGCGCCTCCGTCGTCTCCTGAGTGAAGCTGGCGATTGACTGCAGGTCTCCGTCCGGCCACCAGGGGGCGCTGCTGTTTCAGTGGCCTGATGGTGGAGGCACTTTGTAAAGATGCTCTGAGGGGGAATCCAGCTCTGTTATGTCATCAGGATGGGCTTCTGCCTCACCTCCAGGATGTCTGCCACACAAACACAAAGAGCAGAGCTGGAAACGTCTCAGCTTTCAGGAAACAAGTCCAGCTTTTAGAGCCGAACACGGTTCTGTTGATCAGAGGGTGAATTTTTGTAGCAGAAATACTTAGATTTGTTGATTCCTCCCCCCAACCATTTTATAACATCTTACAAGTCAGTGAATATCAGAAACAATTAGTTTTATTGAATGTTTAACAATCTGAAATTAAATGAATATTTCAATGATAGCCTAAGTAATTTAATTACTTTTTAGCCATTTTATTTTGAGGCACATGAAAGAGCAAAAAAAAAAACATATTCTCCTTAATAGGTAAAAAAGGAAGAAAAATAAAATATATATACATCCACATATCCACAAATATATACATAGAGTAGAGACAAGAAATTGATCCATTCAATTCATGTTTTATATAATAATACGGTATTTAGACATAAAAATGCATCCAGCTTGAGAAGGATTGGGGAGAGTTTTGTGGTTGCCACTGTAATTTCATATGTAGTAATTTGAATTATGTACAAATATGTTTTTTCATGATGCATTTCTTGTTAAACTCTGATGTCACTCATAACGTCACGACTAAATCAATATTTAAATTATTATACATACTGATGAATTATAAAATATACTCTGTGTGCTATTCAACTATGAATAAATTATGTTTAATCATTTTATTAAGGCATTAAATATGATAATCTATTAGACTATCATGTAAATATCTGTTACAGAATAGAGTCTTACCATGAATAAAACATTTCTGTAGTGAAATCCAATTAAGTTATCTTAGAAACTGAATTAGGTTCATTCCAAACAGAGATGAAATATCTGAAGCTAAGAGTTTCACTTTTTAGATTGAAATAAATAAGTTTTTATTTGAATTAGAGAAGCTGATGTGTTTCTCCTGCTGTGGCAGCTCTCCGCCTGCAGGTGGCAGTGTGCTGCAGCGCTCTGACCTGTGGTGATGCGGTGCAGCGGCAGCGTGACGTAGGTCAGGTGTGAGTAGAGCAGGAAGTAATCCTCGGCCCGGTTCAGCTTGAGCCAGGAGCCGACCAGCGAGCGGCCAGTTCCAGACAGCGAGCGCGAGCGAAGGTTGGTGGCCCCGTGAATATCTGAGGAGACGGTCAGTGATGTCACAGTGCAAACGCTCTATAACCACTAACCCGGAACCAGAGCTGAAATCTGGCTGAATAAATCATCAGGAAATAAAAACCGGTGAGTTCACCTTCGTCCTCCTCCTCCCTGAAGAACTCCTCGCTGTCGTTGGCGGAGTGAGACTTCTTCATCTCTGCAATCCTGTTTCTGGGAACTTTTCTCCTCAGCGACGGAGAGAAGAAGGACGGACGGTTCCTCTCCGGGGTCGGAGGCGTGCTGAACGACGTCACCTGACAACAACAGCCACGTTTACCATAGGAAGCCGATGAGGTCATACAAACAAACAGCAGAAATACAAGAACATTAAACTGAAACCAACATTATTTCAGTTGATTATTTGAACAATTAATCGATCAGTTGGATAAAAAAAAAATTGGCACATTCTGCAGATTTTTCATTTGATTACTTCAGCTTATTATATACCAATATAAAATAGAAACATCTTAGGATTCATTTTTATTTATTTTATCTAAAGAAAATACACATTGTATTGCCTAAAATGTGGTAAAGCATTCGTTTACTGATCATTTGAAGGTAAAAATACTTTTAACATAAGCTGCACTTATCAATACAGTTCAGAGCTGATCTGTTGATTATTTGTTGCAGAATTTGAACAGGGTGGAGATAAAACATATTTACAGACAAATAAATAAATGCAAAATGTTTATATTTTTGTACAGTTTTGGCTCAATTACTGCTTTGTCTGTGGTCCAAATTATGTTCTTTTGTCTGTATATTTTAGGTAATGTTTAATCGATAACTAAATTAGTTAGTGATTATTTCAATGATCGATTAATTGATTATTTTGTTTGTAATTAATTTAAGAGAAAAAGATTATCTTCCTTTTGAGCTCAGGCTGCAAACCAGACATGATTTTAAGCATCAGATTGTAGAATAATACATAATTCATTCGCCTGCATTCATTATGGATGGTGACCTGGTTTCATCATAAAGTTTCTTGTTGCTCTACTGGACTTTCTCTCTGCGGCGCCACCAGCTGGTTTTTAGCCTCACCCTCTCGTGCATCGGCGACACCTGGTCCTCCTCCGTGTTGCAGGGAGACGTGTCGCCTGTCGGCACCCGGCTGACGGCCATCTCAGCGTGACCTTTGCCCTGTGGCCCCTTCATCCTCACAAACTCCATGTTGTTGTACTTGTAGAAGCCAAAGGACATCCGCTGGGCCATCTTAGCAGCGACGCTCACCTGCAACAACCATACACACATAAACACACTGCGAAGGACTCCACCCGAGTTTATTGTACTGGAATTAAATATTTAAAGGAGACCTATTATGCAAAACTTACATTTTGCAAGTTTTGTACTTCCATTTGCATATGGACCTAACCTAAGCCTGTTCAAGGAAGCTTAATAGGTCACCTTTAACATGACACTTAGCATGAAGCAGCTGCAGCTACATGCAGGTTTTAGCAGAGCGTTTGGGTTCTGGTTCTGACCCGGTTGTCGTAAACCTTCCTGAGCGCCTCGTAGCGGATGGATCCCTGGAAGATGACGCCCTGGAAGGTGTTGCTCTTATCGCTCGCCACCAGCTCCACACACACCATCTCGCCCTCGCCCACAGTCATATCTCTGAACACCTACACAGGCGGAGAGCAGAGCTAAATCAGAACATCAAAATAATGGATCTCTGACTGAAAAAGGTTGTTAAATAAGGAGCTCAGTGCTAAATAGAGTGAAAAGGTCAGAGGTGACGCTTCAATACAGCAGCAACTATCTGGTTTTAGGATCAGAGAGGCGTCTCTACCTCTTCAAAGTTGTCGATCATGAAGAAGATGTTGGGGTAGCTCATCTTGGACTCCTCTCCTTTGATGTCCATGGCATGTTTACTGGGAGAGGCAAAAACTTCCTGGAGGAGAAAGTTGGAAAAGATGAGAGAAACAAAGTCGAGGTAACTTCCTGGTGGCGGCGCTGATTTCCTACCTGACATTTCTTCTTGTGGATGTGGATGTCTCCGGCGTCTGAGCGCGTGCAGACGGCACACGTCACCACGTAATCCAGCTGGGGGAAAATGGAGAACTCAGGTTAGTTCATCCATCGGTGTAGGAACGGGGAGACAGTCGTAATACTGCTCATCCATTTTGTTTGCTAAAAGCTACAACATTATCTCCTCTGCAGGTTGAGGCTGATGATGATGGTTTGATTTGTTCATTTCTGCAGCTTTTTAATAGGGATAAAAATCACTCCAAAAGCTGTTTAAAACATACAAACTTCAGCTCTGATGTTTGAAACATCAAAGCTGGATAAAAATTAGCAAACAAAACCATCTCAGCAAATATGAGCTTTAATTTGAATAAAAATGGTTTAAAAAGCCAAAAACCAGGAGACAGACAGGAAACTGAAGACAGACTTCCACTCTGTCTGAGCTCAAAGATAAACACTGATGTGGTCGTCTCTTTGTGTCGCCCTGTTTGGTGAGAATTCAGCAGATTTACCTTCTGCAGGATCAGATTCAGGTAGACGCTCTCCTCCCAGTCGATGTCTGGGTCACCGAGACCCGGAAGCTTCTTGGAGTCCCTCCTGTAGACCTCCACCTCCACCTAAAAACACAAAACGTAGTAATCAGATGTTCCTTGTAGTAGAATCTGATAACTCTGTAGGATTAAAGAGTATTTAATGTTTATTTGCTTCTAATCCTTCCTTTCGCTCCCCAGGTGTGAGACGTTTCATGCTTTTGTTTTTCCTTCCTGTCAGATGCTCTTCATGGAGATCCCAAGTCTCCAAATGCCAGGAATCGTATCGCTCACAGACCTTTTAGAGAGCCAGAATGGTCGCCATGACAACGCCCGTTTGTATGTGCAGAGCTGATGGGATGAAAAAGCTTCATGGAGGAAACAAGACAACTAGTTGATTATAAAGTCTTTGTGTTCTTGTTGGTGAAAAAAAACTTTAAAAATGTTGATTTTTGACCAACTGAAGTTCATGTTTCCTAAAAGGGAAGTGAGGAGAGGCGCCGATCTTCATTTAGTATTTGATATCAAATACTAAGATCATCCCAGAAACTCTTCATGCGACCTTCATGGAAGGTTTGACTCTTTTACTAAATTTTTTAAAGACCAGATTAAACATAAAACTCTTTGAAAGAAGCAGCAAAAACATTAAAACAAGAAAATTAAACTGAACAAAACAATTTTTAATGAAACCTAAGACTGAACCAGATGTACTGTTGAAACAAAAGTCATATTTATACCAGAAAAATAAAAAAACAACCTCCAACAGGACAGGAACATGACAATTTATATATAAAATTTATATATTAAAGGAAGAATAGATATTCTCAAAAGAAGTGGACCAAAAAAACGAGGATCTCGCGCTACTTATGCAAAAGTTTGATTTGCAAAATAATATTTAAGGCCCTCTAAGATAATTTCTGTACAATAATATAGTGATTTAGATCCAAATGTCATTTGAAATACAAAATATAAAAGCTGTCTTGACTACTATACCCTGATTAAATGATGATTTGATCAGTTTTGTAGACAAAAACCAAATGGTAAAGAATGCTGATAATTTGTTTCAGCACGATCGGCTGTTCCAGGTTAAATATCGGCAAGAACTCTGACTTGCTTTCCTCTGCTGGTAAAACTGATAAGAGACAAATTAAAATGAGGATGATGAAAGCAGGATGCAGTGAGGCATGGCGGCTTCATACGCAGAGGAGGAGGTTGATGAACCTGAAAATGCTGGAGCAGCAAGAGGATTCAAATGGGAAAGTTTTAATTTACGGTTAAGGTCAACAATGATTAGGGTAACGACTGGAAAAACCAGATCATCTGGTTGGGGGATTTCCTGTTAGACGGAATCTAACCAAGACAGAAACACCAGGGCAGAGCTCTCCCTTTCAGGTATTTCTACCGGTTGGTTCAGGAGAACTGTCACGTTTAAATCTCTCAGCGCGTAAAGAAAGCAGCGGATGAATCCAGAGGAAACGTTCTGGAGGTTCGGCCCGGTTTTAAAGCCGCTGCTGCATTAGCAGTCAGTAGTTCCTCTGTCTGAAGAGGAGGAAAAGTGTTACGCTGAGCTGGACTCTAAGGCAGTAGCCATGGCAACCGGAGACGGAGGGGCACATGGGACAAACTACAAAAGGCAGACAGAGTCTACGCTCTCTAAATGTAATTATAAAAAGAGAAAAAGGACAAAGCTTTCACAGACACTCAGAGTTGGGAGTGATGTTAAATATTAATATGCTGGAAATAAACAATAATTTACATGTTGAAACACAAAAACTAAAAGAGCCTCCAAAATGAAAAGCAATTAATATTTAAATAAATTGTGACTGATATTCCAGTCCTTCATTAGTTTGTGTATTTAGATGTTTTGTTGAAGTCATATATAACGGTAAATTGTTGAGATTAAAGCTGATTAAATTAAGAATAAAATATTTAATCTCACTTTGCTCATTCGTTCAGCATTTCTCCGTCCTTGGAGTCTCATCTCTGCTGCTGCAGAGAATCCGCCTACAGATCAGGAGATTCTGGTTTTCTGTTTTGGGAAACGATTCCACTAAGATCTGCAGTGCAGGCTGGACAAAGCCTCCCTGATCAGAGAACCAGTGGCTGCTGCCGTGCCCTTCGCCTCAATCCGTGTTATTACATCTGGCCTTTGTGAGGTCTGACCTGCGGACGGAAACGATGGCCACTGATGGCCTGAAATGGCAAATATAGATTCAATCTGCTGCTGAATGAAAACCCAGACTATTTTCTGCTGTGGTGATTAGATTCAGTCAAAGGCAGGAGAGTGATGCAGAAAATATGACGGAAGTCAAGATGTAAATACTCAATAATAACTCATAACCTGAAAGAAAAGGATTTAAATACCTCAATAAATGGAAGGAGCATGCATTTATACTTTTATACATGATGTATTTTCATGTAAAAAGAAACTAAAGTGAAGCATAGTTTTTGGACAAAAAGTGTCTAATAGTGTATAACTGATCAGGTTTTATGTTCCTGTAGCTGCAAGCTTCACAAAGAGGAAGTGCAGATTTTTATTCCTCCTGCTGGAATCATGAGAGCTGATTAAACATTTCATATTCAATTAATTAAAAACTGAAATTATGTCCTTGAATTAATACCGTTTTTGCTTTCTAACAACCACTGAATAGATCTAACAGCACTCGGACGTTTTCTGTCCTGGACGTCATCAGGAAAAGGAAACTGATAAAAACACCAGCAGAAATCTGGAATGTCGGATTATTTTTCACCTTTTTGGCCTCGCCGTTGTCTGCGCCGACATAGGCTGGCTTCCTGCGGACGTAGAACAGCATGTCGTCCTGCCGCGGCGCCCACTTCTCCATGAAGTAGGTGGAGAACATCCAGGTCCAGAAAACGATGCGGTCATCTTTAAAACAGCCTGGAGACACAAAATGGACGTCATGAGGGCAAAGATGGACGGCTAGCACAAAACGGAAGGTTTTATCACCTAAAAGAGTCATTTTATCCCCCAGGAGAGTTTTTTTTTTTTTAAATATCTAAGCCATTATTATTCACCTACAGCTCAGTTACAATAAAAGCACCCGCTGATGCCTTTATTTTGAAAAACAGCTCATCATCAATAGACGTAAGGTTAAAGGCGTCGGAGACAACAGCCATGTTTTGTGTTTCAGACGATGACCATCTGCCCTTCATCGCCACAGGATGCTCATCACCTTTAGAGGCCAGAGACACCTGTCTGGTTACTCGGCAACAGTTGCTAGGAGGCAGGAGGTTGATAAGATGTTAAAGGTGCTTATCACTAACCCTGATCAGAGACACAAATTTGTACTTTTATTAAAGAAAATATGACTAGTTAGGAATTAAAGGGGAAAATAATCTGGTTTTCTTCACAGCGAAAGCTTTGAGTTATTTCAATCAATACAAACAAATTTAAAGGAGAAGTTTTATTGGAAATGAAACCTGTTAAGATTAAACAACACATTCAGTAAAAAATGTACAGAGTGGATAGAAAACAGGATCTTCTACCATAAAATTATGAAACAGTTTATTTAAACAACTGGTTTTATAAATTAAAAATACAGAGTTTGAAGCTTTTCCAACATATTTGAGATAAGTTTTCTCTTTGTTAAGTAACAATGTTCTCATCTTGTTTGTGTGACTTTAGTCATTTTAAGTTGACATAAACTTGGACGTGTCTCTAAGAATCCTCTTCCCCCCTGCTCACAAACGTCGTTCAACCAGACAGCCATTTGTAATCCATAGGGGGAGCCCAGACAATGTTTGGGAACCACTGGTTTAAACTGACTGTTGTCTCCTCACAGTGCCTGGAAAACCTCTGGAGGGCGCCACCATGATCAGATCTCTGATTAGGACTCTTGCTGCTCCAGAGAAGCAGTGGAGACGATCCAGATCTCATGACCACAGATGAAATTTTGCCGTTATTCCCAGAAGCATAATCTGGATTACGATGTCTGCATATTTACTGATCCAATCCGTAATCAAAGCTTCTCATTGTGAAAACTGAACCAATCAAACCCAGATCTAATCACAGCAGAGCTCTGGTTTTTAATTTGAAATCAAACAGTAAAATGATGAGTAGAGCCTAACAGCAGCACGTCGGGATTAAGCTCATCGTCTCTGTTCTGCTCAGAAGATCCTGTGATTTACTTAAAGCCAAGGGGAGCCAGGATTTCACCCAACAACCCCTCAGAGGCTGAACTAAAGAAAAACAAATGAAGGATTTCACAGTTACTGGGGGAAATGGGATGAATTTATAAAAACAGAAAGTAAATAATTGATTTTATCCAATGTGAAGCTCCAGTCGGTCAGCAGAGGATCCGTCAAAGCTGTCCACACTTTAAAAACAAACACCAGATGACCTCTGACCTCCATTCAGCCACACTTGGCAAGAAGACATGCTCAGGTCACCAAGAGCTGCTGCTGAACCAAACAGGAAGAACCAGGGATCAGGAAGGCGGCGCCGTGGCAACCACAGGAAGTCATTAACTCAAGGTCACAACGTTAGTCCAGATCTCATGAAGCTCAAACCCGTTTTACTTTGGTTCTCCAGTCAGGTTGGAACAGAAGTTTGGAATTGAAAGTAAAGTTGGACCAGAGATGTGATCAAGGTTTGGTTTTCATCTGAGCGCCGCTATTCTTACGGCTCCACCGCCTCCGAGAAGTCCTGATCTATTTATAGCTGCTGATCCCGCTTTAAAAATACATCAGCTGTGATGAAACCAGGCGCAGCGTCACACGGCCGGGAAAGTGATCTGAATCCTCCAAAAACTGCGGGGTCATATGGTCACGAATAAAATCTAGTTTTTCATACCAGATCTGATTTTAATTCATTTTTTTCCCTCTCGCTTACTTTTCTGAGAAATAAATTACAAGTGACAGAAAGTGGCTTTTATTTCAATCACGACTTCTGAGAGTTGGGTGACTAATATATTTGTTTAATTACAGGCATGTAATCATAATATTAGCAGGAACAAAGCCACAGTTTTACTAGAAGGACATTTTAAAATTATGAGTAACACACTTGAATGAAATTTGCTTCTAGAGTCATGAGGTTCTGACATGAGCTGCTCAGTTTGAGATTCTTTCCTTGAAACAGACTCAGTCATTTAAAACTCCTGCTACTGATAATTTGATTCATGTGTTAAAAGTTTAAATATTTCCTTATCTGTAAAACCGATGCAAAAGTATAGCTTCACAAGATGCTCAATATGCCTCATTTTATTAGTTTTTTTTTCATGTTGGGGTTCTTATAAAATTAATTCAGTCTTCTAATATTATGACTTTCTTCTGGTAATATTAATACTTTATTCTTGCATTATTTAGACTGAAACCAAAGAGAGCAGTGAAAAAAAATCCAGATCTTCCAAAATTTCAACTAATTGATAAAATCAATTTATCGCCCAGTCCTGCTGACCAGTAGCGCCCCAGCACTTCCTGGTTACTGGAACCAGTTATTGAACCATTAGTCTCCCATATTGTCTCTGGAGACGAGGAAAGTCGAAGTGTGCATCACTTGACCTCCCTGACTAATGTGTGTGACCTGTTTGTCATGTGACAGACCCTCAGGGTTCATCTTGTGCTCTCCTTTTGTTTCTGATGACATGCTGCCGTTTCCAAAGCAGATCACAGTTCCTCTCTGCAGGAACATTTATATCGTGTCTCCAAATCAGTCCGTCTGTTTGGCTCAAACATGCCATTCGAGTCGAGTGTTTTCCTGCTGCTGCTGCTGTTCGTTTGTGTGATGTGACCCAGAAACTTGATGGCGGACGCCCTGGTTCTTAAAAACCGGCAAGAGGAAACGCGAGGCAAGGCAGAGCTGAAGGTTTCTGATTAGTCTTCAAGGTTTTCCTGAAACATTTCCTGATTCCTGCAGCTGAATCGCAGCAAAACCAGATGAAAGGAGCTGAGAAACAGCTGCAGGTTTTCCTGTTTAACAGTTTTAATGGAGCTCAGACATTTGTTGCAATCGGTTTTGAAGTCGCTCCAGACCTGAGCACAAAGAGGAAACAGACAATCGACTTCCTGCTGAGGTCAAACCTGCCCCAACGTGAACAAGGTGTGTCACAGAAAACATCAACATTTCTGCAGAAGCTCAGTCAGTCTGACTCTCTGCGCCTGGTTAAATATTCAGCAGGATTTATTATTCGAGTCGCAGAGCGATCAGCTATTTTTACTGCACAGAAGCAGACGAGCGAGCGTCTGATGTGATTTATTCCCTCCATCAGGAAACAACAAGCTGATGTCAGTATTTATATGTGAGGGTTTATAAAAAGCCCAACCATTGACGGGCAGCTCTACGTTTCTGCTTCAGGTTTCAACCAGTTGAAGGTGGTTGAAATGTGAGAAAATGCCAGAAAATAAAATGTGTTGTGAAAACATTAACAGTGGAAACTTTATGATATATAAAACCAGTAAAGTTAGCCTAATAACCCAACAGTACTTCCTCTTTACCTTCTTGTTCTGGTAATCTGATCCAGCATCACCAGCCTGAGTCCACAGGCAGCTTTAACTAAATATTGATTATATATCTGAGACTTCTTGATCAGTTATTGATTCTTTACTATTACACATGGAAACTTAGAAAAAGTCTTTAACTTTTCAACATTTTATCACATTAAAAGCCTCAAACTTTAGGGTTTTAAATCAACATTGAGAGATGTTGAAGTGCATCACTGCACTGATTGAAAAATATTTAAAACAGAAGGTGACCAATCAGAGTCCTGAATACAAACTAAGGAATGTTGGTGATTTAATGGTTGGAGATTTTATGTTCTCTAAGACGCTAAACATGGAAACTAAAGAGTGAAATTATTACTGCCTATGAAAATGATAGTTGTGACTGTGTTGCCATTGTGTGATGTGAGTGAAGGCCTGAGTCACTGTTGGTAATTTGCTTTAAGAGTGCTGAGTCAGCAGCCTGCAGAGGAGCATCCAAGGACATGAGAACACACCAGCTGCTCACTTCCTCAAGTACTAAAGTTCTGCTTTTAAGGCTCAGATCTGCTTCAACTACAATACTTTAACTAGCCCACTCTACATTCACTCCCCTATGAATTATAACTCCACTTTCTAGCCAGAATGGAGCCTAAATAAATGGATTTACTTCTGGTCTAGTCAAACCTTTTCCAGCCCAGGAAATTAAATGATTTGTTTTCCACCTTCGGTGAGACAACTGTTTTTATTTTAGTAGGTTTTAGGGATGGATGGAGGCATCTAGTCTTCATGATGTGACTTGGCTTGAGACAAAACAAACATCTTGATTTGGGAAGTATTTCATTGTTTTTTGTTTTTTTTAAAATCAGGCTATGATGGATTAAAGTGAAACCAAAATGAACACAGGTTGTTTCTTAATATTTTACATTAAAACTAATAACAGCCAAGAGAAATTAAACTGGCTTCAATGATTGGTCGCAATCGTCTGGTTTCCTCTGGTGGGTGGAGCTTAAAGCTCCACCCACCAGAGGAAACCAGGTGGGTTTCCTGGTTATTATTACAATAATACAAATTACCACACTGCAATGTGTTAAGGATGTTGTGCTCTATTATAATATTTAAACATTTATCAGTAAAGGCACTGAATGCCTGTTTGTAAAAATAGAAATTATTCAAACAGCCTTTCAAACAAACACTTTACTCTTGAACTATGCTGGCTCATTTACTGAAAATGACTGATTAAACACAGCTGAGGCTTTTAATGTTTGGGTTTCTTTTAAACTCCCATTTCTGCAAAAAAAAAAAATATACATTTGGAAAATTCTGACCTTAGACTTTTTAACTGCACAGTTTGCTTACATTTTACTTTCAGAGAAAGAAAAAAAAAAAAGACTAATTTTTACATCTACGGTTTGTGGTGGAGCAAAAATGGCAGCTTGTTCAAAAATTCTCAATACTTTGTAAAAGTTAAAATAGTGCTGGGTGTTTTTGGGACAGCAAAGAAACGAGCTCATGAATTTATGGAGGGACTCAGCAGCTGGAAGTGTTTTTCCTGCAGCAGCGGCGTGACGAGCGCGGCGCGGCGAGCTGTGATGAAGTCATTGCTTTTCAAACAGAGCTCTATTGATTTATGCATCACAGCAAACGAACAGCACCGACTGTCTGCTTCAGGGCCGATAAAACAGGGCAGAAACACCCAACAAACTGCACAGCCGTCACTTCTCTATCAGCTGAGGAATGTTTGTGCGAATTCAGGATGATTGGATCAATTCAGAGTCTAACAGGACAGTCTGGCTGCTGCAAACAGCTTCCACTAGCATGAAAAGACGTACTGAGACTTTACACACATGTTCTTCATGAAGGTGGCCAATAATTAAAGCAGCAGATAAAAAAGGTTTTTGTTAGAAAATACAGATTTTAAATTACAATCCTGACTTTTAATTATGTTATTTTATTACTTCTCGTAAAGCAAGTATGCAGAAAATCAACAAAAAGAGAAGTCTGTTGGATTGATTTAACCAAATCTTATTTTGTCAAATTAGTTTTATTCTATCTTTTTTGGAACTGAATTGAAACCCAGAGTCTGATTATTCCAAAATTAACTGAATTTGTTGTTAATAGTAATTTCTCCTGTTGCTGCTGTTTGAACTGATTGATTCTTCAGAAATGTGGCCTTTGACCACATTTCTTTCAGCTTCTTCAGTTTGTGTGACATTTCCCTAAAAAAAACCTTAAAAATTTAGAGGAAGCCCAAACTTCCTCTATATGTTACAGTTACCTGGAAAAGTTTTCTATTTATTTGTCACAACTTTAACCGTTACATTTGCCTCCTTCACTTATTAGATCATTAATTATCACACAAACAGAAAGATAAAACATTTAAACTGTGTTCATGTGTCATGAATCGCCCAGAGACTTTTTCTTAAACTGTTAATGCTACTATAAATCAGTAATGTATGCATTTAGAAACTCATTTTGGCTGAAAGCTTAACTTTAGTTTGTTAAAATAAATCTGGAGGCTTTTTTTTTTTAAAAATATGCTCTTTAAGAGAAAACTTTACATTAGAAAACTAATAGTTAAAATGTTATTGAATAAACATCTGGTATAGTAATAACTGCCTTATTTCATTGTTCTCTGTGTTTAGTCCTCTAATCAAATTATGACACTGATCCCTGAGGTTTATTTGCAATATGGTTGCCAATACTGCAGAACTAATTTCTGCCATTTCGCTCACAGGAACATCTCTTTATATCTTTATGCGTTGCTGCCAATGACTCTATAAAATAAACTCATTCTGAAATATAAAAATAAAGTAAAAGTTTTACTTTTCCCGCAATTACGTCTTTACTTCAGTGTCTCACTATATATATTTTTTTCCCAAAGTTGGGCAAAGTTTAAATTTGTACAGCTTCCTCTTTTACCAAGGATCTGAAAACTAGTAGAGCAGAACTCCAGCTACAAAACAAACAGGAACAAACCACAAGATTTTCCATCCAGACCAGTTTAAAACAGTTATGTTGAATTTAAGTAGACACAGCATATGTATGTCTGATCAGTGGATTTTGTTGAATTCAAACAGTGAACTTTCAGTTGAACATTAATATATTTTGGTTTTCAGGTTTGGTTACATGAAGATTTTAAGGAAGGATCCATTTTTAAATTTGTTTTAGTTGAGTGCAAACTGAGAAGTAAAAAACTCCCAACAAAATTAGCAGATGAGAGAATACCGTAGAGTTTTAATTTATGTAAAAACACATGAAAGCTTCCTCTCACTCTAAATAAAAGCTGCTAACATTGTATTCAGCTTCATTAGTAAAGCAAATTAACATTTTATGGCATAATATGCAAAAAACATTAATCTTTACATCACTTAAAGTTCTCTTTCTTTGGGAAACAATCAGTTGTTTTAGGTGCCTCCATCTTGTTACCAGCTGAGATAAACTCTGGCCTGTTTTCATTCTGTTCAATGTAAGAAATTCAATATTTGTGCTTTGATTTAAAAAAAAAATCACTTAATTCTGAACTGTTATTTTATCAAATTAACAAGTCACACCTCTGTTGGTGGTCTGGTACATGTTTTAAGCTGTCCCACTCAGTTTTACTGGCATTTTTAAATCAACCTTACTTTACAATATCTTGTTTTGTATACTTTACCTTTCATTTGCCAGTCACTTTGCTGCACATACAGAATATCCACACTCAGGGACAATAAAAGGATATCCTCACTTTTACAATAAAATAGGGCCCATAGTTCAAGTCTCTTAAAACATTGGTACGGCCCTGCATACAGTCTGAAGCGCAGAAAGTTGGAAACAAAGCTGGACAAAGATAAATGGAACAACAAAATAGTGGCACAAATAGAAGGCTTACGTGGACTCTGATTCCAGAAATAAATCAGGATAAATCGGATATAAAGTGGCAGACAGGCAGCCATCAGCTCCCGCGAACAGCGTCAGGTCCACGGAGGATCAGACTCACCGAGTCCGCTGATCTCCTGTCGGCTGTTGAGTCGGTTCCTCTCGTCGGCGATGGCCTTCAGCATCTGCTGCAGGGAGCCGTCCAGCTCTCCGTTCTCCTCCTCCGCGGGCCCGACAGCCTTACACAAACCGGGGAAGGACGCCATCTCCGAGCTGGGATCATGACAGTCCGGGCTAAAAGCAGCCCACGGTACCGGTTCACGGCAGCTAACTAACGGCTACAAGGAGGACCAGAAAAAGGGGAACACCGGGATATCCCCCGGTTCTCCTTCAAACTTACTCCGGATTAGATTGTATTCTTGGCGCCAAGAGGCCGCTGGAGGTCAGGACCGGTGCGCTGTGCTGCGGTGACCAAGAACAGTAGACAGGTCGGTGTGCTGAGGGAGATCCTGCTACTTCTGTTGTTCAGATCAGCTGGAAACACCCCTCGCACTTCCGGTAACATGAAGGCCTTAAAGAGACAGGACAGCTAAAAGGCGCAGAAACGCAAACTGAACCAAGAGCACGCAGAGGTGTCGCAGACGATTCTGTTACTCCTTAAATCCAGGGACACTGAAGGTTGGGTCCGCCTGAATAAAATAAAAATAAAGAAACGAACTTGTATAAAATCCCTGAACGACTAAATTATGCAGCTTAATTAATAAATAATAAATGCTAACGAGGAAAAATGTTAGTTATTAAAGAAAAATGTAGATTGGGTGGAAAAAACGGAAAAGCAAATATAATTTTTTAATTTAAGACTTTTTAAAATCAAACTTCTGTGACAAAAAAGTGCTTAAAAACACAAAAAACAAATTAAAATGCAATGTATTAGAATTTAGAGACAAATTGATTAAAGTTCTTTAGGCAAACTGTTACGAGAGAGAAATAGTATATTTTTTTAAGTGCCCGTGTCTTATAGTCCATCAAAATTTTGATTTAGACAGCATTTTTAATTATTGCAAAACAATTAACTCTAAAGGTAAAATATATATATATATACTTATACTTACCTGAACGAAAACAAACATATTTTGTTGTTCATTGTTAAAAGTTTTTACCAATATTGATCACCTGAGTAGTCCAAGTGACTCGTGTTTCCATCTCCAAAATGGCTGCCACGTTGACGTACAACGGAGCCAAGTCAGCTGAAATAGGACCAAAAATCATTTGGACTAAGTAAAGTCCTGGTTCTCACTGTATTAGACTGACAGGGTAATTCTCCTTATAAAATACACAGTAATAAGCAGCTAATTAAAGGGTCACATTCAAACAGCACCAAAGGTAAATCTGAGCTAACCGTTTTGACTCTCCAGCCGTTTGAAGCTGATGTGTCAGTTACCTGGATCCTGTTGACATACACCGTCGGTTGGAAACAAAGTCAGTATCTGACCATTGACAATATTCAACGTTACACCACATCAAGCTCCGCCCGCCTGAACTGCACCTCTCCGCAGGCTCAAATGTCCCGGTTTAAACAAGCGCACCCCTAATTTTCCAGACAAAAGATGACGTCATTTGTAATGGTCTCCGGACACTGGCAAGGAGAAGGAAAACGTGGATTATATATGTATCATCAAAGCAATTTGTAAACTCTTGCATGTTTCACTCACTGAAACATGTAAGTTAAAGGGAAATATAGTACCGAAAATGTACAAATATTTATACAAAATAGAATTTATATTTCATCCAGGTGAATAAAATATGGTTACAGGTAGATTTAACTTTGTAATCAAACAACTAGCTCCTAAATGGAAAATTTAACCTTCATTTATGTGTTAAAGTTACTTTTTGAAATTCTGACGTTTACTCTGAAAAATATGGCCGACAGAAAATATCCTGCTTTTCATCCCACTGTACGTTTATATATTTATCAAGGTAATTAACAGTTTGCAATAGAAAAACTAGGTAATGGTGAAGCCTGGTCATAATAAATCACAAAATATTTTTCTTAGTGATTAGCCACTTAATTTATTCAAGTTATCAGCTGGAGAAGAGTAGAGGAGGTTGATTTTACAAACCAAACACAATGCATTTTTATAAATCCCACAAGGAACTGACAAATGATCTATTGTGTGGTTTTTTTCAGTTTAAGTTAATTTCATTAGAAGACACTGTAAATAAAAATATTTGGACTGATCTATTTTATTAAAGCTGCTAAGCCTCACACATATGAGCTGAATACTCAAACAAAGTTTTAGTTTCCAATGATGAAAATGATATTTTTTTTATATAAACCTGCCACAAAAACATGTTTGATTCTGTTTAAGAAATTTAATTAAGCAGCAACCTCACCTGTAGCTTGTGTTTCTGAGGCCTGCTCTCTCATTTAGAGGAAGCATAAAGGCTGACTACTTGGAGAACATCCAAATAGATTAGTTTTCAATGTTAATATTTTTTAAAGTAAATTTTCTTTCATTTTTAGACATTTAGAGATTTGTGTCATCTTAGTGGAAACATTCAGGTTTCTTTGAGACCTGAAATTCATTTTAATGTATTTTCAGCCTCATCTTTGGAGCTTCAGAACCAAACAGACTTTAATAAACTGTTTTATGGTGTTTTTATTGTTTAGTTCTGGAATCGACCCTCAGATGAATCCTCTCCGGATGTTTGCCGATCTTCCTCCTGGTCTGCGGAAATCCAAACGGGGTCTTCCTGGATGTCTTGAGGAGATATCCACAAGCGGGCCGATGGGGTCGTGGCGAGGCCGCAGAAGGTTGCGTGGGAGGTTTGGTCGCTGGTCGTAGTCGCCCCCGATGATCCCTGGCAGCGGAGGGAAGAGGGGACGGGGCACCGTGGTGATGATGTCACGTATGGGGAAGGGCGGCAGGGAGTAGGGACGAATGTGATGTTGTACGTCTAAGCAGGTTTTGTAGGACTTTTTGTAAAGCTGTAAGAAAAAAAACAGAAACAGAACAAAGAATTCATCAGGAATCCCACAGCAACATCTGATTATTTATCAGTGGCGAACTGACTCTAACATGACAAAATTAAACTTTAAATAAACATCTTATGTTTCAAGACGACTTTAAAGGATGGCCATTAATTTAGGCTCTTTGTCTGGATTAACAAAAAACTGTTGTCTCAATTTTAGCCTAACTTGGAAAATATGAATGTTAATATTGTAGGGCTGTTGCAAAAGAATATTTTAGTAATCGAGTACTCTATAGGATATTTTTACGATTAATCGAGTAATCCTCTCTTTCCCTTTTCCCCTCCAACGGCAGAAAAGCTGTCGTACTCCAACCAAGCATCGCGCAACACAATGTAACAACGCTCATTTGTCCCCCAAAACCTAATAAAACGTCGAACAGCCCTCTCTAATGGGGGCTAACGTTTTGGTTGTAGCATATTACAACCAAAATACGTTCTGGTTACTGAAACAATGTGAAGCTTACAAGCTTGAAGCTTGTAAGTTATGAACGAGAAAAGTATTTGAAAGATTATAGTTTTTATTCGATCTATTGTGGCTTGAAATAGAGTTAGTCCCTTTCCTGATTCACATTTGCATATTTGTCACACTGCAGTGTTTCAGAAACACAAACCAATTTAAATATTACTCAAAGACAACACACGTAAACACAAAGGCAGTTTTTAAATGAAGGTGTTTATTATTAATATAAAAACTATGGTAATACTAGCTACTTCTCAATGCAAAGCTGGTAAAACTGTTGCCTTAATAAAGGAGCAATTAAAACTTTCTGATGGTGGAGTTTCAGAAAGAGCAGTTTTAAAGAGACAGAGGCCCAATTTCAAGGCGTTAAATTATGTCGTCAAATTTCTCGTTATATAGCACTTTTATAGCAAGTGAAGGTAACAGTTACTTGATTATGCAATAAAATGGCACTACGTGCCTAGAAAATACATAATACTGCCCCTATAAACAGCTTGTTGTGAATGAAAGCCTTACATTTACCGTTTGTTACAAATTAGGTCAAAGTTTGATCAAGAGTGGACACCAGCCAATCAGAAGTTGAAAGAAGCTTCTTCGTCAGATGAAGATAATCTGGTACCTAGGACTCCCCAGCCCAGGAAGAGCCTGAAGGCGAGACGCAGACTTAGAGTGGACATGACACCGTCCCCGGCTGCAGAGCGGTGGCGTGGTGTCGATGAGCCGGACATAATGCCACCCCAGCCCACTTTCCGCCCATCCAGAACTCCGGGACCTCAGATTATAATGACGGGCCACTACAGCGCCATTGAGCTTTTCCAGCTGTTCTTCACAGCTGATGCCCTTCAGAATGTGTTGGTTAACACCAACGAGCATGGAAGAGCCCATCACTCAACAAAATCTCGGCCTTGGGTAGACATTACTTTGCAGGATTTGTTTGGCTTCATGTCTGTGGCCATTTACCTGGGCTTGACCAAATGCCCATCTTTAACAGATTACTGGCGAGGGGGAAAGCTGTACAACCTGCTTTTTCCCAACCTGCTTTTTCGGGACAAAAGTGGCTCAGGATCCTCAATGCTCTCCATCTGAGTAGTGCTGCAGAGGATTCTGCAAACGAAGCTAAAAGAGGGACACCGGAATTTGACCGACTCAGAAAACTAAAACCTCTTTACGATGAGATTAGAGAAGCATGCCGCCAAAACTACCATCCTCGCCAGGAGATCGCCATCGACGAGAGAATGGCTGCATCAAAAGTAAAGACTTCATTCAAGCAGTACATGAAGGCTGAGCCTGTTCGCTGGGGCTTCAAACTGTTTGTCATTGCAGACTCAAGCAACGGATACACCTGGGACTTCTTCATTTATGAGGGCAAAAGACACAACACCAGTGGAAAAAGTTTCAGCTACGATTCTGTGGTTAACCTTGTGAAAACGCCATTGCTGGGCACTGGCTACAAACAGTTTGTGGACAATTTTCACACCAGTCCCATGCTGTTCCAAGACCTGCTGCAGCAGAGGATCTCGGCGTGTGGGACTGTCAGAACACACCTGTCCGGGTTCCCCAGCTCAAAAATCAACGTCCTCGCTCAAAGGGATCCGCGAGGAAGCATCTGCTGGATTCGTAACGGCTCACTCCTCTTCATCCAGTGGCGAGACACCCGAGATGTCTCCCTCTGCTCCACCATGCACACCGCACACAGCAGGGAAATGATCACTAGGACGATGAAGGACAGTAGTGGACGCTGGACAAAGATGGACATCTCAATTCCTCCGGCTGTCAAAGAGTACAATCGCTATAACGCGTTCCTTTTTTACATAATGTTTTTATTTTCCAACCATTCAAAATGTTATTTTGTGTTTTATATTTTCTCTAAATTACTGCATGGGAGGAGTGGACGTCTCTGATGCACTGATTGGCTACTATCAAGTCCTTCACAAAACCCGGAAGTGGTATAAGACATTCTTTTACCACTTCATTGACATCGCAATAGTGAACGCCTTCCTTCTCCACAAAGAGCTCTGCACTGCTAAAGGACAAGCGCCGATGACCCAGAAGGCCTTCAGGGAGACACTGGCTGAGCAGTTGAAGAAGATGTGCTGTCAGGGAGCCAAACCGCCTCAACCAGAAGCGAATAAACCAGAGTCGCCTCAGCTAGAACAGCCTCACATCACTGGCTTCAGTACATCAGTGGACACAGGTCCGAAGGCAGACAAAGATGTCGTCTATGCAGTTCAAAGACGCCGGTCAAGTGCTCCACCTGTGACAAGCCGTTGTGCTTCATCCCACCTAGAGATTGCTACAACAAGTGGCACGATGACAACAACATGTGAGGTCGAGTCTGGGCTGAATACATGCTAATATGTCACATCTGCTGTGTTTTTTTTTCTTGTTTGTTCTTTTTTGTAAGTTTCACAATAAAAACTCATTTTGGACATAGAGGTTTTTCTGACTGTTTTTTTGCAATGTACAATAGTGTAACTTTGTAGTTTATATGCCCAATTATAATTCAGTCATGCTATTTGACACAATGGGAAAGTCTAAAGAAATCAGTCAAGATATCAGAAAGAGAAAATGCAGCTGCACCAGAAGAATCATTTGTTCACACAATTATAGACATGAGGGGAATATCATAACCATTCAGGAAGTTAGAAATGCATCTCTAAAAAATATTCTTCCGTTTTCTGGTATTGAGCAAATAGAAATAACTTTGGTAATTCTAACTAAGCTAAAACCAAAGTTTGGTCTGATTTAACTTCAGACAGAGGAAAAAATGTGTGTGACTTTTTAGTATGTAAACTTCTGGTTTCAACTGTAGGTGGCGCCATTTATTGACGGAGAATTGACTGGAATGTAGCAAAATGAAACTTTATAGGATGATGATTAACTTGAGCTCTTTTTTCTGCATTAAAATCATTGTTGGCTTTTAGAAGCTTTATAAAACAGATAAATTAAAAAAAGACATAATGGATGCACATTTTATTTGCATTAATATGGGTATAAATATAAGTAAAACCAGGTCTATTAATTCTACATGTGAATTCATATCGGCGGATCAGTAGATATAATGTAGGACATTCTGGCATCAAAGCTGGAGTTGTTTGACATTTTGAACCCATGTTTAAGATAAGAAAAAACTTTTGGAGAGCTATTTATCAAATTGTTTACATTTTTAAAGTTATGTATGTTAAATAAATGCTTAATGTTATAAGAGATCTGGATAAAAACATAATTTTACAAGCTCCCAGCACAAATGTTCATTTCAGAAGAATTAAGCAGACATGAGAAAAATGTTTGCTGCAGAGTTTCTCACCTGTTTCCAGTCTGTCTCTCTGGGTAAGTCGGGAACAGAACCTAAAAATAATAATAATAATACAAAAAAACAAATTTATAATCAGATAAATTGAACTGTACAAATCATTTCAGCTAACTCAAGAGCTAGCTAAGCTAACCGTTACAGCAACAGGATTTCTTCACCTAAACAAACTGAAGTTTTATTCTGAACTAAAGGGCAGAAATAAAAACTACAGTTTCAGTTTAGAGTTCTGGTTCTGACGTCTTACTAGAGAAGTCCCGTAAGTACAGATGTTTCCAGAGGGTGGAGTCGGATGAAGCGGCGTTGAAGTGCCAGCTGGTGGCCGACAGTCTGACCAGGGACTGGACATCCAGCAGGCGGAGGACCCGAAGCAGCAGCTCAGGAGGGAGAGCCTGCAGACCGAACGCCACCGGCAGCGCCATCGCTGGGAAAACACACCGCCACCATCACTTTCTATCATCGCACCTCCAGGCAGTGCAGAGGTCAGCTTTGCTTACCTTCTCTTGCAGCAGCGATCAGCGGGTACGCCAGCTGGTCTTTGAAGATTCGGGAAAGTTTCTTCAGATTCTTGAAAGCGGTGGCTGCATTTTCTCCTGAATAAAATGAGGGAAGGTTAAGTAGGGACAGCTGGTCTGAAACAGCTGAGATGTTCTAATATCTAACTGAACAAACTTATCATTCAAACTGTAGTATTGTCTCATTTGGATTGTTGCTCTGTTGTTTGGTCCAATACATCCTTAAGCAATATTAAAAATTACCATTGGTGTAAAATAAAGCAGAACTAGATTTAGATTTTAGATTTGTTTAGACAAATGTCAATAAATGCACAAGTTTTCTAAATATTATTACAATAAAAACTGCACCGATCCATGTTTTTCACTTCCTGAGGTTTAGTATTGGCCGATATGAAACTGTCAAATTGTCTCAAAATGATACTTTTTTTAAAACACAGATATAAATGTACTGAATTACTAATTTATCTGGTAACTCTGCCCCAACGCAGCACATTTATATGAAGAAACTGAAACGGACAAAAACAATGTAACAAACTGAAAAACATTTCAAATGGTTCAGAAAGTGCAATTCGTATTTCTAAAAATAATGTAAAATAAATAATAAAGCATGACGTTGCTCAGAACATAAAGCATAGAATTAGACTAAATAGATATACAAGGTCACTGATACTCGATCAAAGATTTTTTTGTCAATATTGTAACAGATACCGATAACATCATCAGATCGGTGCATCTCTAAAACTATCAGTTAGCAAAAATACCCAGGATTACTCAACAAGACCATGTCTCTGTAAAACTAGATGAAGTCATGAATACAACTCACTACCAATAAACATTAAGCAAAGTACTGCTTATAGTTTTAAGAAGCAAATAACAATATACAATAAAAATTATTTATTTTAATAGAAGTGCATGTTTGTGTATTTATGAAAAGTTATTATTGTTATTCTACATGTATGACAAAGTAAATCTAAAATATCTTCCTATCTTAGACACTCCCTATCAGTGTCTTTCTTTTAAAAGAAATAGAAAATAAAATGTGTAATTTTAATACTTCATCTGTAATATGATTATTTGTAAATGTAGTCTGATTTTTATGTAATCTGAGCCCAGCATGCTGCTGATGCTAATGAGAATCTGATTCAACAGAGAGAACCCGGGCCGTACCTGGCCAATCTTGAGTCACGTAGCTGGATGGCTTCAGCAGCAGCTTCTGAGCCGTGTCAATGGTTTCAGGAACCTTCAGAACCACTGCAAAGAACAAGCAGAAGTTAAAACAAAACGGCTTGGACAAGATTTCAGATCAGATGTTTATGATTATAGACTAAAACCAAAAGTAAACGATCTGAGGCTGAATCAGCTAAAACAGGAGCAGAAGAGTGAAGTTACCGTTAAGGACCAGCAGGGGGCCCATGGTCACGGCCACCACCGTCACCAGACTGTTTTCACATAAAGGATGGGTGTAATGCAGCCTGTAGACTCCCTCCGCAGACCTCCACCCTGCAGGCATCTCCCCAGGCTTCAGCTCGCTGCCCTGAACACAGAGCAGATCCAGCTGTGATCCAGCTGTGATCCACAGGAAGCAGAAGGACCAGCGTGTCCCACGGCCTCACCTGAGCGGAGAAGCCAGTCTCCAGCATGAGGAGATGAGCTACCACCATGATGGCGTCGTTGGGGCTGCTGGTCTGGGCCGTGTGGTAGAGCAGCTCCAGGGACAGAGGAGCCTCACCGTCCTCCGCCTCGCTGCACAGCATGGGCTCCCAGACAGGGGGCGCTGCTGAACAGCTCTGCATGTTGCAGGCCTGCAAGGACTGACGGCTGCTGCTGCTGCTGTCCTGCAACAGAACCAGAACAAAACCGTCAGGATGTATCCAAATAAAGTATTGTTATTTTCTAAATTGGGAAAATCATCTGAATTTGGATACTGAAGTGAGAGATGAGTCAGGGTCAGTCATTTTATGCATTTTCACAGCAGATGTTCCAGATATATAAAATTACCCGTCACACTAAAACAGTAGAAACGTTTGTAGTCATTCCTTGATTTTCAAATTGAGGTGAAACAAAACATTACTTTAGTAATTGATTAATCAATCAATTATTTTGACAATTAATCAATTAATCGAAAAAAATTAGCACATTGTGCAGATTTTTCATTACATCACTTACATTTATTTTATACAGTATAAATACATTTTAGCCTAAAATTAAATATCATAGCATTTGTTTAGTTTACACTTGATTATTTGTAGAAAAGGATGCATCTGCAGCTAAAACATATATACTGTGGTTTAATTTCTGCTATTTATATGTTGTTCTTTTAGCAAATGGCCTGTCTGTATATTGAAGTTAATGAATAACCAATTACTAAAGTAGTTAATGATTATTACATCAACTACATTTCAGCCCTACTTTCTAAAAGAAAATAAAACCAAATTTAAATTTTACTGGCTGCTCAAAGCTCTGACAGTTTGTTGGAAGCCAAAAATGCTGATTCCAGAGCTTCACCTGAACGCTTCATGGACCAAACACTTTTATTTTCCCGCAGTTTGTTGATGAAAACTGAGACGATGCTGGAGTTAGTGAGGGTTGTGAACGGAGATTTAGAAACTAAAATTTAACACCTTGGATGTCGTTTGGAGGAGAACTCTCACTCTACATCAAACTCATGAAATGAGTTTGGATTATTCAGCCAGAATTCCCTCATGTACCCAATATAATCTCACCTGGCTAGTGGTCCTGTTGGTATCCTCCTGGCTGGTTGTTTCTGTGGAGCTTGTGGTCCTTTCTGAGGTTGCCATGGCAGCAGGTGGCGGCTGCGGCAGAAGGACACAGATCAGATCCCCAGAAACGATTCCACAGGATGACAGAGTCTGACTGGATTCTGAGAGGAGCTCTGAGCCGTTCAGAGACAAACTGAACTCTGTGTCGGCGCTGAGCAGAGACAGACACAAAGATCAAACTCAGCACACACGCCTTCATCTGTATGCGCCTTCACAGGGAGAAAGAAAAGTAAAGCCTGACCTGAGTCCATGATCAGACAGCAGCGTCTGCTTGATGAGATCCGAGAGTTCCTGCAGGGTGGGCTCCTCGCCTGGTAACTCCACCCTGCTGGTCTGCCGGTTGATCCGAACCCGTAGCTTCATCCTGCGGACAGAAAACACGCATCACATTTAGCATGGACCCTGCTGCATCTGCTCCTAGCATCCATTAGCGCTTTCTCATATGGGCGAAGTGGCAATGTTTGACAAATAGTGCAATTTATTTAATGTCTTCACTCAGTTTTAGTTTAACTCTGAAGCTAAAAATCAACATCTGATTAACAACAACACATTTTAAGGGTACAAACAAAAAATGCAAACCAAATAAAGTAAGTAGCTTTGTAACATGGAGAGTTGCAGACCTGAGATTCAGCATAACTAACAGAGATTATCTGTAAATATAACTGTATACTTCCAAAGTGAAACATTTCAGTTCTATCTGGAAACTGACAGGAAGCCAGCAGAGAAAAGCTGAGTGAGCATGAACTCATCCTGAGTAACATCATGCAAGTACGAATGTTTCCATTACAGTTAAAGGTCAAATATACAAATAAATATTATCATATTCAGAGTTCTTGACCACAAAACCCCAATAAAATAAACAGGTCCCCTAATTCTACTTAAAAAATTACGTGATTTGTTCTAAACTAAGTTAGAACAAATATTTTCATACCAACAGTCTGTTTAGGATATTCTGGACTTTTAGGTTGTTGACGTATGTCAACAACCTAAAAGCAATCGAGCTGCTGAATTTATAAATTAGACCCTCGAAACAAAAGGAAGCTCCGAGAAGTTTGAGACAAACATTATTTACACATAACTGCTTTTTCACTGTCAGGGAAAACTGTGTAACATTTTTAATATAGTCCTGAATCTTACTGGTGGTCTGACTTATTTAATTTCTGATGCGTCACTCTCGTTTGGTTTTACTTTTCCCACACATTTTACTTCCTGTTAACGATGAACAACTTTGAATTTACAGAAAACGTTAAAATACACTGCCGTCATTATTCAATGACATTCACACAAAGCAGGTGTTGTTAAATTACTAGTAATAGAAAACTGTTCTAGAAATCAGCTGGTTTTTGTTTCGTTTCTGGACGTTAGCAACGTTTTATTCAAGTCGCTCGTAACAACAGTTCAGACTTTTATCTAACCTTGTTAGTTGACTGGTTGGTTCATTAAACCACCCGTTTGCATCCACACTGCAGCATAAGGTCAGAGATAACCAGAAAAACACTCACATTATGTTCTAACGGGTAAATCTTCGGCAGATTTCATCTCGTTTCTTTGGTGATAAACATTACCGGAAATCCCGCTTAAAGCAGCTTCCGTTTTGGATTTTCAAAATAAAAGTCAAAACTGCATTAGGAAATATCGTAAAATGCAAGTATTTTTTATTATACATTTTCTAATTAAAATATGTTTGAATTTAATTGTAATATTTTTGTAACTTTTTACAAAAAAAGTTACAAAAACATTTGTAACTTTTTCAATTAGAAAGTTTCTTATTCTTTCTCAGCGTCTGGAGCAATAGTTTTGTTTATATTCTGAGAAAGATTATGGAGCCCTAAACCAGCGATTATTCCTCAGAGGAAAAGTAATGTTAAAAATTAGTGGACAATAAAGCATACTGGAAAATTACACCACTAAAGTAACATTTAATTTGTGGTAAATGAGTTACCTTATACTTATGTGATTAAAAAATAAAACATAAGTCTTGCCCTGATAACACAATCCCCAGTTCCAGAGGCATCAGAGTCATAATAATACAACTGTATACATTTTTAAACAGCTCTAACTTTTTCATGTCAGGGAAATTAGAGCCAGAATTTGCTAAAATATTTTTTTAATGCTGTTTAATGATACAAAGAGAATTGCTTTGTCTATAAAAACTGACATCGTGTTAAAGAAGAAACAGGTTTCCAGGCAAGTAAAGGGATATTCTGAATGTCCTTTGTTTGTTTAGATCTGTAAACTTCACATTATTGCAAATGAATAATTAAATCCTCAATGTGTCATAGTAAGGAAATACAGTATTTAACCAAACACAAGTGAGTTACCATTCCAGCATGTCTTGACGAGTTGTATTTGTTTGACTTTGTGCCCATTTTAAAACTCTAGGCATCACTGAAATGCATGTAGATTAATGAGGCTGAATACACTGAATGCTGTTTATAACACTTGTTTGCATGATCAATTTTAAAACATCTCAAAAGATGTTCACATCTTAGTAAGAAGCCAATTTCTGCGAGTGCAAGGCTTTACACTGTTTTCATCATAAACAGCACACCTGAAATTTAATAAACAGCATTTAAAAAAATACCAAGCCTGATATTCTTAGAATAAAGGTAAAATTCCCACAATCCCTCCCCCCCCCCCCAAAAAAAAGCACCTATGAAAATTACAAGCAATAAAATGATCCGAACATCCAGGACACACCAGCCTGATACTGCTAAATTTGTGCAGTAGTTATAATAATCTTAAATAGGCTGGTGTATTGCTATGATTAGGTTATTAATATTTTAATTCTTCATTGTCCCTTATTCTGATCAATTGCCATCAAATTTATGTTTAAACATACAATTTTATTAATAAACTACAGACAAGGTCCCAAAGCTTTGCTGAATTAGAAGAAACAGATGGAAACTGCTACATGTAGATCAAGTTAAACATAATTTATGGAAGTGAAAAAGAGATTAAATCACAAACACTGCTTTGGTGAATTTCTTCACCAAGAAGAGCTTACATTGTACTCAAAAATCATCAGTTTTCATAAAAAATTGAATGAAACAAGCAATATGTTCAAGCAGACACATTAAAGAAACGAATCCTTATTTGTGTGTTTATTTCCGGCAAAAAAATCCCTTTTAATTACTCATCAAATCGCACAATTACAATTATTTTTCTGTTCTTTTATTTTCACATGCCTCTGCTAACGGAGGCATCCTAAATATACTCCATGCAAACTTATTTTAGTTGTTTTGTAGAATGAAATGTAGAAAAAACTCCCCACAAGCTGTAGTAAATCATCACATATCAAAGAGGTTTGAAAGTTCCTGGGGAAAAAATAAAAAACAAATATGACCCTAATGTAGAGAGAAATCAGTTCTCTTTCTGTTACATTAACATTTATGATAAAAAATATATAGTTGGCAAATATTTAAAGCTTAAAACGTGGAGAAGAAAACACAAAAGGAGACGCTTTTCAGGCGGCTGCAGACCAACCGGCTGAGTTGTCTCTTCACGGTTCTCATGGATGTTATAAATTCCGCCTTGCGCTCGAGACTCCATCATTTGCTGAGAATCATGGCAGAAGTAGCTCCAGCAGCCGCACCGGCTAAAGCTCCGGCTAAAGCCCCGAAGAAGAAGTCCGCTACCAAGGCTAAGAAAGATGGACCTAGCCTCCCTAAACTCATCGTGGCCGCCGTGGCCGACTCCAAGGAGCGCAAGGGGATGTCTGTGGCGGCTCTCAAGAAGGTTCTGGCCGGGAAAGGCGTCGATGTGGCCAAGGCCAACAAGCGGATCAACACCGCCGTTACCAAGCTTGTGACGAAGGGAACTCTTAGTCAAACTAAAGGAACCGGAGCATCCGGGTCCTTCAAGCTCGCCAAGAAGGAGCCCAAAGCCGCCAAACCAGCCAAGAAGGTGGTGAAGAAGGCTCCCGCAAAGGCAAAGAAACCAGCCGCCAAGAAGGCCACAACACCCAAGAAACCCGCCGCTAAGAAAGCAGCAGCCAAGAAATCACCGAAGAAGGCAGCGGCCAAGAAATCTCCAAAAAAGGTGGTCAAGAAGAGCCCCAAAAAGAGCCCTAAAAAGGCCGTCGCTAAGAAGCCAAAGGCTGCTAAGAAGCCTGCAGCCAAGAAAACTGGAGCCAAAAAACCCGCAGCGAAGAAGGCCAAGAAATAAATAACTTTTCTCCTCCAACCACTGCTTAAGGCACCAAAGGCTCTTTTCAGAGCCACCACTTCTACAAATTAAGACATGATTCCCAATAAGCAAACAATCACAGTTCATAAAATATTAGAAATCATTCAACTACCTCCAATTAGCCACATCAATACAGTAATTAATAAGTGTACCAGAGCATCACACTAAATTCAGTCATTCAGCCACTCACTTTAAGCTGATGCAGAAACGTTCAGAATTAAACTTAATGACTCTATCAAACTTCTTGACTCTGCTATGGGCAGAGTCAAGAAGTTTTCAGTAAAACATTTATATTCAATCTTTTTATTTTTACATTGTAAAATGGACCTAAATAATTAAAATTAGTTATTTAGAGAGGATTTTTAAATTTCTATTTAATATTTAAATTAAACCAGAAAGAATGCTGGGCATCTCACACAAATTAAATTAAAATGGAAGAAACAAGTGATTTCACTTTTAGATATGAATCAAAATCAGAATTACTGGTAATAATTGTATTATAACAGGGACATTTTACTATTGTAAAAACGCTAAATATAAATACATAAACTTTAGAAATAAAGTAAAATAAGCGATTAAAGGAAACGCAATATATGAATTTGTCTATTGTTATTATATATTATATTGCTATAATATTTACTAGGTATTGTAAGAATCTATTGATAAAAATTCCAGCCTTTACTTTTTTAAAACGCCAGTCCTTTTCTTCCCACCCCTTCGAGGTTCGTCACAAGACTTTCGCGCTTTATTTTGAAATTTCAAATTCAACCAATAGCTGAGACAGATTTGTTTCACTACGTCAGCAATTTGAACCAATCAGAAGTGCCCTCGCGCCGCCAGTCTCTTTATAAACCCCCGCTGCAGACCAGAGAATTCATCTCTTCAGTCTGAAACGCGAAGAAACCTACTAAACCGCGATGGCAAGAACCAAGCAGACCGCTCGTAAATCCACCGGAGGAAAGGCTCCCAGGAAGCAGCTTGCGACCAAAGCTGCCCGTAAGAGCGCCCCAGCTACCGGCGGAGTCAAGAAGCCTCACCGTTACAGGCCCGGTACCGTAGCTCTGCGAGAGATCCGCCGCTACCAGAAATCCACCGAGCTGCTGATCCGCAAACTGCCCTTCCAGCGTCTGGTCAGAGAGATCGCCCAGGATTTCAAGACCGACCTGCGTTTCCAGAGCTCCGCCGTCATGGCCCTGCAGGAGGCCAGCGAGGCTTACCTGGTGGGTCTCTTCGAAGATACCAACCTGTGCGCTATCCACGCAAAGAGGGTCACCATCATGCCTAAAGACATCCAGCTGGCCCGCCGTATCCGTGGAGAACGTGCTTAAATGACCTCAATATAAATTACACCCAACGGCTCTTTTAAGAGCCACCTACATTCATCTTAAGAACGATTCATTTAATCAATCGGTATTGGTCAAACTTAACTACACCTCCAATATGTCTCTTGAACATTGAATTCATAAATATTTGGAGTTTCTCATGTATTCAGGTTTCGCATAGCACCTGGAATATGGAAATAACTTGGTTCCTTCAATACTTCTATTAAGGAGTGTACTTCAATGGCATATCTATGATGGGTATATTTATGCACAGCAACAACTGTATTGTATATGAAGGTGAGCGTGATAACTGCAACCCCTATGTCATCTGTTACTGTCGTGTATTTAAGTGTTTTTACCTTTTAAAATGTGGAGTGCTTTTGTTCAGGTGGAGTGTTTGTCTAAGTGTTTTGCTAAATAATTAAGGTGGTTTGACTGAATTTGACAATTTTCACTAAATTGGGTAATGTCATAGTTTTATAGCTTAACTAAATGTTGGAGTACAATTTGTAAAAGTCAGTTTTATACGGAATGTTGCCGTATAAAACGGCAACATTCCGTTTTATACGGAACTTTAACTTTAAGTTAAAGTTAAAAGAACTTTAATTTCTTTAAAGTTCTTTTAACAGAACTTTAAAGAAAATAACTACATTAATTTGGCCTTTACACAATTCATTAAATGTCACAAAAATACCTCAGATTTTATTTACCAAAATATGCAAGACTGAAGTAAGCAAGTACTTTATGTATTAAAAAGATCATGTAAGTTCTATTAAGTCACTTTGTTTCAGTAGATCCCATCAACTGCTGAGCACAAGTCTCTCTGCAGTGCGGAAACTTGACGTAGAGCATTCTGATTGGACGACGCCTCTTCTGCTGATACTTAACCAATCAGCGGATAGATGCTGTCTATAAATACTGCTGGTCGCTGTAGCTGCCTTATTTCTCCTTGAAACAAGAAGAGCAAAACAAGATGTCTGGACGTGGAAAGACCGGCGGCAAAGCCAGAGCTAAGGCCAAGACCCGCTCATCCCGTGCGGGGCTCCAGTTCCCAGTGGGCCGTGTTCACAGGCTGCTGAGGAAAGGAAACTACGCCGAGCGCGTCGGCGCCGGAGCTCCAGTTTATCTGGCGGCGGTGCTCGAGTACCTGACCGCCGAGATCCTGGAGCTGGCTGGAAACGCTGCCCGCGATAACAAGAAGACCAGGATCATCCCCCGTCACCTGCAGCTGGCCGTCCGCAACGACGAGGAGCTCAACAAGCTGCTCGGTGGAGTCACCATTGCACAGGGTGGTGTTCTCCCCAACATCCAGGCTGTCCTGCTGCCCAAGAAAACCGAGAAGGCAGCCAAGGCCAAGTAAACCTTTACAGCTAAAACCCACAAACCCAACGGCTCTTTTAAGAGCCACCCACATCTATCTGAAGAGTTTTATCCTGAACTTTTAAGTCTCTTGATGCCAAGTACAATTAAGTATTGATGAAGAGCCTGAGGTCACCACTGAGAGGTGAAATATTTATGAATGTCTGTATTTTCTATCAAACAGAATATAATTGGGAGAATGGATAATTTGCTAGTAATCAATAAGTTGTGGGATGATTGAATCTTACTAAATAATTTTGAATCTGTGTCATTGAATACTGCACAGAGAACCTCCTAGCCCCTACCATAAAGAAATTCTTCAACTTCACCCACAGTTTCTTCAGGAAGGTTTATTTTATATATTTATATACATCAACAGATGTACTATATTCAATATTACCATATATTCTTCAGCTGAATACTGAGATGACGATGCATCATCTTGTCTTCATATGTTTTCACTCATCCAATGTGGATTTGTTCTATTTCATCTTGAGTAAAATATTTATCTAAGTCTATAAAGTTTCTGCTGCATATTCTTTCACGTGGGTTATGTCAATAAATGCAATGTTACCAGGCCTCTGAAGAGCAGAATTAATGAATGCTGATCTGGAAATTGAGCCATTTGAAGAGCATTAAATATATACATTTAAGCTGGATCTTAACATGTATGATGAAAATCTACCTAAACAAAGTTCACATTCAGTTCTATGCATGTGTTTTAATGTGTGTTACTTGGCCTCTAAGCGCCTTAAGTATGTTATAAGTAGAAAGGTGGTTTTAAGTCATTTTTTTATCAAGAAAATTTTAAAATAAATCAGGTTGTTGAAATATTCTTTGTAGCTTTAACTTCCAGAAAATTTTAAATTTGGTGCAAAATTATTCAGGTTTCCATGGATATTTTGCTTTGTTGACAGAAAAAAACTGAACTTTATTGTGGATTTGTATTCCAACCGTTATTTTTAACTCTGCGACTCATATTTTGATATAAGTTTAAATCAGGAAGTTTATTTTAAGATCTTATTGAATAAGCGGAAAGAGGGTTGAGCGCGTAAAGACGAAGAAAAATGGCGGGGTGCCTTTCTCCATTTACGTCCGCAGTATGTGTTTAAATTCGGACTTTCACAAGCTTTTTTTTAATCACTTTTGCTTTATAGCCGAATACAGCAAGACGCAATGAGTGGCCGCGGAAAGGGAGGTAAAGGACTCGGAAAAGGAGGCGCCAAGCGTCACCGTAAAGTGCTCCGTGATAACATCCAGGGAATCACCAAGCCCGCTATTCGTCGCCTGGCTCGCCGCGGTGGAGTCAAGCGTATCTCCGGTCTCATCTACGAGGAGACCCGCGGTGTGCTCAAGGTTTTCCTGGAGAACGTCATCCGTGATGCCGTCACCTACACAGAGCACGCCAAGAGGAAGACCGTGACCGCCATGGATGTGGTGTACGCTCTCAAGAGGCAGGGCCGCACTCTGTACGGCTTCGGCGGTTAAATATATCAGCTCTTTACTAAAAACCAACGGCTCTTTTCAGAGCCACCCACACTTCTTGGAGATTGTCCTGTATTATGTTTAGTCTCAAAACTTCTATGAGACAGCTCAATTTTTAAGATTAAATCTAATATCAGAAAATCCCTGGGCTGCAATTAGGTCAACAAAGATAAAATGTCAAGAACTACTTTTTAATATACTGCACTATGAGCTGATTTTATCCTAAATGGGTTAAGCCATTTGATATTTTCCCTCCAAATGGAAGACAATTTTCTCAGCCTGTACATTTAGTAGTATAGGTTTACATTTTTAATAGTCAGTTAAAGGAGAACATGTGTAGAAGGACAGAATAAATTTGTATAAAAGGCTACTAAATCTTTATACTTGGAGATTAAATGTGTTCAGTGATTTGGACTACTTTAAATTGTGTATTAAGGAAGAAATTTCTAAATGGTTAACTTTGGAAAAAAGTTTGGCGCTCTCTCTTCCTCTGGATCCCAGGTCCTCTCGGCGGGCCATGTGTAGCCACAAGGAAAACAACAATGCGTGTTGACGTCACAGAATTACAGAGTTTAATCCAATATAAGACAATGCATAAACTTAGAAGTAAGACAAATTTACACCAGAAACTGCAGAACAACGGAGACATACATTCATTTACCTGACATAAATGGAAAGAAGGAAAGAAAGAAAAGCAAAGATGTGCAAAGACATCTTTGGAGAGTTGCAAGAGCAAATCTGATTTGTTACTTCTGTGTAGAAAGTTTTATAGTAAAAGGCGTATTCCTATCTTTAATTTATTCAAATAAGGCGTATCTTTGCTCCTCCAACCAGGAGCTATCTCTGACCCTCTCTTAAGCCAGAAACCCCTGCTGTGTTTACGGCCTTTCACAGATGAGTGTGAAAAGCTGGAACTTCCACTGTATTGTTTTTCCACAGACAAAAGGCAGTTCAAACGATCCTAACCAACCATCTGCTGTAACTACAGGTAACAATAGGCCAGAATAAGTTACTGATTTAAAACCACAATTTAGGCCATTTGAATCAAGACATGTTAAGTTTTAAAACTAGCTTATTTCAAATTTTATTTTCTCAACAGTATACTATGTTAAAGATTCAAAAATTTATACTCAATTTAATGTAACATACACTTCATAGGAATTAAAGAAACGTGGAATATTGACTTAAAAACATTGTATACATTCAGCATACCGCCGGCAAGCGCCATTGCATGCATAAAATGAATTGAAAACGTCTTCAACCTTCCGAGCAGCTGAGCCAATCGGAGGCAGGCATCAGGGCAGTCTAATTTACATACAGAATCTATAATACTAATCTCTGCTCGCGCTTCCTCATTCGTTGCTGTTTCCCAGGAACACATCAGGATGCCTGAACCCGCCAAGTCTGCGCCCAAGAAGGGCTCCAAGAAAGCCGTCACCAAGACGGCCGCCAAAGGAGGCAAGAAGAAGAGAAAGACCAGGAAGGAGAGCTACGCCATCTACGTCTACAAGGTGTTGAAGCAGGTTCACCCCGACACTGGCATCTCGTCCAAGGCCATGAGCATCATGAACTCGTTCGTCAACGACATCTTCGAGCGCATCGCCTCCGAGGCTTCCCGCCTGGCTCACTACAACAAGCGCTCCACCATCACCTCCAGGGAGATCCAGACGGCTGTGCGCCTCCTGCTTCCCGGAGAGCTGGCCAAGCACGCCGTGTCCGAGGGCACCAAGGCGGTCACCAAGTACACCAGCTCCAAGTAAACTCGCTGTTTACCATCAAAACCACAAAGGCCCTTTTTAGGGCCACACAAATACAACTAAGCGCAAGTAGTCCTTTCCATATTTAAGCACTATTTTACTGACAGCATCTTGTAATTATAAGATGAAGACAATTAAATATATCAAAGATAGGATTTATATTTATTAAATGAGTACTGCAGGTTTTGCTCCAACACCTGGTGAATATTGGGCCAATAAAAATTATAATTTTTCTTTAAATGGATTAGACTAACATTTTATGGTGTATTTTTTTTAATTCTCCCGAGTTTTCTTAAAACACAGGGCAGATAGTTTGTCTGCAAAATATTTTAATAGCAACATAATTAGAAGAACAAAGCAAATTTATTTTTATATTTTAAGAAATGTGAAATGCAAAAAATTATTTGAAATTATTTGAAATAACTTTTTGAGGTATTGAGCTACTACTCTACAAAAATACAACATTTCAAGAGGGAATTGTGAATTTGATACAGACTTTGTATTTATTCTGTCTCCACCTACTCGGTCGTGAAGATCGACACGGATTTACTTTCCAATCCAATACTGAGTAAAATTCAAGCTGGTGTCAACAAAACTTTGTACAATTCCAGATATATGGTAAATCTAAAACATGTTTCATTATACAGAGTGACTCAAATTGATATTGCCGATAAAATATTTAATTGATATAGTTTTTCTAAAACCTACATTTGAAAATTATTTAATGGTTAAAGCAAATTAGTCTGAAAATATTTTATCTATAAAATATATCTATTTTAGGTTTGCATCTGACACTGTACTTCCCTCTTTTGTTCTGTCTTAACTTAAATGTATTATACTCTGTGGTGTGGTTTGATGTGAAGTGTTTCACAAAGTTTGTGTTGCACAACTCATTTTTTGGATCTGAAAAATCTTCACACACGGCTCAGCTTGCAGTACTAATGTCTGGCTGACTGAGACTACAAGTTATGCATTTATCCAGGTCGGAGAAAAGGTAGTTCTCACAAATCAAAAAAATTTATACAAGACCTCAATACTTTCTTTCTTTTAATTTTTGTTGAAGGAATACACTTCCTTCAAATAACTGAGGTATTAAAAATAAGTAGTATTTTGATTTGAGCATTAATTTTAAAGTAAAAAGAGCTGGTGTCAGAAGTGTCAGTATTTCAGTACTGATCTGCACATCAGTACTGCCCACCTCTGCTTAATACAGGGCAACTAAATCACATTTGTTTTCCCAAAGTGTGTGCATTTAGCAGGATGTTGATCAGTATATGCTGCAGCACCACTTTATGTCTGCTGGTTATTAGCTGTTCTGATACTTGTTAGTTTTGTCATGTGCTGCCAGGAGTTTCAATTACTATTTATCTTCCATGGGATGTTTCATACTGGGATGTTTTAACTGGAAATGTGTTTTCTAAAATCTTTCCACTGCCAGGAAATGCAAATATCGATGAGTTTTGTTGTTGCAAGCCATTAATTACAACATTTAATTTCCCTTTGGGATTGATAAAGTAGTTTTGTATTTGAATACTTGATTATAAGTAGAATTCTAAGCATACAGTGAAGAGTGTAAGGTAATCTTCAAGAATTGAAACAAAAATACATGTGAGATCATTTAAAAGCCAAATGAATTAGAAAAAAGGAAGCTGAAGCATTGACAAACATCTGATATAGAAGATTAAACTTGCCTCACTGTTTGCCTCATGGCAGTTCAGATGATTAAACTAACAATGCTCCAATATTGCTTAAAATTTCCATTATATGAAAAAGTTTCACTTCATAATTATGGAATCAAGCTGAGCTGGAATAATAGCAGTGATCTGAAATGTGGACGACTTAAAGTTATCGTTGTTTCTCATCTATTTTCTAATCTGAAAACGAACATATTTTAGTTCATTTTTAAATTAGATTGTGATAGGTGCATAGTTACTTATTTTTAATAACTATTTGGTTAACATTTTCTTTCCCCCATCAGATTCATCCCAGAGGAATCCTGACCAGCGGCGTAATCATCGACAGCTTCGGTGTGTTTTTACTGTCGGAGAAACTTCCAAATTTAAAGCTCAGATAATCACACTACCACTACCATTTTATTTTTATTCTTTCCACAGACTTCTCTTGTAATGAGAGGACCACATTTATGTATTCTGTAATGTGATTTTAGATGTTTTAGGAGACGAAATGTGTTAAAAATTCACCTGTCGATGCATAGAATCAGAGGGTCTTTGACACCTTTGAGCGCTCCTGGAACAAAAAGAAAAGCTTCTGGAAACCAAATGTGACCTTACTGTGGAGACAAATCAGTTTCCTTTCCGTTACAGTAACCTTTATGTTAGAAAATATCACATTTGAGAAGATTTAAAGCTTAAATTGCGGCGAAGAAAACACAAGTATGGCCATTTTTGTGGCAGCAGCGGAGCGGCGGACTGAGTTGTCTCTTCACGGTTCTCACGTCTGTTATAAGTCCCGCCTCCTGCCGCACGCTGGGCACGTGGTACAGCAAGTGAGAAATATGACAGAAGTAGCTCCATCAGCTGTTGTAATCCCGGCGGATGTCCCGCCGAAGCCTCCTCACCGGCCCAAGAAGGGAGCCAGCATCTACAAACTCATCGTGGCCATTGTGGCCGACTCCAAGGAGCGCAAGGGAATCTCTCTGACGGCGCTCAAGAAGGCTCTGGCGGTGAAAGGCGTCAATGTGACCAAGGCCAACAAGCGCATCAATAACGCCGTTACGAAGCTGGTCACAGGAGGAACCCTGAGCCGAACCAAAGGGACCGGAGCATGCGGCTCCTTCAAGATCGCTAAGCCTAAAAGACAGCCAAAAGCCGCCAATCTAAAGAAGGCGGTGAAGAAGAAGGCTCCCGCCAAGGCAAAGCGACCGGCCGGCAAGAAGGCCAGCGCTATCAAAAGACCCGCCAATAAAAGAGCAGCGGTCAAGAGGTCCCCGAAGAAATCACCGGCAAAGAAAGTAGCTAGAAAGGTAAAGAAGAGCCCCAAGAAGACCGCCGCTAGGAGGCCGAAAACTGTGAAGAGGCCGAAGCCTGCAAAGAAACCAAAGGCTGCAAAGAGACCCGCAGTTAGAAGACCGGTAGCCAAGAAAAGGCCGGTAAAAAAGCGCCCAGCTAAGAAGGCTAGGAGGTACTAGTAAACTCTCGCTTTCCCCACTGCTTAAAGCACCAAAGGCTCTTTTAAGAGCCACCACTTCTTCAACTGAAGAAACGGTTCCTAATGTAAGTTAGTACTGTTTCCAACATGTACCATTGAAAGTAAATATAATCGTCTTCTTTGGATTTTTACGGCAGCTTGCATCCTTTGTTGATGCACTACTGCCATCTGTTGGATCATAATACTTATTAAAATTATCTTAATGATCCCGGTGGGGTTTTTTTTATAAAACGAAATGTCTTCCCTTTACATTCATTGCTATTTCACTGAGCAACCACATTCTCAAGTTTCAATTCCCTATTAAAACCTATTTCCATATTCAGTAATCTTCTTTGATTCACATTTTTCCTACAACTAATAAAAACATGTCCCATCGTTTCTACAGTATCACACCAATCACATAAACCAGTAAGATGTTTCCCCATCTTAAAAAGAGTGCCATTCAAAAAACTGACCGGTTCTTATTCTAATTATCTCCTCCCTCCTGTTTATTCCTCTAATCCTTACATCAACTGTATTTTGTATCCTATGTAACTGCCATTTATTTATTTATTTGTTTATTTATTTATGTATACAATCCATGTTTATGCGCGTTGGTTATAATGGCGGTTGGCAAACAAAGAAAGCACTACCGCCACTAACTGGTGAGAAGTGTGTATGTCTGTTTCAAGTGTTCAAGCTGCTTTCAATAATTTGAGATCGCATAGATCCTCCATGGAAATATGTCAGCTAAAACGACTGTTAGTCTTTAGATAAGAATTTATTTTAAATTCTTGTTTGGAACTATAGTTTTTAATTTTTATTTTAAGGGACATAAAAGAGATGAAAAACAAAAATAATTCAGAGAACATGTCTTCATTTACAATGATTTAAGTTGTAAACATGAACACCAAAGCATTGGCAGTAATTAAACATAAATATTTCATTATACGAATAATTGATGTGATTAGCAATAAAATAGAAATATCTTTTCCTGCCCCTCAGTGGGAAAATTCAGGTATATCAGCAGCAGGTTAAATGTAGATCAAAAGATACAGATAAAAAAAAAGAAAACAAAGCATCCTGTACAGTAAGGACAAATTTACTGTATCAGAAAAATATTACTAAACGTAGTACAATCAGATTAAGAAGAATATGCAACTAACTAGTGTAATAAAAATAAGTATGTACATTTGAGCATAAAAGATATCAACTGTCATGAAAAACTGAAAATAAGGCAAATAAAATTTCCGAAAAATGTTTTAACTATTCATCTTTAAAATGCTTATATTTTGTGTTTATTTTAAGAATCAGTCAAAAAAAAAACAAACTCATTTAATTTCTTTAAAAACGTTAAACTAATCCATCTTTTTGTCAAAGTTTGTTCGTCTTCTACCACGCTTTATTTTGAAATCTTAATTTTAACCAATAGCTGAGACAGATTTGTTTCACTACGTCAGCAATTTGAACCAATCAGAAGTGCCCTCGCGCCGCCAGTCTCTTTATAAATCCCCGCTGCAGACCAGAGAATTCATCTCTTCAGTCTGAAACGCGAAGAAATCTACTAAACCGCGATGGCAAGAACCAAGCAGACCGCTCGTAAATCCACCGGAGGAAAGGCTCCCAGGAAGCAGCTTGCGACCAAAGCTGCCCGTAAGAGCGCCCCAGCTACCGGCGGAGTCAAGAAGCCTCACCGTTACAGGCCCGGTACCGTGGCTCTGCGAGAGATCCGCCGCTACCAGAAATCCACCGAGCTGCTGATCCGCAAACTGCCCTTCCAGCGTCTGGTCAGAGAGATCGCCCAGGATTTCAAGACCGACCTGCGTTTCCAGAGCTCCGCCGTCATGGCCCTGCAGGAGGCCAGCGAGGCTTACCTGGTGGGTCTCTTCGAAGATACCAACCTGTGCGCTATCCACGCAAAGAGGGTCACCATCATGCCTAAAGACATCCAGCTGGCCCGCCGTATCCGTGGAGAACGTGCTTAAATGACCTCAATATAAATTACACCCAACGGCTCTTTTAAGAGCCACCTACATTCATCTTAAGAACGATTCATTTAATCAATCGGTATTGGTCAAACTTAACTACACCTCTAATATGTCTCTTGAACATTGAATTCATAAATATTTGGAGTTTCTCATGTATTCAGGTTTCGCATAGCACCTGGAATATGGAAATAACTTGGTTCCTTCAATACTTCTATTAAGGAGTGTACTTCAATGGCATATCTATGATGGGTATATTTATGCACAGCAACAACTGTATTGTATATGAAGGTGAGCGTGATAACTGCAACCCCTATGTCATCTGTTACTGTCGTGTATTTAAGTTTTGCATTTACCTTTTAAATTGTGGAGTGCTTTTGTTCAGGTGGAGTGTTTTGCTAAATAAGGTGGTTTGACTGAATTTGACAATTTTCACTAAATTGAGTAATGTCATTCTAGTTTTATAGCTTAACTAAATGTTGGAGTATAATTTGTAAAAGTCAGTTTTATACGGAATGTTGCCAAAATAACAGAACTTTAAAGAAAATAACTACATTAATTTGGCCTTTACACAATTCATTAAATGTCACAAAAATACCTCAGATTTTATTTACCAAAATATGCAAGACTGAAGTAAGCAAGTACTTTATGTATTAAAAAGATCATGTAAATTCTATTAAGTCACTTTACTATTTGTTTCAGTAGATCCCATCAACTGCTGAGCACAAGTCTCCCTGCAGCGCGGAAACTTGACGTAGAGCATTCTGATTGGACGACGCCTCTTCTGCTGATACTTAACCAATCAGCGGATAGATGCTGTCTATAAATACTGCTGGTCGCTGTAGCTGCCTTATTTCTCCTTGAAACAAGAAGAGCAAAACAAGATGTCTGGACGTGGAAAGACCGGCGGCAAAGCCAGAGCTAAGGCCAAGACCCGCTCATCCCGTGCGGGGCTCCAGTTCCCAGTGGGCCGTGTTCACAGGCTGCTGAGGAAAGGAAACTACGCCGAGCGCGTCGGCGCCGGAGCTCCTGTCTATCTGGCGGCGGTGCTCGAGTACCTGACCGCCGAGATCCTGGAGCTGGCTGGAAACGCTGCCCGCGATAACAAGAAGACCAGGATCATCCCCCGTCACCTGCAGCTGGCCGTCCGCAACGACGAGGAGCTCAACAAGCTGCTCGGTGGAGTCACCATTGCACAGGGTGGTGTTCTCCCCAACATCCAGGCTGTCCTGCTGCCCAAGAAAACCGAGAAGGCAGCCAAGGCCAAGTAAACCTTTACAGCTAAAACCCACAAACCCAACGGCTCTTTTAAGAGCCACCCACATCTATCTGAAGAGTAAAGTTCTGAAAGTACTCTAGGTGTATTTTAAGTGTGAAGTCACAATCTTTATCGAGTTTATCAATTAAAGAGAGGAAGTAAACATGAATAAGGAAAATTTTACTTAAGGTATTTATAAAAAAAATGCATGTGTAATGTCTGAAAAGAATGTGGGTGGCAAAATGTGTTTAAAAGTAACAGCCATTATGGGGAAGCTAATAGACTTCTGTTGAGAAGCATGAACATGTATAAAAATAAGCAAATGGATCACTTTATGTGTGGGGTTCTGAATTAATCTGTACCTCGTCAGGTTAATGTAATTTGAAAGCCTTATAGTATAAATGTTGGCTATATTTTCAGTCTGTGGTTTGGGTCAATAAATTCCCACCTGTGGAAATCCAAATTAAATACTTTTTTTGTTGCAGTTTCTTTCAAAATGCAAAAGTATATAAATATAAATTGTAACATTTCAAATTTACAAATATCTAACTTTGTGTGTTTGTTCCCGAAATAAGAAACTTAATTTATGTTCATTTTAATTACACTAATCCTTGCCATGTCCGGTTTAAAAAAATATCTATTTCGAAATATTGTCCAGTAAACTGAAATGGTTCCTGTTCCGTTTGCGGACTGAAAGGCGGAAGTCGAAAGTTCGCGAGTGCCTGTCTTCACTTACGTCCGTGATATGTGTTTAAATAAAGATCATTCAGAGAGTTTCAGTTAGTGCTGAAGCTGATTTATAGTTGATAACACAATGAGTGGCCGCGGAAAGGGAGGTAAAGGACTCGGAAAAGGAGGCGCCAAGCGTCACCGTAAAGTGCTCCGTGATAACATCCAGGGAATCACCAAGCCCGCTATTCGTCGCCTGGCTCGCCGCGGTGGAGTCAAGCGTATCTCCGGTCTCATCTACGAGGAGACCCGCGGTGTGCTCAAGGTTTTCCTGGAGAACGTCATCCGTGATGCCGTCACCTACACAGAGCACGCCAAGAGGAAGACCGTGACCGCCATGGATGTGGTGTACGCTCTCAAGAGGCAGGGCCGCACTCTGTACGGCTTCGGCGGTTAAATCTACTAGCGCTTGGCTACATATCAACGGCTCTTTTCAGAGCCACCCACACTTCTCAAGCGACGATTCCTGAATTTGTACGATGCGTCCTGTGAAAAGATGAATAAGTACCTAGTTAATGAAGGATTTATTTGCCTCACTTGTAGAACTGAAAAATTAGAATGCACAACAGCGGAAATAAGCGCTTCCCAAGCGTGAATAAGAAACTAGGGAAACACAACAGTCCATGCGTGCATGTAAAAGTATGGCAGTTCCCGTCATCTACCGTAAATCTTGACATTTTAAGTCAATCTCAATACATAAAATAGAAACATCCTCTCCTGAATAATTAAAGGAAGATGAGTCATGGGCAACTCCAATAAAGATTGTATTTGGAGTATGCAAATTATTCGTGATATTGTTTCCCTTTGAAAGAAAATGATTTAAGCTTTAATTTTAATTTGATTTAAAAGTGTTATGGAAATATTAATTACTAAGCATAACGTACAGGTTTGTAAAACACCTGAAGGAACACATAAAAGCAAAGCTACATAATAAACTTCGAAAAACATTTATTCTTATTTTACACTATTCAAGCACTTGGACGCGCGAACAAATCCTAAAGATGTTCTAACACTCTGAGCAGCTGAACCAATCAGAGGCAAGCATCAGGGCAGTCTAATTTACATACAGAATCTATAATACTAATCTCTGCTCGCGCTTCCTCATTCGTTGCTGTTTCCCAGGAACACATCAGGATGCCTGAACCCGCCAAGTCTGCGCCCAAGAAAGGCTCCAAGAAAGCCGTCACCAAGACGGCCGGCAAGGGAGGCAAGAAGAAGAGAAAGACCAGGAAGGAGAGCTACGCCATCTACGTCTACAAGGTGTTGAAGCAGGTCCACCCCGACACCGGCATCTCGTCCAAGGCCATGAGCATCATGAACTCGTTCGTTAACGACATCTTCGAGCGCATCGCCTCCGAGGCTTCCCGCCTGGCTCACTACAACAAGCGCTCCACCATCACCTCCAGGGAGATCCAGACGGCCGTGCGCCTCCTGCTTCCCGGTGAGCTGGCCAAGCACGCCGTGTCCGAGGGCACCAAAGCGGTCACCAAGTACACCAGCTCCAAGTAAACTCGCTGTTTACCATCAAAACCACAAAGGCCCTTTTTAGGGCCACACAAATACAACTAAGCGCAAGAAACTTGTACATTAATTATTTACTATGGATTGCTTAATTTCTCAAATGCTCATGTAAAAGGGAATCACTACATTGGTATCCATAAAACCTATTCTAGAGTACTTGGTGCATTTCCCTTGTCAACCCAGGTTTTCTTAACTTCAAACATCTAAATCTAGAAACAAAATTAATTTCAACTAATTCAAATTGTTTGGTTTGAATGTTTTCTGCAAAATTAATTTGATAATTTAGACTTTCAGATTCACATGATCTATTGTTTGCAGAACTAATTTATTTTGTAGTAATTTTCTTTAAACATATTTTTTCTGTATAGTTTTGAAGGTTTGTAAGTTTTGAAAAATGTTCTCATCTCAAACTGAATTATGAATAATACTTTGGATATCAATACTTTTGTGGTCTGTGCTGATTATTTTAAACACGACAGAAGTATGAAATCACACATAAACAAGGAATGCAAAAGACATATTTTTGTTCAATAATCTCAACATACATGAAAAGAAGTACGAAGAAGTTAGAAACGTATGAACTCCTACACCATAAACTAGTACAATATTTTTAGATTGAGCCTCATTAAAAAAATAGAAAATGACATGTTAATTAGTTTTCCATCTTATCTTGGTTTACCTGCCTAAAAATATGCATTCATATATCCATACCCACACTCATGTTCATGTAATGTGTTTACATGAACACATTAGTTCTCTCACCCGTCTTTCTATATCTTGTGAAAATGACCTCCTTATATTTCCTTTTAAATTACACTATATTTTGACTTTAACTCCTCATTAAACTTCTATAATTTTACCCCTTGAATTGAAATGCAAAAGTTCTTGTGTGTGTACTACAAATCCTTAAGTTTGAGTTTAAGTTATATCCCCTTTCTCTTTCATAAGACATGCTCTGCATGAGCTCAGGTAGCAGTTTATTAGATGCCTTAAACATAATTTGAGCAATTTTAAATTCCACCAGATCTTCAAATTTAAGAATTCTAGATTTTAATAATAATGGGTTTGTGTGCTCATGAATACCAACATTATGGATGATTCTAATGGCTCGTTTCTGTAAGATACTTGGTGGATGCAAAGAGCTTTTTTAATTAATTTCTCACACTTCTGAATAATATGTTAAATATGTCAAAATCAGAGAGTTATATAGTATATTAAGTGATTTATTATTCAGAATATGCCTAGCTTTAGCCAGGATTGATATGCTTCTACTTAGTTTATTCTGTAAATGTCTCAGATTTCTGTATCTGTAATGGTTATTTTTATTTGTTTTGACTTTAAAAAAAAAAACTGTTTCATGTTCTGCTACCTTTGATTAAACTCTTGTATTATAAGTTTAATGTGACCTCAAATCTACCACCATGGGTGGTATCTTATTTTGGTTTAATGAGGCATCTAGATATAATGTAAATGTAAATGTAACTATTTGAGGATGTAAATATTTAGATGGATTTAATCACTTAGCTGTCCTGATTAGGGATGGAACACTCAAAATGTAAATGTTGTTTAGTAAAGATGGATTATTATTGTTATTATTTCGCAACTGGCCTGTAAGAGCCGGCCGGCCTTTAAACGTTCACTAGTTGCCATGGTTACCCGCATTTATCTTGCGGTTTTAATATTAGCTAGCTTGCTATCGGCGTACTAGAACTGTTAATCACACACAATGTGATAAAATAAGTTATTCTACCAAATTAAATTTAGTGAATGAGATGCTGCTTAATGACCAGTAAACATAATATTCAGGAGAGTCGATAAATGACGAGAGAAAATGGACCAAACTTTTACTTACTAGCAAATATTAAAGCAAATTGTTCACAATAAGCTCTCAGTGAAGTCCCTCTAAATAAGACGAACATATACATAGTGAGCAATAAGAGCAACTTACTTTTTTCATAAAAACTAAGTTGTTGTTTTTTTTTTAATTGAAACTTATATTTAGCGTGCAAATCATTTCTTTCTAATTTGGTGACAATTAGAGGGAAAATTAAAAATGTAGCTGAATCCATCCAGGCAGCTGACAAACCAAGCCTTCAAAAGTGCAGCGGGTTTAACAAAAGGCAGTGTGAGGTACAGAGACGATGTGCTAAAAATACAAATACCGCAAAGCTGCTTGACGGAGTTGCACGAAGTGAAGACCTGCGCTGGCGTCGAGTTGGAAATTATTTTATTAGCCTTACTGTAAACATAATATATTCTTGCCTGCATTCTGAATGTGACATGCGCAGTAGAGTGGCTGTTGATGACTGATAATCTGTCTATAAGGTTTTTCATACGGATTAATCTCCGTATTCAGTGATACAATTCAACAATTACTGGTTGGCAACAAATAATCTGAGCTAATCTAACAAGTGTATGTTGTCCTAATTTCACTACCTATCAAACCAGAATATTGTTTTAACAGTCTTTTATTTAATAAATCGCTGTCAGAAAATATATTCTATTTTTAAGGTAACTGATTATATGCTTGTTAGGAACCGTTTCTTCAGCTGGAGGAGTGGTGGCTCTTAAAAGAGCCTTTGGTGCTTTGCGCAGTGGGTGAAGCAGGTGTTTACCAGTAGCTCCTCTTAGCCTTCTTAGCTGGGCGCTTTTTTGCCGGGCTTTTCTTGGCTGCCGGTCTCTTAGCCGGCTTCGGCCTCCTAGCTGTGGCCTTTTTGGGACTCTTTTTGGGGCTCTTTTTGGTGGTCTTTTTAGGGCTCCTTTTTACCCTTTTGGCTGTTTTCTTTGCCGGTCCCTTCTTCGGAGACTTCCTGGCTGGTTTCTTCGCCGGTGACTTTTTCGGTGACTTCTTAGCGGCTGGTCTCTTTGCCTTGGCGGGAGCCTTCTTCTTCGGAGTTGCCTTCTTCACTGGTTTTGCGGGTTTGGGCTTCTTCTTTCTAGCCTTAGGTTTAGCTATCTTGAAGGACCCGGATGCTCCGGTCCCTCTAGTGCGGCTCAGGCTTCCACCTGTCACCAGCTTGGTAATAGCGCTGTTGATGCGCTTGTTGGACTTCGTCACGTCGACGCCATTCCTGGCCAGGAGTTTCTTGAGCGCCGCCAGAGAAACCCCTTTACGTTCCTTGGAATCAGCCACGGCGTCCACGATGAGTTTGGAGATGCTGGGTCCATCCTTCCTGGTCCGCGAAGCGGACTTCTTCATCGAGAGTTTTGCCGAGGATCTGACAGCCGCCGGAGCTACTTCCGTCATGTTTCTGAGTTGATATCTCTTATGTCAAGTTTAGAGCGGGAGGCGGGACTTATAACAGACGTGAGAACCGTGAAGAGACAACTCAGGCAGCCGCTACGCTGCCGCCTCAAACATGGCCACACTTGTGTTTTCTCGGCTTCATTTTACGCTTAAAATCCTAACTAAATAAAGCTCTTATAACTTAAATGTTGCTATAACAGAAGCAAAACCCTCCTCTCTATGTAGTACCGTTGTATTTGGTTTCCAGAACTTTGTATTTTCTTCCCAGCACCCTTCAGACCTGTCAGATACGCTGTGATTTTGTGCGCTGAGCGGCGGTTTTTCTACACATTTCGTCTCCTAAAACATTTAAAATCGGTTTGCATAGAGTATACATGTTATATTTTCGTTAGCAGATACATGTTTAAGCAAAGTACTGGTGAAAATGTTGAGGTGGTGCAATTTGTTGGAGGGTTAAGGGGAAGGATTTCTCTGGCAGCAAACACATGGAAGCTGTCAGTGAATAACTGTTATAGAACACTGTTATGAAACAGACTTATGGTTACCAGAAAGGAAACACTTCTGCTAATCCATCAGCAGAATGGATTAGCTGCTTGTCTCCAATTATTCCTATTTAGGTTCACCCAAGAAAATGAGAAAACAATGTTGATCCACTCAGCAGTGATTTCAGATTGATTTTTAGACCCTCATAACATTAAGGTACACCTCTTCAGGAATCTGAACATAACACCCGTGTGTGGCTAACTTCTGGTATACTAGGATATTACTCTCAACATGTATTGCATCAGAGGAAAAATATAATTTTTAAATCACAGTACTGTACTACCAGTGACTAATTTACTACACAAACAACAAATAAGGAATATTTTTCAATCTGTGTAGCATTTTTCATTAATTAAATCCCATTATTTTCAGAATTACAGTTTTATCTGTTTGAAAATAAAAAACTTAAAAATTATCTTATCAAAAGTAAACTGTCAGCACTGGATCAAACTGAAATGACATAACACTGAACTGAATCTTTTTGCTCATATATTTCAACGAGAAGCTTAATTTCAGTCAAGGCAGAGAAAGAGATTTAATCTAAATATCTGAAAACAAATATGAGAAGCTGCTCTAAAGCTTCCTCTTCCAGGTCAGAGAGTTCATTTGCATCCTTAGCAATGTATTGTAACGCAGAAAGGTTTGAATTTTCTCTGAAAAGAAACTGGAAAACTTATTGCAGGCGACATTAGATTGAAGTTCAGGTGGTGACGTCATTGGAGGATTTGTGAGCCTGTCAACAGTAGCAAATAAAGCTCGAGCATTGTTAAGGTTTTTGTTTATGACATCTGCAAAGAAAGGCTCTCTTGCATGTTTTAGTGTTGTATGATAGTTACGTAGTCTTTCTTTGTAGATGTCATAATAAACGTGCAGTTGAGTTTTACGCCATCTCCGTTCGGCCCTACGGCAGAGTTGTCTTGCAGAGTGAACTGTTTGTGCATTTCTCCATGGAGATTTCTTTCTACCAGTCACAACTTTCACTTTAATGGGGGCAATGTAATCAATGATATCTGAAAGTTTGCACTGAAAATCATCTACCAACTTATCTGTGTCATTATAGCTTAAGGGCGAGGAAGAAGAGTAGATTTGATTAAATGTTTCTGCTGTGTTTTCTGTGAAAGTACGTTTTGTAATAGTAGCATTTTGTCTAAGTGGTCAATTACAGAATGTGTGGCACTGCCCACCCCCTGCTTTGATGCAGCTAACAGAGCCTGTTGTGAATGCTAAGGCTAGTTAGCATGATAACAAATAACAGCAGATAAACGGTTTTCCTGTTGTTCCTCCACCAGTAGCACATTGAGCAGTATGTAGATGAGAATGACTGACAGTGCTAAGACCCATCCATCCATTTTCTAACACCCTTGTCCCTTAGTGGGACCCATATTGTTACACTGTCATACATGTAACATATATAAAAAAATTCCCTTCTCACCCTCCGCGGGTGGTCTCTCTCTTTTATCCTCTGAGCTCGGGTCCTCTACCAGAGGCCTGGGAGCTTGAGGGTTCTGCGCAGTATCTTGGCTGTGCCTAGTACTGCACATTTATGGACTGAGATGTCTGATGTTGTTCCTGGGATCTGTTTGAGCCACTGCTCCAGTTTGGGGGTGACTGCCCCGAGGGCCCCGATGACCACAGGCACCACTGTGGTCTTCACCTTCCAGGCCTTCTCCAGTTACTCTCTGATGCCCAGGTATTTCTCGTGGTATTTCTCCAGTTTCTCACTCTCCTTTTTCCTGATGTTGTGGTCACTTGGCATTGCTACATCCACCACAACGGCTTTCCTCTGTTCTTTATCCACCACCACAATGTCCGGTTGGTTCGCCATTACCATCTTGTCTGTCTGGATCTGGAAGTCCCACAGGATCTTAGCTCGGTCATTCACCACCACCTTTGGGGGTGTTCCTCACTTTGACCTCGGGGCTTCCAGTCCATATTCTGCACAGATATTCCTGTACACTATGCCCGCCACTTGGTTATGTCGTTCCATGTACGCTTTCCCTGCCAGCACCTTGGACCCTGCTGTTATGTGCTGGACTGTCTCAGAGGCCTCCTTGCACAACCTACACCTTGGGTCTTGTCTGGTGTGGTAGATCTGAGCCTCTATTGCTCTGGTGTTTAGGGCCTGTTCCTGGGCAGCCAGGATGAGGGCCTCTGTGCTGTCCTTGAGTCCAGCTTTTTCCAGCCATTGGTAGGATTTCCTGATATCAGCCACTTCAGCTATTTGTCGGTGGTACATCCCATGTAGGGGCTTGTGATGGTTCCTCCAGCACCTCGTCCTCTGCTCCCCATTGTCTGAGACATTTGCTGAGCACATCTTCCACTGAGGCTTTGTCCTTGATGTATTTATAGATCTTGGATGTTTCATCCTGGACAGTGGCTCTCACACTCACTAGTCCTCTGCCTCCTTCCTTACGGCTTGTGTACAGTCTCAGGGTGCTGGATTTGGGGTGGAACCCTCCATGCATGGTTAGTAGCTTCCCAGTCTTAACATCTGTGGCCTTTATCTCTTCCATTGGCCAGCTAATTATTCCGGCAGGGTATCTGATTACTGGTAAGGCATAGCTGTTTATTGCACGGATCTTGTTCTTGTCATTGAGCTGGCTTCTCAGGACTTGCCTTATTCGTTGGAGGTATTTGGCTGTGGCTCCTTTCCTTGTGACCTCATCGAGGTTGCCATTTGCTTGTGGTATTCCCAGGTACTTGTAACTGTGCTCTATGTCTGCTATTGTTCCCTCTGGGAGTGAGACCCCTTCTGTGTGGACGACCTTCCCTCTCTTTGTAACCATCTGGCCACACTTCTCTAGTCCGAATGACATCCCAATGTCAGTGCTGTAGATCCTGGTGGTGTGGATCAGTGAGTCGATGTCTCGCTCGCTCTTGGCGTTCAGCTTGATGTCATCCATGTAGAGGAGGTGACTGATTGTGGCCCCATTCTTGAGTCGGTATCCGTAGCCAGTCTTGTTGATGATTTGGCTGAGGGGGTTCAGGCCTATGCAGAACAGCAGTGGGGACAGAGCATCTCCTTGGTATATGCCACATTTGATGGACACCGAAAAAAATATTGTTTGATTAATTATTTACAAGTTAAAATCTGATGTGGAACTATGGCACTTTACAAAATAAAATGTTTTAATTGTTGACCATGTGTTCTTTTACTTTGTCTGAACAAATTGATTTCATATTTATATACATAATTTTGGTGAATCTGAGATTATTTTCTTCAAAAAATAAAAATAAAGTAAATAGATCACAACATGCCTGTCTGTATATTTAACTTGTAAACCCTGATATGTGATTAAAGGAACACACATATATATATGTGTGTGTGTGTGTGTGTGTGTGTGTGTGTGTGTGTGTGTGTGTGTGTGTGTGTGTGTGTGTGTGTGTGTCCTTGCACCATTCCAACAGAAGTCAATTTCCTTATGACATAAAAAGAGACAAAGAAAAACAAACAAAATAACGAATAATTGATCAACGTAAATTGACACTGCAAACCAGTTAATGTGACGCAAAGCAAGTGAGCCACAAACATTTCTCTACCAACGTAATTAGTGTTCATAATTTAATGGAAGTAACACTTCTATATAACAAGTGTCAGATTTAAGAAGAACCAACAGATTACAGATTCAGTTTAATTTATTAATTTTCTTAGTTCTCAAATCCCTAAAATATTTTCTCTAGTTATACTTTGAACATAAAATATGTCAGCCACTACGTTTCATTACTAATTGTCCCTGTGTACATGTAAGTAAGCATGCAACACCATCTGGTGGACAACCAAATAATTTTTTTTTTGTTAGTGTAATGTAACGAAATCATAATAAAAAAACAATACGTCAGATTTTTGTTATTACTTAGTAATTTGTGGGGCACTGACAAGTTTATTTACATCTTTGTCTTAAGACAAATAACTGCATTTATTGAAATTAAAGTTTGACATATTTTCACTAAAAATATGTTTTATTTCTTAATATTTTTTTAAAAGAAAATATGTCCAGCTAAAAATAAAAAAGAAACTGAATTCGTGTATGGAGTATTGAAATTATACTGCAAATAAAATAATTGTGCTTGGTGTTTTATTTTGTAACTCCAATTCACTGACGAGTTGAAGTCATTACGTAAGTGAGGGGAAAAAAAACACTATTCTGATTGGACGGCTGGCCTTCTCGTAAATATTGACCAATCAGTGAACAAATGGTTCATATAAGTGCTGAATGTGCCGCCTATGTGGCATTATTTTCGCTTTTGTCGGAGTCTAAATCATCTTCAATTATTCAAGATGTCTGGACGCGGAAAGACCGGCGGCAAAGCCAGAGCTAAGGCCAAGACCCGCTCATCCCGTGCGGGGCTCCAGTTCCCAGTGGGCCGTGTTCACAGGCTGCTGAGGAAAGGAAACTACGCCGAGCGCGTCGGCGCCGGAGCTCCTGTCTATCTGGCGGCGGTGCTCGAGTACCTGACCGCCGAGATCCTGGAGCTGGCTGGAAACGCTGCCCGCGATAACAAGAAGACCAGGATCATCCCCCGTCACCTGCAGCTGGCCGTCCGCAACGACGAGGAGCTCAACAAGCTGCTGGGTGGAGTCACCATTGCACAGGGTGGTGTTCTCCCCAACATCCAGGCTGTCCTGCTGCCCAAGAAGACCGAGAAAGCAGCCAAGGCCAAGTAAACCTTTACAGCTAAAACCCACAAACCCAACGGCTCTTTTAAGAGCCACCCACATCTATCTGAAGAGCCAAATCCTGGTTAAAGTAGCGATTAAAATTTCCTAATCAAAGTGTTAAAAAATAAATTCTATGTAATTTTTTTTTTCTTTGGTTCCCGCCAAATTGGGCTGCCTATGTACATGTCTGCCTGGGGGGAAGAGCCGCTTTTCACAGCATTTATTGGGTTCTTATAAATGTTTCAGAAGAGAAGTTTGTGTAAATACTTAAATGTGACCTTGGCTAATGAAGTGCAATTTTTACAAGGACATCAACACAAGAACACCTTTGCATCCTGATTGGTTCTGGTCAGAATATAATGGACGATGTCAAAAATTGTGAAGTCTGATGTGTGGGACACAATAAATGACGGGATACATTTCATTAGAGATGGAGACTTCTTTTTTTTTCGTTGGGCAGGTTTTACGTTGTTTTTGGTCAGAAAACAATCAGATCTGGCAAACCTGCATGTAAACACAAGTTAAGTGTGAAAAGCCCTAGTCAAGGTTTACAATACTCTAAAGCAAATAAGAACATCGAGGAAATTAAACCTTGTGATGTACGAAATTTAAAACTGGTTACTAAACCGATCTTTGAGGTAATAAAAGGTTTTGTTTAGGGAAATATCACTATAACAAAGTGCAGAGATTGAATTAATGTTAAAAAAAAAGCTGATCCTATGTAAATGAATGGTTTGTGAACGCGTTAATTTGACTCCGCTCATGCAAACCCGTTCAGTTGTCTTCTCTTACGTCCGCAGTTCTGATATAAATAGCGGTTGTTGCTTGTAGCTGACCATTCGGGTGCGTCGTTACGCACTTCCGTTTTTTGGCTTCGCTTTGGGACAGGCTAACGAAGGTGGATCGCGGAGTTGACAGAGCAGAATTGATACAGAAACAGCTGATCTTGGCGGTTGGCATAAACTGGTTTGTGACTGGACTGCTATGGCGACTCAAGTTGAGGATGAGGGAGACGATGAAATGGATTTTGGTGACTGGACTCCAGTACGTGGTAGTAGAGGATCAGGAAGAGAACGAAGTAGAAAGGAAGAAAGGTTGGTGGAGACACAAAGTAGTAGCAAACGGAGTCTAGAAGAAAATAGTTCAGATGAAAATAATGCAGGTTGCAAGAGGATTGTTGGGCAGGAAACTAAGTTGATCATAAAGTTTAGGAAGGAGGATGAAGGGATACAACTTAGTCCGTTAGCTCTGTCAAGAGAATTAAAAAAGAAGTTTGGAGATCTGACACTTGCTAAGACTCTTAGAGATGGGAATCTGTTGATCACAGTGAGGAATGAAGAACAGAAAAACAAGGTGATGAACGCCCACAGTATTTGTAAAAAACTGATTACTGAGATAAAGATTTTGGGAGAGGGTAAAGTGGTAAGAGGAGTGATCACAGGTATCCCAGTTGGTGAAGATCTAGAAAAACTTAGACACAGTATTAATGGAGGTGAAGTAAGTAAAATCAAAAGATTGATGAGAACAGTGGAAGGTGAAAGGGTGGAAAGTCTCTCAGTAATGTTGGAGTTTCAAACACAAGTTCTTCCTGAAAGGGTAAGAGTCGGGTGTATGTGCTTCCCTGTAAGGCCATATATCCCTCCTCCTCTCAGGTGTTATAAATGTCAGAGATATGGACACATTGCAGCTGCATGTAGGGGAAAACAAAGATGTCCAAAGTGTGGAGGAGAGCATAATTATGATGAATGTAAAAATGGGAAGGATAAGTGTTGTAATTGTGGAGGGCAACATAGGGTGACTTATGGAGGATGTGAAGTCAGAAGGAAAGCAATGGAAATCGAACAAGTCAAAGCTACTAATAATATAAGTTATGCTGAAGCTGTTAAAAGAGTGAAACCTAAGGAAGTTATAAGGAAAGTTCAACCAAACCCAACAACAGAACAGAGACCGAGTGGAACTGAAACTGGGTTAACAGTTGAAAAAATTCTATTGTTCATTGCATATGTAATTAATTGTACAGATCAAGTTAAGCACAAAACAGAAAAAATCAAAATAATTGTGAAAGGGGCAGAGAGGTTTTTTGGTATTAAGGACATATCTTGGGAACACATAAATACGAGGTTAGGGGCAGAAGGAAAGGTCGAAGGACAGGAAGATAAAAACTGATCATCCTACAATGGAACGCTAGAAGCCTTATTGCAAATGGACAGGAATTTAAAGGATTTATTAGAGAGTATAAAGATGATTTAGATATTATATGTATTCAAGAAACATGGCTTAAACCAAATCTTGATTTTGTTATAAAAGGATATGAAAGCATTAGAAGAGACAGAGAGGGGGGATCTGGAGGAGGGTGTATTACATTTATTAAACAAGGAATTCAGTTTAGATTATTAGCTAAAGGAAGAGAGTTAGAATATATCATTACTGAAATTTGGACAGTAAATGGACGATTTAAAATAATCAACTTTTATAATCCATGTAAAAGACTATCATTAGATTTAATGGAGGAAATTGGGGTATTTCTAGAGGGTAAAGTTATTTGGTGTGGGGACTTTAATGGGCATAGCTCTTTGTGGAGTCATCATAATGATCAAAATGGGGATATAATAGAAGAAATAATGGATGTTAAAAATTTGGTCTGTTTAAATGATGGAAGTGGGACTAGAATTAATTTTAGAGATAACACAGAGTCAGCAGTTGACTTAACATTAGTTTCAAATTGTTTAGCAGGGGTTTGTTTATGGCAAGTTTTAAATAAAACAACTATAGGAAGTGACCATTATCCTATTAGGATGGAAGTAAAGCTAAATATAGAGAGGTATTGTATAAAAGGGATAAAGAAGTGGTCTTTTAGGTCTGCGGACTGGGGAAAATTTAGGAAAAGTAGTGAAATAAAAATGTTAAAAGTAGACATGAATAGTAGTATTGATGATTTAAATTCTTTTATAAGTAATGCCATACTTGAAGCAGCTGATCAGGCTATAAGGAAGGAAGGCGGGAGAAGAGACAGAAGGTTGGTGCCCTGGTGGACATCAGAATGTACTAAAGTTATAAAAAAACGAAATAAAGCATTCAAAGTATTAAAAAGAAATCATAATTTTCAGAATCTGAATGAATACAAGAGATTGCAAGCAAATGTAAGAAGGATTATTAAAAATGCAAAAAGAGATTATTGGAGGAGTTTTTGTAATTCAATAGGGAAGGAGACAGATATTTCTAAGGTCTGGGCAATAATTAAAAGGATGAATGGGATTAAGAGAATAAGTGGATATCCAATACTAAATGATGGAGAAATAACAGCAGTTACTGATATAGAAAAAGCAAAAATGTTAGTAAATACTTTTGTTAAAATCCATAGTTCTGAAAATATTAGTGAAGAGGGGAAAAAAGGAAGGCAAAAGACAATATTGGAGAACAAGAATTTATTGCAACAAATGGAAGATACAAATGATCCATTGAATATGTATTTTACAATAAATGAATTAAATATGGCACTCAAAAAATGTAAGCTATCAGCTCCAGGAAAAGATCAAATTTGTTATGTTATGGTTAGTAATTTAAGTGAGTCTTCTAAAAATATTTTATTAGAAATGTACAACAGGATATGGGAGGATGGAGAATTACCAAAAAGTTGGAAGGAAGCAGTGATTATTCCAATTCGAAAACCAGGAAAAGATGAATCCAAACCAGAAAATTATCGGCCAATAGCGTTAACATCCAACTTATGTAAGATAATGGAGAGATTGATAAATGAAAGATTAATATATTATATGGAAAAGAAGGGACTTATATCATCTTATCAGAGTGGTTTCAGAAGAGGGAGAAGTACAATGGATCCAATTTTATGTTTAGAACATGAGATTAGAAAGGCTCAAGTGAATAAAGAGAGTGTTGTGGCAATATTTTTTGATATTGAGCGAGCATATGATATGATGTGGAGGGAAGGGTTATTAATTAAAATGAGAAGAATGGGTATAAATGGTCATATGTTTAGATGGATCAAAAATTTTCTAGAAGGAAGACAAATACAAGTGAGGATAGGGAAGGACTATTCTGAGAGTATGAATATAGAAAATGGGACACCACAGGGTAGTATAGTAAGTCCGTTATTGTTTTCAGTGGTAGTTAATGATATGTTTAAAGAAGTAGAGGGTGGAATGGGATTTTCACTTTTTGCTGATGATGGAGCAATGTGGAAAAGAGGAAGAAATTTAGAATTTATTGTTAAAAAACTTCAGGGAGCAATTTTAGCTGTAGAAAAATGGTCGTATAAATGGGGTTTTAAACTTTCTGTAGAGAAAACTAAAATTATGTTTTTTACAAGGAAAAGAGTTGATGGAAAAATTAAATTAAAATTATATGGACAGGATTTAGAAAGGGTTAAACAATTTAAATTTCTTGGAATGTGGTTTGATGAAAGAATGACATGGGGAGTGCATATTAAGAAAATAGTAGATAAGTGTAGGAAAGTATTAAATATAATGAGATGTTTAGTTGGAACTGAGTGGGGAGCTGATAGAAAATCATTAAAAGCAATTTATACTGGGTTAATTAGGTCAGTCTTGGATTATGGATGTATAAGTTATAATTCAGCAGCAGATTCAAACCTCCATAAGTTAAATATTATTCAACATCAGGCATTAAGATTATGTACCGGTGCTTTTAAAACATCTTCAACAGCAGCATTACAGGTTGAAATGGGAGAAATGCCTCTTAAACTTAGAAGGGATCAATTATCCTTAAATTATTGGTCAAACTTACAGGGACAAAGTCAGGATCATCCAACATTAGAGGTACTTAAACATGGCTGGGAAAATTCAAAGAAACAATTAAAGAGCTTTGGATGGATAATAAACTCTAAAGTTAATGAAATTAATTTAAATCAGTTAGATATATGTCAGGCAGTTCCATTATCTGCAGTTCCACCTTGGTTAATTCATGATACTGAGGTTGATTTTTCCGTCTTAGAAAAGAGCAATAAAGATAAATTTAGCAATATGAATAGTAATATAATACAAGAATACTTAAATGAATATTGTAACTATGTACAAATCTACACAGATGCATCAAAAAATACAGCTAATAAGGTAGGGATAGCATTTATTGTACCACAGTTTCAGATTAAAGTAGGAAAAAGGATCAGTGATGGAGTCTCAGTGTATACAGGAGAAATGCTTGCTTTACTTTTAGCAGTTCAGTGGGTGGAAGAGGTAAGACCATTAAAATCAATTATTTGTTCAGATTCTAGTTCTTCATTATTTAGTTTGCAAAATAATAAATCAGATAGTAGACCAGATATATTAATTGAAATACAACAAACACTTTACAGAATCAATATGATGGGGCTAACAGTAAATTTTGTTTGGGTTCCAGCACATCACGGGATTAAGGGTAATGAAATGGCAGACAGAATGGCCAAAGAGAGTACTAACCGGGTGAAGATAGATATTAATGTTAGTTTTAGTATAACAGAAATAAAGGGTACAATTAAAAAAAAAACAAGAGAGAGGTGGCAAAAGTTATGGGATGAAGAAAAGAAAGGAAGGTGGTTATATAAAATTCAAAAGAATATTGGTCAAATGAGAAGAACAGAAAGAATAAGAAGAGAAGAGATAATTATTTCACGGTTTAGAATCGGACATACTGGACTAAATAGATCATTATTTCTAATAGGGAAACATCAGACAGGGAAATGTGACTGTGGGGAAGATGAGACATTGGAACATGTTATTTTCAGTTGTAGGAATTATTTGATGCAAAGAAATAACTTAATTAGAAACCTTAGTAGCATGAAAATGAAATTTGATATTGTTGATTTATTACAGAAAGATTCAGGAAGTAGAGGATATGAGGCCTTATTTTATTTCTTAAAACAGTGTAAGTTGTTTAATAGGATATAGTAATATTTATTTATTTATTTATTTATTTATTTTTTTTTTTTTTTTTTTTTTTTTTTTTTTTTTTTTTTTTTTTTTTTTTTTTGTCATGTGGTCCACACTCCTTACCAGTTGGTGGCGGTAATGCATACCTAAAGTTTCTTGCCAACCGCCATTAAAATTCAAATAGAAGAAGAAGAAGAAGCTGACCATTCGTCTTTCAGATTGTAGAGAAGAACACAATGAGTGGCCGCGGAAAGGGAGGTAAAGGACTCGGGAAAGGAGGCGCCAAGCGTCACCGTAAAGTCCTCCGTGATAACATCCAGGGAATCACCAAGCCCGCTATTCGTCGCCTGGCTCGCCGCGGTGGAGTCAAGCGCATCTCCGGTCTCATCTACGAGGAGACCCGCGGTGTGCTCAAGGTTTTCCTGGAGAACGTTATCCGTGATGCCGTCACCTACACAGAGCACGCCAAGAGGAAGACCGTGACCGCCATGGATGTAGTGTACGCTCTCAAGAGGCAGGGCCGCACTCTGTACGGCTTCGGCGGTTAAATCTACAGCTCTTTACTAAAAACCAACGGCTCTTTTCAGAGCCACCCACACTTCTCAAGAGACGGCTCCTAAATTTTAATGTTCACTGCATCTAAAGGCTTGTACTGTGCAATATGACTGAATTTTATTTTTAACACTAAAACACTTGATTTTTGGGGCTAGCATTATGTATTGATGAATTTGACTTTAACTCCATATTGTCTGGAAAGTTTGAATATTATACTAAATTTTAATGTATAAATATAGGGAATTATATATGTAAAAAATTAGATGGATGTCCAGAGAAAGTCACCTGGGGTTGGTGGACTACTTGGCATTCATTCTCAAGTAAATTAAGCCCTTCCTCACTTTTCTTTTATAAAAGTATGCATCCAAGAAATTCAAAATTATACTTTTGAGTATTTTTGTTGTTGTAGTTCTTCACTCGGTGATTAGAATATCCAAGAAATTTTACTCAAAGGGTAGCAAGTAAAAGTGAAAATTATGTGGTAAAGCTTCTCCCCAAAATATTTTCTCAAAAAATTACTCAAGTAAATGTGACTGAGTAAATGTAATTAATAACTAATCCACCTCTGCCATCACCTGAGACATTCCTAAAGTGAAAGGTGCAAAAAATGAAATCAATAAATATTTATATAAAAGTTATGGACAGCATATCATATTAACATGTTATTCAGGTGTCATACGATTTTGTAATATCTAAGTGGCAAATGAAAAACGTTGATAGTTTCTTTAGCATGTAAAAAATATTAATAACTTATGATTTCTGCTTGAAATCTAAAAACTATCTATGTAAAGGGAAACCAACGCAGTGCTCTAGAGAGCGCTGACAGCACACAGACAGTATAACCTTCCGATGAGCTCAGCCAATCAGAGGCAGGCGTCGTCGCACTCTGATTTACATGCAGCCTCTATAATACTAATCTCTGCTCGCGCTTCCTCATTCGTTGCTGTTTCCCAGGAACACATCAGGATGCCTGAACCCGCCAAGTCTGCGCCCAAGAAGGGCTCCAAGAAAGCCGTCACCAAGACGGCCGGCAAAGGAGGCAAGAAGAAGAGAAAGACCAGGAAGGAGAGCTACGCCATCTACGTCTACAAGGTGTTGAAGCAGGTTCACCCCGACACTGGCATCTCGTCCAAGGCCATGAGCATCATGAACTCGTTCGTCAACGACATCTTTGAGCGCATCGCCTCCGAGGCTTCCCGCCTGGCTCACTACAACAAGCGCTCCACCATCACCTCCAGGGAGATCCAGACGGCTGTGCGCCTCCTGCTTCCCGGTGAGCTGGCCAAGCACGCCGTGTCCGAGGGCACCAAAGCGGTCACCAAGTACACCAGCTCCAAGTAAACCCGCTGTTTACCATCAAAACCACAAAGGCCCTTTTTAGGGCCACACAAATACAACTTGAAGCAAAAGTCCTTTTGTAGTAGTTTTATCTTGCATTTTTGTTATGCCATTAAAATTTGAGAAAAATTATGTTCCACTTCAAACACCAAAATTTCTCAAACTATTTTCTATGTTTAATCTAAAAACAGTTTAATTCAGAATAAAAGAAATGTAAAAAGTGAAACAAGAATTAATAAAAGGGTTTTGATCAGTATTTGCTTGATGGAAGCAAATAGTGCCTTCATTTTTCACTGTTACTCCAATGTTGCCAGCTAATTTCATGATCATATTATTAGAACTCTGGTTTTCACTTGTTTCCACTTTGCAGATTGCACAATGGAGTTGCTCAATCATTTAAAACAGACTGCACAAATATACTTTGGATTTTATTTCTACATAGGTTGAGAAAATTATTCCAAATCCATGTCTATCACTGAAAGAGATTTCCAATGGAGGCTAAACGCATAACTCTTGATATGCAATACCATTCACCTGAGACATAACGTTTTACTCATGTCAAAAGTGATCTGAATGTCATCAAAAAAAGTAAGTGTTGTGCCCTAAAGTTGCATTAAATATTACTAATCAATATCTTGAAATATTTTACTTGTGACTATCAATTCAGTTTGGGAGAGTTGAAATAAAATAAAGGTCTACAGGAGTGTAAATAAACAACAATGCAGTTTTTCAATTAACATTTGTTAAATGAGTCCATCAATCTGATTTGTAAATGCAAATTCAAAGATATGATGAGGAACTAAATCTATTTTCTATTCTGAAAAACATGAGCACATACTGAGTATGTGAACTTCCACATCAAAATCTGATATAAAATTTAGATAATATTTATTTTTATTATCTATTTGATGGGAGATAAGACATTCCTATTGGATTCTTCCAAGAGAGGAATCCTGACTGGTTTATTCATAGACAGTTTCTGTGTGTTTACTGCCGTGAAAACCATTCCTATTTAACACCCAGATAATCCAAACATGACAATCAAAATACTTTTATTCTGTCCGCAACCTTCTTTTTTATCGAGAGCACCGCGATTATGTCTTCCGCAAAATGGTTTTAGATGTTTTAGGAAAAGAAATGTGGGGAAAACTCGCTACTCCATGCACAGAATTAAAGAGATTCTGACACCTTCCAGCGCTCCTGGATCAAAAAGAGAAAGTCCTGCCAGAGAAATATGACCTTATTGTAGAGAGCGAACAGTTGTCTTTACGTTACAACGATAATTATGGTAGAAAACGCCACTTTAGTGGAGATTTAAAGCCTTAAATGTGGCGAAGAAAACACAAATGGGGACGCATTTCAGACGGCAGCAGAGCGGTGGCCTGAGTTGTCTCTTTACGGTTCTCATGAATGTTATAAGTTCCGCCTCCTGCTGGACAACTTCAGAGAATCATTAACAGTAACTGAGAATCATGGCAGAAGTAGCTCCAGCAGCCGCACCGGCTAAAGCTCCGGCTAAAGCCCCGAAGAAGAAGTCCGCTACCAAGGCTAAGAAAGATGGACCCAGCCTTCCCAAACTCATCGTGGCCGCCGTGGCCGACTCCAAGGAGCGCAAGGGAGTGTCTCTTGCGGCACTCAAGAAGGTTCTGGCCGGGAAAGGCGTCGATGTGGCCAAGGCCAACAAGCGCATCAACACCGCCGTTACCAAGCTTGTGACGAAGGGAACTCTTAGCCAAACGAAAGGAACCGGAGCATCCGGGTCCTTCAAGCTCGCCAAGAAGGAGCCCAAGGCCGCCAAACCAGCCAAGAAGGTGGTGAAGAAGGCTCCCGCAAAGGCAAAGAAACCAGCCGCCAAGAAGGCCACAACACCCAAGAAACCCGCCGCTAAGAAAGCAGCAGCCAAGAAATCCCCGAAGAAGGCAGCGGCCAAGAAATCTCCAAAAAAGGTGGTCAAGAAGAGCCCCAAAAAGAGCCCTAAAAAGGCCGTCGCTAAGAAGCCAAAGGCTGCTAAGAAGCCTGCAGCCAAGAAAACGGGAGCCAAAAAACCCGCAGCGAAGAAGGCCAAGAAATAAATAACTTTTCTTCTCCAACCACTGCTTAAGGCACCAAAGGCTCTTTTCAGAGCCACCACTTCTACAAATTAAGACATGATTCCTATAAATAATCTGTTTCTAACATGCATATATATATATATATATATATCAACTGGATTAATTAATACTGTGCTCCATAGGACAGCTAAATACAATTATGACTTTGATATTAACTATTCTAGAATATGCCTGCTTCACAGTATTAATCTGTTTTCAAACAGCTGACAGTAATAAAGTTAATTAAGGAACTATTTAATATTGACTCCCTGTATTAAAACTGCAGCAAATTAAGTTTTTAGTAATTTAAGATTACAATTTTGTCCTTTTTGACAGATGGATGTAAATTACTGAAATAATTTATTGAACAGGTTTTAATTTATATTTATTCTTTAGGGTGTGAACTAAAATGATACTGAATATTTCCAACTCAAATGAAACAGAAGAAGCAAGTGTTTTTTTCTTTAAATAGACTTAATGTAGTTTGTTATATTTGTATTTTCTAATACGTAACACTTTAGAAGGCATTAACAAATTAGCAATGTATCCTTGGAGATCAGTAAAGTATATTTTGTTAACTAACTTGTATAGATTTTCAAATGCTTTTATATGTGTATTATATTTTGGATTTATTTATAATGGTTTGTAGTATTGTTTATGTTTTTGAAGGGCCATGTGGAAAATGAGATCTTACATCAACTACAAACAATAACTAAGTAACTAAATAAAAGATAAAACGAACAGCATGTACATGTGTGCAGACAACTGTTTTATAATAAGAAAATGCTTTATGATGCAAATAATTATTGTGATGGGCAATAGTTAAAATTATTTTAGTATTAATCATTACATTACATTTTAAAAGTAGAATATTTTGTGGATATTGTAAGGATCCATTGATATAAGTTTTAACGTTTTCTTTAAATGTGTAACAACCCCCTTCCTTTTTCGACGTAATTTAGACTTCTCTCGCGCTTTATTTTGAAAATTCAAATCTAACCAATAGCTGAGTCAGACTGGTCTCACTACGTCAGCAACCTCAGCGAATCAGAAGTGGCCTCCTGCTGGCAGTCTCCTTATAAGAGCGCTATTCGCGCTGAGAACGCATCTCTTCAGCGTAAAACGAGAAGAAGATAGTAAAAACATGGCCAGAACCAAGCAGACCGCTCGTAAATCTACCGGAGGAAAGGCTCCCAGGAAGCAGCTTGCAACCAAAGCTGCCCGTAAGAGCGCTCCAGCTACCGGCGGAGTCAAGAAGCCTCATCGCTACAGGCCCGGTACCGTGGCTCTGCGAGAGATCCGTCGCTACCAGAAATCCACCGAGCTGCTGATTCGCAAACTGCCCTTCCAGCGTCTGGTCAGGGAGATCGCTCAGGATTTCAAGACCGACCTGCGTTTCCAGAGTTCCGCCGTCATGGCTCTGCAGGAGGCCAGCGAGGCTTACCTGGTGGGTCTCTTCGAAGATACCAACCTGTGCGCTATCCACGCAAAGAGGGTCACCATCATGCCTAAAGACATCCAGCTGGCCCGCCGTATCCGTGGAGAGAGGGCTTAAACTGACTAACTCGCTTCAACAAACCAACGGCTCTTTTAAGAGCCACCTACATAAACCTTAAGACAAATATTTTTAAACTATTTTCTAATACCAAATTTATGAATGGTGAGCTGTTTATGTAAAAGAAAATTTTTTTTTTACAATAAAGAACTAAAAACTGGTGAATCTAAAAAATGCAATCCTAAAATACCCCCACACAGTTTAAAATGAACGCTAAATCAGTTAATGCAGGCCAGTCCTTATATTCTTCCCCCTCCCCCTAAATCGAGTTCTCATCTTTTACGAATTACAATATATAGAACCTGTTATTTCCAATTATAGCCTTTAATTTTGTATTTTATATTGTGACTCCTTGCATTTATTTTTAGTTGAAAGCTTTGTCTATTTTTCCGGTTTAAATATAAATTGAACAGATTACACAACTTACCTTATTTTACATTTATGTTGAGCCTAATTTAAGAATATATAGCAAATTAAGACATTTTTGGTGTATTAGTTACAGAACCAATTAACCAAAATGGAGAATTGAGACACAGACAAGATTCTTAAACCATATGGAACAAATTCAAAAACTAAAGAAAATCCTATTCATGGACATGACAACTGGAATCAGTACAGGTGTTTTGCAGGTACAAAATTAAAAGAAAATAGATTAAAAGTGAGAACACTGGAAACATACAAATATTACCATGCATTAAAGCATGAAACTCCCACAATATTTCTGATTTGTAAAAGAACTTGACCTTTGTAATAAACAGAATTTCTGCTTCAAGTTGTGTTACACATTTAAAGAAAACGTTAAAACTTATATCAATGGATCCTTACAATATCCACAAAATATTCTACTTTTAAAATGTAATGTAATGATTAATACTAAAATAATTTTAACTATTGCCCATCACAATAATTATTTGCATCATAAAGCATTTTCTTATTATAAAACAGTTGTCTGCACACATGTACATGCTGTTCGTTTTATCTTTTATTTAGTTACTTAGTTATTGTTTGTAGTTGATGTAAGATCTCATTTTCCACATGGCCCTTCAAAAACATAAACAATACTACAAACCATTATAAATAAATCCAAAATATAATACACATATAAAAGCATTTGAAAATCTATACAAGTTAGTTAACAAAATATACTTTACTGATCTCCAAGGATACATTGCTAATTTGTTAATGCCTTCTAAAGTGTTACGTATTAGAAAATACAAATATAACAAACTACATTAAGTCTATTTAAAGAAAAAAACACTTGCTTCTTCTGTTTCATTTGAGTTGGAAATATTCAGTATCATTTTAGTTCACACCCTAAAGAATAAATATAAATTAAAACCTGTTCAATAAATTATTTCAGTAATTTACATCCATCTGTCAAAAAGGACAAAATTGTAATCTTAAATTACTAAAAACTTAATTTGCTGCAGTTTTAATACAGGGAGTCAATATTAAATAGTTCCTTAATTAACTTTATTACTGTCAGCTGTTTGAAAACAGATTAATACTGTGAAGCAGGCATATTCTAGAATAGTTAATATCAAAGTCATAATTGTATTTAGCTGTCCTATGGAGCACAGTATTAATTAATCCAGTTGATATATATATATATATATATATGCATGTTAGAAACAGATTATTTATAGGAATCATGTCTTAATTTGTAGAAGTGGTGGCTCTGAAAAGAGCCTTTGGTGCCTTAAGCAGTGGTTGGAGAAGAAAAGTTATTTATTTCTTGGCCTTCTTCGCTGCGGGTTTTTTGGCTCCCGTTTTCTTGGCTGCAGGCTTCTTAGCAGCCTTTGGCTTCTTAGCGACGGCCTTTTTAGGGCTCTTTTTGGGGCTCTTCTTGACCACCTTTTTTGGAGATTTCTTGGCCGCTGCCTTCTTCGGGGATTTCTTGGCTGCTGCTTTCTTAGCGGCGGGTTTCTTGGGTGTTGTGGCCTTCTTGGCGGCTGGTTTCTTTGCCTTTGCGGGAGCCTTCTTCACCACCTTCTTGGCTGGTTTGGCGGCCTTGGGCTCCTTCTTGGCGAGCTTGAAGGACCCGGATGCTCCGGTTCCTTTCGTTTGGCTAAGAGTTCCCTTCGTCACAAGCTTGGTAACGGCGGTGTTGATGCGCTTGTTGGCCTTGGCCACATCGACGCCTTTCCCGGCCAGAACCTTCTTGAGTGCCGCAAGAGACACTCCCTTGCGCTCCTTGGAGTCGGCCACGGCGGCCACGATGAGTTTGGGAAGGCTGGGTCCATCTTTCTTAGCCTTGGTAGCGGACTTCTTCTTCGGGGCTTTAGCCGGAGCTTTAGCCGGTGCGGCTGCTGGAGCTACTTCTGCCATGATTCTCAGTTACTGTTAATGATTCTCTGAAGTTGTCCAGCAGGAGGCGGAACTTATAACATTCATGAGAACCGTAAAGAGACAACTCAGGCCACCGCTCTGCTGCCGTCTGAAATGCGTCCCCATTTGTGTTTTCTTCGCCACATTTAAGGCTTTAAATCTCCACTAAAGTGGCGTTTTCTACCATAATTATCGTTGTAACGTAAAGACAACTGTTCGCTCTCTACAATAAGGTCATATTTCTCTGGCAGGACTTTCTCTTTTTGATCCAGGAGCGCTGGAAGGTGTCAGAATCTCTTTAATTCTGTGCATGGAGTAGCGAGTTTTCCCCACATTTCTTTTCCTAAAACATCTAAAACCATTTTGCGGAAGACATAATCGCGGTGCTCTCGATAAAAAAGAAGGTTGCGGACAGAATAAAAGTATTTTGATTGTCATGTTTGGATTATCTGGGTGTTAAATAGGAATGGTTTTCACGGCAGTAAACACACAGAAACTGTCTATGAATAAACCAGTCAGGATTCCTCTCTTGGAAGAATCCAATAGGAATGTCTTATCTCCCATCAAATAGATAATAAAAATAAATATTATCTAAATTTTATATCAGATTTTGATGTGGAAGTTCACATACTCAGTATGTGCTCATGTTTTTCAGAATAGAAAATAGATTTAGTTCCTCATCATATCTTTGAATTTGCATTTACAAATCAGATTGATGGACTCATTTAACAAATGTTAATTGAAAAACTGCATTGTTGTTTATTTACACTCCTGTAGACCTTTATTTTATTTCAACTCTCCCAAACTGAATTGATAGTCACAAGTAAAATATTTCAAGATATTGATTAGTAATATTTAATGCAACTTTAGGGCACAACACTTACTTTTTTTGATGACATTCAGATCACTTTTGACATGAGTAAAACGTTATGTCTCAGGTGAATGGTATTGCATATCAAGAGTTATGCGTTTAGCCTCCATTGGAAATCTCTTTCAGTGATAGACATGGATTTGGAATAATTTTCTCAACCTATGTAGAAATAAAATCCAAAGTATATTTGTGCAGTCTGTTTTAAATGATTGAGCAACTCCATTGTGCAATCTGCAAAGTGGAAACAAGTGAAAACCAGAGTTCTAATAATATGATCATGAAATTAGCTGGCAACATTGGAGTAACAGTGAAAAATGAAGGCACTATTTGCTTCCATCAAGCAAATACTGATCAAAACCCTTTTATTAATTCTTGTTTCACTTTTTACATTTCTTTTATTCTGAATTAAACTGTTTTTAGATTAAACATAGAAAATAGTTTGAGAAATTTTGGTGTTTGAAGTGGAACATAATTTTTCTCAAATTTTAATGGCATAACAAAAATGCAAGATAAAACTACTACAAAAGGACTTTTGCTTCAAGTTGTATTTGTGTGGCCCTAAAAAGGGCCTTTGTGGTTTTGATGGTAAACAGCGGGTTTACTTGGAGCTGGTGTACTTGGTGACCGCTTTGGTGCCCTCGGACACGGCGTGCTTGGCCAGCTCACCGGGAAGCAGGAGGCGCACAGCCGTCTGGATCTCCCTGGAGGTGATGGTGGAGCGCTTGTTGTAGTGAGCCAGGCGGGAAGCCTCGGAGGCGATGCGCTCAAAGATGTCGTTGACGAACGAGTTCATGATGCTCATGGCCTTGGACGAGATGCCAGTGTCGGGGTGAACCTGCTTCAACACCTTGTAGACGTAGATGGCGTAGCTCTCCTTCCTGGTCTTTCTCTTCTTCTTGCCTCCTTTGCCGGCCGTCTTGGTGACGGCTTTCTTGGAGCCCTTCTTGGGCGCAGACTTGGCGGGTTCAGGCATCCTGATGTGTTCCTGGGAAACAGCAACGAATGAGGAAGCGCGAGCAGAGATTAGTATTATAGAGGCTGCATGTAAATCAGAGTGCGACGACGCCTGCCTCTGATTGGCTGAGCTCATCGGAAGGTTATACTGTCTGTGTGCTGTCAGCGCTCTCTAGAGCACTGCGTTGGTTTCCCTTTACATAGATAGTTTTTAGATTTCAAGCAGAAATCATAAGTTATTAATATTTTTTACATGCTAAAGAAACTATCAACGTTTTTCATTTGCCACTTAGATATTACAAAATCGTATGACACCTGAATAACATGTTAATATGATATGCTGTCCATAACTTTTATATAAATATTTATTGATTTCATTTTTTGCACCTTTCACTTTAGGAATGTCTCAGGTGATGGCAGAGGTGGATTAGTTATTAATTACATTTACTCAGTCACATTTACTTGAGTAATTTTTTGAGAAAATATTTTGGGGAGAAGCTTTACCACATAATTTTCACTTTTACTTGCTACCCTTTGAGTAAAATTTCTTGGATATTCTAATCACCGAGTGAAGAACTACAACAACAAAAATACTCAAAAGTATAATTTTGAATTTCTTGGATGCATACTTTTATAAAAGAAAAGTGAGGAAGGGCTTAATTTACTTGAGAATGAATGCCAAGTAGTCCACCAACCCCAGGTGACTTTCTCTGGACATCCATCTAATTTTTTACATATATAATTCCCTATATTTATACATTAAAATTTAGTATAATATTCAAACTTTCCAGACAATATGGAGTTAAAGTCAAATTCATCAATACATAATGCTAGCCCCAAAAATCAAGTGTTTTAGTGTTAAAAATAAAATTCAGTCATATTGCACAGTACAAGCCTTTAGATGCAGTGAACATTAAAATTTAGGAGCCGTCTCTTGAGAAGTGTGGGTGGCTCTGAAAAGAGCCGTTGGTTTTTAGTAAAGAGCTGTAGATTTAACCGCCGAAGCCGTACAGAGTGCGGCCCTGCCTCTTGAGAGCGTACACTACATCCATGGCGGTCACGGTCTTCCTCTTGGCGTGCTCTGTGTAGGTGACGGCATCACGGATAACGTTCTCCAGGAAAACCTTGAGCACACCGCGGGTCTCCTCGTAGATGAGACCGGAGATGCGCTTGACTCCACCGCGGCGAGCCAGGCGACGAATAGCGGGCTTGGTGATTCCCTGGATGTTATCACGGAGGACTTTACGGTGACGCTTGGCGCCTCCTTTCCCGAGTCCTTTACCTCCCTTTCCGCGGCCACTCATTGTGTTCTTCTCTACAATCTGAAAGACGAATGGTCAGCTACAAGCAACAACCGCTATTTATATCAGAACTGCGGACGTAAGAGAAGACAACTGAACGGGTTTGCATGAGCGGAGTCAAATTAACGCGTTCACAAACCATTCATTTACATAGGATCAGCTTTTTTTTTAACATTAATTCAATCTCTGCACTTTGTTATAGTGATATTTCCCTAAACAAAACCTTTTATTACCTCAAAGATCGGTTTAGTAACCAGTTTTAAATTTCGTACATCACAAGGTTTAATTTCCTCGATGTTCTTATTTGCTTTAGAGTATTGTAAACCTTGACTAGGGCTTTTCACACTTAACTTGTGTTTACATGCAGGTTTGCCAGATCTGATTGTTTTCTGACCAAAAACAACGTAAAACCTGCCCAACGAAAAAAAAAGAAGTCTCCATCTCTAATGAAATGTATCCCGTCATTTATTGTGTCCCACACATCAGACTTCACAATTTTTGACATCGTCCATTATATTCTGACCAGAACCAATCAGGATGCAAAGGTGTTCTTGTGTTGATGTCCTTGTAAAAATTGCACTTCATTAGCCAAGGTCACATTTAAGTATTTACACAAACTTCTCTTCTGAAACATTTATAAGAACCCAATAAATGCTGTGAAAAGCGGCTCTTCCCCCCAGGCAGACATGTACATAGGCAGCCCAATTTGGCGGGAACCAAAGAAAAAAAAAATTACATAGAATTTATTTTTTAACACTTTGATTAGGAAATTTTAATCGCTACTTTAACCAGGATTTGGCTCTTCAGATAGATGTGGGTGGCTCTTAAAAGAGCCGTTGGGTTTGTGGGTTTTAGCTGTAAAGGTTTACTTGGCCTTGGCTGCTTTCTCGGTCTTCTTGGGCAGCAGGACAGCCTGGATGTTGGGGAGAACACCACCCTGTGCAATGGTGACTCCACCCAGCAGCTTGTTGAGCTCCTCGTCGTTGCGGACGGCCAGCTGCAGGTGACGGGGGATGATCCTGGTCTTCTTGTTATCGCGGGCAGCGTTTCCAGCCAGCTCCAGGATCTCGGCGGTCAGGTACTCGAGCACCGCCGCCAGATAGACAGGAGCTCCGGCGCCGACGCGCTCGGCGTAGTTTCCTTTCCTCAGCAGCCTGTGAACACGGCCCACTGGGAACTGGAGCCCCGCACGGGATGAGCGGGTCTTGGCCTTAGCTCTGGCTTTGCCGCCGGTCTTTCCGCGTCCAGACATGTTCTTCTATATTCCTTCTTTCTTTACAGATGAAGATAGTCGTTCCAGACTGATGTCAGCTATATATACAGAACGCTGCTGCTCCCTCATTGGTCAGAGAGAGCGTTAGGAGGGTTGTCCAATCACAGTAGAGTTTGTGTCAATTTTCAGTTTGCACCACAAATTTCCACTCCCCGAAACAGTCCCTTTCAAAATAAAGCATTTCAAATTAAAATTCATAAAATACATACTACAATTGTATTCAACGTGGACAAATGGAAACCGTGGAACATATTTTTTGGAATGTAATAATTATACACATGAAAGCGTGATATTAATTTTAATTTAAATATGAATTAAAGTAAGTTAGAAGTAAGGCAACTACTTCAATGGTAAGCTGGGGATGTAGTTTTTAGCAGCATTTTTAGTTTTTAAAGAAGAGCAAGTATTATTGTTAAATTTCCCTTGGGGATCAATAAAGTATTTTTGAATTTGAATCTGTATATCTGATCTATTCTCCAATCTAGAAGGTTGTTTGTCAACTACCATAGAATATGGTAGTTGTCATATTCTATCTCACAGCGGTGAGATAGAATATATATATATATATATATATATATATATATATATATATATATATATATCTCACACCCCTTTTATTGTATTCTTCAAAGACACAAGACACCGGCACTTGTAGAAGGGAAAGTTGGACATCCCTGCTCAATATGCAATAATATAATAATATAATGCAGTTTTATTACAGTATAATGTAGTAAACTACAGAACTGAGTCATCCAAAGCAGAATTCAGTAAACTATAATACATGCATTCTATTTTGGTCATAATATAGTTACTATACATAAACAGCCACAAATTTTAGCAAATACAATAAATGTAATTAAACAACTGCAAGAATGTTGTCAGTCAAGAAAGGCAGGAGCTACAGTAATTCTCAAAACATTGTAGTTAATTACAGTAAGCTACTAAAGAGTTAAACAAATTTCCATCAGCAACAGTAAATGCTACAAATTTACTGTTGCGGACAACAAAATACATGCTACAAATTGTATTGTAGCATGTACTGTGTGGTTTTATTTTTACAGTAAAACATACTGTAATTACTGTATGTTTTTGAAAACTACAGATATCTGTGAACTGTGTCTTGTTTAATGCACTGGGACCTAATGTAGTCAGCTAAAGATCAATAAACTACTGCAGAGTTCAGGAAAATATAATCAATAAATCATTTGTAATGAACTACACTGAGGAAAGTAAGCAGCAAAACACTATAGTTCAGTAAACCTCAACAGAATCCAACAAACTAGAGTTTTAGTATATATTACAGCAGACTTGAGTAAACTACAATGAAGTTCAATACCCTACTAAAATGTGGTAAGCCATAGTTTAGTTTAAATTACAAAACTGCATTATAAAGTTTAAAAAACAGCAGTACATTTCAGAAAACTAAATCACAAATCAGCAAAGTACAATAGAATTTTAAAATCACACTGCAGTATGTAGGCCAAAATTTGGTAAAGTTCTTTAGACCATTGTACATTTTAGTAAACTACTAAGCAGTTTGGTGTGTTACAGTAAATTATATTAAATCACAAATGTGTCCTGAAAACTACAGGAAAGTTGAATAAACTGTAACTTTTTATAAACTACAAGGGATTCTATTGAAAACAATTGCATAGTAAACTACAATGGACTTCTTTCAACTGCGCTAAATTTGAGTACATTGCAAAAGAATCCAAAAACTACAGTGATTTCACTAAAACTGCAGAAAATTTGTGTCAGCTATAGCAGAATGCAACTATTTACATTTCATTTGATCAGAATTGATTTCAGTAAACTACAGCATGGATCAGTAAGCTTGTTAATTTCAGTAAATGTTAATAAATCATAATTGAGTTCATTAATACTATGGTGCAATTCAGTAAATTACAATTAACATTTTCAAACTACAGCAAATTTGAATAAACTACAGAAAAGTAAGCTACTATCACTTTAATACACTGCAAAAGCAGTAATTACAATAAATGACAGTGACGTTCAGGGACAGAACAGTATATTTCAGCTAACTAAAGCATTATTAAATAAACTACGTAATAAATCAGAACTGATTTCAGTAAACTACAGAGTAGATCAGTAAACTACACCAGAATGATGGCCCTCAGAGGTCAGCATAGACATGTCTACCAGACAAACAAAACGTGAAGCTACTATGAAGGTACAGTAACGTGGCTTGATTGGCTCTACGGTAGAGGAAGATTAGCCGGTTGGAGCAACGCGGAAAAAACAAAAATAGAAACATCGCTTTTGGAAAAGACGGCTTTGGCATAAGCTGGTATGTGAATGGTTCTGATGGAAATGGAGGTAGGAAATGAGAAAGACGGAGATTTTGAAGGGTGGACATCAGTGGGAAGAGGGAGGGAGAGAGGTCGTGGAAGAAATAAAATAGATGAAGGAAAGAGCATTGGTGATAGCCAAGGCAGTAAACGGGAATTGGAAGGTAGTAGTTCAGAAGAAGAAAGGATAGTGAGGAGGAAGGTTGTGAGGGAGGAAATTAAAGTAATATTAAAACTGAAAAATGAGGAGGAACAGGATAAAATTAGCCCCATTGGGGTGTCAAGAGAAATTAAAAAGAAAATTGGTGATGTTGAAATGGTTAAGATTTTGAGAGACGGAAATCTATTGATAGTATGTAAAGATGTAGAACAAAAAAATAAGGCTTTAAATGTGGATAATATTTGCAAAAGATCTGTGCTGGAGAAAAAAATCATGGGAGAAAATAAAAAAATTAGAGGAGTGATTTATGGGATACCTCTAGATGAAGATCTAGATAAAGTTAAGAGAAGTGTTATAGGTGCAAAAGTGAATAACTTGAAAAGATTGTCAAAAACAGTGAATGGAGAAAGAGTTGGAAGTTTGTCAATCCTTATTGAGTTTGAAGGAAAAGAGTTGCCAAAAAACATCAAAATAGGATACCTCAATTTCCAGGTCAGAGCCTATGTACCTCCACCACTAAGGTGTTTCAAATGCCAAAGGTATGGACACATAGCAGCAGTTTGTAAAGGGAAGCAGAGATGTCCAAAATGTGGAGGAGATCATAAAATAGAAGAGTGTAAAGAAGAAACACAAGAGAAATGTTGTAACTGTGGAGGGAATCATAGAGTCACATTTGGAGGATGTGAAGTAAGGAAGAGAGCAAAAGAAATTGTACAGATTAAAACAACTAAAAACATAAGCTATGCAGAAGCAGTTAAAAATGTGAAGGAGCAGAAAACAATAGAGACTGAACAAAAAGTGAGTCAAACTACACAGCAAAGCAAAGCACAAACTGAAGATAAAATCATAGTGCCAGTGGAAAAACTAATATTATTCATAGCATATGTTATCAACTGCACTGACCAAGCCAAACACAAAACTGAGAAGATTAAAATAATAGTGAGAGGAGCTGAAAAGTTTTTGGGCTTTAAAGAGGGATCATGGGAGAACATAAATAAAAAGTTGGAGGAAGATGGGAGATCAGGAACATCAGGTGAAAACGGTTCATGTTAATATTACAATGGAATGCTAGAAGTTTAATTGCTAATGGACAGGAACTTAAAGGGTATATTGATGAGCTTGAAGAACAACCGGAAGTTATTTGTGTTCAGGAAACATGGTTAAAAACAACATTAGACTTTGTGATTAAAGGTTATGATAGTGTAAGAAGAGATCGATTAGAAGGTAGTGGAGGAGGATGTGGAATATTTATAAAACAAGGAATACAATATCAGGTATTAGGAAAAGGGAAAGAACTAGAATATATAGTAATTGAGATATGGGAAGAAGAAGGCAAATTCAAAATAATAAATTTTTATAATCCATGTAAAACATTAACGATTGAGATAATGGAGGAACTAATTGAATATCTGGAAGGGAAAGTAATCTGGTGTGGAGATTTTAATGCAAATAGTACAGTGTGGGGTAAATGTAATGATAAAAACGGACAAGTTATAGAGGAATTAATGGAAATGAAAAATCTAGTATGTATTAATGATGGAAGGGGAACAAGAATTAATATAAGAACGGGGATGGAATCAGTTATTGATTTAACAATTGTTTCAAATGTTTTAGCTGGTATTTGTGAATGGATCATTGATAAAAAATCTACAATAGGTAGTGATCATTACCCCATAACAATAAGAGTAGGAATGAATCTAAATAATAATAATATAAAGCTTGGGAAAAAGTTAAATTTTAACAAGGCAGACTGGATTAAATTTAGACATATAAGTCAAATAAACTTAGAAAAAGTAGATATGAGTGTGGATATAAATGATGCAAATTTAATAATTTGTAAGATAATAACAGAAGCAGCAGATCTTTCCATAAAAAAATCAGGGAGTAAAAATGGTAAGAAAATGGTGCCATGGTGGACAAATGAGTGCAAAGAAGCAATAAAAATAAGAAATAAAGCATTTAAGGTACTCAAACATAACCCAATTTATAATAATTTAATTGATTATAAAAGAAAACAAGCAATAGTAAGGAGAACTATAAAAAATGCAAAAAGAAAATATTGGAGAAATTTTTGTAATACGATAGGGAAAGAAACAAAAATTGAAAAAATTTGGAAAGTAATTAAAAGAATGAATGGTATAAAAAGAGAGTTTAAATATCCAATACTAAAAATAGATGATAAAAATATAATAAGAGATGAAGACAAAGTTGAAATAATGGCAAGAACATTTAGTAAAATTCATAGTTCAAATAATATTAGTGAAAAGGGAAGAAAAGGAAGAGAAAATACAAAAATTAAATATAAAGATTTATTACAGAACGATGAAGAAACAAATAATTTGTTGAATGTTGAATTTACAAAAGCTGAATTGAATAATGCACTTAAGAAGACAAAAAACACGGCACCAGGTAAAGATCAAATTTGGTATAGAATGATAAGGCAATTTAGTGAAAAATCTAAAGATATATTATTACAATTATATAATAAAATTTGGGAGGAGGGACAGTTACCATTGAATTGGAAGGAATCGATTATAATACCAATAGTCAAACCAGGAAAAGATAATTCAAACCCAGAAAACTACAGACCAATAGCTTTAACGTCAAATTTATGTAAAATAATGGAAAAAATGGTTAATAATAGATTAATATATTATCTAAATAGAAAAGGATATATGTCGAAATATCAAAGTGGTTTTCGAAAAGGGAGGAGTACAAATGACCCAACGCTCTATTTAGAGCATGACATTAGAAGAGCTCAAGTAAATAAAGAAAGTGTAGTGGCAGTATTCTTTGACATAGAAAAGGCATATGACATGATGTGGGTGGATGGATTATTAATTAAATTAAACAAGTTGGGTATTAGAGGGAGAATATTTAAATGGATTAAAGACTTTTTAACAAACAGGAAAATACAAGTTAGAATAGGAGAAATTATCTCAGGAAAATATGTAGTAGAAAATGGAACTCCACAAGGGAGTATTATAAGTCCATTATTGTTTTCAATTATGATAAATGACGTATTTAAAGATATTGGAAAAGACATGGGTTGTTCACTTTTCGCAGATGATGGAGCTGTTTGGAAAAGAGGGAAAAATGTTGATTTTATTGTTAAAAAATTACAAGAGGTTATTATTAGAATAGAGAAATGGGCATTGCAGTGGGGATTTAAGTTCTCAGTTGATAAAACGAAAGTAATGCTATTTACTCAGAAAAAAATTAATAAGGAAATAAAATTGAAATTATATAATCAAGAGTTAGAGCAGGTAAAGTGTATAAAATTTTTAGGGATATGGTTTGATGAAAAATTAAAATGGCATATACATATTCAAAAAGTTGTTGATAAATGTAAGAAAATATTGAATATTTTGAGATGTTTGGCTGGCAGTGACTGGGGAGCAGATAGACAATCACTAAAACAGATTTATATAGGTATGATAAGATCCAACATAGACTTTGGTTGTTTAGTTTACGGTTCAGCAGCTAAAACACATCTGGTTAAATTAGACATTATTCAACATCAGGCACTAAGATTATGTACTGGAGCATTTAAAACCACACCAACAGCAGCATTAGAAATAGAAATGGGAGAAATGCCATTAGACTTACGAAGGACAAAATTAGAAATTAATTATTGGTTAAATTTGCAAGGCAGTAATGTTGATCATCCAACTCTGGAAATTTTAAATATGTGTTGGGAAAAAGAAAAGAAAGAAATGAGGAGTTTTGGATGGACAATTGAAAATAAAATACAAAATTTTGAAATGAATAATTTAGAAATTAGTCAAATAACACCAATATCAATTATACCACCCTGGATTCTACCAGAAGCAAAAGTAGATATGTCAATAATGGAAAAGAAACAAGATAAATCATACATTGTAGATAGTTATTCAGTGAAATTATATTTAAATAATTATTATCAATATGTTCAAATTTATACTGATGCGTCAAAAATAACTGGGAAAATAGGAATAGCGTTTGTAGTACCAGAATTCAATACAAAAATAGGAAAACGAATTACAGATGGATTATCAGTATACACAGGAGAAATGTTGGCTATATTGTTGGCTTTACAATGGGTAGAAGACATAAAACCATTAAAAACAATAATATGTTCAGACTCAAGCTCTGCATTATTAAGTTTAAAAAATAATCAAACAGATAGTAGGATGGACATTTTATTAGAAATATTGCATATATTATTTAGAATACAAAACATGGGGTTGATAGTTATATTTGTGTGGGTTCCAGCACATATTGGAGTAGAAGGAAACGAGAGGGCAGATAAAATGGCAAAGAGGGCAATTAAAAATCCTATTAGTTTCAAAGTTAAATTAAGTAAATCTGAAGGAAAGAGTATTGTTAAAGAGAAACTGATGAAAGTTTGGCAAAAAAGGTGGGATGAAGATAAAACAGGAAGATGGTTTTATAAAATTCAGAAGAATGTAGGAGAAAGAAGAAATGGAGGAAGAAATAGAAAGGAGGAAAGAGTGATGACAAGATTAAGATTTGGACATACAGGACTTAATTATACACTTTTTAAAATTCAAAAACATAAAACTGGCAAATGTGACCATTGTGATAAATATGAAACTATAGAACATGTTATATTTGAATGCCATAAATATGAAATAGAGAGAAGATATATGAAGAGAGAGTGTGAAAGGATTAAGGAGAAGATTAATTTATTAGATATATTGAGGAAGAATTTAGGGAGTAATCATATACAAATAATTATTCGATTTCTTAAGAAAACAAAATTATTTCATAGAATTTAATTGTAGTATGTTTGTAAATGAAGGCATGATATACAAAGTTGGGTACAAGTATGTATGTGTTAAGTGTGAATGTGTGAGGCTATGTTAGATAGAATTTATGGTAGAATATGTGAGGATAAATATTTAAACCATCAGGAACCACACTCCATACCAGTAAGTGGCGGTAATGCTACTAAAAGTTTCTTGCCAACCGCCATAAAACCGACAAGAAGAAGAAGAAGAAGAGGTCAGCATCTCAGCATCCTGTCGGCCATCTTGTAGTGGGAGGACAGATTGATGCGGTGAGCTCCTTTTTTGTATTTTTTCCTGATTTCATTGATCTTATAAATGCTTATTGGGATAAACTCTTTATAAACCAACACAGGGTGTGTTTCTGGGATGATATGAATTGCGCAGAGAAGAGAAACGTTGTGAAAGGAAGCTTTAAAACCAGCAGTTGGTTGGTTTTTGTTGTTGTTTTGAGGGAACTAGCCGACGGAGCCGCAGGAGGCCTCCCCTTCAAATACAGAGACAAAAACACAGTTTTCTCCCGCTCTTATCTCTTTCCTGTAGTCTGCCTGTTGGAGCACAGTGAAACCGACCGTATTTCTGTGAATAATTACCTAAAAAATGTTTTTACGGTTCAGTTGTGGCTGGCTAGTTAGCTAGCTAACTGCTAGCTGTCATGCTAACAACTTAGCGTTTTCTATGGATTTAGCTACAAGCTAACGGTGGCTAGCTGCAGCTTTGAGCATCGTTTAAAACGTATACACTGACGCGGTAAAACAGATTTTATACACACCAAACTAACAAACAAACTATCGTGACGAGTCGTTGTTATTTATTCATGCGTTTTAACTTGTAAACTGATTATTGTGGTGCTAGCTTTAGCCTACATCTCTTAGCTTCTTGCTACACATCCAGGCTTATGAACCGACCGACTCGCTTTCATAACTTATACTGGAGGACTATAATCAGGTTGTTTTGCAAACTGTCGTTCAAATGAATTCAAATTTTATTTGAAGTAAGTCTGCATTTAGCTTTTTTAGTTTCCGTAGATACATCATGTTTAACCAGCTGTGGTAAACAAAAGGAAAAAGCGGCGATCGACGCTGAAACAAGGATTAGTATTTCATCTGCTTTATGGCTCCTTTTGTGTTTAAGTATGTAAACCGGCAGGATGTGTTGAAAAAACGGCGCAATGTTTGTGCAGGTTACACTGATCATCACATTTAGATGAGCTTTGATCAAAACTGACATTAAAACATCCCATAACATATTCAGGTGCAAGTGGAAAACTGAAAATAGATCCTGAATGATCAGGAACCTTTTCAACATGTGGGATTACTTTGAGAGATTTGAAGTTATGAAGTTCTGTGTTTCTACAAGCCAGCATGTGAACGCAAGCTCTGGATGTGTGTGTGTGTTCATCTACAACAGGAGAATTTGGAATAAGTGGATCAGCAACGAGAAATTTTGCTTTAAATGTTTAAAGTTAGCTAAGGAGTAGGGCTGTTGTAAACGAATATTTTAGTAATCGAGTAATCTATCGATTATTCTTACGATTAATCGAGTAATCGGATAAAAAAAAATTATAAAATGAAATATTGGTAAATCTGGCATAATACCGGTGTTACTATCAGATATCAATATCAGTCCAATTGTTCACATTTGAGCATCCCTAACAGTTGCTTTCTTGTAGTTTAGAAAACTAACCTGTAACAATAATAGCTCACTTTCTAAGTTAACCAAAAGAAAAGTTATAGAAAAATCTGAAATTATATTGAATTTAATAACAAAGAGGCAGGCTCACAAATATGCTTATAAAAAATGTCTACAATCCAGCTTTTAGTTTATGTATTCATCTTCAGTGAGTTTAATAGATTAATTAAACTCACCTTGCCACCTAACCTGTCACGCTTTGGGTTTGAAAATACGGGAAATGCCGCCTGGAGTGGGAGGAGAGGGCGAATGAACGAACGTAAGATGGGGTGGAGGGGAGGAAATAGACCAGCGGACTGACGAACCGTTAGACCGGGGGACGAACACGGAGGGAAGCAATACGGATATTTACGACACCTTCACTGGTCACACTCAGAAACTCATCTACCAGCCATGTACGATGCGCTCCGCCACCCGTTTCTTCAGACCGGGATATGAAATTTATTGTGCGGTTCGTCGGTAAAGCTACATTTACACGGTAAGCATCAGCTACTCAGCCGCCCGCCCTGTTCAGTCTATCCGCTCACCTCAGCGCTCTTCCCGCCGTTCGCTTTCAACCAGCAGCCCCGGAGGAGAAATGCTGCCGTACTCCAGGCATCCCCCAGTCATTTTAAGGATGCTTATTGGTTCCCCAAAAACGATAAAAAGTCGGGCATTATCATCAATCAATAAAATCCCCACGGGCCAATCTTGCAGATTGGACTTTATGCCGCTGAGACTTAGCTTTTGTCAACAACTCAGAGGCGGAAGTGAGAGCTCCGCGCAACGCAAATGAAGTCCCGGCCGGAACACGGTGCGCTAACTAATAAAACATAAATTAACGAAGCTTCGAGGCAGGTAAATTTTCCTCGAGGAATTTTAGTAATCGAGGTACTCGAATCATTCGAGGAATCGTTTCAGCCCTACTAAGGAGTAAAAAATATATTGTTGCATCCAAATTATTAAAGCAGGAATGTATCAAATATTTTGTCAGTCACAGTTTTCTTGTATGAATGATAAAGGTCTGATCTTTTGGACTAAAAGGTTTTCATATTAATCAGTTGAAATGTTTTAAATCCAGTTTGTACTTACTGTTTAAGTAAATTTTCTGCCTTCCAGTTGGTTACACACATAATATGGAACGGTTTGGAGATTATGATGTATACTCTGGATAAACGGCTATGTTAATTTTTCAGAGAAAGTCCTGAGCTGAACCTAAACTTACCACAATAGACCACTTGTCCTGCTTCCCAGGTCACCAAATAAATACTTAACTGCAGGCTGAACTGATTTAACTTGAGTGACCAGTTGGATATAATGATGGAGCCACATTTCCACGTTTCCAGGATCAGTGCTGATCTTTTTGGTAATTTTCTCAGAGATTTGATCGATTGACTGCTGCTTTTATCTGCATCCATCTCTGATCTAACCTGATTATTTTCCAGAATCAGTCATACAGGTAGAGCTCTGCAAAAACTAAACCAACTCTAAAAACTTACATTTCAGAAGCTTTAACTGCTTCTTATTTACCAAAGTAATGAAATTATTACCTGCTTCTCACCTAGAAAATAATAAAACTAGGGCAGGATGATACACCTGAAAAACTTGTCATGATATAACAGTTTCATATCAGTCTATCAATCATTATTGATTTTTTTTTATGTCAAACTGGTGGAGTGACACTTCCTGTTTTTTTTTGTTTTTTTTAAGCAGTTATGAGGCACCGTGGTGAAACCTTAAACTGCTGCTGGGCCAGTTACCCAGCAGGTTGTTGCTAGGCAACCAAAGAGTGAGTGAGTCAGTTGATGACACCAACCTAGCCTAGCTAGCCATGAGAGGTTGAGCGACTAAAGTCTTTCTTCTGCCTACATCTCCCAGAATGCTCCGCTGTTCTGGATTGGAGTTCAGTGAATGTTCTATATATTGAATTTTGAATATTCTATCAGCTGTATTACCTTTGATATTGATGAGGTGTTGATTGTGATATATATATATAGTTATTGGTTTATTGTCCAGCTTCATTGATTTCATGAAAAGTAACATTTTCCTTATTGCCCTGGAAAGAAATACAGTTGCACATCTGACTGCAGTAAACAGTTCATGCAGAATTTTTCCACAGAGAAATGAAGCTTTACTCAGCAGGGAGAAGTTCATTTTGTTCCCGAGTCATAAATAATCCTGATCTGATCAGAACATTTTACAGTGTGAGTCTCTCTGCGGGGAACCTTAAAGAAATGTGACTGGTCTGTTCTGTCATGAATCAGATGTGTGACCAGACGTTTGGAGCCCAGTTTCCTGCGTTCTGACCGTCTCTGATCACTCCTCAGGTGACACGCGGAATGTTTGGTGCTACCAGGAAGAAGTTCATGGAGGGGGGGATCGAGAGCGAGTACGCTTCGGACGACTCCAGCCTCTACTACAACCACACGTCCATGTTCGCTCCTCACCGGGCCGACAAAGACGTAAGTCTCTGTTCTGCTTCACAGCTTCAACGCTGAAACACCCAGTTAGCATGAGTTACACACTGAAAGTTTGACAATACAAGAAAAAGTCAATTCTATCTGCTGTAGCTCTTTGCACCATAGTTGTTTAGTGTTTTTTGTTGTTTAGTAATGAACTTGTTTTTGTTTTCAGATGCTGTCGTCTTCCTCCTCATCCAGTCAGCTGTCGCAGCTGGGAGCCAGTTTATACGCCCCACAGAGTAAGATCAACACTCAGATCCAGTGAGGAAGTGTAAGCGTCATTGCTGAAGGTTTTATGGTTTTCTTTAAAGCGCTGCCTCAGCGCCGACATGTCACCCCGGCCTCCATGTAAAATCTCTTCAGCATCAGCAGATTTTCATGAATCTCTCCAACCTCTTTGCTCTGCTTGGCTCAGATTAGCATAAAACCTTTTAGTTTTATTCTCTAAGTTGAACACAGAAGCTTCATCTTGTGTGTTTCCGTCTCTCCCCGCGGCTGCAGGCGCTCTGGGTTTCCCCATCCGTGGCATCAACAGCAGCGCGGCGCCGCAGCTCAGTCGAAGCTCGCTGACCCAACCCGCCAGCCAGCTCTCCAATCACACCAGTACTCCCAACTCCGGCCCGCTGCACACGCCCTCGTCGCCCAACAGGTTCGCCCCTCGTGTTTGTTTTTACTGTCATGATTTGGTTTTTCTGTGTTTTAGTTGTTCTGTTGTTTAGAAAACAGCCTGAACTTTTAAAATGTTGAACTGAATCTTGTTGCTTCAGTGAATTTATTATTTTAATTTGGTTTCATGGTGGAGTAGAAACAGAAATTAAAGTTTATGATTTGTTTTTCTTTTCTTATTAAAAATTAACCTAATTATGTGTTTATTTATGTCTTTCATTGTATTTCTAATATTACATAAAAAAGACTTAAGTGGTTAAATGGAAAAATCTGCAGAAAATACAAATTTTATGCAGTTGATCGATTTCTAAAATAATCCCTCGTTTTTCTGTCTCCTGTTTTATATTATATTAACTATAATATAGATCCTGAAATAATAAACACAGAATCTGTTTCTTTAACTGTAGTTTAAACATCATGATGATGTTTGGTTTGATGAATGTGACGTTTTCCCGGCTCTTCCCTGTGCAGGGCCTCCATCATGCCCCTAACCAGCAGCCGCAGCGTTCTGAACCACAACCAGCAGGTGGGCGGTCCCACGGGGCAGACGGGCGGAGGAGAGCGAGGCGGCGGCGGCGCAGGGCGGAGCGGCACCATGGGGAGTCCCAGCAGGTCGTCTCCCAGCATCATCGGCATGCCCAAGCAGCAGGCGCGGTTCTCCTTCAACAGGTTCTCCTGACGCCATCATGATCTGAAATCCTCTCTGTTTGTCTGGACTGTTTCTCTAGAGACGTTACGACATTTTGTTTTCAGCTGATCTGTAGAAACTCACTGAACCAAAGCTGGTCACTTTAAAGTGATTAAAGCGTAAGTCGAGCGTAAAATCCTTTATAGGTTTTTAATGTACAGCGATTCTGACTTCTTTATTTATTCAATTAATGACTCATTTATTGTTGAAGACATAAAAATCATCTCATTATAGTTCAAGTGATTTTAGGTTGTTTTTTCTTTTATTTTCTCCTGTTGGCAGAAGGTTTGGACACCACTGATCTAACTGAACTTCTGCTTATTATTAATGTAATTTGAACACAAAATGCTGAAAACCTGATTCTAGTTTTTATAAAACTTTGTGTTTTAGGAACCACCAACATTTTCCTATCTGCAGAACATCTTCTGCTTTATTCTCTTATTGTCTTTTTCTCCCTTTTCTACTGGCTGATTTTTTTTTTTAAGTTAAGAAGTTCATCTTTTTTTTCTTTTATCTAAAAGGAATCCAGGCTTCAACATGAGCAACTCCTTAACCAGCAACATTTTCAACGGCACAGGTACAAAACATGAATAGATTAGATTTCAGAGTCAGTAATAAAAGTAAAAGTTGGTAGAAACGACGTTTGAAGCCAGTTTGTTGTCTCTGCTTCTCCAGACGGCAGTGAGAATGTGACGGGGTTGGATCTGTCCGACTTCCCGGCGTTGGCGGACCGGAGCCGGAGAGACGGGAGTTCGAACCCGACCCCGCAGCTGAACCCGCTGGCCGGCCGGGCGCCCTACGGTAACACACAGACGATACAGAACATCCGTACGAGCATGCAGCTTTTTATTTCACTACTGCAAACTGTCAAATGACCTTTCCTGATTTCATTTGTGTTTTTGTCTTCCTGTAATTATTACATAAACGTAAAATTTGAATTGCATTTAATATTTAGTGTCTTGATGCTGTTCATGGGTTGTTTTATATTCAAACAGATGCTTGAAATCATTGAATTTCTGTATGAAGTCCTTGAAAGTGCTTGATTTTAAACTGCACAGTTTTGTAAAGTGAAATGTAACATTTGGAAAAAGTTATTTACAATTTAAATCAGATATTTACATGCACTAATAAATGACAGATTGTTCTTCTCACTGTTTGAAGTTAAATCAGACTAAACTTTCCTCATTAGAATGATTAAAATTATTACTTTGTCTCTGCTGTAGAATGTTGAGTAATGTCACAAGATGTTATTAATAACAGTAATAAATTATGTTATATAATAGTAAATTAAATCTCTTTTTCAGTTAATTTATTTGATGCTCGAAAAGTTTGAATAGTGAATTTTTCTGTGTGAAAAGTGAACGAACCCTGCATATAGTTATGGATCAGGCTCTGTTTTTGTTCTTCCCAGTTGGCATGGTAACCAAGCCATCCAGCGAACAGTCGCAGGACTTTTCAATTCATAATGAAGATTTCCCAGCTCTCCCTGGTCCAAACTACCAAACTAAAGATCCCAGCAGCGACGACAAAACGGTCTGAACTCTTCAGTTAGGATGAGCTCAAGATTCCCAGCTACTTCCTTTCTGAGTTTTTGCTCTCTGCCATTTCCGAGCAGAACCTGAACTCGTCGGGAAAGACGTCTTCGAGCGCCGACGGTCCCAAGTTCCCCGGCGATAAAAGCTCGGCTCCGAGCAACAACAACCAGCAAAAGAAAGGCATCCAGGTTCTTCCCGATGGTAAGAAACTCCTCATTCCTCCCCACCGAGCCGCTGCTGCAGTCCATCTCCTCATTAACGCTGCGTCTCAGGCCGAGTGACCAACATTCCCGTCGGCATGGTAACGGACCAGTTCGGAATGATCGGCTTGTTGACGTTCATCCGGGCGGCTGAGACGGATCCCGGCATGGTTCACCTAGCGCTGGGCTCAGACCTCACCACACTGGGCCTGAACCTCAACTCACCTGAGTAAGACGAACACACACACACACACACACACACACACACATTAAATTGAAACTTCTGGTGTGACAGTAGGTGTGTGTGTGTGTTTCTGTCAGGAATCTGTATCCTAAGTTTGCGTCTCCGTGGGCGTCGGCACCGTGTCGGCCGCAGGACATCGGTGAGTTTCCGTGACAACAAACCTGTGATTATTGTAAATGTGCTCAAATTATAACTGAAAATATTTAACTAACATTTTGTTCATTCAGCATCTTTAGTTATTTATTAGCACGTTTTAGTGTTCTTCCAGCGTTTTGCAGAATCAGTTCTAAATTCTTCGGTTCGTCTCTGCAGACTTTCACGTCCCGTCAGAGTATCTAACCAACATCCACATAAGGGACAAGGTACGCAGCAAAACAACTCAAAGTCATTGTTTAAAACCTGTCAAAATGTCTTAGATTTGTATAATCTGCATCTTTATGACCGGTTTCCTTCTGTTTGCAGCTAGCAGCCATCAAGTTGTCTCGGTACGGTGAAGATCTGCTGTTTTATCTCTACTACATGAACGGAGGAGATCTGCTCCAGCTGCTGGCTGCAGTAGAACTGTAAGGCCGCCGTCCTCTGCTGGGATCCCAGCCAGCCTGGACGCTGTGAACTGACCCGCATGTCTGCCTTTCTGTGTCCAGTTTTAACCGGGACTGGCGGTATCATAAAGAGGAGCGGGTTTGGATAACGCGGGCGCCTGGGATGGAGCCCACGTTAAAGACCAACGCCTACGAAAGAGGGACCTACTACTTCTTTGATTGTCTCAACTGGAGGAAGGTTGCCAAGGTGAACCAATAATGAGGCTTAAAGTATTTTATATGTACTTCCAGGTTACATGCAGTAAACTGGGTTTGTTTTTAAGACTGGAGTAACTTTATTTTATGATTACACAACATTCATTTTATTAGTTTATCATCTTTGTGTGCCTCAAATCTGGCTAAATATTTCATAACACTAACTCTTACTGATATCTTTATATAACATTTGAGATAATATTTTACTATTCCAGTAACTTTTCTACTGTAACTAACCTAATTTTGGTTAAAAATGTCCCCAGATTTCCTGTTTAAGCGCTCCAGGAGCGTTACCATGTAAGCTAAAAAATTAGCTAGGCTAACCTTAGAACACTAGTTCCGCTAATGTTAAAGCGCTACACCAGGGGTCCCAAAACTTTTTCCTGTGAGGGCCACATAACCTTTCCCTTCTCTGCTGGGGGGCCGGAGTCAGTTTGTAACAGAAAAAGTGTGACGATTGCAGGAGCCTAAATGTAAAAATGTATTGTTTTCCAGAAAGCACAATCAAATAACCCTCTCTGGGTTCTGCACAGAACAAAAGTCAGGAAATAAATAACACTATTTATGAAATAAATATGTATTTTCCGGACTATAAAGCGCAGAAATCTCTGCCGCTCCAGGTTTTCCACAGCGATGCAGCAGCAGCAGAGAGAGTCGGACACCTAAAATTTGAGTCATAACAGGTCAATTGAAAATCACATTTATTACGGTTGAAAAAGAAAAAGTTGCCAAGTTTATATTTAACTGAACTGATTACGGTAGTTTCCGAACGGTAACTGTAACCGTAAAAGTGCTGATCCTTCCTGTCTAAATGAAAATGGGCGCTTTCTTCTTCTTCTTTAGATTTCAACAGCAGCTTGCATCCATTATTGTTGCACTACTGCCACCTACTGGATCCTAATATCTATACCTCAAATTCTCATAATGTTCCCAGTATTATTTAAAAAATGAAAAATCTTCTTTTTCCCCTCAATGCTATTTAACTGATCAACAACATCCTCAAATTTTAATTCCCTATTAAAACCTAATTGCGTTTTAATGGGTTTTAATGGGTGCTACGGCCCGCGGATTCGGCCCGCGGGCCGTAGTTTGGGCACCACTGTGCTACACCAGGATGGTATTTAGTGGAACCAAATGCTAAAACACTAAACTGTTTAAAAGACTTCAACCCTCGAGCGCCAATTTTATTTTGATGTTATAATTTAAATATCCAATAACGAACTTAGTTTTTCCATTTAAACTGAAAGTTTGCAAAACAGCCAAGAAAATTGGCACTTTGGAATTTGTCCAGAAAAATGATTTTAGGGGAAGCTAAGTGGCTAAATGTTTTCAAAGATAGCAAAAATGATAAAGCATTAAACAAATGTATTCCGGTCTCCTGTAACTTTTAGATGTGTCTCAACTTCAACACAACTGAGTCAAATAATGACATCATTAGCATCACTCTGGAGAACCTGACTGCACTTAGGAGGTGATTCAGCTGTTGGACCAGGGAGACATCTAAGAGTTGCAGGACACCGGCCCTCGAGGACCAGGATTGCCCAGCCCAGAGTCACATTCACCCAGTCGCACTAACACACAGTTTGGGGTTAAGTGCTCAAGGGCACATCGACACGTGGCAGGAGGAAGCTGGAATTGAACTGACAACCTTCTGATCACAAGACAACCACTCTTCTCACAGAGCCACAGTTGCCCCCAACCATAATTAACCAGAATCATCCTATAGGTGCCTTATATGCATGTGAATCAGAAAACTGAAGATTTCTAATTCAGCCTTTTTACTGTTTCAGATCAACATGAGTTCATCTGTCATGACTAAACCTGTCATAATAAGCAATAGATCAATTAATTGCATGATAAATTAAAATGAGATCCATAATTTCCATTTGCATGCTGATTTGTTTAGTTTGTTTAACGGTTAAAGAGATGCTGCCCTTTAAGATCATTTGTCACACAGTACAAAGTAGTTGGTTTGCAGGGGGTTTTGTTTTTGTAAAAATGCTGACTGGCAGTTTTGCCTTATTTGTTTTGTTCTGAGTCTGTTGATTAGTATTTTTGAAGGCCAGTTTTCTTCCTAATCCCTTTTTGTTTTGCATAAATTAGATATTTACCTTTGCATTTTATTTGTGTTTATCATTATATTCATTGAAAATGTTTTAAAAACATCATCATCACATTAATTTCTGGGACATTTTATGGTTCATTAGCAGCATAAAGTGTTTAATCTTTAACTCTGACTCAGAGTGAAGTGAGTGAATCTCACTGCAGCGTTTGATTCCTTGTTTTCAGGAGTTTCATCTTGAATATGACAAACTAGAAGAGCGACCTCATGTTCCCTCCACTTTCAACTACAATCCTGCCCAGCAGGCCTTCTGATTGGCTCTCCCTCCTTCCTGACTGCCTGCCATTGGCCCTCCTGGCTCTTCAGTCCCGCCCCTGGAGGTTTTCCCTCCTCCGCCACTCACATGAATCTGGCCTGTAAGGACTCAGGACGGTGCCCACCTCTCTGACAGACTTCATCATTTTACCTTTTTCTCTTTTATGTTTGTCTTTTACCTCATTTCTGTTTTTTGTTTTATTCCTGCTTCTTCTCCATGACTTGTTTTGGTCTGATGAGAGAAACAGACAGAGCTGGTAACAATTGTCCATCTGGTCGACTCACACACTGACTGTTGTTTTCTAAAGAAGCTTTTATGGAGAAACAGGTTTTAACAGAGAAAACTGGGTTTACTCGCCCGTCAGGATGGAGAATTTTTCACTCTGTGGTGCAGAAGAAGCTGAAAATATTTTTCATTTTTACCAGAATTACAGATCAGGACACACATCACCACTCAGTGGGCAATCAGGAGACAAAATGCAATGTACATTGTAGCACTATTTCATAATAAAAGAGAAAATATATATATTTTTTCTGTTTTCTTGATGTTATGTAGAGAACTCAGAAGCGCCACTTTAACTGTAACGGGTTGGTTTGTGTTTCCTGAAGCATTTATTTTTATTGTTTAGCAAACTCAGTTATTTACATCAAAACGACGTTTTTTATTGTCAACAAATCACAACCAAAAAACTAACATTTAAAACTCCTGTGGTTTTAAAACAGCAAAGTCTTCATAAAGGTGTGTAGTTTTAAAGCAAATCTTAGTTTTTTCTAAGGTTTTATTTAAACAGCAGATAAAAAAAAACCTAAGATGTTTGAAACGGAAACAGGCAAAAACAGTCAATAAAACTAACAAAAAGTTCAATTTAATATAAATAAGAATATTGATCATGGAGATTTTTTTTTCCTTTTTCCAAGGAGAAAATAAAAAAATTATACTTAAATGGAGAAAAAAATAAACATCCACTTGTTTATAAATATTTAAAGGCTCTAGATTCTGATTTGGGCAAAATAATTTATTCAGTTTCTCTTAAAAAGCCATCAAAATCCTTTACTTTTCTCTAAGAATCTGACCACTAACAGCAATTTTCATATAATCAGATATTTCTGCTGGAGTAGCCCCAGAGTTGGCTGAAGCTAGCAGCCATTTTGTAGCATTATTGAACATTTTGTTTATCTGATATAAAAACAGCCAAAGAAATGTCAGACAGTAAAAACCTGCTCTGATTTTACTGTTAAATTAACAAGCTTAGAGTTTTTAAATGTTTATAATATTTATCTTCAAATGAACTGAGTTATTTTGATGCAGGACAGACATCAGCTTCTAATAACCCATTAATGGAGGCTCTAATGTCCCTTCTGGATGTTTCCCTGTTTCCTAACATCGTTTGGTTTTTATGATAAAATGTACCAAAAATCAACAGAATCGTCTGGAAGTTTGTCCGAAATAAAAGCTGCTTAAAAACCTGATTTTAGAGAATATTTTAAACTTGTTTCAAGTGTGATTTTGTGCATTTGTTGACAGTAAAAGAACAGCGTTAAACCTCTTACCTCTGTTTGTTTACCTATAAAGGAAGCTTTTAGTTCAGATTGTTCTGGGCTGAAATGGAAACGGCAGCCTCTCTTCAGGTCACAGTCAGCTCTGACCTTTACTTTCACTTTTCTTCTATTTTATCCAAACATCCATGTTTGTTTTTCCATTCCTCTTTGTTTTTATTCCCCTGCTACATTCATCCTCTTCCCCCCCAGAAGCTACTCTGACTTTTTGGTTTTCTTGCTAAAATCTTCATGATTGTGTTTTCCTGGTTTGGGACCACTTCATCTGAAGGAAGCATGTCATTTTTACCTTTTAGAGCAGCTTTTTAGAGGTGCTAACTGAGGTGGATTTATTGTTGTTGGAGTCGGAGCAGCTGCTTCCACCTGCCATCCTGCTCAGCTAATTTACAGCTGGCTGTAATTAGTGGATGGAGACAAAAACCCAACTCAGACTGTCTGCAAGAAAACCAAACCAAACTCCTTCATTTTTTTACTTTACATTCAGTTCCCTTAAACTCCCTCCAGGAGGCGCCACTGTGCCCTGTGTGTGTATTCTGAATATATATTCATGACACCAAGGCAGCAGAACGAAAGAAAGACAAATTGACCCCAAACAAGGAGACCGGCCTCTGAATGATGCAATATGAGACTTCCTGTTATGTCGGTCGCCATGACAACAGCTTGGTCATGCCACAAGCAACAAGCCAAGGACACGCCCACAGACCCATGTGACCTGTCTGAGGAGATTTGATTGGAGGACTTAGCCGTTGGCTGTTTTATCAAATATGGCAGCTAGTGTTTTAATAGGGAAAAAAAAGAATAAAATAAATATTCTGGTAATGAAACTGAACGCCGAGTCCAGACTGATTCTTTCTGGTTGTTTACTCACAACCGTAACGTTGGCTGTTAGATTTGTTCGTTATTTGGAATTTTGTGTCAGTTTTCTGACATTTTGATTCATTCATTTTCAGTTTTTTTTCTTTTGGTCATCCATCAACAGTTTGGGTTTATTTTGGGTTTATTTCCTCAAGATGAAGAGGGAAATAGTTTTTCTAACATATTTCATTTGTTTGTTTAAGTTTTCTGTTTAAATACCATCAGATTCAGCTCTGATGTTTTAAACGGGTTTGGTAGTTCTCCTGACTTCACGATTATCTGTGAGATTTTATTTGAACTTTTGCTGCTTTTTTATTCAGTTTCAGACCAGGAACCAATAAATCTATATATATTGAGCCACTTTACTCCGGTATAATTCAGGCTCTTATTTTGAAGAGATGAATAAATGTTGTACCTCTGAATGGGGTCCATCAGCTTTTACAGTCCTAGGAGACATATCTGCCTCCAGTCCAGCTAAATAAGACTTTAGATCTGCAAATGTTACAAGATTTTATATTTTTGTTTGTTTGTTTATTTTTACAGTGTCCTAACTTTAAAATCAGTTATTTTATCTTTCAGTGGGTCAGGATTAATTGATGACAGTTCGTCTATCAGCTCTATTTCTAATTTTTAAATATTTCCTGCAGGACAGTGTTTGTCCACAGGAGGGCAGCATAACCCTAATGAAATTTAAACAAGCAGGAAATCAGATGCTCTGGAAAAGGTTTGTTTAGGACACTTTATTATTGTGTTTATTTGAAAACTTTATGAAGTTTTTGATAATAGAACTCATCTTGGCTGAATACATGAAGGTCCAAGTTGAATCAAGATTTTTTTTTCAGTTAATTGATTTACTGCAGATTAATGTTTGATGAGTTAAGAAGGATTTCAATGATCGAGAATTTAAAACTAAATTTATATTATTTGCAATTTTTGATTAAAACTAAATCTCTCAGTCTCTGCAGTTTCATGTCACCACCTGTAGAGGTCCTCATTTATCTTTGTCGGCTTCCCCAGCAGCTGCCCAGTGTTTCCAGTCAGATCACTTCTTCAGGTTTCTGTCTGGACTCTGAGGTTTACGTCCTCTGGCTCAGAGAGCGAGTGATGATCTCAGAGTGTGAGGATTAAATATTTAACGTAGCAGACTTTACAGCAGCTGTTAAATTCACTTTGAGACCAACCAGCCGAACGTGGCGGATTTAATCAACCGTGAAAATGAGATGTTGAGTTCTGATCATTTATTTTAAATATAACTTGTTCCTCCAACACGTGACGATGTAAAAATAATTTGCCTGTACAGAAGTTATGCAACCAACAAACTGATCTAAAAAAAAAAAGTGTAGCAGTGTGAGAGTGGGCGAATGAAGCAAATTAAAACTTCACTTCAGTTAATTAGCTCATTTCTTCTTTTTTTTATTGAAGCAACAACAGACATCATTAGCTCACGCAGAGTGAGTCAGTTTCCCCTGCAGAGAAACAAGACATCCATCTTTAGATGCTCAAATCATTTCTTCTGTCTTAAATATTTTCACATTAGTTGCTGACGTCCATCCCTGATAGCAGCCTTCATCCCTTCGTCTCCAAACAAAAAGCTGTTTCTATGAGACATCTCATTCTCTAGGTCATGATCCACGCAGGAAACCAACAAGCACACAGAGCTAGCTTTGAGTTAGCAAGGCTGGATAATCCCAAAAATATCCCAAAGGCTCCACCAAACTCCCACAGTCCCATCAGAAACAGTAAAGATCTAGTCCACTGATCCTCAACCAGGTGAAGGAATCAAGTCTCGCCATCAGCATCATAACAATCAGTTTAAATCAAAACATCATTCAGTATGAGTTCAAGAAGCTTCAGTTCCTGTGAATTAATGTGTGCTGAGCCATGACTTTTTCCAGCTGAACAGAAACAAAACTGAAGTTACTGAGAGGAAACAATCTACAGTCAGCAAATTCAGTTATTTCAGCTAGAAACTAGAGATTAGGCCTGAAATCTGGATCTAAACCTTCAGAGCCACATAAAAACAGTTACAAAGTTGGCCTTCTATTACCTGAAGAACATCCCCAGTATTACAGGATTAATATCCCAGCAAGATCTAGAGAAATTCATCCATGAGTTTATCTTTCAGGTGTTTCCAGATCCAGAACAGTGCTGCTGGAGTTCTGACTAAAACCAGGAGGATAGAGCATAGCATCGATCATCATTTTGATGAAGACTTAACAAAATCTAAAGTTTATTGCTTGTTTCATAATTGTACTATATTTTTATGGTGTAAAGCTCTTTAACTGCCTTGTTGCTGAAATGTGTTGTTGTTAAACTTGACTTGTAAAGACACTTCAGCATCGCGGCGCCACCACTGCAGAGCTTGTTTATTATTGGCAACAACTGAGACGAGAAAGGCGAAGAGAGGAGCGAAGAAAAACCTCTGGAACAGATGTGGGAGGAAGTTTGATGACGGACAGCATTTATTTCCTCTGATGAATCCTCCTGGTGATTTTTGAACCTCTGAAGAACCAAATGTCTAAACTTTGCTGCTTTTCTTTAACTTCTTCTAACAATCCAGGTGGAGCTTCCTGTTGAGAAAGTGTCCAAGTAAGTAAATATTTAACATTTATAGCACCTTTCACAAGTCAGAAACTACAAAAATAAAACGGTGTACATGTGACATAAAACCAAAATAAAAGTAACTAAAAGCCAATTTGAACAAATGTGTCCAACTCCCTACAAAAGAAAACTAAAATGGGTCAAATATAAATCAACAAAAGAAATAAATGATGGAAATATCTGAAATATGACAAATTTTGTAATGAAATCTTAAATTTTTTTATGTAATCTATGAAAAAAAAGTAAACTTTTGACCCTGATTTGTACATCATTAAAAAGTGGAGGTGAAAGGAAGCTGAAAAGTCTCCAGCCTGAAACTATCAAACTGCTGCATCACTCTGACAGAGCTCCAGGCTGCAGCGTCGCCTCCATCTTTTTGGATTTTTCCAGCCTGTCAGTCGCTGTTGATGGAGGGATTTCCAGCCAAATGTTTCCTCTGCTCCAGCCATGCTTGCTTCTGTTTTTCCTGAACAGAAGGAGCAAATATTGTGCAGCTCACACCCAGTTCCACTTTAAGCTGAGGTCCCTGGTTTGAATTGTCTGATGGTTCTGCTGTGCACCGACATGTGGGCCGGGTTCTCCTGCTCCGAATCCCGTTATTATTTCTAATCTTTTGATCTCCAGAGATGATGATAATCCCGCCACATGCCTCCCTGATTACCGCCGCCGTGGATTGACTCGGCTGTTCAGAGCTCCGGGCTTTTTGCAGAGACGACACCAGCAGAGGTTGCTAAGGTGATCCAGGCGGTTCTGTTCGGACCCTGCAGATTTCTGTTTACAATCACTGAGATCAAACGGATCCAGGTCCTTCCTGCAACTTTTAGATGCGTCCTAAACGTTTCCTCCTGATCAGATGAATGTCTCATCAACGGCTGGAAAAATTTTAAAAATGACATCATGAAAAAGTTCAATTTATGAAACTCATTTGTTGTCATTTTGATGATTCTGGCTTACAGGTAAAGAAACCACAAATTCAGAGTCTCAGATAATAAGAATATGAGATCAGATCAATAAAAATTGATATCTTAGCCGAAATGCCAGGCTTCTGAAAAATGTGTTTAAGTTTTATGTGTCAATCAATTAAGAAATGTAATCAAATTAATCACAATTAACTTGTTTTTATAAAAAGTTTGAAAAAATGTTTTGATTCAAACCAAACATCTCAGTTTTCAACTCTAGTTTCTGTTCAAGGTTGCCATTATCCTGGTTATTAGTGCATTTTTTCCCTCCACTTAACTTTCTATGAACATGTGTTTTCTTTTCAATAATATTTTAATTTTCTGGGATTAAAAATTGAGAGTTTTATTCTCTTTAAGCCAGAATTGTTGAAATAAGAAATAAACACCTGAAATATTTCACTCTGTTTCTGAAACGAAGGACAGAAAATCTAGAACTTTTTCATGAGTCTAAGTTTTGAGACGATTCTGAGTCTCTTTCAGCTGGACAGAGCTGCTCCAGGTCCAAATGTTTTACTATCAGCTCATGTCTCATTGGAAGAAGTGATGTTTGTTTTAGAGAAGGCGGACATTTTTCACCCAGGAGTCGTTACAAACCGAAGGTGACTCAGACAGAAGAGCGGCCTCACCCAGAGCGATCTTTTTATTCCTTTACACTCTCAGGTCTCCTCAGAGCTGGAAGGACCGGAAATCGATCGGATCTCAGTCAGCTCATTGATCACTGGGTCCGTGAGGAACATTTTAGGTGGCTGTTTGCATCTCAAACTGCACACACAGGGAAACCCACAGGAAATAAAACCCAGGCAGACAAACTTTCATCAATAAACGGAATAATTAAAATAAATTTAATGAAGAAAATATAACTACTCATCTCCGTGGTTTAGATGAATGTTTTTAAAAGTAACATTGCAGTGCTGTTAGGAAATACTCTGTCAAACCTAAATGTTTAAAGGCATCAAACTAACTTTGTTAGTTAAATACAAAATGCAGTTTTCAAATGATGATTTCATTTGTTCAAGGAGAAAAAAGACCAAACCAACCTGGAAGTATGAACAGTAATCACTCACCTGATGTGAAGTCTCTTCTTGAGTTCAACTGAGTTCAGTTTCACCAGAAATTTACCTTATTACCTGTTAAATCAGTGAAATCTTTTAAGTAGAACATGTTGCAATGTACTCCTATTTTAAAACAACATCTAATTCAGATCAAATTCAAAAGCACTTCATTAATCCCAGAGGGAAATTAAATGCAGCCTATTTTCATATTTGTTACAATAGTGTGGTTTATAGCGCCACCTGCTGACAACACATTCTAAACATGGTTTACAAAAAGATAGTTTTTCACCTCAAGTTTTGACTAGAAGTAGGTCACATTTGTTTTCTGTGCTCTCAATAAACTAAGTAACAACATCTTTATTCGTGGCTCATCACAGCCGTCCCTTATGAAGAATGAGGTGTAAAAGAGTCCAGTGTGTTTCTGAGCGAGACTGATGTGCTCTTCCTCCACTAAGAGGCTTATCTCATGCAGCTTGTAACAGTGAGAGAACAACAAGCAGCCAGCGGCGTAATAAAACTCAGATCTGGATTGAATCATCAGGCTGCCGGAGCGAGCGAACATCACTACAACAGGAGAGAGAGGAAGGTGAAACCATAGAAACTGTCACACTGCTGCACCATGTGACCAGGAGTGTCAACACCTGAACCTGTGAGAAGGTCAAGCTCAGACATGAACTGCTGGCAGCAGAGTCTTCACCAGGGAAAGCTTTGCAAAAGTTATTCTTCCTCTTAAAAAAAAATCCCACATCAGTCACATAACAACAACTAGCTTCCATGTATTTGGATTTAATGTGACAGATCTGCACAAAGTCGAGCAAAATAGTGAAGAGGAAAGAAATTTGTTGTTTTTTGTTTCTTTTGCTATAAAAATAACTCTTAAAAGTGTGGCATGTATTGTTGAATTTAGGCTAAAAAGTTGAATTATGGTCTCATCAGAGCAGAGCAAGGGGATAAAACGATATTAGATCTTGAAGGACTAGAATGTGTTGAGGATTTGACAAAGCAAAGATAATCTATGAAGCTAATCATGTTCTCGTCTGTAGCTGGCCTGAATAAGTTAATGTTTTTAATGGTCACCGTGCACTAATATTCAGTAAGTGTGACAGTTTAAAATGGAAAGTAAAACGATAATTAATTAAACACGTTATTAAAAATTCCGTTTTTTAATCATCCCTCAAACGCACCTACTGATTAGCACAGAAGCAGAAGTAACGGGTAGAGAGAGTTTAGCGGGCCGGGCATATTTCGGCAACAAATACTTAAAACAGCCGGGTTTGAACTTTTATCGGGACCAGAAAGACGTTATGAAAATGCTTCAGTTTTCACTACAAACAGGGGGAACTACAGCTCAATCTGCAGCAGCTAACTGCTAATGCTAAGTAAGTTACCTTTTCCCCGGATGTTTGTTTGTTGTGTTCAGGATGTTCAGGTTTGATAGTTTGGGTTGTTACTAGTTTTGGCTTTCAACACTGTAGCTAAATGTCTGCTTATTTATTTAAATGATGTCAGTTTTGGTCCAACATACTTAAACATCAGCGTCTATTTTGTGGTCTGTTAGCTAAATGAACTAATACAACTTCCCCCAGGCCTTCATAATAAAAGCTTAACGTAAATTAAGTTCTTGTTAGATTTTAAACAGCGTATTTGTGTTTTAATGTTGGTTGCAGTATATTTAATATAACACAGAAATCATTCTGCGTGGTTAATATGAATGTAATAAAAATAAAAATATTTATTTTCTGTGACAGGAAATAACTCAGCACCTCATAAGATAATACAGCGCAAAAAAAGTTTTAATTTTGGGGGGAAACGCAATTTATTTGATTTTTACCCGAAATAAATTAGGTCAAAAATTATTTTTACCCTGTGTAATGATGTATGCACACATCTTTATTTACTTTTCCACAGATTCTTTATCAGAGTCAAGTTGTTGCTCTTGCTTTGTTGCTCCGAAACATTCTTATTGCTTATCGCTTTAAACCGAAATCTACCAATGGTTTAGGTCTGAACTTAGTATACATGTTCTCCGATATGTAGACTGTTAGTATCTTGTGTAAAAAATTTTCTCAGACGGGGAAAAATATTAATCTATTGTTTGTCCTCCAATATAGCGAACAGGAAGTTTTGGAAATCACCAGACTCTTTCAGCTTAAAAGCACTTATTTCTGTCGTTGATAAATGAGTGAAATCTTTATTAAAACCTAAGATTTTTTAAATCTTCTTCATACACTAGTTGATTTGGTTACTTTAACATTTATAAAGATGCATCCAGTGAATTAAGATTTCGTTGAACAAATGTTAAAGTTGTAAGTTTGAGAAAATATAAAAGTAAAACATTTTTCTAGGTTGTCGTCAGAACGTTTTTGTGATGTTTTAGAAGCAAACAGAGTGAAAGTCAGCCGGAGAGAGAGGACGGGGATGGGAGGAGGGCAGATTATGGAAATCTCAGTAAATAGATGCAACAGAAAATGGAGAGATGGTGAGGGGGTGAAGGATGGAGGGAGAGTAAATAAAACGGACTCAGAGTCTGAAAGCAGCCGCTGATTAAACTCAGGCTGTGAGCAGCAGCCGCTTCTCTTTCTCATCTTCCTCCTTCCCTCCGCGTTTCAGCCACCCATCCCCGCTTCCTCCTCTCCATGCCGGCGGAGGTCTCCGCGGGGCTGCCATGGCGAAGATCCGGGTGTCGTACGAGTACTCCGAGGCTGAGGACAAGAGCATCCGGCTGGGTTTGTTCCTGATCGCCTGCGGGATTCTCAGCCTCTTCATTCTGGGCTTCTGCTGGCTCAGTCCGACGCTGCAGAGCCTGCAAAGCAAGCCGGCCAACTGCACGGTGAGCCTGGCGGTGAGCTGCGCTGAGCTCCGGTGGGGTCAGAACCGCGGACCGAATCCGCACCGCGCTGAAATTATACCGGTTAAAGCGATTAATCGCGCTGCGGGTTATTTATGTTACTAATACAGTTTTAGTTTTGAATAAACTTTTTTGGTAGATTCAAAAATGCACTTTGAAATAAAATATATTTGCTACTTTTTTTTTAGTCATCTGGTCCAGTAAGAGTTTGATTTAGTATGTTAATTATGTTTGGGAGCCCTTAACGGTGCAGTATGCATCTATTTGCATTAATTTTACGATGTTATGGATGCAGACTCTGAAGCTTGGTCGATAACCCATAAAACAGTACATTTAAATGTGTTTTATCGTGGTTTACTTTGGGGATAACTTCATGGTGCCCAGAAGTAGCAAGGAAAGCCATGAATGATTAAGAACTGCACCACACAGTTTTTATTGGCAGTCATTTCCATTTTTTATTATTTATGTTCACAGTTATGTTTTTGCCGGTCACATATTTTACAAATTATATTGATCCTTTTTTAATTGTAGCTGAAGTTTCCAGTTTTATCTAACAGCTTTGTGAGTTGTAACATGCTGTGCATTCACAGCTGATATTCCATTTAGTTGTTGAAAGTGGGTTATTCTCCTCCGCTCTCTGACACCAGCAGGGTCAGATGAGGTTGTTTGTGAAAGTCCCAGTAGATGGGACATTTCTGAAACAGTCGGTCCCGTCCATCTGGTACCAGCAATACATCACATTCAGTCACTTAAACCCCATTTGTTCTGATGTTTGGTTTGAACTTCAGGAAATCAGCTCTGCTAGCTGCAGCATAGCAGAGATCTAGGGGGTGTGAAACGGAGGGTGATTGACAATGCTAAGCCCCGCCTTCTGGCTGTGATTGGTTGTTTTTATTTAGCACTGAGAGACAGCAGAGGAGCTTGGTTTAATTTTTTTCTTCACACATTATTTGTCTCTTTTCAAACTGTCACAACATAGATAGATTCAACAAATATGTTAAAGATATATAATTTTAATAAAAGATAAAAAACATCAGCTTTAATATGACCAGCATGTGTGATACTGTTTAGATTCCAACCTGTTTGTAATGACCAGTTAATTCCTCTAACAGTGAAGAAGGCTGTAGTGATCAGATGTTGCTCAGTGTTGATCAAGTTGATGCAAAGTGATCAGTGGAACATGATTGATCTGATCTGACAGGATCTATAACGCTGAGCTGTCACTCATCATCCAGGGAAGCTTGGTGCATCAAAACCTCACTGACTGCACAGTTTAATTACATTCATTAATTTTAGTCCAATCAGTTTAATGATAAATTAATAGGGTTTGTATCAAATTCAACTCAAAACAGTTTAATTTACTATACTACTGTCCATTCACAGGGAGTTTTATGCCCAGTTACAGTAAATATTATATTGAAGTATAATCATCTGGCTACGCCTTGACTGAACTGAATCATTGACTCTACAGAAATGTAGTCATCCTGCAGTCCAGTTGCTACAGAGATGCTCTGTAAACTCAGTCTATTTAAAACCGTCTGAGGTAATTACACCATTTAGATCCAGATCTGCAGTTTCTGAGTTTTTATGTCATTTTAGGACTTCAGAGTCTGGTTACATGTCAGAAAAAAACGCATGTTAGTCAAATTACTGAAATTTATCTAGTTTTTCTACATAAAGAAACTTCAGCACACTTTTGTTGTTTGAGGAGAAAGTGTGACACCAGCTGCTGAGTGAACCCTGCTCTAATTAAAGTGCTGGATAAGAAAATACAATATTCTCAAAATCAAGTTTTGTTTAATACTGTGACTACTGGCTTTGGGTTTTTTCAATTTTTTTAAAATCCTGCAGTGTAAATCTATACTTGCATAACTGGCTACGTTCACACATCAGGTGTTGAGGTTCAATTCCAATTTATTGCTGAAATCTGACTAATTTTTCTGTCTGATTTCGATCATATTTAATTATACAAACTTCTTTGCAAACCTTTTACATCCCCAAACGTTGATGTCACGCAGCAGCTCGTTGTTTCTAGAGCTAATATTGGACGCCACAGTTTATGGATCGATTTGAAGGTTGTTGAGAAATGGAAGCCGACCGTATCAACGCAAAATCATAAGAAGACAAAGATTTGCTTCAGACATTGTTTATGTCTGAATTTATCGCGTCTGGCTTCTTCTGGTGCCGAATTATTACGCTTGACTGACATCAATGACATAAAAGGTGGATAAAATGAGACGTGATCATTCAGACTACAGAGGATTTGAAAACTATTGGATACATATGAAATTTAATATCACAGATGAAAGTGGCACAAATCAGATTTTTTTTTTTTTTGTGGTGAAAGATCAGACGGCCACTGAAAAAGTCAAATATAAAATGGGGGGGGAAAATTGTATCTGCATTTTCCTGCTGTGTGGATGCAGCTTTGTGGTCTATAGACTTGAAATCAAGATGTATAATAATGACAACAATACATTATATTAGACAGTATTTAGCTGTCTTGTTTCTGTCATCTTTTTACAGTTTTGCTTTAATTCCATGAACATTTTATTGTCATTGTCTTGATTTATTTCTCTTGGTTTCCATAGAAACAGTAATTGCTACACGCTGTGTTTACAGTGGTTAGCAGCTCTTTTAATCTTCATCACGTTTGTGGAAGATTATACTTTGAAGTATCATGTGTTCACAAATTGGACAAAAGCCAAAAGTATACTTAAGTGTTTGCTGCCTGATGTTTGCGTATGATTGGAGAGCTCAGCTCTCGGTGCAGCCATCCGTTTTGGCAGCAGTAAGTCAAACAACCTGATTAAAGGAGACAGACTCTTTTTGGTAAAGTGCTGTGGTTCCCTGACAGCTGACTGAAAACAGAGAAATGTTTCACAAGCTGCTTAACACAACCAACCATGTTGAGCATCAGGATTAGTATTTTTGTGGAGGAAAACAGTTCATTTTTTTCCTTTTAATGAAGATTCAGAACCATGGCTGTGAACACACTTGTCTGTGTTTTCTCACCACTACTTTAAGTTAAAGATGGCGACTTGATCTCAAGGACTAGGAATGGAGATCTACCAACCTTGAAGACTAAAGACCTTGCATCGGCCTAAGCTGTAAAATCTCAAACTTTGGCCTAGACTCAGGTTTTGAAGAAGTCAGACTTGGCTGTAAATAAGAGACAAAGTCTTTATGTCATTGAGTGATAAAACTCTAATGTTGTTAGAGGATCTAACTTGTTTTCTCATCATCAGAAGCACCAGGATGGTTTTATTTTGATGGATTTTTCTGTCGATGGCCACTAATAAATGTAAAGTCTTGTATTAGTAAGAGCTTGGTTTTGTACCAGGAGACCAACATGACCTTTAGTGTTGACAATTAAATGTATTTTTTAAAAATAGTCAAACAGTCGGCCTCAGACAGATGTTTTGTTTCTGTTTTAGTCATTTTAATCTTTTCAGTTGTCGATGAAAAGTGGATTTGTGCAGCTCTTTAGGCTGTGGCATTTCAAAGCCTTTGGGAATATATGCATGAAATGAATTACAGGCTTCCAGCGCCTGCACTTTATGCTGTGTGCTGCGGATGATGAATTTATTCAGGTGATTTATTCGGCTGTTAGCTTATTACATCATCTTGGACTGATGCTCATGCGTCATTTGGAGGGTTTTTCCCTGAGTTGTGCAGGTTCTGGTCATGCGGTAGAGCGCTCTTCCAATGGGCCATTAGCGAATCTGTGACATAATAAATCATAACTCAGAAAACTTGAGTTTACTGCAGCTCTTTGGCCTGTTGAGTGAAGACCGTCTGACTTTTATAGAAGCAGATTAGATTGATGGCGTCGTCTCCGTGTGTTGTTTGTTCATCCGTCTTGTCGTTTCAGACCGCTAATGAGAGGTCATCACTCCTGTAGCAGAGTCCTCTCCTCTCTCATCTTTTGCACAAACTTCTACTGTAGATTGGTTATTTCCAGTTTTCTGGTTTCCATGACAGAATGTGAATCTTCTTTGTAAAATGTCGTTGGTTTTGGTCCTGTTACAAATTGTCCTGTATTGATTGGTAGATAAAGTCTAAAGAAGGTTAATTGCTGCGTCAAAGTCCAGTGGTGAATGTCAGCAGTGACAAAAGACACTTGCATGTGTCTCAGATGTTGCACTGGATATGATAAGACAGCATTATGTTTCTTTATTTCACACACCCAGGATGTTACAGGGTACTTCTCTGAAACTTTCAGAAATTTTAAGGCATTAATTAAAGCTTCCTTCTTTTACTTGAACATACAAAGTGATTTCCCAGAACTAAATATATTCATTTTGTTTTTGGTGAAGATGGTAAATGATTGGTGCTTCTGCTGATCATCCATCTTGTTTTGCAGGTGGTGTCTGTGCTGCGTCCTGAGGAGATGTTTGAGTGTGTTTTTACGTGTGGAGCCGACTGTAAGGGAACGTCGCTGTATCCCTGCCTGCAGATCTTTGTCAACAACTCCGAGTCCAACTCTGTGGCGCTGCTGCACTTCGACGAGCAGCAGCTGGTCCTCAATCCAAAGGTAAACACCTCTGGGTCTCTGAGATCCAGCAAATATTAGAGCGGCATTGACCTCTAACACAACTTTACTGTCAGCAAGCATGAGTGGCCTTTGTTGAAGCTGTTAGGGGAAAGTTTAGTTTTCAGCAGCTGGATTAATCCTGAGTAAGAGAGGCTGGGTAACTAATCTTTTGCAATCATGGCTTCGTCTTTCACTTTGTGATTTCATTGTTTTTTTTAATTAACAAACTTTTCGGGTTTTTGTTTGAGTTTTCTTCGCTCTGATGCAGTTTAGGAAAAGTTTTTCTTATCTCTGTCTTTTATGTTTAGGGTTTTTTTGGTACTAGAAACCTTTATTGACAGTTTCCAGACAGGGAATGGGCAGAGAGAAGGGAGGAGATGTTAACATAAATATTCAAATTCGTATCATTTTGTATCTGTACACCAACCTGCAAATTGGCCGGAGGAGGGAAATCACCCTATAATCTGCTAATATCTACCTGCTGACGTCATAGATATATAAATGATTTCAGCTTTTTGTCATGATTTGTGGTTGTTGGTGGTGAGAGAGACGCCGGGAATCCCAGGTAGTCATGATAAAATATAATTTAATGAAAAAACCAGGAGGAACAACAGAAAATCTCAGGCAGCACTGGAACAGACACAGACGTGAAACGAGGGTGAGACACGACGACGATCCGACCAAGAACACTGACAACAGGTGGGACTAAATACACTGGGAGGGTAATCACAGGAACGACACACAGCTGGGATCAATCAAGACAGACTCAGGGGAAAACAGGACTAGACAGACAGAAACTACACAGAAAACACAGATCCTAACAGTACCCCCTCCTCAAGGGGCGGCTACCAGACGCCCAAACAGAAAAGTCCAAAAACCAAAAACAACCCAGCAGGGTGGGCGGAGGGGCGACGGCAGGAGGGCCAGAGTCCAGAAAACAGTCCAAAACGAAAAAACGACCCAACGGGGTGGGCGGAGAACCAGGAGGCTAGTCCGGCGGACGTTGCCGGCGAAGGAGGCGGACCCCCTTGGGCGGATCCGGCGGTCTCTTCCGCCGGCACAGGAAGCGAGGAGGCGGGTCCGGCGGTCTCTTCCGCCGGCGCAGGAAGCGAGGAGGCGGGCCCGGCGGTCTCTTCCGCCGGCACAGGAAGCGAGGAGGCGGGTCCGGCGGTCTCTTCCGCCGGCGCAGGAAGCAGACCCCCTTGGGCGGGTCCGGCGGTCTCCTCCGCCGACGCAGGAAGCGAGGAGGCGGGTCCGGCGGTCTCCTCCGCCGACGCAGGAGGCGGACCCTCGGAGGCTCAGGTGGGCCTGCAGGCTCAGGTGGGCCGGCTGGAGGGCCGGCTGCAGGCTCAGGTGGGCCGGCTGGAGGGCCGGCTGCAGGCTCAGGTGGGCCGGCTGGAGGGCCGGCTGCAGGCTCAGGTGGGCCGGCTGGAGGGCCGGCTGCAGGCTCCGGAGACTCGGGAGGAGGGCTCAGGGACTCGGGAGCAGACTCAGGAAACGCTGGGGGCTGAAGCAAACGCCGCCTCGGCACGGGAACCGGAGGCAGCGGGGACAGACGCTGCCTCGGTGCGGGGACCGGTGGCAGCTGCAGGCGGGACCCAGGGGCTGGGACCTCCGGCGGCTCAGGGCTGCGGCGACGGCTTTGCCCAGGGGCCGGGACCTCCGGCGGCTCAGGGCGGCGTTGACGGCGTGACCCAGGGGCCGGGATCTCCGGCGGCTCAGGGCAGCAGTAACGGCGGGGTCCGACTCCGGGCGGGCAGAACGCCAGCCGAGTTCCCACCCAGGGATTCTGGCTGGCTGGAGCTCCGCCACAGAACTCCTCCGCTCTAGGTCCCCGCCGCCGCCTCCGTCGCGGCCCACGTTGCCTGGGTGCGTCGAGGTCCGAGGCGAGACCAAGTTCCTCCAGCAGCAGCGGAGAAGGCAAGATCTCTACGTCCTTGTAGAGATCCCGTTGAGCCAACTCCAACTGCTGCTGGAACCAAGCCTCGCTACCCCAAACGCTGGCGTCCTCACCTCTTTTCTGGTCGGATCGTACTGTCATGATTTGTGGTTGTTGGTGGTGAGAGAGACGCCGGGAATCCCAGGTAGTCATGATAAAATATAATTTAATGAAAAAACCAGGAGGAACAACAGAAAATCTCAGGCAGCACTGGAACAGACACAGACGTGAAACGAGGGTGAGACACGACGACGATCCGACCAAGAACACTGACAACAGGTGGGACTAAATACACTGGGAGGGTAATCACAGGAACGACACACAGCTGGGATCAATCAAGACAGACTCAGGGGAAAACAGGACTAGACAGACAGAAACTACACAGAAAACACAGATCCTAACACTTTTAGTTTTTAAGTGAAGTTTATTAGTGGAGTTTGCAGCCAACAGCTTGTCTCTTAAAATCTCACGTTACCTGTTTTCATTCTGAATCTGCACCAAAATAAGGAGTTTGGGCTTTACAAACCGTTGGGTTGACTTAAACTGGTTAGAAAGCATTTAGATGAGTGGAAACTTATACAATAATCCAAACAACAGCACCTGTAGTAAAGGTACGCAGTTCTGAATTAGTAGAGATTAAATGTAAAAAGAGGCGACTGTAAAAAGAGATGAAGATAAAAATGGAGGCACAGCTGCAGTGATGCTGTTAATTTCCATCAGAGAGCCAGGAGTGTTTGCCGGCTCGGTTTTTGGATTGCAGCCGTCTAAATCTATTTCTGCTCAGGACTTCAGAGACACACGAGGCATTTCAAAACCCTCATCGTCATTAAGAAGCAGCTGATGGGAGACGCGTCACATCAGGTTTTCAAGTGAACTTCTCAGTTTGTTTAAAATCTGAGCTGAGCCTTCGTGATCAGGGATCACAACAGCAGACTGCAGTGAAAGCCGCAAATGCCACATAAAAGTTACCACAGGAAAAACTACAATTCTTCTGTGGAGACAGTTGTTGCTAAGGCTACAACTTAGCAATGACTAAAATAATTCTTTTCTTTTGTTCAGTCCTTCATTTTACTAATTAAACGTGACTGCTATCAAACTTCTATGTGTTTACAACCTTAAGGCGCAGAAGAAGAACGTAGATGGCACACTTCGGCAGTCTGATGACAGAAGTAATAAAGAATTGAGCTGTTTATGGATAAGTTTATTCAACAGTGGACGCCAACAGGATCATCACTAGACTGTAACAAGACAAAAGAAGCTGATAAACTATTAGCAATGGCTGTTTGTGGAGCTTTGACTGAAGTCTGCTTGGATGTGAAGTCAGAACCAAGAGTGGTTCTTTTAGACACAAACTGCTTTCATAGTTTCAGAATCATGATTTTCAGTCATTGTTTACGTCGTCTGTCTTCTTCTGGGGCAGAATTATTATGATTTATGATGCATGTTGGATAAAATGCGACATGACCGTTCAAACTGAAGACGCTTTGAATAAAAATCAGATGTCCGATTTAGTTCGAATCAGATTTTTTTGGGGTGGAAAGACTGTCGAGGAAAAATTAGCCGCTTGCAGCTGTAGACCCATTCAGGTCAGAAACATCTCATCTAAGTGAAAAATACATCTGTAAAATCCATCGTCTTCCACCTATTCTAAGTAAGTTGGTAAAATAACGGGTCCAAAAAGTAAAAACAATCCTCCCTCTTCCCATTAACCTTCTGTCCAGCTCTGTTCCCAGCTCAGAGGAGATACGCAGCAGCTGCTTTATGAGACACTTCATCACTTCTCTCAGAACGGGAAACACAAAATACAGTTTGTACAGACAGATCAAAAAGTTTAGTTGTAACACTCAGGTTGTTTGGGTCAGATTTTTCCTGGTTCATGCAGTAAGATTTTAAAATTGTTCTTGTCGGCACATGTTGGGGACATTGCCAGCAATTAGCATCAATTAAAAGCTGCAGTCGGCCTGAAGACCGTCAAGTTTAAAAATATTCTGTTTTTTAACACTTCAGATCAGCTCCCACCTCTGTTGGATGCTAGATGGGAAGAAAACAGTGGCCCTTTTAATACCCGAACATGTCTTATTCAGTGAAGTAGAGATTATCATTTAATATGTTAAGCTGAAGTCTGGGTGTTATTTCCAGAGAGCAGTGAACGCAGCACAGCTGGTGCATTCAGGTGTCTCCACCATCTGCGGGATTCAGACCAAAATAATAAAACGGCACTACATTAACCCAGAAGTTTACTCCCCTCCAACCTCGCCACACGGCTGGGCTGTCACCACGGCAACAGAGTAAATATAGAGGGCAGAGATCTCGCATCGGCTATGGCGCTCCGTCGCCATAGCGACCGATAATGTGGAGACAAGGAGAGAGAGGGAGGGCAAGTCACGCTTCATTCAGGAATCCTTTAATCTCCCCAGAGGGAGAAAGGAAACCTCTGAGGCTCCGCCCACTGCTTACATCATCATCATCATCATCATCGCCAGGTTAACCTCAGGGATTAAACTCTGTTTATCCTCAACCAATCACACAGGAAGGCAAACAAAAACACAAACAACCGCTAGGCCATGAATGAATGCAGAATTATTATAAAGAGTGAAAAAGTAATCAGCAGGAAAACTGTTCAATGCGCTGTTTTGACATTTTACTGTTATTTTCACATTTTAAAGAAAAGTTAGAAAAAAAATGGCCTAAATTATGTATGTTTTTGAAAAGTTGCTCAGATTTACTGTATAAGGAATAAAGTGAATTATTTTTTGTTTTTGATCAGTAACAAATTGGTTGTACATTTTGGATCATTATCCTGCTGAAAACTGCAGCGATGTTCAGTTTTCCACAGAATTTCTGATGCTGACCACTCCGATGAGGTTCTCAGGCTTTTTGGAAGAGAAACAATCCCACAGCATCACAGATTCTCCCCCGTACTTAGCAATGTGCTGTCAGGTGTTTAACTTATTCTGGGGTCCAGCTAACAGGACCCCAGAACTCCTCAGTTGATTCCTAGTAACCGGATCGCTCCTAGAGATGTTTAGTATTAAAATAAACTCTCCTTGTTTCACATCAGGATGTGAGGAATAAGAAACTCCACAAGTCTGATAAAAAAAATCAGAATTTTTTTTACTTTAATAACGTTTAAAATCACATCAGGAATTAACGTTGGAGTCAGGATAATCCATCTCTTGTTACCATGGTGACGTATCATTGCCTTCATTTATTTGAATCATCAGTTTGCTGTCAGGTTTACTTTATTTTAAAGTGTAACGTTTTAAAATTAAATTATATTAAACATTAATTTAGGGCTTTAGCTGCTCAACCGCTCATGGCCTCTCAGCTAACGCTCTCATTCTCCGGTTGCCTAGCAACAACCTGCTGAGTAACTGGCGCAGCAGCGGTTTAAGGTTTCACCACTGTGCCTCATAACTGCTTCAAAATTAAAAATGTGAAGTGAAAACTGTAGATAAAACGGAAAAGGCCACGCCTCCAATTTGGCTGTATTTTAGACATTTAAAACAAAAAACTAATCAATACTTATTGATACGGACTGATATGAAGCGATTATATTGTGATGCGTTTTTCAACATTATCGCCCAGCCTTGTATTAACTTAGTAATTATGTTGCAGCCTGTTTGATGTGGGTCATTAGCAGTTAACCAGCTGCAGGTCCAGTAATACAGCTAATGAGTGATCAGACTGAACACTAGAAGTTGTAATATTAATTGTAGAGAAATGAAAGCATGAAATTTGAGTCCTTCAGCATCAGAAGTGACTGTAAATACAGTGAACTACAGCTCTGCTGTCTGTGCAGCTGTTACTGTATTTGTGACTTCTAGCTGCTAGAGCTGACTGACAGCAAATAAACAGAAAATAAAGAACATTTCATTTACCTTTAACTCCTCCTGAGCTCTGTGACCTTTCACCAGCAGACACGCAGGCAGCATTAATTGCAGACTCGTCTGAAATGGACTTTGTGGATGTAAACCAGCTGACTGAGAGCCAGATGAAGAGAGTTTTTCTCCCAGTTAATTGGTGTTGTGTCTATAGGGGGCGGTTAGTTAATGGAGCCGCCCGCAGACTAAATGACTGACATGACATTAAGATCTACGTCAGCTCACAGTCTGTGTATGTGAAGCAAAGATGTTCAAGAAACAAACCCAGGAGATGGATCACTACACGTCCTTAACATGAACTAGTTCTTAAAACTCAGTTCAGTTTGGTTAATGATTCATGTTCATAGTTAACCATCTAAACCTTTTGAATTGAGTTCACATCTTCACTTTCAACATTTAATTCCCCAAACTGCTTTTCTCATTCATGTTTTTAATGATTTTTTTCAACATATTTGACAAAAAAGTGCTATTGTAGACACATTGTAAATACAGTCACCTTTAGCCTTTGAGATTTGTTTCTTTTTTCTCTTTCAACTGGAGTTGAAAAGCTCAAAATAAAACTCAAAGTCTGATGTTGCATTCCAGTTGTAGTCAGAACTGGGGGATTCTGATTTCCCAGTTGGAAAAATAAACTGGAACGCCATACAAAGTTGGATTTCCAAGTCCCACTACCAAAGTTATGACTTGAAAGGCCAACTTCCTGTTTCAACATGGCCGCTCCTCGCATCAACACGATACAGTGGAAACGTGTTTAGCGCCTGTTACAGTAACCTGAACAAACTGAAAGTTGTTTTTGCTTATGGAAAGTAAAACTTAAAATGATGAAGAGTTATTGCAGACAATGTTTTCTGGACGCCGCCATGTTTGAAATTCTGACATCAAACCCAGCTCTGAGTTCCCATTTCCCAATGAGTTAGCAACTCATTTCAACAATGTTATGACCACAAAATTAAAATAAATTCAGGTCACCTCCACATATTTTTGTCTGTGAGGTTGTTAAGCCACCATGATGTTTGTTTTTAATGAAATCTTGATCCTGCATCAGCTGATAAAATCACTCATTCTGTTGTTACGGTAACTTACCTGCAGGTTGGTTGGAGAAAATGGTTCAGTGCTGCAGCTTTTCTGTGCATCATTTCCCTCCCATAACTCAAAATGAAAAACAGTAAAGTCTGACTTCACACTTTGTGAATCTGCTGATCAGAGTGCTCTAATTTACATGGTAATGCATCAACAACACACTCAGGTTTGATGGTTTTGTCACATTTTAATTAGAGCTGCAGGTCTGCATGGTTATCTGATGAAAAACGGCACTTCATCATTTTCTATTTAAGAGGAGCTGGATGTACGCTGAGCTCAGAGTGCTTTCGTTTTTAAAAAGGATTCATTAAACCTGACTCTGAGCCTTAAAGTGAGACGACCCTGCCCTTCAGTGGAGCCATAATAACGTCCTCATGAGGTCCAAACCTTCAGGAACAACTCACATCATTTTTATTATCCTTCTAGACTTTTCCTGTTCTTATTTCTACAGATCATTTCTGTTGGAACAAAAATGAACTGAACTCCTGACCTCAATAAAGGAAAGATGGCTCAGTGTGTGTGTGTGTGTGTGTGTGTGTGTGTGTGTGTGTGTGTGTGTGTGTGTGTGTGTGTGTGTGTGTGTGTGTGTGTGTGTGTGTGTGTGTGTGTGTGTGTGTGTGTGTTTATATGGATGTGATCAGAACATTTGCTGCCCTCGGAGCAGTGGAGATGAATCCAGGTTTCCTTTCAGGTTGAAAAATATTTAAAGGGGACATTCTATATTTTTATATTTTCGTTTTGGTTTCTACTGCTTCTAGAAACCGTCCAAGCACTAAAAAAAAAAAAAACATCCAGTCGGTTTTTGGCGATAAGTTAATCATTTTTGGTGTCTGGAAAATTAGCTGTTTCAAATACTTCCAATTGTTAAGTCACACTGTGCCATTACCTGGCAACCCCAGCAGAGTTCCCCAGCAAATATGAGTTCTCTCATATTTGGTCAGTTGGTTTTACCGCTGTATGCCCTGCACAATGGCTGCTGGAAAAGACAAATTTGTTGATGTTGACGTACCATCCAGAAACCACTTCCTACATTCTAATTGGTTGTGCAGGAGGCACTACTAATGCTTTTTAAATATGCACGGTTGTATAATTGCTCATCTGTTTGCAGCTATTTTCACCTGCTAGTATAAACATTGGGTTGGGGGGCGTGGCCAGCAACAGCTTATTTGGGTTTAAAGTGGCAGGAGGCCAAAATAGACAGAACTGAGCTGACTAAATGTCATCATCTAAATATGATTTTAATATAATGAACATGTTTTTTATCACCTTATGCTAACCTGCTCAAGGAAGTATAATAGGTCACCTTTACCAGCAGGTGATTAAAGGAAATAGATCGCCTTCCCTGTGTTGGGAGGTCATTAGCTGATTGGTCTGTGAACTCTGGTTGGAGTTCAGAACATTCCTCTGTTTGATCATAAAACATAACTTTCATCAAAGCCCGACTCTTTGCACTGCAGCCTCCGTTACCCCCGAACATAGCAGCATTTATACACGTTTGTTCTGACAGTGTTGGTTTCCCAGAATGCTTTTCACTTGTTCTGAAAGGTACTACATCCTTCCCTGAAAGTCTTTCTATCCAACTAAAGCTGCTTTGGCTCCACCAGTGATCTGTAAAACCTCCACACAGATGTTGGCTGTGATGAGGATTACTCCACATGATTTCAGAGCTCATTTCTCAAAGAGATTTTGTTTGTAGCACGTAGCTCCTGCTGCAGCTGTCCCTCCAGTGGTTCAAACTTGATTTTCTTCCTTCTCAATGGAAATCCAAAGGTGTATTAGCAGGACGGTTAGAAACCTGCTGCTTTTAGCTGCTGAAGTGATAATGAAAACAAACTAAATGTTTTTCCATTTTCCTTTCAAGCAGCTCCACTGTTACCCCTTTTTTTAGACACGTAAATAGACAGCCTACGGACATTTAAGTTGTCTAATCCACTTTAATAAACTCCAGTCTGTTTAAAGTTTGGTTCGTTTGGTGAGGTGTGAATCTGTAATTGGTCTAAACAAAGCGAACCCTGTCCGTCTACAAACCTCGGTCTCGATTCAGTTGAAATGGACTTTTCCAAAATAAGAAATCGACTCCAGCACAAGGCATTCTGGGTAAATAAAACTAGAACAAATACAATGTTACCTTTAGCAGGAGAAATGGCTCGTTGTCTTTTACAAAAGACAAAAGCGAAATCCTACAACAGCTAAAATCTGACGCCGCTCCATTTTTGTTTACATTTTGTGAAGACGTAAGTTGCGTTCAGTGTCGTCTTCAGACATTTTTATGCCATTTCCTTCAGTGGTTCTTGGTGCAGCGCCTCCACAGGCGAGGAGGGGAACAGGTTTGTTAAAGGGTTTGGTTGGTTTGAAAGAGAACCACAGCTTCAAATTATTTGGTTAAATTCAGGTGTGAATTTCACTCAGCAAGACAATTTTACAAAGTCCAGAAGAAAACCCAGTTTTACAGGCAGAACATGTGATTTTAGCTGAAACAAAGTGACAGACAGGATCACATTTTTATGGAAACTAAAATGACAACATTAACGCAGTAAAATTTTACATAACTCCTGCCGTTTTGTTTACTAAATCTATTTAGATTTCACATTTTTATTTAAACAAAGCCAGAGTATGTCTGAAGCGGTGATAGCAAAGTAGAGGATGATAATTTAGCTTCCAGAATCCTTGTGTGATAATTAGGAATCGTTGAGATGTTGATCAAATCAATCCTGGTTGATTTATTGAGCCTGCAGACGGAAGCAGCTGCAGACCTCTGGCCTTGTTCCAGCGAATCGGATGGATTAGAGACTAACCTCCTTCAGTTTCTGTCATCTAAAGAGCAAATGTGACCAGTTCTGGGCCTAAAATCCTTCATGTGGCGTCTCAATAATGAGACGGCGACACGAACATGATGTGACAGAAAAGAGACGGAGGAAGGAAGAGAGGAGATGGGGCAGGTGGGCGGCCTCGTTCAGCCAATTACTGCGCCAGTAATTTCCTCGTTTATGACTTAATTATGTTATAAATGTAAATGATGAGATTTGTGGGTAACAAGAGGACAACACTGCACACACACACACAAAAATTGACATTATTAATTCATATTCAGAGTCTCAAGTCTTCAGCATTCTTGTAATCTGGCTGATAATTTATCAAACTGATTATATCAGGAACAAGATTGTTTCCTTGAGAGCTCATTTTCTTTCAATTAAATTACATAATATTTACTAATTTAAGGCACTTTTTCAGTTATTCTCCTTAAATAATTTATTAATAATCCTAAAATAATGTCAAGCTACTTTATTATTTACCTCATAGCTTTATATTCCTACAAGTGTGTTTTTCTTGTTACAAACTCTGTTAAAGTTTAATTACATTTCTAAAGTTTTCTGAAAATAATATTATCAAAATATTATGGCCAAAAGTTTGGATGTTGTTTTTTGATCTTTCAAATATGGATTTATTTAGTAAAAATAGATTCTATAAAAGCAAAACAAAAAACAAAACAAAACAGTTTTTATTGTATTTTTTGCTCTGACAGAAATTCAATAAAGAAACTACTTACAGAAACATTGCAGCTGGAGAAACGGTTTCCTGGATCATCCAGAACTTTATGCTGCGAGTTTCATCTGCAGTGAGGAAATCCAATTCAAGCTAATTCAATAAAAGTTTATTTGTCCCAGAGGGGAAATTTAAAGGCAGAAAATAAAGATAATCAAATCCAGGAGGGGGTCAATTTATGAAGTTTCTTCAGCTGTTTGTTCCTGCACATAGATTACACATTTGGTCAGTTTACTTGTTTAAAAACTCAAATTAGGAACTTATTCATCTTTGGGTCGGGTTGGTGCATCCTGGGTCTGGAATCCTTAAAAACCATTTAATTTCATTTAGGTTTTACTGTAGTTACAACCCAACTACAAGTTCTGTATAAAGTCCTTGAAAGTGCTTGATATTCAAACTGCAGAGTTTAGTAATATAGTTCAATCTAACGTTTGATTAAAAGCCTAATTTTAGAAGACATTACTTACAGTTGAAACCAGATATTTAATAAAAAATACACATTATTTTCTCTCTCCGAAGTTAAATCAGACTAATCTTTTCTTATTTTGTCAGCTGGAATTACCAGAATTATTTGTATTTGCTAAATTCCAGAAAACTCAACAAAAATATTTTATATTTAAGAACTTATTTTGACTAAAAGATGTCCTTTATCTTAACACAATATGTTTGGATTCTTTTAATGTATTGAATATTTATTATTCTTAATGCCTCAGTGACTCACTTTGGCAATCCAGTATCTGTAATTGGAATAAAGATTTGATATATTTTATACATTAAACAAAGTTATTGAAATTGGGGGGATATTTTTTTGTTAAATCCCCCAATGTGAGGAACATTTGAAAACATAAAAATGTCACAAAAATATTAACAACAGTTATAAATATATAAAATAATGAGTTAAAACATGTATTTTTAGTTGATTTGTCTTGTTTTTATCTCCAAACTGTGCAGCTGAAACAGTTTAAAAAGTTCTTGAATTTTTCTGAGGGAAAAGTGAACAAATCCTGATTTTTCTTGCGCCTCTAATTTACGCCGTACTTGATTTGTTGCCTGATTAGTGATTTTATGGATGATTTGTGTATCTCACCTTCAGACGTAGCTCGTGATTTAATCAGGCTGTCTTTAATTAGACGATGTTTGTGTCAGAGTCAGGATTTAACGTCTCTACCTTCATGAAGTTATCATGATGCAGCAGAAATGCTCAGAGCTTTTCTGCTGAGTCATGGCTGTCTGTCAGACAGGTAGACGTGGCTTCGTGTTAATCCGTTTAGACGAGTCAGACAGAAAGCCTCACAGATCCTGATTATCTGTTTAAATTCATTACAGAAACAAACGCTGTGCTTCCATAACATCAGCACTTTCTGCTCTGCTGTCAGATTACAGAAAAAACACAAAATCTCATCAAACATGGCTCGTCTTCAGTCATTAACTTCTTGGTGGCTTTACAAACCCATTTATGTTGTTTTCAAATGTTTTGTGGTTAATTTCTGTTGTGGCTGGTTCGTAAATTCCTTTTTATTATTATTTTATCTTTATTAATTGATATTTTTCCATTTTATTAAATGTTGTATCTATGCAGTCAGCTGGTTTGTAAATTCGATTAACATTTTTTATGTTTCTTTATGTTTTGCTGTCATTTTGCATGTTGGTGTATGATCATGTTTTGATAATGTTTTGGTTCCTTTTGTTGTTGTTTTGAATTGATTCAGGCTCATTTCTGTCTCTGTTCATGTTTTGCTTCTCAGCCTCTCGTGTTTTGGCCTCATATCCGGTTTGGAGGCTGGAAGGAGAACTTTGTGTTTTCTTTCTGTCTCTGTAATTTCAGTCCAATCATGAAATCGCGGAGCTTCTCTCCTTGGCTGATCTGATCAGCCTGATGGGACGTGATGGATGCTGCTGTGCTCACAGTTAATTGTTTTCAGTGTCTGCTGTCATATTAATGTTTCATCATTTTAATTTAAGACCATTTGGACCAGAACAGAAATGGCCAGAGGACAGAAATGTTGTCAAAAATGATCTTTGGAAAGTTAATTTCATACTGGACTGGTTTAATATCAGACAGAGAGAATAAAAAATGAGATATTTACTCCTGTATTGGCATAAAAGTCTTGATGAAGATGAAGACTTTTTCTTTTTAATCAGGATAGAATTATTACTGACATTTTTTATTGCAATTGAAAAAGTTTAAACTGACACAAAGTATCGTCATTTTATAATAACCGAGTTTCTATAATAAGTAGAATCACGTTTATCCAGACTTTGTTGCATATAAATCAGCTTTTATTAGAGGAGGACGGATCGATTCAAAATATTGATAGTATTGATATGAAGTTATCAGTATTTTATAACATCAGGGTAATTATATTTATTAGCCCTTTTAGCCTTACATTATTCTCCAATATGGCGACAGCAGAAGTTGCAAAAGAAATGTCAGTCAGTTGCTCAAACAAGAATAATTGATCACAATTTTTGAGTATTTATTACCCAATTGATTTGTACATAATCGCAATTCAGACTTTTTAATTCTGGACCTACAAATTAACCAAAGTGTGAAAAAATGAAAACTAATAAAAACTAAACAACATTGAATTAATAATGACTAATGAAAATTTGTAAACACACTGTAAAAATGAATTAAAACTAACAAAAGTCACATCGAGATAACGCTAAACTATAATTAAAAATTCAAACCTAATAAAACTGCAGTTAAAAAGTTGATATTCTTGTGTGTGAATGCACCCTAACTGAACCCTTAAATTAAAGAGGATTTTTGTTTTAATGCTTCATTGTGGAAACTGAAACTGATTTAATGACACACCTGAGTTTAGATTTATCTAAATAAACTCTGGTTCTGCTTTTCAAACACTTCAGACGGTTGAAATCCATTCACCTTTCCTGTTGCTGTGACTGAAATAAGACAAGGCTCTGCCAGCTGGGAACATGTGGAGATAAACTGATGGCAGACAAATCTCTTTAAAAGTGACGACCTGACTGCGGCTTCGCAGCGTTAAGCGTGTCAGTCGCTCCGTTTCTTCCTCTCGCTGCTTCTCTCCGCTTCAGGTAATTGTCGCTTCACAAACGCCGCGGCCGTCCGTCCTCGGCCGGCCAATGGTGCGCACCTCGCCCCGTGACGTCAGCGGCGGGCCACCCTGCCGGATGATTGCGGTTGCCATGCCAACGGGCCGAGGCTACAATCGCAGACGAGCGCGCTCCTTCCTGCAATAAGCGGCCTAAATGAGATCGATGTGGAGTGTGTGTGCCGTCACGACGAGGAGAGCGGCTGCAGATTCACACTCCCTTCAGGATGTAGTGGCAGCGTGAAAACAGCAGCTCATTTACATTCCTCTCTGAGGCGCCGCCATCACTTCAGGGGCTTCATATTCAGAGCATTGATACGTTCAAAGACAATGTGGAGTTTAATAAACCTAAAGCTGAACGAGTGTTGCCACTTAACCTGATTCTCTTGCAGGAAGAGTTTAATATTTTACAGACTAATTCAAGTTTCTGCAGCCCTTTATCTATTAAAATGAACAGGTGGTTCTGTTTGAAGTCCGTCTTTCTGCAGAGAGAAACCGCATTTACCAGTGGGAAACATTTACAGAGGCAGTTTTATGTGTTTTCCAGGTATATAAAGACATTTTCTAACATAATCAAGTATATAGATGCTTTGTAGATCAAATATGACCCAAAAGAAATTTTACTTTGTAATTTAACACTTTGAAATTGGGTCTCTGTCTCTTTAAGAAGCTCCTGCTCTTCCTGAAACTCCACCTTCAGGAAGTCAATCAATCAATCAAATTTTATTTGTATAGCACATTTCAGCAGCAAGGCATTTCAAAGTGCTTCACATAATTAAAATAAAAACAGCATGTGACATTGAATAAACAGTGAGAAAGAGATTTTGAAAAAAAAGATTAAAAAAAGATAAAAACATTAAAACCCGTGCCCCTTTTAGGACTTCAGTTAAACATCGTTTAACTGGGACTCTAACCCTCTGGGACTTTAGTCAAAACGCCGTTTGACAAGGACTCTAACCTCTCGGAAATTCACTTACGTTTCTGTCGTAATCGTGTTCGTTGAAACGCCGTCAACTGGGACTCTAAACCCCATAGGACTTTAGTTAAACATTGTTTAACTGGGATGTTTTCCGGGGAGGCTTTACATCATTAAAATGTAAATAGTGAGAAAGAGAAATAAAAAGAAATTAATAAATAGATAAAAAGTAAAGATAAAAACATTGAAAACATTAAAAACATCAAAGACATCAAAACCCACTCTAATCCTAATTTAGCCATAAGCAACTCTAAACAGGTGGGTTTTAAGTTGAGATTTAAAGGCTCTCGGTGTTTCAGCTGTTTTACAGTTTTCTGGAAGTTTGTTCCAGATCTGTGGTGCATAGAAACTGAATGCTGCTTCTCCTCGTTTGGTTCTGGTTCTGGGGATGCAGAGCAGACCAGAACCAGAAGATCTGAGGGGTCTAGACGGTTGGTACAGCAATAACAGATCTTTAAGGTATTGTGGTGCTGAACTACTCAGTGATTTATAAACAAACAACAGTATTTTAAAGTCTATTCTTTGAGCTACAGGGAGCCAGTGTAGGGACTTTAAAACTGGTGTTATGTGCTCTATTTTCCTGGTTTTAGTGAGAACAGCAGCAGCAGCTTCTGGATCAGCTGCAGCTGTTTGATTGATTTGTTAGTCAGACCTGTGAAGACGCTGCTGCAGTAATCAATGCGGCTGAAGATAAACGCATGGATGAGTTTCTCTAGCTTGTGCTGAGACATCAGTCCTCTAATCCTGGAGATGTTCTTCAGGTGATAGAAGGCCGACTTTGTGACTGTCTTAATGTGGCTCTGAAGGTTCAGGTCAGAGTCCATCACTACTCCCAGGTTTCAGGCCTGATCGCTGGTTTTTAGTTGTAATAACTGAAGCTGTGCAGTCATTTGAAGTCATCTCAACATGGCTCCTCTATTAACCCTTTAACATTCTTGCCAGCGTTGAAGTAAGATGTAGCTCTTAATGAGCTGAGCTGGTCCACCAGGTGTTTGCTGATTTCTGCTGGCTAGTCTGAAGGAGCTGAGTAGGGGAGCGGTGCTCTATGAGGAAACTTGGAAAAGCCATAAGTGGCTCTTTGGACCTTTCACAATAGAATAACTTTGGCTAAAAATTAAAAACAACCAACTAATGTTCATACATTTCCATATAACAAATGCAGGTTTTTAAACAATTAGATTTGCATTGAATTTTCACAAAGAATGACAAGAAAAGTACTAGAATATGTTTTCAGATCTGTTTTTAGCTTGAAATCTGTCCATTTAAATTTAAACAAATTTTAACAAATTAAATTACATTTTTTTACATTATTCTTTATTCTACAGAAAAAAATTCACCCTCTTTTTGCTCAAATTTATCTTTATTTTAAATCCTAAAAATAATAATAAAATGGTGAATCTTTAAAAATAAATTTCTAGTAGTAGATCTTTATCTAAAATTATAAATAGTCAGAAGACATTTTTGGCTCTAAATGAGTTTTATTTGACTAGCCGGATAGTGAAAATGACTCTTTAAGTTATAAAGGTTGTAGACCTCTGGCCTAGTCAAAGTCCAAACCTCGACTGAACTGAAATGCTGAACTTGAATGAACTGAAGCAACAGAGTGACACCTGAGCTTTAAAATGACTAAACTGACCTTCTTCTGTGATTGAAACTCCCCGCCTTCCTCTTCCTCTCGACCAATCACTCCATCACCAGAGCAACTTCTGGTTCCTCCAACCAGGCAACAATCAGCCTCCTGCTATGAAACGTGCAGAAAGTAAAGTTGTGTTTAGCGGCTCAAAGTAAAAGACAGCGACAGACACCTCTGAGCCAATCAGTGTTCAGCTTTTCAGCTTGTTTTTGACCCCATTACGGCGCCTCCTGCAGGGCAATCAGTGACACTCTTTAGGAGAGGTGTCAGATGAACAGTTCTGTATATATTCATTCATTTAAAGAGGCAGTATAATTTAAAATTGACTCTTTTTCAGCTTTTAGCTTTATTATAATATGATGTAACCTGATTCCTTCATGCATGTTTGAGAAATCCTTTAATCTCCATGGCAACCATTCAGCTGTGCAAATCGATAGGTGGAGCTAGCTCCGCCTTCGAGACGCAGCTCAAGCACTGCCTCTTTTCCGTAATTTTAACCATTTCTCATTTTCTGCAAATAAATACAAACTTTTTGCTTGGAAATTTGGAGACATGTTGTGGGTAGTTCACAGAATAAAAGAACAATGTTCATTTTACTCAAACATAAACCTATCGAAAGTAAAACCAGAGAAACTGATCGTTTTAAGTGGTCTCTCGAATTTTTTCCACAACTGCATCGCATTTTTATAACAGAAGGTAACATAGTTACTTGATTTTGCTACACTGCAAAAACACAAAATCTTACCAAGAAATTCTGCTCTACTTTTTAGTACAAATATCTTAGTACACTTACAAAAAAACTTCTCAGCAAGAAGAACAATCTTGTTTTAAGTCAATCATTCCTTAAAATTGCCAAAGAACTTCTAGTTCTATTGGTAGATTATTTTCACTTAAAACATTTTTCCCATGTTATAAGTGAAATAACCAAATGCTGGATTTTGCGTTTTTGCAGTGTATAAAGTGACACTACAACATTTATTTAAGATGTAATTGATCTCATTTAGTGTTTTATTATTAAAAGGTTACGTCTGTGTCCCCAGTGCTCCTACGTCCCCCCCTGTGAGAGGGACAACCAGAAGAACAAAGACAACGTTCTGCTGTGGGAGGATTACTTCACCAAAGAGGTCAGCAGCCAGTCCTTCACCTGCTTCTTCAACCAGCAGAGGAGGTGAGACACAAACACACACTCGTCCGTCTCCAGGTGCGAGACGGACAAATTGGAAGCAGGAGGACGTGTGAGGGTGTGAAAGCTGACAGATCGATCTCACCTCAGGAGATTACAGACGGCCGGCCGGCTTTGAGGAGCTGCTGCGTCTGATAGAAGATTATCCACTTCCTAAATGACTGGCTGGGATTTGTGACCCTGCTGAAAAAAAAAAACATTTTCTGGTTATTACATCTCAACGCCAGAGTTGGGTTGTAACTAGTTACATTTACTTGAGTAACTTTTTAGACAAAATGTACTTTTAGGAGAATTTTTACTTTTATTTTAGTAACTTTATTTTGTTAGGACTTTTGCCAGATTAACTACATCATAAATTAAAACAAATAATTTCCATTTGCATGATTTATTGTTTTTTTCTCTTTCTACTAAAAACAGATGATAAAAGTTTTCAGTCTGGTGTTTTGGTCTCAACTAGAGCATTTTTTAAGAACAGCTTTGTTTACATTTGTTTTTCTTTTATTTATTTTGGATATTTAAAATGTCTGCCAGTTCCAGTGTTACATATTCACTAGCATTTAACATGTATTAATCTCTGAGAATGTGTTCTTGCATTATATTACTCAAAAATTGTCTCAAAACATCAATATTATCGTTTATTGCGATAACGTCTGGGACAATTTATCGTCCAGAAAAATGGGCCATCATGACAGGCCTGTTGCTACACTTAGTAGTTATGGAGACGATGATGCAAGGAAGGATTTTACATAAAATCAAGAAAATTATGAGCATCAGCGTCTTGAAAAACAGAGTCTGCACCAAAACTCTTTATTAATAAACTTTCACATTTCACCATAACCACGAAATTCTGTGTATTTCTTCATGTTTTGTTTTAATTTTTTACTAATAATTGTGTAGCATGCATTTGTTTCTATGCCTCTCTATTCAGAAACTCCTAAACAAAATCTAGGGATATGATTGTTTTTCTAACAAAACCTTTTTAAGCGTGCGGTGCAACCACAAACTGATGAGACAAGAAAAACTGAGGAGCTTGTTGTGTGTGTCAGCTTTATCCTCCTATTATTCAGCCTCTGCTTACCTGTGACCTCAGCTGCTTTTATTTTTATCTCTGCAGCAGGGTGAGGACTCTCTGCTTCATAAATGAGGGCCCAGCGGGAGCCTGTTGATGCTGCACATCGGCTTTTCGGTCATTTAGACGGAAAAGTAGAGCACTGCACGCCGTTGTATTTAAAGATTTGAAAAAAAAACCACACCTGGGCTTTGGGTTTATGTGTTTCTGGAAGGAATGTTTAAATATAACAGCAGCTAAGTCGTCACAACGACTGATTTTTCTGAACCAGTTCTTTGCTGTTTTAAAGAGTGTTTAATTTAAAGAGTCCCCAGACGACTATTTGAGTTTGAGACTTTGGACTCGAGTCGCATTTCAGGCTCAAAAATAAAATTTCAGACTTGACTTGGACTCGTGGTCAGAGACTCGAGTCCCAGTTTTTATCAGATTAATGAAGAGTGACAGGAAGGCGATGTCTGAGCTAAAAACCTTTACTGCGAAACAGTGAGCTGGATTACTAGCCAGTGATGTTGGTGGATTATTATGGGATGTTAGCGACTCATAGCAATCTGTTCCTGTTAGCGTTAGCTTCAAGACTGCATGAATGTCTCTCCAACAGAATGACTGTGGATCATTTCACAACAAATTAAACGTAACCTACCAACTGCTAAGCTATCTGCTAAATTACAGGGACACTTCCTGCTGGAAATATCAAAATAAAAGCACTACCCGTTTCTCTTATTTAGACGTTTAATACTCATTTACTTCCTCCACTTTGTCCCTTTCTTTGTGTTGCTATTTATACCTTAAATTTGAACATCTTTGCTCTTTAGAAGTCTGAAGAAATAATTTCCCAATATTGTTAAGATTTCTCCAACTCAGAAGAAGAAAACGATCCAAATCTGATTTAATCCAACGATGAAGTTGTTAATTTAGTCACTATAAATGCTAAAAGTTTAAACTCATCATTAACAGCTTTTGATTTCTTTCTAGTATTTTTCTATTTCTAATTGGTAAATCTGATCAATTTTCATATTAATATAAATCAGGCTTTAGCAGATTTTTGGATCATTAATTAAATGTGAAATGATTAAAAGATAATTGATCATTAAAAAAATTATAATAAATATTGATATTAGTTTAATAGTTGCTTCTATGTTGGTTACAGGAACTAAAATGTTGCTGCAGCTGGAAAGTTGGACATTCATGGACTTTTTTTTTCTCAGCGCAGGAAGAAGTTTAAACTTTTTTTAAATTATTTTTTGCAGGGATTAAAATCTCTTCGATAGTTCTGAAGAAAAACGAAATCCAGTTACTGTGAAATGAGAACGTTATTAATATTTCTGACCTTTTCTCAGAAGCACGGCTCATTACCCCGGTAACCAATCGAGGTGCGGCATGCTGCTGCATTACATGCCTCCATTATATAAATTAGCTATACCTCGGCTCATTAGAGTTTTTTCACTACAATGTCTCTGATTGGACCTCTGGGGCTTAATAACACGGGACCAAAGGTTCTTTTTATTTCTGAAAAAAGATGCTTAATGGAACTGGAGTCCAGAAATATTGAAATTTACCTGAGAGATTCTTCAGTTCAAGTAGGAAACCTGTGTTGGGGCTACAGCTGCATCTTAGCTCTAGAACCAGTTTAATTTTCCACAGCCATCTGCTACTTTGCACATAAAATCCCAATAAAATGCATTGAAGTTTTCCCTGTAACAAAGCAAAGTGGTACCGGTGTCAGTGGGTGGGAATACTTTTATGAGGCGCTGTAGGGTTTTACACAAAGCACCAAAATGGCTCCCATCGCAGTGATGCAGCTCGATGAATCAATGAACGAATGCTGTGAAAGCATTTGTGTCTGTATTTCTAAATGCTGCCAGGCCTTCAATTAATTTCACCACATGGTGTTTATAATTTAAAACGGTTGGTGCAAAACTTCTGATCGAATGTCAAAACTGCCATTCAGGATTACAGATATCTGTAAAAATTAAAATCAAGTAAACTGCTGGTTTTAAGTAGTTTTTTTCTTATATATATATATATATATATATATATATATATATATATATATATATATATATATATATATATATATATATAAACATCAGAGCAATAGAGGCTCAGATCTACCACACCAGACAAGACCCAAGGTGTAGGTTGTGCAAAGAGGCCTCTGAGACAGTCCACACATAACAGCAGGGTGCAAGATGCTGGCATCTCAGTCCAGAAATGTGCAGTTCTAGGCACAGCCAAGATACTGCGCAGAACCCTCAAGCTCCCAGGCCTCTGGTAGAGGACCAGAGCTCTAGGGATGAGAGAGAGAGACCACCCGCGGAGGGTGAGAAGGGAATTTTATATATATATATATATATATATATATATATATATATATATATATATATATAACCACTTGTAGAACTGGAAATGCTTTAGTTGAAAACCAAAACAAACTGTTTGTGTCTTTATTGTGTTTATCTGAAGCAAAAATCTTTAAGAGTTTTTTCATAATTGTTTTATTTTCAATTGCTTTGCTTCCACATCAACATGCTGCATGGTTTCCAATCATCCTTAAAAAGTTTTTAAGAGTCTTAAACGCATGTCTTAAATTCATTAAAACAAATTTTAAATGTTAAAGTGTTAATCACAGGTCTTAAATTTTGTCATTTCCTCCTCAATAGTTTTTCATTCTTATATATATATTCCAGTATATCAGAATAAAGTTACTAACTCATTAATCCTCCAATTGATTTCTGTTTAATTCTGATTTTCCAGGTCTGATGACGCTTTGTGGCAACGATCTATTTTATTTTCAATTTCTTTGCTTCCAAATCAAAATGATGCAGGGCGTCCTTAAAAGGTCTTAAACTAATCTATCTAAAATTTGGGCCTTAAAATGTCTTAGATTCAGTTAAAAATGTAAGTGGGCCTTAAATACGTTAATTGCAAATCTTAAATTTTGTAATTTCTTCTTCAATTGTTTTCTACTCATGCATTGTGTCCTGTTTTTAATTTTCAATATCTTTGCTTTCAAATTAACATGCTGCGTGGTTTCTGCACATCCTTAAACAGTCTTACACATATCTAAAATTAAGGCCTTCAAATGTCTGAAATTGATTTTTACAAAAGTAAGTCGGCCTTAAATACGTTAATTGCGAATCTTAAATTTTGTCATTTGTTCCTCAATAGCCTTCTGTTGTTATAAATATTCATATATTTGATAATAAATCCTCAAGTTGATTTCTGTTTATCTCTGGTTTTGCAGGCCTGACGACGTGCTGTGGCAGCGTTCCCATGACACCAGCGTCCTGCTGCACTGCGTCCTCTGGCCAATGGTGTCTCTCCTTCTGGGCACGCTCATTGTGCTGCTGACGGTTTGCGCCCGCTCCCTGGCCGTCAGAGCCGAGGCGCTGCAGAAGAGAAAATGCTCCTACGAGGTTTGCCAGGACTTGTCCATCACCACCTCTGATCGCCGCGGCAACAAACCCGGGGACCTCCTGGCAACGAACTCTGACCCCGAGCTGTCGTCGCCATCAAGGACCCTGCCTCTGTTTGAGGTACCAGTGAGGCGACGGGATCGGGAACATTAAGCCAGAGAGGAAACTTGGTTTCTCAACTGGAGCCGCTGATGGGTGACTGGACGCCGCGGAGAAGCGACAGCCGCAATGAAGGGCTGATGTGATCTTCATCAGGAGGAAGATGAGGGTAAATCCACTCTGGTTCACCTGAAACACTCTAGCAGATCTTCTCATTCAGCCTGATCAGCAGGAGCTGAATCCACCTCAAACGGTCCCATAATTCATCCTAAATTAGAAAGGATGGAAGGAATTCATCCTTTCTAATTTAGGATGAATTTCCTATCAAAGCTTTTATTTCTCACATTTACACTGCAAAAACACAAAAAATTACCAAGTAACTTTGGTCTGGTTTCTAGTCCAAATATCTTAGCACACTTGAAAGAAGACAAACTAACTTAAAAGTTACACACCAAATTCCACTGCGCATCTATATGTTACGGTTGTCATAGTCAAGCTAGCATAACTGAACTACTTCCCTTCCACTTGCTATTTTTCTGTAATTAAAACTGTTTCCTGACCTTGTTATCTAATTGTCAATTATTAAGATTTAGTGTGTTATTTTAATAAATTAACAGCTAAAATTAATGCTAGTTAGCAAGCAGCTTTTTGCCTCCAGCCAGGAGATGGTGTGGGAAGTTGCGACGTCACGCTGGAAGGAGTCCGTAGTTTGCTAAGAAGTTACTTTTAAGTTAGTTTTGCTGTATTTCAAGTGCACTGAGATATTTATGCTACAAACTAGACCAAAATACTTGGTAAGATTTTGTGTTTTTGCAGTATATTACATTTTTCTTTGTTAAAAGCAAAGAGTTTCTATATTTACTCATTATTTTTTGGGCAGGGTAATTAAAGCAGGTGTGATCATTTAAATAAAGAAAAAAAAACTCTCCTTTATGTATTTGCTGAGCTTTCACTTTGCACTTCCAGTAATCCCCAAGAGAGCTCATTATAAAACAAGAAAGTGCTTCTTCTAGTCTGATCCGGTAGAATATGCAAAACAACAACAGTAAATCCACTAATCACAACCAAAGCAGATCTCCAGCGCAGATTAATGTTTTCCTTCATTGTTTATCAGCAGCGACGCTTTTCTTACATTGTTCCACTTCAGAAATCTCAAAGAACTTTAGATATTTAATCTTGATTAATCTTACTATTGTTCTTGATAAAACTGAGTCTTAATTTTTGTTGGACTTTTCAGAAAGATGTATTGATAAAATTACACTTAATCTTTATTTTATAATCAGTTTTATCGTGTAAAATGCATTATTTGTCTATAAGATTTGAAAAGAGACCAAAAATCTCTCAAGCTTCGTTTCCATTGACCACTTAACTACGCCATTTACATTTGAAAATAAATGTGCTTAATGGAAGCGTGGCAAGAATGTTTTTGCTTTTTATTGTAGCTTTTGTGTAAAAATGCATTTTCCTTCTGAATCCCAGCAGCCAAAATGTTTCATGATCGCCTCTGGAGGAATTACATGTGAATATTATTGGATGTTTGGTTCCTGATCATCATCCATTCCTCTGTATTAGTTATATTTCACGACTCGCCTAAAACTTCCCTCCATTTTATATTTTTTTATAAAAACTGAAAACGGCTCGATGAATTAAAGCCCTAACTGTAAAAGTTCTGAGAACATAAACGACCGATGGAAGATTAGCTTTAATCTATAATTAGATGGTTTTTAATTAACTGAAGCTGATTTTCCTTTGATAATATTCATCTCAATCACAATTCTCCAAGATTCAAATAAATTATATTTTTTATCCAAATGTTCATAAATGGATCTGTGAATACTGTTCACAATTAGCTTACATCAATTTATAAATATCAGTCAGATCAAAGTTTATAAATCTAAATCCTGTTAGATCCAATCAGATTTCATAAATACTGATCCAAACAGAAAACTGAATTTTCTTACCAGTTCTGGTTTAAAACTGGAAAACCATCAGCTGCACTGGTTCACTAACGCCTCATTTCCTCTGAGCGGTTCTTAATGCAAACCTCCTTCATAAAAAAGTCAAACCATCCTTTTAACATCAGTTGTTTTTTTTTTCCGTTTCATAAAGTTGTAATTCAAAGGAAACTGCTCGTTTTTAAAATGTTGTCAGGTTTCCAGACGGAGCGGGTCTGAATGTAGCTTCATGAAAACACTTAGTGCCTCCTCTTCCTCTGTGACTCGGTGCCATGCTGTCTTCCTATCGCTTTTACTTCCCTTTTTGTTCTAATTGTAATTTCATTTCCACATTTCCTGTTTTCTAATATCTATGGTGTGTTTGTTCCTTAGTCAGCCTGGAAGCTGATGTGATTAAAAAAATGTTTATTTTAGGAGAGTTGATTATTAGTTTATAGATTATCAGTTTTTATCTTCCATTATGTCAGCAGAAATACACTTAAATTGTTTGGTTGTGTCTCAGTCATTACATTTGAGTTATTTTGTTCAAACTTAAACATTTAATCGTTGCAATGAACCACTAATATATTTCTATAGAATGCCCTGACATTTTACTATTTTGGTAGTTAAATCAGTGAGTTTAATTCATTTTTCTGTTATCTATAAGTAATGTTTGTTAATTTGTAAATTTTTCTCTTTGTTCATCTAAAGAAAATGTAGCTTCACTGTAGCATTGAACTTTCAAAGCTTTCGTCATGTTTCCACCTGGGATTAATGAAGCTAGATTTACTATTTAAAGCCATATGCTGAGCTGTAAACTGCTGTAGCAACAAAACACAACAAATCTTTGTATTTATTCAGATTTTAACTGTTTCTCTGTTGAAATGTTGACTTTATTTTTCCTGTGAAGTCAGTAGCTGATGGTTGAGATGAAATAAAGTGTTTGTGTCGTTATAATGAGCGAGAAGCTTCAGATCTTTGTGTCGTCCCGTCTGAACCTCAGCTCTGTACCATGTGACCCAGGTAGCCGCTTCGCTTTGTGTTTCACTGATGAACATGATGACTGCTGTGCCTGATAGATAACTTTAAATAAAAACTAACTTTATCTGAAACAGTGTCACTCTACTTTATTCTTCTAGTCTGTTTCATTTTGTTTCCCACAGAGACGGAGCAGCAAACCAAATTCAGAAATCAAATTCTCAAATCTCTGAGATTAAAGTCAAAATTTCTGAGTTATTTTTAGCAAACTTTCAAATTGTGAAATTTCTAATTTTTTTCTTGAAAAATTCTGAGATTTAACATTTTTGAATTTTTTCAAGTAACTTTCAACTTTTCAGACTCAGAAACTTCCATGTATTTTCTAGAAGATTTTTGTGATTAAGTTTGACACTTCAATCTGAAAAATTTCCAAGTTTTTCTTGAAAAAAATCTGAGATTAATCTCAAAATTTCAGTTTTTTCTAGCAAATTTTCAACTTTTCAAGCTCAGAAATTTACGGGTTTTTTTTAAATGTTGAGATTAATCTACAAATTCTACCAAATTTTTGACTTTTTGAACTCAGAAATTTTAAAGAATTTCTAGAAAAATCAGATTAATTTAAAAATGTTGGCGTTTAACAAATTTTCAACTTTTCATCCTTGGAATTATTTTTCTGGAAAGTTTTGAGATTTATCTAAAAGTTTCAGAGGTTTTTTTGTAGCAATCACTTCCAGACCTGTAAAATCGTTTAGTAGAACCAGTTCTTCTACGAAGTAGGTAGAACTAAAAAAGAAACGCATCATGCCGGGATTTAAAGAAATGAAGAAAACCAAGTCATCAGACACTTTGGTAGGTGCAATGACAGGCTCAACCACTAGGCGTCACTATGTTCTAGATAAATTAAAAATGTACACAAAAAGCTTGTTTGAATCTGAAATTGTCTGTTTGCAGAAACAAAGTAGCACATTTTGTCACACACATCTGCTTGCTGTCCTTCCTTTTATCTGACCGCCTTCATCTTCATCGTTTCATTCACAGATCAGATAGAGGATGAATGGCCTCCAACTGAAACAGCTGCTATCAGGTCTGAGTCACTACACTCACTCTTTGTTTTCAATGAATATTCACTGAGTCACATGTTGACACTCATTCAGCTGGACTGCAGTGTTTAATGCCAAACCACTTACTCAGAGCTCGCTGGGATCAAACTCACTCGCTTTGATTTGTGTCTCAGTTTGTCATAAACTCAGCACATTTACTCACAGGAGCGAGTTCTGCTGAATGCATCTCATCTGATTCAAAACAGCTTGAAGTCTCCAAATGTGTGCTTTTAAATCAAACTACTGTCTCTGTCCTTAGTTTGAACACTGCACACCAAGACTTTGACTTTTCTGTTAAAGTGACTGTCGCCAGAAGATCAGAAGAAAACAAATGGGATCAAATTGAAATATTTTGGGGCCACTGTAGATTGAAAAACATGGGGAGTAAATTTATGCCCAAAAAGTTAGGAATTTTAGATTAATCAGAAATTTTCTTCAAAAACAAGGCATTTTCTGAGTTTGTCTGTTGAACACTATAAACTTTTCAATATATTTCCATTTTTATTCTATTCATTTTAGACTTTACCATGAATTTCAATTCAGTTTCTAAACTCAGAAATTAAAATGTTTTTTTCTCAAAAATTTCTGAAATCGATGTCAAAATTTCAATTTTTCAACTTTTTGAAGTTTTTTCTCAAACATTTCTCAGATTTCTCTTTTTAAAATAGTTATTTCTGTCTACATGCCCTCCATGTTTCTGTCATAACATTCTCGCTTCTTGAAGCAAATCAGTCACTCTGTGGCTGAGAAGTTGTCGCTCCTCCAACATGAAGCTTAAGTTAAAACCTAAGGAGCTTCTTGAGAGTTTATATGTTAACACAGAACCACATAAAGTGAAATTTTCATCACAAACAAAACTCTGAACCATCCTGGTATGGCTGCCATATTGGTTCTTCTGTCAACAGAATGAAGATAACCAGCGTCGCCCTCTGCTGTATGGAGGCCAAATTACAACACTAAAAGAAGATCTAAGCAGATGTTATAAATGAATCTGAACTAAATTTAATCTTATAAACCATTAATTGACAATTAGTCATAAGTTTGAATTCCTAATTTATACTCTGGAAAATGTATTTAAATCCTTCTCATCCCTGACGTGAATCCTTTCTGCTGTTTCTGAAGGTTCCTCATCTGTTCTGATATTTAAAGAGCTGAAACCATTTCCGTCCTCCTTGTCTCTTTTCATCTCGCTTCTTTGTTTTAATGAAGAGATGTAAAATGTCACCGTCTGAGACGCTGCAGGCTGGGAAAGGTCAGCTCTGAGGTTTTCTGACAGGTGAGACCGGTCCACTCCACAGGAAGAGCTGGAAACCCACTTCCTGCTTCAAAAACTGCACAGTTCTTCTGATTTTAGCACTTTGGCTTCAATTCAGGGATGATTGTGGCTCTCCTAGGGTCCAAATGCAGCATTTCAATGAGGTTGAGGTAAGCTGGAGGGGTTAGATGCTGAAGGTTACATAGACTCTTCTGTTTGGGTCAATTTACTCTCAATTTATTGTTATAATGAAGCCACCATGAACATCAAGATGACTGTGATAATTTACCATCATATTGAATATGTGATGCTGTATGTTATCAAAGCTCCTTATTAAAGTCTGCTGAGTCTCAATGACATAATAAAAGCCAATACAGTATGCATCATCATTGTGTCTTTTTATGCCATATGAGGTCATGATGAGCAAACACACTGTATATTGTCACAAGCATGTATGAGTCAGCTATATGAAAATCTTTACATTATACAAATAATTACAAACATTATACTGAGTCATGCTGGCTAATAAATGTTCTGACAAGGAAAACAACAATGCGTGTTGACGTCACAGAATTACAGAGTTTAATCCAATATAAGACAATGTATAAACTTAGAAGTAAGACAATGCACAAACTTACACCAGAAACTGCAGAACAACGGAGACATACATTCATTTACCTGACATAAATGGAAAGAAGGAAAGAAAGAAGAGCAAAGACGTGCAAAGACGTCTTTGGAGAGTTGCAAGAGCAAATCTGATTTGTTACTTCTGTGTAGAAAGTTTTATAGTAAAAGGCGTATTCTTATCTTTAATTTATTCAAATAAGGCGTATCTTTGCTCCTCCAACCAGGAGCTATCTCTGACCCTCTCTCAAGCCAGAAACCCCTGCCGTGTTTACAGCCTTTCACAGATGAGTGTGAAAAGCTGGAACTTCCACTGTATTGTTTTCCCACAGACAAAAGGCAGTTCAAACGATCCTAGCAAACCATCTGCTGGAACTACAGGTAAAATAAAGGTCAATAGGCCAGAATAAGTTACTGATTTAAAACCACAATTTAGGCCATTTGAATAAAGACATGTTAAGTTTTAAAGCTTATTTTAAATTTATTTTCTCAACACAGTTTTAAAGAGTTATTACTTATTATGTAATAAATTTAATCTCTGCTATTTTTCATTATTTGTCAAGTTCATTGCAGATTTGTGTGGCATACATGAAGGTTGCTTCTCCGTGTTTGTTTCTGGTTCTGTTCATTGTATTCAAAGTTTTCTTATTAAAAGATGAGAGAATGACTAAAATCTGAGCTACAAAATGCATTTCAATAGCATTTTCAAGGCAGCAGGAGGACTTTCACTTTCAAGTTAAACCACCTTCAATTTTTTTACACTAATATTGAATATCGATAAGTCAAAACACAAAGTATGTACACCTCAAAAACTTTGACAATGTGTGAATCCTAAGCAGCATAAAGAACAAGATTGTTACATATTTTTGGAAATAAAAATTACTTTGGGTTATACTTAAGATGCAAATGCTTTTTCAAAGAAAATTGTGTTGGGATCAGAGTTTTTCTTGTTTTTGTGTTTTTTTGTTTGTTTTTTTATCTTGGGTTTGGGTTTTGTTTTTGTTGTTGCCTGCTGTTTCCTCACCATCCACCAGAGGTCCTCGATGGGCTGAGCCCCTGGAACACACGGTGGCAGACCCTGTAGATGCACCTGTGGCTAATTTGAAGAGGGCTGAAGTGGAGTATTTATGCTGCGGCTGGCAAACACTCCGGTGCCTGAGTGTTAACCTTGAATGGTTTACTGCCGACTCCCAGTGTGAAGTCTGTGGATTCTAGCTCCCTGGAACCTTCTGCGAGTTTTTCCTCGTCCTCTCAGTTCCGATCTGTCGGAAGCCAAGTCTCCGAGCGATCACCGCTCCGACCAGCCTCCCGAGGAACCGTTACCCCCTCTGACGCCTCAGCCGTCCGCTACAGCCTCTCTTACCTGTCCGTCCTCCAACGTGCACCGTTCGCTGGATTAGCGAGCTCTGGACCTCCGTCTTCAGCAGCAACCACAGGCAACAATCAAACCCATTTCAACCCCTTTCCCAAGTAAGAATCTCCGCGTGATCTTTCTGCTACCGACTGTTACTCGCATCTGTCCTCTCATTTAACAGTTGATGACCCTGCAGTCCCAACCCCGTATCCAGAACTTCCCCACCACTTCTCTTTAATAAACTTTATTGTGATTCGCTCTACTGGTTGTGTTCTTGCATGTGGGTACGTTCACCAGCACCCATTATGACAAATTGTGTTGTATGTTTCAACATTTTTTAAAGTTTGTCACAAAGTATATGCATAGTAATTGATTTTTCAATATTTATTAGCCGTTGTATGTAAATACTTCAAACGGCAATAACATATCATTTAAGTTTTCAGTAGCCAAGAACTAAAATATTTGTATTATAAAATCCCTCTCTGAAATCATTTGAAGTCTTCTGAAAAAATCATGTTTAGTCAACGTGTGAATTTACATCAGGATCAAATAACTTATTCCTCCATGAGAAATTATATTCATTACGCTTAATTTTTTTTTCAAACTTCATTTAATTTCTACAATATACGTTTTACACACTACTACGTATTTCCATCTGGCTCTGCAGAGGCAGGTCAGTCTCGGCCCGGCCTCTGGCTCTGGCTCTTGCGATGAAAAGACTAGGAACTTGTTAAAGAGAGAGACCCAATTTCAAGGTGTTTAATTGTGTAACCAGGATAATTTTTCTGTTAGATTCAGTGTTTTATTTTTCTATTTTGTTAGATCTGATTTTATTTATTTTTATTTAAAAATTTAATTAAAATCCTCCTTTCCTTGATTCATTTAACACAAACCAAGCGAGAACATTCTTCTCGCGATGTTTCAACGTCATGTGACAGCTGCACGTCAGCGTCCTAAATTGACAGCTACAGCTTATATTGCTACTGAATCACACCTTGGGTAGGAGACGCTGTCGGACTCTGACGTGCAGGTAGGCTTCTGTTCTGTTCCCAAAGCGGTTTTCAAATGTCGATTGTACATCTATCAATTGTGTGCCTCTGTTAACTTACAGACGTGAACATTCGGCTAAACGTTGAAACGATCACGGTTTGTCAAGAGGGAACTGGTGAGTGTTTGTTCGGGAGCTAGCATGCTAGTGTGGCCTATGTGGTTTTGGTGGCTTCTATCGGTGTGGTAATGAACGACAAGGAGCTGCTCAAGTTGGCATCAGCTGTTTCTTTAATTCTCCATCTGCATTTCACAGAACGGGCATGGAGGTAAGGTCAGTCTCTGGCATAAAACAAGCTCCTCGTCAGTGATCCTCATGGCTCTGAGGATTACCCATAATACAATAACCACAATAAAATAATTTAAAATTACAGTGATCGTATAGTGGATTTTGTCTTACAATAAAAGGACAACCAGTGAGTCTCCTTTTTAGAGAAAATAAAGTAACTAATTAAAATGTTATGAAAAATAAAATAAAATGCTGACATTCTATTTACTGGATGCCATTTTTATGTTTTAGTTTATATAACCTTGCATTTTAGAACAGTGCAGAAACATAAATTAACCACATCATTGTATAAAACTGTTAATATAAAACTCAGTGTCATGCTAACCATCTGCTACAGGAGATTTGGTAAAACATACCTGCATTTCACAGAACGGGCATGGAGGTAAGGTCAGTCTCTGGCATAAAACAAGCTCCTGCAAGGAGGAGCCATAATGTTACCACGTGGGAAATTCCCACTGCACTTTCCCACGAACTAAACATTCTCAAACACGACAAAAACGACATAACAGAACTAGCGTGACCCAGACCGAACATATTTCAACAATATGCAAAAACGACAACCACAAACGCACTTCACAAAATGCATTAATAATATTTCTTTAACACATGACAGAGACACGTTACCTCGTCAGTGATCCTCATGGCTCTGAGGATTACCCATAATACCTCGCTCTTTCTAGGGTGAATGCAATACAACTTTTTACCAGCAGATGGTGCATTTTAGCAGGATTTAACCTCAACCAATTTAACTATGTTACACTAGCACTAGCCTCCCCAGCTGTTAAGTAGCTGACGCCGATCTAAAGCACATTCAAGTTGAAATGCTTATTGAAACTATTGTTGTGAAAAGAGTAACTTGAATTTGCATAAGTTGCATTTAATTATGTAAACTCCTGTAATTAGAAAATACATGTACATGTTGATTGATTATTTAGGCCTGTTTACACAGGCCAGGTGTATTGCAGACCCCCCCCCCCCCCCCCCGCTCAAGGAGTGGCTGAAGGGTTTAAGATGCATCACGGATTGTCTGGCTTCATGCTGACCAGACTGGCGAGCTAACCGTATTAGCGGATCCGGAGATAAACACCTATCTGTGAAAACGTCCGAACTGGTTGGAGATTCGGCCCAACAGTTTTCACTGACGGAACTGGATATTTATTTTTTGTTTTTCCTTTCATCATCAACAAAGACTGATTGACTTTCTTGGATTAAGGAACCCTTTTGAACTCCAAATTGTGGACTAATTTGCATACATTGTAAATATCAATACAACTCACGGATTTTGCACCATCTACTTGTCTCTGTTTTACAATTTGCCACCTCCTCCAGCAGACGAACGTAGTTTTTAAGAAATCACTTGGATTGACTTTAATTTGGATTATTTCAAATTCTAATAATCCTAGAATGTAACTCGGGTTACATTGCTTGGTGAGCTAGCCAGGAGGTTGTTGGCATTTTGTGAAACACAAATTTATTTTTTTTCCTGTCATCATTATGGATGAATTTCAAAAACTTGACATAAAAATTCCCAACTCTGTTTTGGTTGAAGGCATTTCAGATGAAGATGGTAAAGAGGAAGTATTTGACTTTTTGAAACGATATGGTAAGATAAAGACTGAAGTCATTTCTGAAGCTGATTCTGAGTTTGAGGGCCAACTTGTGGTTGAATTTAGCAGTGGTACAGCAGTAGCTGAATTGCGTTCCATTCTACCATATTCATTCAAATCATCTGAAAAGTCAGACACATTTTTCATCTCTGAATTAGCTGTTGTATATGCAGACCATGTTTCACAGAGTAAAACTCATTCTTATTTACTTGAGTTACAGAAACTTGCAAAGCTCTCTGGCATGGATTTTGCAGAGGTGTTAAAAGCCACGATGACTCAGATTGGACAATCAGTTGCTGAACTTCACTCAGCTGCTAAGATGGAGGATCCTGATGAGAAGTCTGAGGTTATGGCAGCATCTGCAGATCCAACAATGAAGAAAGAGCCAACGTTGTCAACTACCACTGATTCTACAGTTCCCAGACTGAGAAGTGAGCAGCAACCTACTTCACAACAGAGACCTTCTCTTCATGATGATGACATCCAACCACCCGAAGTCCAGCGCTACGTGGTGGAACACATTATGAAAACTGAGGAAAGTGCTTACCATCTACAAAGGCTCTGAGTGTTTTCTGGACGGCTGCCTAGACCAGCACATGAAGCAGACTACGAGACCTGGCATTCAGGAGTGGATCTGCTACTAAAAGACCCATCAGTTTCTGAGCTTCAGCGATCAAGGAGGATCGTGGAGAGTTTACTTCCCCCAGCCGCTGATATGCTGAAGCATCTAAGTTCAGATACTCCACCTACTGTATATCTGAACATATTGGATTCGGCATATGGCACAGTGCAAGATGGAGAAGAACTCTTTGCAAAATTCATGGTGACTTTCCAAGATGCAGGGGAGAAGCCATCTTCATACCTCCAGCGGCTGCAGGTAGCATTAAATTTAGCCCTGAAACGAGGTGGTGTGTTAGCCAAAGATGTAAATCAGCATCTCATAAGCCAGTTCTGTAGGGGTTGTTGGGACAATACTTTGATTGCTGAACTCCAATTAAAACAAAAGAAATTGGTCCCACCTAGTTTCTCTGAACTGCTACTACTTCTACGTACTGAAGAGGACAGGGAGGCAGCTAAAACTTCCTGGATGAGACAATATTTGGGGTCCAACAAACAAAAAGTAGTCAATCATGCACAATTGGCTTCTGTTGACAGGTGATGGTGGAGCAGTTGCTGCTTTAACCAAATTGACTCAGCAGTTGCCAGAACAACTGGCAGATGTACAGCGGCAGCTGGCTAAGCTAACATCCACCACCACCCAGCCCAGGACTACATCACAACCTAAGGTAACACACAGTAAGCAGGGTGAAAAAGGGGGCAATACAGTGACATCCAAACAGTCCCCACCAGTCCATGTTAAACCTGGTTATTGTTTCAGGTGTGGTGAAAACGGTCATATCAAGCCACAATGTAATAATGAACCAAACCCTGCTCTTGTTGCCAGAAAAAGGAAACAGTTTGCTCAGCGACGGCAGAACGTCTTTCAGAAGAAGTTAAACTAGGCATGGTTCCTGTTGCGGACAAACCGGAACCAGTCCCATCCAAACCAGTCCCCTTATTAAAGAAAAGACTGTTAAATGTACAAAACTGCAAGCCCAAGCTAATAAACTACCCACTCAGCTACCCAAAGGTTTGATTGGATCAAAGTGTGCTGCTGCTGTTGACATTTCTGGTCATGTGTGTAACTGCCTTTTAGACACTGGTTCACAGGTGACAACTATCCCAGTTTCTTTCTATAATGATAAGCTAAGCAACCAACCTGTAATGCCTCTGGATAATTTGTTACAGGTTGAAGGTGCTGCTGGACAGTCTGTTCCGTATCTGGGGTACGTGGAGCTGGTCATCACATTCCCTGAAGACTTCATAGGAGTAAACACAGAGGTACCAACTCTCGCTCTTGTGGTCCCAGATACTAGTCCTGATAGGCCATCTAATGTACTTATTGGCATGAACACACTGGAGCCACTGTATGAACAACATCTTGGCAGTAACCATGTACAATTTCAACCCATGGCCCAAGGATATCGAGCGGTCCTGAAACTGCTACAGTTAAGGCACCAGCAAAATCAATCAGGAAATGCAGGGACTGTCAGGCTGTTAAGCACCACCCCAGTCCTTATTTCACCTGGCCAAACCATTGTCTTGGAGGGTTCTGTTAAAAACACCTCTCCATCTGCAGATAAGTGGGCCATTGTTGAACACCCTAGCTCGCCTTTACCAGGGGGTTTATGTGTTCAGAGTTGTCTAATTACACTGCCACAGCATCCACCATATAAAGTCCCAGTGATCATGAAGAATGAATCGGAGCAAGAGGTGTTCATATCACCATTAACCATTATTGCAGACATTGGGTCAGCACCTACTGTTTTGTCACAACAAATCACATCTCAAACTTCACAAACCACTTTGGAGTTTAACTTTGGAGACTCTCCCATTCCACCTGAGTGGAAGGAACATATCAACAAAATGAACAGCATGCCTGAAGTATTCTCTCATCATGATATGGATTTTGGCTGTACAGATGCAGTTAAACATACCATTAAACTTAGTGATGAAACGCCTTTTAAACAGCGCAAGGCCAATCCATCCCCAAGATCTGGAGGCAGTCCGTGAACATCTTAAGGACCTGCTTGAAGCTGGCATCATAAGAGAGTCTAAATCACCGTTTTCCTCTCCAATAGTTGTTGTTCGGAAACGTAATGGTTCCGTCCGGCTATGCATAGATTACAGGAAACTGAATCTTCAAACTATCAAAGATGCATATGCCCTTCCTAATTTGGAAGAATCTTTTTGTGCTTTGACAGGGTCCAAATGGTTTACTGTGTTGGATTTAAAATCTGGCTATTATCAAATGGAGATGGCAGAAGAAGATGAGGCTAAAACAGCTTTTGTTACTCCCCTTGGATTTTGGGAGTGGAACAGGATGCCGCAAGGAATTACAAATTCACCTAGCACGTTTCAGCGGCTAATGGAGAGATGCATGGGAGATCTGCATCTTAAAGAAGTCCTTGTCTTCCTCGATGACATCATCTTTTCTCCCACTCTGGAAGAACATGAGGAACGGCTGCTGCGTGTGCTCTCCCGGTTGAAGCAGTTTGGACTAAAGCTCTCTCCAGAGAAATGTAAGTTCTTTCAGTCTTCTGTACGTTATTTGGGACACATTGTCTCTGAAAAAGGAGTTGAAACTGATCCAGAAAAGATTGATTCTTTAAAATCCTGGCCAGTCCCCCGCAACCTTAAAGAGTTGCGATCTTTTCTGGGTTTTGTTGGATATTACCGAAGATTTATTAAAGACTATGCTGCTATTGTCAAACCACTTAATGAGTTAACCCGTGGTTATCCTCCTGCCCGCAGCCCTGCAAAGCTGAAGAATCCAGAAGGAAAGTACTTGGATCCAAAGCAATCCTTTGGAGATAAATGGACTAGCCATCAGCAGATTGCCTTTGAAACAGTCATTTCCAAATTGACTACAGCACCCGTTCTTGGGTTTGCAAATCCACAACTGACATACATTTTACATACTGATGCCAGTACAAATGGGTTGGGAGCAGTATTGTACCAAGAGCAGGAGGGCAAGCTGCGTGTTATTGCTTATGCTAGTCGAGGCCTGTCTGTGAGTGAGTCAAAATATCCTGCTCATAAACTGGAGTTTTTGGCCCTGAAGTGGAGTGTTACTGAGAAGTTTCATGATTACCTCTATGGGACTAACTTTACAGTTGTCACAGATAGCAATCCTCTCATTTATGTTCTTTCTTCAGCCAAGCTGGATGCACCAGGTCACCGGTGGTTAGCAGCACTGTCCACTTACTCATTCAAACTGCAGTACCGTGCTGGAAAACAGAATTTTGATGCTGATGCTCTGTTCCGACGCTCACATGAAGATACTTCTAGTGATCAGCACTGCAGAGAGAGGGAGCTCATTCAACATCTGACCAGTCAGTTGGGTAATGGTGAAAAAACACATGACATTTCCCCTGAAATTGTGGATGCTATCTGTCAGAGTTGTATAATCCGAACACAGAACCAAACTGAACTAAGTCAATCTGTCGCACTGGTTGAGTCTCTCTGTCTCTGTTAACTCCATCCCTGATGGGTTCAGCAATGAAGAGTTGCATGGCTTGCCTCTAATCCCCTCTCTATCTCAGGTCGATCTCCAAGAAGAGCAACAAGCTGACCCTGCTATTCGTGAGGTCATTCATCAGCTGGAGACTGGTGAGAAGGTCCTTCCATCGGTTCGAGAGGAGCTACCTGACCTTCCTTTGCTCCTGAGAGAGTGGAACAGGTTAGAGTTGGTGGATGGAATCTTATATCAGAGAAGACATGATGGAGATAAACTTATCTACCAGCTAATCCTACCGCCCAAGTTACGACCAGCTGTTTTAAAGAGCTTGCACCATGATATGGGGCATATGGGCATCGAAAGAACAATTGATCTGGTGCGCCAACGCTTCTTTTGGCCCAAAATGACACTAGAGGTGGAGACTTTTGTCAAAACCTGTGGTCGTTGCGTAAGGCGTAAAGCTCAAATAGAAAGAGCAGCTCCATTAATAAATATTCAGACAAGCCGACCACTTGAACTGCTATGTATGGACTTTTTAACCATTGAACCTGACAGCAGTAATACTAAGGACATTCTTGTTCTCACTGATCATTTTACCAAATTTGCAGTTGCCATTCCTACCCCCAACCAGAAGGCAAAGACGGTTGCAAAGTACCTCTGGAATGAATTTATGGTTTATTATGGAATTCCAGAGCGTATACATTCAGACCAGGGTACAGATTTCGAGTCCAAGCTCATTAAAGAGCTCTGTGAAGTTGTTGGCATGAAGAAAAGCCGAACTACCCCGTACCACCCACGAGGGAATCCAGTCGAGCGCTTCAACCGCACTCTGCTCAATATGCTTGGAACCCTGGAAATGAAACAAAAGTCAAAATGGCGAGAGTATGTCAAACCTTTAGTACATGCATATAACTGTACAAGAAATGAGGTAACAGGGTTCACACCTTATGAACTCATGTTTGGTCGTTGTCCTCGTCTTCCTGTGGATTTGGCTTTTGGTTTACCCGTCAGAGAACAATCGTCCATCTCTCATTCAGAGTATGTTAAGAATCTGCAATCCAGCCTGAAAGAAAGCTACAAACTAGCTTCTGAGAATGCCCTCAAGTCAGCTGCAAAGAACAAGACCCGTTTTGATCAGAAAATTACACCATGCAGTTTGGAGATGGGAGATCGAGTACTGGTTCGCAACATCCGTCTGAGGGGTAAGCACAAGCTGGCAGATAGATGGGAACCAGGGGTGTACAAAGTTGTTGACAGAGCTGAAAATGTACCAGTTTACACTGTACAACCTGAACACAAAGAGGGACCAACTCGTACTTTACATAGAGACCTGTTGCTTCCTTGTGGTTTCCTGCCAGTTTGCTCCACAGAAGACCCTTCCATCTCCATGCCTGCCTCACAACGAAAGACTCGCAGCCAGGATGGTTGCCATCCAGATGTTCCTGATGCGATGGAGGAGGATGAGGATGCTGAGCCATATGTGCCAGAAGTTTCCATCCCATTCCCAACCAGATTCAGTGTGAAGGTGAGAAAATTCAAGTCATCACCGGAATCCATTACTTTGCAGCCCATTTAACCTTTGGCTCAAAGTGATGCTGAAGCACCAGAGCATCCTGTACCTCCAATTCAGAGCACAGACCTTGAGACTGCTAGTCCATCTGAAATTGAAGAATCCTGTTTAACAACTGATTCATCACTCACACCATGAAGACAAGCTACCTGTGGAACAGATTGAAACAGAGGAACTTTCTGAACCACATGTAGCTGAGCCTGTTAAAGTACACATGGAGGGAGAAGTACCTGACGAACACTTACCTGAAGTTCAAGAACCTGACGCTGAGGATCATCTGGTCGTTCAATCTGAGTCATCAGTTTTTTATTTTTCTATTTTGTTAGATCTGATTTTATTTATTTTTATTTAAAGATTTAATTAAAATCCTCCTTGATTTATTTAACACAAACCAAGCGAGAACATTCTTCTCGCGATGTTTCAACGTCATGTGACAGCTGCACGTCAGCGTCCTAAATTGACAGCTACGGCTTATATTGCTGCTGAATCGCACCTTAGGTAGGAGACGCTGTCGGACTCTGACGTGCAGGTAGGCTTCTGTTCTGTTCCCAAAGCGGTTTTCAAATGTCGATTGTACATCTATCAATTGTGTGCCTCTGTTAACTTACAGACGTGAACATTCGGCTAAACGTTGAAACGATCACGGTTTGTCAAGAGGGAACTGGTGAGTGTTTGTTCGGGAGCTAGCATGCTAGCACTAGCCTCCCCAGCTGTTAAGTAGCTGACGCCGATCTAAAGCACATTCAAGTTGAAATGCTTATTGAAACTATTGTTGTGAAGAGTAACTTGAATTTGCATAAGTTGCATTTAATTATGTAAACTCCTGTAATTAGAAAATACATGTACATGTTGATTGATTATTTAGGCCTGTTTACACAGGCCAGGTGTATTGCAGACCCCCCCCCCCCTCCGCTCAAGGAGTGGCTGAAGGGTTTAAGATGCATCACGGATTGTCTGGCTTCATGCTGACCAGACTGGCGAGCTAACCGTATTAGCGGATCCGGAGATACAACACCTATCTGTGAAAACGTCCGAACTGGTTGGAGATTCGGCCCAACAGTCTTCACTGACGGAACTGGATATTTATTTTTTGTTTTTCCTTTCATCATCAACACAGACTGATTGACTTTCTTGGATTAAGGAACCCTTTTGAACTCCAAATTGTGGACTAATTTGCATACATTGTAAATATCAATACAACTCACGGATTTTGCACCATCTACTTGTCTCTGTGTTTTACAATTTGCCACCTCCTCCAGCAGACGAACGTAGTTTTTAAGAAATCACTTGGATTGACTTTAATTTGGATTATTTCAAATTCTAATAATCCTAGAATGTAACTCTGGTTACAATTGCATATTTGATGAATGTATCTTTTTGTATAACTACTCGAGGTAACTCGGTGACTTAACGGCTATATGTGCCTGGAAAATATACGATAGTGCCCCTTTAAGACGAAATGCCACGGCTTACCTCTTAATGTAGTTGGTGATGTTAAAAAAAAATTACAGGGCAGGAAACAAACATCGATGGCAAAAATCTGTAACATTAATGTGTAATATTTGCAGACAGACGGTCGATAAAGTACGAATGCCATCGGATTTAGGATGTTTACTGCGCTATATCTTCTCTGCTCAGTGTGAGTCAATAATCGGTAGGTTTTGGAAATGAATCATTTTCCAGACATCAAAAAATGATTAAAACAATAAATTTAAATCATAAAAACGTTTTATTAATCATCTTTGTTGTTTTTAGAAGCAGTAGAAACCCAAATGGAAGCACAAAAATGTTGAGTAGTTGTTATGATAGGTCCCCTTTCAGTATCTTATTATTTTTACATATAGAAAGTTCTCACTTTGCTAGCTCTTTTATATAACGTGTATTGTTTCCTTTATTGAAATTTAGGTTCATTTTTGTAAAACATTTCATTTACTTGTATTTTTGTAAATCACTTGAGTTTATTTGTATGTCACATTTCAGAAACAAGGCGGTTCAAAGAGCTTTACGTGCTTTACCTTTGAAATAGGTTGGTAAATTTCTTTTTTTTTGGATTCAAAAGCAACTGTAATTGGTGTTTTGGGGCGTTGAGGGGACTTCACTTGCAGGTCATATTGTCTGTTTGGGTGTCAAACTCCAGTCCTCAAGGGCCGTTGTCCTGCAGTGTTTAGATGTGCCACAGGTAAAAAACAGTGGAATGAAATGGCTTAATTACCTCCTCCCTGTGTAGATCAGTTCTCCTGAGCCTTGCTAATGACCTAATTATTCTTTTCAGGTGTGGTGCAGCAGAGGCACATCTAAAAGTTTCAGGACTGCGGCCCTTGAGGACTGGAGTTTGACACCCCTGGTTTAGTTTTTCTGTTATGTTTCACAAGTAGCTCAATGGGTAAAGGTATGGTGAATTCACCCGGGAGACCAGGGTTTGAATCCAGGCCAGGCTTTAGCTCGTGTGCAGAGCGAGAGATCAAATTATAAAGCTGTATTGTAATTTTTTATATCAAGACAAAGCCACCTGAACAATAGAAAGAAGAGCAGCATGAACTATTTTAGAAATTATATTTAATCATGTAGAAAATTTAAGAAAAATCTTCAAATACATATGTATATATATGACACCTTTAGGACTTTTTGGAAATTTGTTGTGATCTTGAATAATGATTTAAAACTATAAATCAAATTGACCTAAGATTTACAAAGAAATAGAGAGATCCTTAATTTTAATAAGATATAATAAACTAGGGCTGCAATCAATCAATGAATCAAATTTTCTTTGTATAGCACATTTCAGCAGCAAGGCATTTCAAAGTGCTTTACATAATTAAAATAAAAACAGCATGTGACATTGATTAAACAGTGAGAAAGAGAGACATTTTGAAAAAGATTAAAAAAAGATAACATTAAAACCACCATCCCTTTTAGGAGGTTAGTTAAATGTTGTTTAACTTGGGCTCTAACCCTCTGGCATTTTATTCAAAAACACTGTTTGACAAGTATTTGTATGTCACTGTAATGAAGAGAGCTTCATTACTGGGTGTATTTTTATTTAAGTTACTGTATAGCACTTTAAAAGCACTTTTTGCACTTTATTAACAAGCACTTTATTTAGCACTGCACTTTAAGCAGAGATTTGCACATAAATAATTTGCACACGAGAAGTTTTAATTGTATTTATTGAATATTTTAGTAATTAGCATGTAGCCTTTTGTTCTGGGCTCTGCACAGCTGCTCCTCATTGGAAAGTGAGGTGGTTGCCTTTGGAAGGGGGATAATTGTTACTCAGAGCAATGAGCTACTGGTGGGTAAAACTGAGCAAATGTTTGTGCATAATCTGTTAGGTGTGGAGTGCTGATATTGAGTGACTCACCTGTCTTTTCTGTGTCCTCTCCAGGGTGTTTGGACAAATGCAACACCGGGGGACCAGGGTTCGAGCAAGCCAGAGCTTACAAGCCAGAGCTTACAAGCCAGAGCTTACAAGCCAGAGCTTACAAGCCAGAGCTTACAAGCCAGAGCTTACAAGCCAGAGCTTACAAGCCAGAGCTTACAAGCCAGAGCTTACAAGCCAGAGCTTACAAGCCAGAGCTTACAAGCCAGAGCTTACAAGCCAGAGCTTACAAGCCAGAGCTTACAAGCCAGAGCTTACAAGCCAGAGCTTACAAGCCAGAGCTTACAAGCCAGAGCTTACAAGCCAGAGCTTACAAGCCAGAGCTTACAAGCCAGAGCTTACAAGCCAGAGCTTACAAGCCAGAGCTTACAAGCCAGAGCTTACAAGCCAGAGCTTACAAGCCAGAGCTTACAAGCCAGAGCTTACAAGCCAGAGCTTACAAGCCAGAGCTTACAAGCCAGAGCTTACAAGCCAGAGCTTACAAGCCAGAGCTTACAAGCCAGAGCTTACAAGCCAGAGCTTACAAGCCAGAGCTTACAAGCCAGAGCTTACAAGCCAGAGCTTACAAGCCAGAGCTTACAAGCCAGAGCTTACAAGCCAGAGCTTACAAGCCAGAGCTTACAAGCCAGAGCTTACAAGCCAGAGCTTACAAGCCAGAGCTTACAAGCCAGAGCTTACAAGCCAGAGCTTACAAGCCAGAGCTTACAAGCCAGAGCTTACAAGCCAGAGCTTACAAGCCAGAGCTTACAAGCCAGAGCTTACAAGCCAGAGCTTACAAGCCAGAGCTTACAAGCCAGAGCTTACAAGCCAGAGCTTACAAGCCAGAGCTTACAAGCCAGAGCTTACAAGCCAGAGCTTACAAGCCAGAGCTTACAAGCCAGAGCTTACAAGCCAGAGCTTACAAGCCAGAGCTTACAAGCCAGAGCTTACAAGCCAGAGCTTACAAGCCAGAGCTTACAAGCCAGAGCTTACAAGCCAGAGCTTACAAGCCAGAGCTTACAAGCCAGAGCTTACAAGCCAGAGCTTACAAGCCAGAGCTTACAAGCCAGAGCTTACAAGCCAGAGCTTACAAGCCAGAGCTTACAAGCCAGAGCTTACAAGCCAGAGCTTACAAGCCAGAGCTTACAAGCCAGAGCTTACAAGCCAGAGCTTACAAGCCAGAGCTTACAAGCCAGAGCTTACAAGCCAGAGCTTACAAGCCAGAGCTTACAAGCCAGAGCTTACAAGCCAGAGCTTACAAGCCAGAGCTTACAAGCCAGAGCTTACAAGCCAGAGCTTACAAGCCAGAGCTTACAAGCCAGAGCTTACAAGCCAGAGCTTACAAGCCAGAGCTTACAAGCCAGAGCTTACAAGCCAGAGCTTACAAGCCAGAGCTTACAAGCCAGAGCTTACAAGCCAGAGCTTACAAGCCAGAGCTTACAAGCCAGAGCTTACAAGCCAGAGCTTACAAGCCAGAGCTTACAAGCCAGAGCTTACAAGCCAGAGCTTACAAGCCAGAGCTTACAAGCCAGAGCTTACAAGCCAGAGCTTACAAGCCAGAGCTTACAAGCCAGAGCTTACAAGCCAGAGCTTACAAGCCAGAGCTTACAAGCCAGAGCTTACAAGCCAGAGCTTACAAGCCAGAGCTTACAAGCCAGAGCTTACAAGCCAGAGCTTACAAGCCAGAGCTTACAAGCCAGAGCTTACAAGCCAGAGCTTACAAGCCAGAGCTTACAAGCCAGAGCTTACAAGCCAGAGCTTACAAGCCAGAGCTTACAAGCCAGAGCTTACAAGCCAGAGCTTACAAGCCAGAGCTTACAAGCCAGAGCTTACAAGCCAGAGCTTACAAGCCAGAGCTTACAAGCCAGAGCTTACAAGCCAGAGCTTACAAGCCAGAGCTTACAAGCCAGAGCTTACAAGCCAGAGCTTACAAGCCAGAGCTTACAAGCCAGAGCTTACAAGCCAGAGCTTACAAGCCAGAGCTTACAAGCCAGAGCTTACAAGCCAGAGCTTACAAGCCAGAGCTTACAAGCCAGAGCTTACAAGCCAGAGCTTACAAGCCAGAGCTTACAAGCCAGAGCTTACAAGCCAGAGCTTACAAGCCAGAGCTTACAAGCCAGAGCTTACAAGCCAGAGCTTACAAGCCAGAGCTTACAAGCCAGAGCTTACAAGCCAGAGCTTACAAGCCAGAGCTTACAAGCCAGAGCTTACAAGCCAGAGCTTACAAGCCAGAGCTTACAAGCCAGAGCTTACAAGCCAGAGCTTACAAGCCAGAGCTTACAAGCCAGAGCTTACAAGCCAGAGCTTACAAGCCAGAGCTTACAAGCCAGAGCTTACAAGCCAGAGCTTACAAGCCAGAGCTTACAAGCCAGAGCTTACAAGCCAGAGCTTACAAGCCAGAGCTTACAAGCCAGAGCTTACAAGCCAGAGCTTACAAGCCAGAGCTTACAAGCCAGAGCTTACAAGCCAGAGCTTACAAGCCAGAGCTTACAAGCCAGAGCTTACAAGCCAGAGCTTACAAGCCAGAGCTTACAAGCCAGAGCTTACAAGCCAGAGCTTACAAGCCAGAGCTTACAAGCCAGAGCTTACAAGCCAGAGCTTACAAGCCAGAGCTTACAAGCCAGAGCTTACAAGCCAGAGCTTACAAGCCAGAGCTTACAAGCCAGAGCTTACAAGCCAGAGCTTACAAGCCAGAGCTTACAAGCCAGAGCTTACAAGCCAGAGCTTACAAGCCAGAGCTTACAAGCCAGAGCTTACAAGCCAGAGCTTACAAGCCAGAGCTTACAAGCCAGAGCTTACAAGCCAGAGCTTACAAGCCAGAGCTTACAAGCCAGAGCTTACAAGCCAGAGCTTACAAGCCAGAGCTTACAAGCCAGAGCTTACAAGCCAGAGCTTACAAGCCAGAGCTTACAAGCCAGAGCTTACAAGCCAGAGCTTACAAGCCAGAGCTTACAAGCCAGAGCTTACAAGCCAGAGCTTACAAGCCAGAGCTTACAAGCCAGAGCTTACAAGCCAGAGCTTACAAGCCAGAGCTTACAAGCCAGAGCTTACAAGCCAGAGCTTACAAGCCAGAGCTTACAAGCCAGAGCTTACAAGCCAGAGCAATGGGTGCACACTTTAGTTAATGTCTGTCTGAATGGTTCATTTATACTTGTTTCTGTTTGAGGTGCCACTTATAGGAACCAGCTGGTGGAGGAACCATCTACAAATTTCTGAAAGACTGAAGAGGGAGACTTCAAGTTTTTTTATATAATTTTCTCACTTAAATATTCACTTATTTTTTGCTAAGTTTGTTTTGCTTTATATTTTTATAGAATGTTTTAGTTAATTTTGTATTTATTTGTTCTTTTGTTAGATCAGACCTCCCTCAAGTGGTAGATTTGGGTTTCTCCACCCCTATTTAAGCAGCCTTTGTTCTTTGTTTGGTAGGTCAGTTTTGCTTGTGTTTAGAGCTCAGTTGACCTCAGTTAATTTGGATCTAAATTTGTTATTTATTCTTTGATTTGTTCTTGCTTTAAATCTTTATGCTTTGTCAACAATTTTTTGAAGAATTAAAACCAAGACTTTTTCTACTTTGAACATTTTTTGTCTTCGTTTGAGTCTGGTCCCTTACAGCTATATATTTCTTTTAGGGAAGTGTCATGAATAGCCATAAATTCACATTTTTTTAAGTTTAGCATTAGACCCGAAACCTCTGAAAAAAGTTTAATTTTATCAATTACAATTGGAACTTGCTTGTAATTTTTTAAGAAAACGGTGGTGTCATCTGCTAACTGGCTAATGATTAATTCTGTACCAAAAACATCTAATTTCTCAATGTCTTCACAATTTTTAAGATAGATTGCCAACATCTCTGCAACTACATTAGAGATATGGGGAAATGGGACACCATTGAGCAGGGGTGCCCAAGTCCAGTCCTCGAGAGCTACCGTCTTGCAAGTTTTAAAAGTATCCTTACTCCAACAGACCGGGATCAGCTCTACAGAGGCCTGATAACGAGCCATTCATTTGATACAGGTGTGTTGAAGCAGGGATGCATCGGAAAGTTGCAGGATGGTAGCTCTCTAGGACTGGACTTGGGCACCCCTGCCCTTGAGGAATTCCAACATTAATGTTAAATCTAGCTGTGGTGCCCTTAGGCAGTATTACACAACTACTTATGTTTTGATATAGGTCTTTAAGTTAATAAAGTTTGCTCCAAAGCCTAGATGTTCAAGAACTGAGAATAAGAATTGGTGTTCAACCGAGTCAAAGGCATTATAAAAGTCAAGGAAAAGAATAAAGCCATCATCTTTAATCATGTCTCTATATTCAATCAGGTCCTTTACCAGTCTAATGTTGTTGTGGATTGATCTTCCTTTTAAGAAGCCACACTGCGATTCAGCAATAATATTTGAGTTACCTGTTTGGAGACACATGATAAATATGTATGTTAGTAATTTATAATCTGAATCTCTGAGTGTAATTGGTCTTCTATTCTCAATAAATCTTGGGTCCTTGTCTGGTTTGGGGATACAAATAATAATTCCTTGTTTCATTGTAGTAGGTATAGTACGATTTTTAAAAATTTCTGTAAAAACTTGATGTAGTAAAAATTTTATGTCTTCCCAAAAGTGTTTATAAAAGTTCCCTGTGAGTCCATCTGGACCTGGTGCTTTGCTTAATGATAAGCGATTATCATTAAACAAGTTCTTATCAAGTTCTTCTATCGTAATATTGTTGTCACAAGTTTGTTTGAAATTATCTTCAATTTTAGGGATAAATGTTTCAATTGTTTTTAAAAAAGGTAAGAGATTTTGGTTCTGAGAATTTGGAGGTATACAAGTTGTTATAGAATTTAAAAATCTCTGTTGATATTAAGATTGTGTTATTGTTTTCAACATTACCTACTATTAAGGTCATCACGACTTCACACAAGTGTGTTTTTACCTCCGCGGCAGAGGCTCCGCCGAACCCCTGAGACCGACTCATCGAACCCCTGGGGTTCAATCGAGCCCAGGTTAAGAACCGCTGCTCTAAACTGTTTAGAGCATCCATCCTTTTTTTTCGTCACTTTGAGCTCATGAAGGCGTTATTGTGTTCCTCTGGTAAATATACGACATCTATTAGAAGTCATTCACTGACAGTGCAATAATTATTCTTAGCCAAATTAAATAACATTTACCTGTAGCATGCTAAAGTGTTTACTTGATGCACAAATTGTTATGATTCTATTAATTAGTTTTATTTTATTGTTTTAGAGTCAAAGCAAAATTTCCACCTTGGAAGACTAAATAGTTTAATCATATTTTTTCCTATATATAGGACTCTACCAACAAAAGAAAAATATGGATTATTGCTTGTTTAACAATCCTGGTTATTCATCTGTGAACCTAATTAATTGACTTTTGCTCATTAAATTTATCATGTATATTTTGTATTTGGTATTTTTATTGTTGATAATGTTTTTCATGTCTTATTTCTTTTCTTCCTCTTATAAGTGATGGAGATATATAGATGTTATTTATAATGTATAAAGTTGTTCTTTATGTCACCTAATTAGCTCTACATCCTGAAGAAAAATATGGTATTTTAGAAGACAATTTATCTTTCACGTTGCCAGAAATGGCGAAATTAATAGTAAATAATAAAGATTTTGTGATATTCTCGTTTAGTGACATAATTATATTAGTTGTGTAACCCACGCCACTAGAGGCAGTAGCAGGCCCGAAAAGATGCGACTAAGAAGCAGATTTAAAAGTACACAGAAAGCTAGGGAATTTGTTAAAAGCTGTGAGCTGCGCTAAAGTAAATAAAAGAGACGCTGAAATACATGCTGAGTGAAACTCCTTCCTACAGATGAAGCTACATCACAGATTTCAAAAGAAAATTTAAACGGGAGAACGCTGATAATATAGGAAATAGCGCCCCCTTCACTTCCGGAGTGCAATGGTCCCATTTCCAAATAAGGTAAACAGTGGCACTGATGGCAGGTGTCAGCGGAAGTGCCACTATGAGGCGCCGAGGTCAGCCGAAGTCAAACGAAGGCAGTGACGACACTGACCGGTATCCCCGAAAAGAGTGGCACTAATGGCAGGTGTCAGAGGAAGTGCCAGTACGAGGTGCCGAGGTCAGACGAAGGCAGTGACAACACTGACCGCTAGCCCCGAAAACAGTGGCACTTGTGGCGCATAATGACATCTGCCACCGGAAGTGCCATTAGTAGGTGCGGTGTCACGATTTGCGCTCGGCCCTGCTGTCAGCTGCACTTTTTATTTTTAAACTGATGCTATTTTGAATAATGACAGTTTTTTTTCTTATGTAAATCTTCCCATGCTGTAGAATTTTTGTTTTTATATTTTAGGTCGATGTGTATTTTTAGGAGAGCAATGTGCTTAAAAACCTGGGTACAGAGTATGGCTTTTACCTTGTAATCATCTATTCCTGGTTTAGCTCTCAGTTCATCCCTAAATGTTAAACTTCTCACAGAAAGTGAGCCAAAAAAAAACAAGGTGCCGCCATCTGTTTCGACCAGTTGCAGAGAGGGCACAGGAAGAAAGAAGAGAAAAAAAGAGCAAACAGTATGAGGGTGAGGATAAACACAGAAATGGCTGCAGTAAGGGAGACTGAGAGAACACATAGCAGCTTTTTTGCTCAATTTTACATCATACTATAATACGAGTCATTTTTGCTCATTTTTATGCCATACTATACTATGACTCATTTTTACATAATTTTATCTCATACTATACACTATGACTAATTTTTGCTCAACATTTACATAATACTATACTATGATTCATTTTTGCTGAAATTTGACATTATATACTATGAGTCATGGTTTTCACGGCAAACAGCTTCTTATTTAGATTTTAAAAGACAGTGGCCCTAAAACAATTAATTCTGAAATGACCAGACCAATCTGAAGCAATAATGATTTGGTGCAAAAGCTTTTATGTACGTTTTTTGTAGCCCACATTTATCCTTAACCTGTTCAAGAAACATAAATTACTTTCACGTGAATTTAAAACTCTACATTTGTGAGATACCAGGTTGCTAATAATTAACGGTGACCATGATGTTTGGTTTACTTTTAAATTGATCTAAAACAAGTTTGAACTTCTCACTAAACAAGATGTTTTTTTATTTTAAGATCCTCCATAAACTAAAAGCATCTGCTGATTTTCATTTCTTGTCTTTTCAAATTCATGTCGTTAGGTTTAATAAAACTGCATTTTTCTGGGTGTTTCACTCACAGAGGGAAGGCCCAGCTGGATTCGGGGCTCCTCGCCTCCATCAGCGCTCCAACTGGGTCACCCAGTTCTGCTCCGGCCTCGCTGTGGCCCAGATCAATGTGGAAATCACAAGTTTAAAATGCTGCAACTGTGCTGCTCAGTTTGATCTCTAAAGAAAGTTTTTCTTTCAGTAGAAAAAAACAAAATGTAGAACAAGTCTAACTGGGTTCTTTTACTTTTAAACAGTAAACATTTTCCTTGATTGCTAATCAGTATCAGTCTGTATAACTCAAGATATTTATTCATTAAAAAAACTCACTTTATTCCGTCTTCCAACACAACAAGCAGCATATTTGTTGTCATTCCTAATGATTGGATTCTGAAGTTTATCTGCAGCAGATTTGTTTTCTCTTCAGGTCAATATTTGTTAGACTGTACAAAAAAGATAAATAGAAAAAGAACAGGAACATTTTGACGAAAAAATTCTGAAATTTTGAGATTAATCTCAGTAGACTTTTAGAAAATACATGAACATTTCTGAGTTTCAAAAATAAAAAGTTTGATTTTTGAAATGCAGAAATTTTCAACATTTTCTCGAAAATTTCTGAGCTTAATTTGAAAATTTTGGAGTTATTTGGTGCAAATCTACTCTGCAATGTTCCTAATTCACCATCGTAAAGGTCAGAGTCGGGAGCTGGACTGAAACGGCGACCCAAGATGTTCAGAAAACCTGGAAAAAAGTCGATCAGAACCGTCTCAGCGGGTCGCAGAGTACGTGACAAACTGGAAGAAAAACAAAGACAAACTTTGGAATGGCAGCTAATTTTAATGAGCTTTATAATCAAGTTTACATGTTTCTGATGGCAGGTTAAAAAACAGTATTTTATATTAAAATACAATCCTTAAATCTTGTTTACATTTTTTTTCTATGAAATGTCATTATTCAAACTGGACCTTTTATAACTTTTAAAAACATTTAAAATGGCTTTTGTATTACAAAGAAAAGAAAATACATAAAAAAAAACATTTTATCCGATTCCTGATTTATTAAAATGAAACTTGAGGCGTGTTTAAACTGTTTTCTGAAGCTGTTTTAAACAGTTATTTTCTGAGGCAGAAAGTTAAAAGTCTGAAGCAGAAATCTAGCATGAAAACACAAATATAAACCCAGCAGTGGAAAACCACCATTACATCAATATTTACATACAGCATTGTGTGAGGTTTTCTTTAAATAAACAGCTTATATGGAGGAGAGAAAGTAGAAAAATAGGCAATTTATTTTCTCAAACAACTTCAGAACCATTTATAACAACATTCTGATTTAAATTTAGCTTCTCTGATAAATTTGTGTAAATATGAGGTTAGTTTGGGCTTTAAACGATGGACTTGTATTGATTATTGATCATATTAGGGTTCGGTTGATGGGTCAGAACAAACCGAACCGGATTCTGGTCTCAAAGGTTCTCCGTGCTGGACGGTCTGTGATGTCACCATCTGTCTTTTTAACCTGGTTAGATCATCATGGTAACAACAAGCTTGTTCATAAGAGTAAAACTAAGCTTTGACTGAGTCAAACAGTCGCATCGGCCATGTTAGGAATAACATGAATCAGCACAGAGGAGCTGAAAGCTATGATGTCATACCACAGGCTCCGCCCCCTTCACACCTTGTCTGCTCTGGGTCAACTTCAACCCCACTTCCTGTGTCAGTCTTTGTAGGTTTTTACAGTTTCCTGTTTATATTTTCAGATTAAAACATTACTGGTAGTTTTCTGGATAGAAAACTCATAAAAATAACGGATAAATTGAACAAATTCATTAAGTTACTGATAAATATGTATTTTTGTATTTTGAAATTTCAACACAATAACAGTCTTGAGTGGAAATGCTACAGGTTGACAGTAATGCCACAAATCTAACAAATATTCCAGTTAAATTAATATCCAACATTCCTGCAAATTGAGCAAAACAAAAAAAAAACAAAATTAGAATAAACACCCAGAAATGTTAACAGTTTTCATGTGCACATTATATTTTGCTTTTCTGCTCTAATAATAATATTAAAACAAGCTGATATTAGATGGATAATTAGTCAGGCTATCTGCTCAGGTAGCTAGCTAACTTTAGCTTTTTTTTGTAAGCCTTGTTTCAGCCAGCTGACCAGTAGTGTGCAGCAACAGCTTTCTCTGACTTCTCATGAAAAGTTTAACATATAAAACAGCTGATTTTACATGGCACTAAAGTATAATTATAATAATTTACAGCAGAGCTTTTTAGCAGATCGACCATCTGAACTTGAAGGCATTTTTTACCGATCGGTTTAAAAAAAACAACAAACTGGTTTTATATCTTGTAAAAATGTCTTTTTTACAGCACATTTAACCTGAATCCTGTTGGTGATGAGTTTGGTTTCCACGGTGATTTACCACAGTTAAAATGGTGATCCCGACCAAAGAAAGAGATTTTATTCAGCTGCTAACGTCCGACCCGTTACTGAACATGTCTCCATGGTGAGCTTCCTCTCTCCTGATTGGCTGAGCGCCGTCACCTCGTTAACGTCCGTTGTAGATGAAATCTGAGGAGAAATAATCACAATTTTAATGATGTTGTGATGAAAAATTTAATGAAATTAATTCATAAAGCTGTTAAGCTAAACAGGAAGGAGGATTAGCAAAGAAATGTTCAATTTCTAATAAATCCTCTAATTTAAATCAACATTTATTTTCTCCTTAGTCCAGATTGTTACATTAGAAGTTATGTTTCTTCTCAGAGATTAGTTTGCTCGCTGGTATTTTCTAGTTTCTATGAACTTTAACAGAAACCAGTGAGAGTTCTGTTAATGTCAGAAAGTCATTTTTGCTTGTTTTGTATTTGAATATCTCAAACTTTTCTGTTTACAAAAATATAAATTCTTAATGTTTTCCATTGACTGCAGCAAGTCGAGGGATTAAAACAGAAAACTGACATTTAATTCAGATCGATCACTTAAATATCAAATTAATATCTGGAAGCCTGACTGGAAGTGAATTCTCTATAATTTTTCTTTATTTATTCAAAAAGCAGCTACTCAAACTGAGGTGTTAGAAGATTATCTATAAAACTGATACAAAAGTTTGATTTTGAACCAAAGTTGCAACATTTGTTACATTTTCAGCTGTTGCAGTTTTCTTTTTTACCTCACCTGTGGAGGCGCTGCATCAACAACCTCTGAAGAAAACAACACAAAAACCTCTGAAGGAGGCATTGAGCTCAACTTCCTGTTTCACCAAATGTAAACAATAATGAAGTGGCGTCAAATTTTAATCAGTTGTAGGATTTCTCTTTTGTCTTTCTCTAAAGACATTTCTCCCGCTAGTGCTAAGCTAGCACATTTGTTTTGGTTGTTGTACCCAGAATGCCCTTCGCTGTAGTCCACTTCCTGCTCTGGTCCACTTGGTGTTCACATATGCATTCAAATCACACCAGAACCAAAATTTTTACTCTGATCAGAGTTCAGGGTCTCAACAGCATCATTTCATTTTATTCGTAACGACAGATCGCACATTTTATATCTGCTCCATATTTTAAGACAAAAGATATTAAACTTGCCAACTTGTTTACTGGTAATTCATTGTTCATCTTTTACTTTCAAATAGTTACATTAAAACGCCACCACTGTGCATTTCAAAATGCAAATTAATTATTACATATTTCTTTTCTGCTACACCTTAAAATAAATAAACATCCATAGAGGCACCAGTATGATGTAAACTAATACCTAATAGTGGTAATAATTATAATGTTACACACTTAATGTAGTCTAGGAATAATGAAGTATCTGCTGTTGAGATGCTGGGATGGGGGGCCCCAGATTAAAATCTGTTTATGGTCCCAAAAAGGTTTGGACCGGCCCTGGTGTCCAGAATGTGCTCCCCCTACAGGAACAAGCTGGTACTGATAATTTAAGTGTTTTTTTTAACACTTAACTGAAACAAAATCTACATTTAAATCGAAAGTTAAGTGAAACCACACCAGAACCACATCAGGTTCTGGACTCACCGCGGCAGTATTCTGGGTTGAAGTTCTCGTAGATGGGATAGAGCGGGTTCTCCTGCTCGCTGCGGTGCTTCCTGGCTCGCAGCACATCCCTCACACACTGATGCAGGAAGGCGTACTGACACTGAAACACACACCAGATCAGAACACTGCTGGGTTCTCCACTGAGCTACGGTCTGGTTCTGGTTCTGGTTCCGTACCTCAGTCTGGACCATGTGCTGCCGGTGCAGCCGCAGGTCGAACACGCAGCCGTACAGGTCGATGCCTCCCTTGGAGTCCAGCTGCTGCAGAACCCGGTCCAAGGCGATGAAGGTCCCGGTCCGACCGACTCCGGCGCTGCCAGAACAAAACCCGGTTAACGACCCAGAACAATACGGTTCTGTTTAAACGCCGCAGGTCCGGGCGCCTATCGCCGACCCACCTGCAGTGCACAACAGTGGCGCCAGTGCTGGGTGAGCGGTCCACGTAGTCCCGGACGGTCCGAACAAACTGGATCAGGGACTGGGTGCTTTCGGGAACGCCGTGGTCGGGCCACACCGTGTAGTGGAAGTGACGCATCATCCGTGGATAACTGCAGCTGTTCTCCTTCAGAACCAGGAAGTAAGTTCAGTTTCTGCTCTAGGATGGCGTTAAAGGTCAAAGGTCACATATTACATTTCCCTCAACAGGTTAGGAAACGTCTATGGCCTATGCAAAACATGTCCATCACATTTTAACACAAAATCATTCTTAGATAATAAGATTTTAGGGCGTTTTGTCACTTTAAAATAAGCTGCTGCTGGCCACGCCCCCAACTCAATGTTTACACTTGCAGGTGAAAATGTCTGCAAACTGATGAGCAATTATGCAACCTACATCTTTGAAAAGCAGACGTGGGGCCTCCTGCACAACCAACAAGAATGCAGGAAGTGGTTTCTGGATGTTAAGTCAACAATTAAACATTTTGTCTTTTCATACAGCGGTAAAACCAGTTGACCAAACATGCTGGAGCTCAGCAGGGGTTGCTAGGTAACGGGCAGAACTCTGCTCTGGTTGATAGGTAATGTGTAATGGTAATTGCCAAAAAGCAGCCGATTCATTGTCTCAATAATCAATAAATCACCTCTTAAATTAAAATGAACTCTTTAATTTTCATTAACATGATTTATTGTTTTTCTCTGGAAGATAAAACTCTTCAGTCTGGTCTCAACTAGCCCTTTATTGGAAGGATAATGTTGCTTACAGTAATTTCATGATTCATTTTATTTATTTGGTATATTTAAATTGTCTTCCAATTCCAGTGTTAAATGTTCATTAGAAATTAACGCTTATTGAACTTTGACAATGTGTTCTTGCATTATTATTATGCCATTAACATTATATTACTTACTAAACGATATTATCATTTATCACAATAACCTTTGGGATAATTTATCATTCAACTAAATGTTATGAAAGGCTCAGGTGAGTTTTTTAAAAACTTTTTGATTGTTTTTAGAAGCAGTTGAAACTGAAATAGAAGCAAAAAACGTGCAAAAAGGTCGCCTTTAATTTGTAACGAATTGTTTTGAAGTTGCAGGAAATCGTTGCTGAATTGTACCGAGATGATCTTGAACTCTCTGATGGTCCACTCTGGCAGGACGGACTCTGACAGCATCTGAATGACCAGATCGCCGTAGTACAGCGGCTCCTTGTCGGCCGGCCAGTACTGATCACACTTCACCTGCAAACAGAACGCCACGCTAGTTCACCATCTGACCAATCAGTTAATCATGATGAACTGATTAATCGATTAATAGCTAACTGGAGCATACAGTGGAAAAAGAAACATTTCAAAATTAATTTAATTTGTTTTTGCATCTTTTAATGAACTGATTATATTGTATAAAATATGCTGAAGTGGTTAAATGAAAAATCTACAGAATGTATAGATTTATTATCTAATGAGTAAAATAACTGATTACTAAAATAATCAGTAGCTGCAGTTCTAAATTCTCTGAATAAGTTAACTAGACACAGTGAGATGTTTGCAGCTCATTAAGTCCAAATGGATCCATTATTTCTAGTATCTGCAGTCAGCATGTGGTTGAGGCTCCTTCTGCATGAATTACTGCATCAATGCAGCGTAGCATGGAAGAGATCAGCCTTCAGGTCGGCTCATCTTTATGTCAGATAATAAAACATTATTTTTCTACCACATTTTTTCCTTCCACTCAACCACTCAATATACTTCGCTATAGTCCTCTTTTGAACATCTAGCTTCTTTAGCAAAGAGTTTTTGTTGTTTAAGCCCCATGTGCAGAATGCTAAATAAGTTAAAATAAAAACAACACCGTCTTTATTACAATGTTTTCAAGCTCTTTCTGTGTTTTATGCTTTTCTTTACTTTAAATAAAATGATTTAATGAGAGTAAATGTTTGATCTCAAAGGGAAATTAAACATTGTTGAAACTCAACATGGAATGTTACATTTGCACCTTTAAATAAATCCATTTATTGGTCTCTGGATACTAATAAATGGAAAATTTAGTGGAAGGAAAACATCTTATGTAAACTGTCCTGACTTGAACCTTAAAGATATTTTTGAGTAGTAAGAGGAAGATGAGCGCAACCAGAACCAACAGTCCAGATGGCCTGATCTCCATCAGCCTGTTCTTACCCGTCCCTTCTCCACACACTGCGTAACCATGACAACGTTGTGCACACCGTGCTCCCACACCATCCTCCAGAAATCGTCCTTCGTGCCCGGCAGCGGCCCCTGGGTGGCGATGTACTCCCGGCGGTAGTTGTTGCCCTGGAGGCGGAGGGACAGTGAGGGCATGTTGGTGTGGTGTGTGTGTGTGTGTGTGTGTGTGTGTGTGTGTGTGTGTGTGTGTGTGTGTGTGTGCGTGTGTGTGTGTGTGTGTGTGTTTGTGCGTGCGTGCGTGTGCGTACAGGTATATAGCTAGCGTTGACGTAGTCAGAGCAGGGGTCATCCTCCAGGTAGGACAGCTTCACCCGGGTGGAGTCATCTGGAAACGGAAACAAACATCGGTCTGAAGCTGCTTGAAATTAATGACAATTAATTAGTAAATTAAATCTGACCAGACAAAACCAACTCCATTATTAGAAAACAAACTGTTAGTTTGTTTTCAAACATCTTTGAAGTTGGTTCAAAAATTAAATGTCATGTCATTTCTCAGCAGATATTGAGTTGCTGAATAAACGTACACGGCAGGATGTTGTTGTAGCGGTTCTTCCCGCGGTTTTCCGGCAGTCTGGCCACGTCCATCGTCTGGTTGCGGCCCACATCCTTCAGATCCTGCAGAAACACGAGATTCACTCTGCAGGGAATGTTCTGAGTTCACTTAGCACCGAAGGGAAATTACAATCTGTGCTGAGAAAGCTAAAAACCAGGATGAAGCACAAAGTCTAGAGCAGATCAGGATCCTGGTTCTGCTTACCAACCTTTCTTTAATGTTGTAAATACAGCCAAATTATTTAAATAAATTAACTTTTTAATGATTTACATCAGCAGTAGAGGATGGAAAATGTTTAAGGTGAAAAACAGCAGCAAACATTTCTCATCTGAAATCACCTCAAACTCCTCAGACAGCAGGTAGTTGGAGTCGGCCTGCAGTTTGTTCAGATGGGACTCAAAGTGGCACGCTTTGACGGGACTGTAGGAAGGAGGGGGACATGTGAACAACATGTGAACAACATGTGAACAACATGTGAACAACAATCTGCTGCTTCAGCCTCAGATTTACAGAGAAACTCACCTGGTGACCCTCCGATTACTGCAGGGAAACAGAAACAGTCAGTTAATGTTCACACTAACATGTACAAATATATTTATCATGTTTATTAGAAATGGGCTTTTTTAACAATATACGCCAATAATTCTTAAATATTGATGAGAAAGATAAGCAGATTGTTTCACCTATGAAAAGGGAAAATATCTTATTATAAGTGAAATAATCTGCCAGGGAACTAGAACTTTTTTATGAATATAAATGAATCATTTTCATAAAATAAGTTACTTATAATTTTGTCTTTTTTAAAGTTTACTAAGATATTTGCACTGGAAACTAGACAGAAATATTTGGTAAAATTTTGTGTTTTTTCAGTGTATTGAGGAATAAACATTGGAGAAAAACTCCTCATGTGACTGTTTTAGTTTCACTTGGTTCAAATGTTTTTAAAATCTCCCACTAAGCTCCTTTTGCATCCAATTATTTATCTATTAATGCAAAACTGAACCGATCAGTCCTGGCCTGTGTTGATGTTAGAAGTATTGTAAGTATTTCTGAGCTGCAGATGAATCCTTTGTTATAAATGATTAAGTGTTCACTAAACTAATGTTATCTCATTTAGGCAATAAAATGTGTATTTTCTTATTTATTTGCATCTTCTAATGCATTTCTAATATTGTATAAAAGGGCTTAAATGAAAAAGCATGCAGAAAATGGCAGTTTTTTGTAAAGACAAAAACACTGGATTGTGTCACTTTCGGACCTATAAGGTGTTTAGGTCTTTTTTTAACTACGCTGCGTTCACTGTCCCTGTGTTGTTTGTACTTTTAAAACCCAGATAAATCAACCCGACACTCAAAGCTAACATTTAAGTTTTAACTATTAAAGTGATTTAATGATCAAATGAGATTAAATCATCTCTGAATGTTTGCTGCTGATATTTCGTTTCTCTGTAAACTCGGAGTGATTCGGTCCCAGGTTCTGTTGGTGACTGATGAGCTCAGCGGGCCGACAGAACCGGACTCTTATTGGAAACTAATTCTTCACAGCCTCACATATCGGACGTGGGAGACGCTGGAAACATTCTGCTGCAGAATATTTATAGATGCAGACTCACCTCCTCACTCCCATATACATCCCCGCAGCCGGGACTTCTTTCCACATACTCATCCTCACCACCGGGTTCTCTTGCACGGCCCTGCAGAACCAACAGAACCGGGTCTTCAAAATGCTGCTTTTTACTCTTGTAGTGACAATCACAACATGTTTTACAGCTATGATTAATTTTGATTAATCAATCTAATTTAGTACTTGATTAATTGCTGCCTTCAATATTCAGACTCATAAAAAGACCATTGCTACAAAAAAGCAAAATAGAAAATGTGGACATTTTGAATTTCAAAAGTAACACATTTCTAGAAAAAAAAATCTAATTTTAAGACTAAACTAAGAACTGCTTTGAAAAAAAGCTAGGAATGTTCTGACTTTGAATAATTGGTAGAAAAAAAAGCATTATGACAAATTCAGAAATCTACAAAAGAACATGAAGATTTTTGAGTTTGAAAAACTGCAACAAAAAAAATCAAATTTTTGATTAATCTGAGAAATTTGAGAAAAAAAAACTTGGAAATTTCTGAAAATTTGCTAAAGAAAAATAGAATTTTGACATAAATCTCAGAAATTTTGTAGAAAAAGAAGTAGAAATTTTAAAAATGTTTGTTTTCCACTCACACTTTGCGCAGCCGCTGCCTGTATGCCAGCAGGGAGACGACGGCCACCATCATGCCGATGAGGAACATCCCAGCGCTCAGGCCCTCCACCACGCCCCCTAGAGGCTCTGGCAGGAAGAGGCGAGGTTGGAGTGAAGCTTCGGGTTCGGACTGAAAACGTTTCAGGTGTGAAGCGTTTCTCACCTGCATGCGTCCTGAGCGGCGACGACAGGTACGTGTCTGAGAAGAGCGGGTCGGCTACTTCTCTGAGGTTTTCATCAAACAGTTTGGTGAAGGCTCGCACACTCAGCCTACACAAACACAAACACACACACACACACACACACACACCTGGTTATCACTGGCCGCCTCCTGCTGCCTCACCTGTCTCTGCCTTCTGCTCACCTATAAGATGTTTTAGGTTTCAGCGGCCCGTCACAGAAGCCGCCATAACCACGGTACAGGTCATCGTCATGGTAATGATCACAGGCTCCGCCCAGCCGGTCCCCACCTGCCCCCAGATTCACCTCCACCACCTGATCAAGTAGCAAATAATTACTATCTAAGGAATACATTATTGATCATTTTCCTAGTGTACCAAGATATTTGTTAATAAATACTTGTGTTTGTGCAGCGGCTACCTGTCCGCCGGCGCTCTCTGTGTCCTGAGGGCAGCGGCTCGGGAAGTACGCTGTCTGATACGCTCTGACAGAGGAGTTGCTGATGTAATCGCGGTATGATGGCAGTGGGTGGCGCTGTTCTGGCTGCAGATTTTCATTGGCTGTTGAGATAAATGAGGAGTTTCACTTCTTGTCATACAGGGAAGAAAATCTGAGAAGCGTAAAAGCAGCAGTGGAGGAGTTTCTGTACCATCTGACTCAGCTACGATCACAGAGAAGTATCTGATGGCTCCGTTGGCATCGCTGAACCAGGAACAGTTGAAACGGAACAAGATGGAGGACGACGTCATTTTGGATGACTTCTCGCTGACGTGAACGCTGGGCGGCGGGACGGGTGGACCTGACAGGAAATTCATTCATCAACCAAAAGTTTAACAACGATTCTTCCTACAATACATTTAACTTTTGGAGTAGCTAACTATCCCAAAATCAACGTTTACATGAAAACAGCTGCCAACAGATGTACAATTAGAAAACTGTGCATCTTTGAAAAGCAGAAATAGAGCCTCCTGCACAACCAACAAGGATGTAACAAGTGATTTCTGGAAGGTAAGTCAACAACAAAACACTTGTCTTTGCCAGAAGCATTGCACAGCACATAAAACCACAGTAAACCCAGCTGACCAAATGTGCCAGAGCTTAGTTTGGGTTGCTAGGTAACGGGTGGAACTCTGCTTGAATTGTTAGGTAACAGTGTCTGTAGAATATCACTCAACAATTGCGAGGTTTTTGAAATGTTTCAGTTTCTAGACACCAAAAACCATGAACTTAGCGCCAAAAAACGACCAAATTAGCACTTTGTTGTTAGAAGCAGTTGAGACCAAAATGGAGGCATAAAAAGTTAATTTTGCATAATATATTCAGTTTAAATCAATATAATATTCCATGGACTCTTCAACCTGCTGCTGTGGAGGTTAGAAACTTCCAGTGTCATCTCTTCTTCTTCTATTAATGTCTTTTTTTCCCAGTGTCCTCGTGTCAGGTTGATTTATGGTGTCGCACAGGCAGAAAGTGGAAGAACAAATAAGGAAGAAAAGGTTGGAAAAGAGAAGAAACTTGTACTTTGGGTCACAATGACTTAATTTCTGAAAGGTCAAAGAGAGAAATAAAGTGACTCATTGGTTATAAAGAGCGCAGCACAACAGGAAGCTGCTCAGATAGCAGGAAGTCCATGTGACCTTGATAACAGTTAATTAACTTAAGCCAGGAGTGTTTTCAGAAACGGAAATCTGCACCAGAAGTAATGTCAGGAATTCTGCTCCGACCTAAAAACCTTCAGAAAATAAGAAATCTGTTCAACTAATTCTACTAAATAATTTTTATATTGTTATATTGTAGCATTAGCACAGCCTGTCTATAGCATCCATTAACATTTTCTTATTTCCAGTCTGTTTGTCTTGTTGGCTATAGAGGGTCACATACGTTTGTTCTGGATGTACTTTAGTAGTTTAAAACTTCCAGCAGGTCAGATGAAAGAGACAATTTGGGTTAAAAATGGGTCAGTTTTAATCATTTTCTACACAACTATGGCTTATTAGGGTCATTTTAGAGTAAATTTGCGAGCAAAAAAATCAGAAACTTTTATTTTCTGAGACTCTAAAGCTTTAAATTCTCAACTTCTGAGCTAATTTTTTTTCTAGAAAATTTCTAAGATTAATCAAACAATTTCTGAGTTTTTTGTTGAAATTTACTCTTTTTTTCCGTCTGTATCGACCCAAGTAAGCTGTCGCAGTTCTAATCTAGATTAACACCAAATGGTATATATGAATAATTATTTGGCTTTAGTATTGATTATATCGAAGGATTAGTTATTTTTAGCAGCTTCAGGTCTCCAGTTCATGTCAAGTTTGAATTTGTTCAAACTGTAATTCCTCATTGCTGATTTACACTTTTACCATTTAGATTTTTATTCTTTACAAAAACTAAATGAAATCCCAGAAAGTTCTTCAAAGTGCCAAAAGCAGAGAAACAGTCTGAAGGTTGGAGTGGTGTGTGTGTGTGTGTGTGTGTGTGTGTGTCTGTGGTGAGTGTGAGTGTGTTTAAGCTCACGGTCAATCATGGTGATGGCGGTCTGAGTCGCCGCCGGACTCGTCTGCCCGGCTGACGACACCCTGACTGTCACCGTGTACTTCCTGAACGCATCCAGGTGGTCCAGCGTTACCGCGGTGACGCCACCGGCCAGCCGCAGGTTCGAGGTCAGCTCCCCGTTGTCGTGGCGACGGCTTTCGACCTCGTAGGAGTCGAAGTCAGCAAGCGGTGGCGTCCAGGAGCAGGAGAGGGCGGAGGAGGACAGAGGGAAGCAGTGGATGGACCGCAGAGGAGACGGACCTGCAGGACGGAGTTCTGATAAGTGTGGCAGGAAGGTTCTGGTTCTGACTGGACTGTAACACAGCTAATTGTAACTCTGTAATATTAAAACATGAAGATAAAACCTGATTTCTTTCTCCACATGACATGTTCATTTTCAGAAGTGACATAAATCTGCTTCTACAGGCCGACCAGAACAAACTGGGTCGGGTTTATAAATATTTCAAATGTGTCCCGGATTATTACTTTTATTTATTTATTTTTTTATTCCTTGCGGTGATCAGTTTGATCCCTGCAGCTAAAATCTCACAAACACACAGACTGTCATAAAAAATGGATTAAAGAAAAAGCAGCTTTTTCTCTGCTGCCACCTGGTGGCCAACCTGATAAATGATCTTACATTTTTATGATCTTTGAACTAAAGCAGCAAATTTTATATATCAAATTCAAAAATACTTTACTGATCCCAAAGTGAAATGTTGTCATAACTCGTATTAATTCAATGTCTTCAAATTATTCGTTATTATTGGTATAACAAAATAATTTCATTATTTGATTTAATTTTAAACCCCTCAGAACGTTAATCTATTTCTAAGATATGAATTGCTTAAGTATTTTTAATAAAATGTATGTACCTACTGAATAAAATTGTCTAAAAGATCATTGTTTTTTGAGCAAAAAATGCTTGTTTTTCCATTTTTATTTCTTTGAACTAATGAAGCACATTAAATTTACATATTATAACATGTCAAAGATAACAACATTTATTTATTTGATTTCTGCATGTTTTTAACCCCTGTAAAAAGTTAGTCCGTATCTCCAGAATGATTTGTTTAAATATTTTTTTCATCTATTACATAAAATTAGCAATATATTTAATAAAATATTTTCGTTTAATAAATAAAATTAGCTAAATAAAGCTGTTAATTTTCTCTTTTCCTTTGTTCTTGGTTTGAGCAGCTTTAGTCTTAACAGTAAATTTTACTGGCTCCGCCTACTTGTTCTGACGCTCCTCTGGATTGGTTGGCTGCTGGCTGTAGGCCTGCCTTTGGCTCCGCCCCCGCTGACGGTCGTCACGGTGAAGTTGTACTGTCGTCCCGGAAACATCCCGCTGACGATGCGGCTGCTGAGGTGAGTCTGTGTGACAGACAGCGGGTCCTCTGGCGCCCACTGCAGGCTGAAGTTGTCATAGTCCCCAGAGGCGGGGCCAGACCACAGCAGCTCTACCGACTGATTGGTCGGGCCTGGTTTGATGGACAGGTGGCTGGGCGGCTCTGGAGCTAACAGGACAGAAAAAATAAACCTTAGAATCAACAAATTAGCTTTTTATATTTGTTATTTTTAATGGCTTACAGGTTCGTCCGAATCCTGAGACGGTATTGGTCAGATCGCCGCTGTGAGTGATGACATCAGCACGATACAGCCGGCCGGCGGTCAGACCGAGGAAGGTGTGGCTGCTGTGCTCCGCCCCCAGGCTCTGAGCGCCCTGAGTGGATCCGGACGCATCGTACAGCAGAACCTTAAACCATAAAAGCAAATGAAAACAGCTGCATCCGTTTAGGGAAAATTTATTTATTATATTCAGGGTTTTTTCCAAGAATTATTCCTTTTTTCATTTGTAATTTGTCAATTTGATTTGATTACAACAGCAAATTGAACAGATTCTAATGCAATGTGATTTTAAATATCGTATTGGAAAATTTACAAAAAAGAACTCAAACAGCAGAACTGAAAATAATAATAATAATAAAGACTAAATAACATCTAAAAACTAAAAACAAAGGCGTTTGAAAATATTTACTTAACCTTAAAGACATTTTTGGGGAACATATTTAAAAAATCATTATTGTAATTAAATAATTGTAACCCAAAAGTTTAAGAAGCCCAAATTATAGAGCATTTCAAATAATAAGAAAATAAGGTTGCCATGATATAAAGTAATAATAAAAACAGTAAAGAAAGAGTTAATTTCCACCAACAAACTCAGAAATTTTGAGAATAAACTCCAAAACATTTCTAGAAAGAATAAGGAAAGTTCAGAGTTTGAAAAGTGGAAAATCTTTGACTTTCAGAGCTCAGAAATATTCTTGCTTTTCCAGAAAATGTTCTGTTTTTGGCTGAAATTTACTTTTCTTTCTTTATCTAATATAATATGTTGTAATAAAATAATAAAAAATATTTAAATGTGGATAAAATGAATATTGGTTTAAGCTCATATAAATAAAAATCCGTTCCTCTGCCTACATCCCCCAGAATGCCATGCAGTTTGATGAAACTATTGGATATTCTATCAGACATGATATCTACTGATATTGACGTGTCTATCATGATACACGTTGTTATTGATTTTGATAAGGAAGTGAAACCAGCTGTTCACAAAGTGCTGCACATTATAGGAAAGTTCAGTGGCAGGAAAAAGTGTAAAAGCAACAGACAGGCATTCAGGAGAATGTGTTTAAATGTTTGGATTTTTCTTATAAACATCAATCAAAGCGTGTTTACCTGGTAGCTGCTACAGCTTCCCGCTCCGTGCTGCCAGCTGACCGTCAGCCTGTCGGTCCGTCCAGAACTCTGGACCTGCAGAGCCGACACCGGAGCCGGGACTGCAGACAACAACAGATGAGGAGCGTTGAAGTGAAGACAGAATGAGGGGACAGTGGGACTCATCGTGTCAACTGACCAGTTCTGGCGAGGACTGACGAGTCGCTGCTCATGTCGTGGCTCCAGCTCACCACCAGGAGGCGGTAGAGGCTTCCCGCTCGCAGGCCTGAGAAGACACAGCTGTCTGCAGCTGGACCCACCTTCTTCCTGTCCACCGGCTCGCCGGCGGTCTGAACGCAAAACAACATGGTGGCAACAGGAAGCTCTGAAATGAAGCTTCACTACAGAGCGGAGGCGTCGCCTCACCTGCTGATGCTGCTTCCTGTGATTGGCCGTCGCCTCAGAGACGCTGTAGAGCGACAGGTCATAGGCGTCAACATGGCCATCTGAGGGACGCCAGGAGAAGCTGAGGGACGTCGTGTTCGCCATGACAACCGTCAGGTTTTGAACAGCAGCAGGACCTGAAAAGGAGAACAAAACTCACCTTTAGGAGTGTTAAAATGATGTAAAAATAAAAATAAAAAAAAAGATGCAGAAATGAAAAAAAAAGGAGTTTAATATTTCGGACTGCTAAATTATCAAAGTTTCTCCACTTTGGTTGTTTTCCCTGACAGTCCAGTTCGATTCAGTTTCATTTTGGACCAAAGCTGCAACATTTGTTCTATTTTCCGTTGTTTCCCTCCTGGCCTGTGGGGGCGCTGCAGCAAGAACCACTGAAGGAAACAACGCACAAATTTCTGAAGACACCAGACCAACTTCCTTCTTTGTGAAATGTAAACAAAATGGAGTAGTGTAAGATTCTAGCGGTTGGAGGATTTCTCTTTTGTCATTAGCAAAAGGACATTATTTACAGATTAAGCAACTAATAACCAGGGAGCAAAAGTAGATTATTAGATTTTCTTTCAGAACTTCAGGTGTTCTGGGCTGAACATATCTACAGATAAAGTCTTTTTTTGTTGTAATTCCAAAATGTTTATATTTTTCTACAGTCTTGGATTAATTGCTGTTGTGATCTGTTGTTCTTCTAGCAAAGCTCTTTTTGAGTTAACAATTAATCATTTACTAAATTAGTTGATTATTTCATCACAATTAATCCAATGGTTCGAGCTCTAATATTTTTGATGAAGATCAGAACATTTGAAGATGTGCTAAATATTAAAGAGTTTCTTAAACATCCATGAAAGAATCAAGGCGAAACTCCAGGTTTGTTTTAGATGAGGGATTATATCATGGTGGAAAGATAAAAACTAAGCTGATTTTATTTATTACTGCGTCTTTGAAAAAGGAAATTGACTCACGGGTTTGTCCTTCTGCTGCGGCCGCCTCCAGCGATGTGACCCCGCCGCTGAGCGTCACCAGCTTCACCCGGTACCTCTTCCCAGAGGTCAGACCCTCCAGCTGCTCGCTCTGACTGTCCGCCGCCACCGACCGGTTCCTCACCACGCCTCCCGCTTCGTCCAGCAGCTGCAGGCGGTAGCCGTCGAACGCCCCGACCGGATGCTCCCAGCTGACTGTCAGGCTGTGGGTGGTGTGTCCGTTATCGGCCTGCAGGGCGGTGACCGCTGCTGGAGCTGCAGGAGGGAAAGCGAGCAGTGAGAAGGAAAATCCAAGGTGGTTATTCATCGTTACGAACAACTCGACAGGAGCGTTACCTGCTCTGCCAGAAGCCGTGTTGCCATTGGTCAGCGTCCCGCTCTGTGATTGGATGGAGACCCGGTAAGCCTGGCCTGGGATCAGATCTAAAAAGTCGAGGGAAGAGACGTGTTTGGGGACGGGACGAGTGTCGATGGAAACGCCATCCTGGAAAACACAAAAGGAGCCAAATGTTAGCGTCCATCTTCATCTGAAGACGCTCCTAACTGCAAAAACACAAAACCTTACCAAGGTCTAATTTATACATGCAATTGAAATTCACAATAAGCAATACATCAATTAATCACATGACAAATTAGTCACATAATTTACATGTTCATGATTTATTGTTTTCTCTCTTTCTACCAAAAACTGGAGGATAAAACTCTGCAGTCTGGTGTTTTGGCCTCAACTAGCTTCTCTTAAGGAAGGACAATGTTGTTTACAGAGAGTTTATCATTTATTTTATTTGTTTTTTTATTTTGTATATTAAAATGTTTTCCACTTCTAGTGTTAAATGTTCATTAGAATTTAAGGTTTATTTATCTTTGAGCATATTCTTGGATTATTATGCCACTACTACCACAAAAAAAATCTAAAACTTTAAAACTTTAAATCTTTAAATTGTACAAATTCAATAAATCAATCATATTGATTTATTTCCCAGTCTTACAGAGAGAGTGTGAGTGAATCCATCTCACCATGGTTGACAGAGACACTTTGTACAGGTCCAGGTCTCCGTGTCCAGGTGTCCAGGAGAAAAGCAGCCCAGCGCCAGAGTCCGTCCGGCCGGGTTGGGGAATCAGCCTCAGGTTCTTTGCAGCGCTGGGAACTGGAAAACAGAATCTGCTTTCATAAGATCTGGACACAGATTTGTTTTATCAGGAGAGACAAAGACTTTAGTCCCACCTGTCCGTCCCTCCATCACCTGGGCGACCTGAAGAGGCCCGCTGAAGGTGGACACCATGATCTTATAGAGGCGCCCCGGGGTCAGAGAGGTCAGCAGGTGATGATGCACGTCGCTGCTCAGCATGGCGGGAGGGAAAACCCGAGTGTCGTTAAAGAGCAGAGTCACCTGGAAACAAATAAATAAATGACCACTGGGTTAAACTCCACCTTAAACAGGTGATTCAGGTGAGGTTGTTTGTTCCCTTTTCCACAGTAAAATTTAAGCACTTTCATGGATTTAAGGTGGTTTTGTGAATCGGCACTAGATGAATAATATCAATCATTAATTAAATGGTGTTTTAATGTTGAATAGATGATTAAACTGAACTGACCTCGTAATGGTCGACGTCTCCGAGGGCGGGACTCCAGGTAACGTTCAGCTCCGCCGTTCCTTCGTTCTTGACCGACAGATTCTTCACAGCTGCAGGAACTGAAAAACAAAACCGTCAGTGAGAAACCATACCAGCGCCGGTCCGGTTCCCCTCCTGAAACTCCGACTCACGAGTTCGTCCGTGTGTGGAGATGCTGCTGACGTAGCTGCCGCTCCATGTTTCCACGGTGACGGTGTAGAGTCGCCCCGGCGTCAGAGACGAGAAGGCGCACTCGTTGTGTCCGGTGGGGACGCTCTGGTTATGCAGGACGCTGTGGTTGTAGCTGATCAGAACCACGTAGCGGTCCAGATCTCCTGCTGCGTGATGCCAGTACACCTGCAGACAGCGCAGGAGTTAAAACACCTGAGAGACAGCAGAGGGTTTACACCTCAGACAGCTGCAGGTCTGCTGACCGCTGAGTCATGTTCCTGCTTTACTGCAACAGTAAATCAGTTACAAATGTAACTTTAATGCAATATTATAATCAGTTCAAATGATTATAAAAATGTTGCAGTTTAATTACAACTTTTCAGTCAGTTTAAATGTTGCAGTTTTGTTGCAATGTTACCATCCTAAGTTAATAGCACAATTATTATTATTATTATTTTATTTTTGCTAAAAGTTGTTTATTTTACCTAAAACATTTTTTGGAAATAAAGAGGTAGTGATATATTTTTTTTATTTTTTTATTATTTATTTTTACCACTTTTGGTAAAAGGGTATTTTTGTTTTTATTGTCTCACTTTCAGGGAGTCGTCTCTTCCAGCGTGAACGGCGTTTGGGTTTCCCACCGTCGCCGGTTCTGTAAGACGAACAGAACAAACCCAGATTGGTATGGTAAATAAAACAAAAGAAAAAACAACAAACATGTAAAAACATCCAGGAAAGCCTCACGTGTTCGAGCCTGGACCACTGTGGCGTTCTCCAGTCCGCTGCTCCTGGTTACTATGACGACTGAATACAGGTGTCCGGCCTCCAGCGAGTTGAAGGAGCACTCAGGCGGTGAGGAGCTGGACACGGGCAGCATGTGGACGGTCCGCTTCCTGTCCTCCAGCTGGACCAGGTAGCTGTCCACAACGCCGTCCGCAGGAAGCCACGAGACGTACAGAGCGTCCGACCTGCCGCCGTTGGCAACCGTCACCTTAGAGACGGCGGCTGGTGCTGAGAAATTACATCAAATAGGAAAAGATTGTGGGAAAACCTGTCAACAAAACTCAATCTTGTTCCAAAATCTGAAGGATCAAATTTAATAAACAATTTTAAGTATGTTGGACATTTCAGATGGTGGATTATTTTTCACTGAGAACCAGTAAACATTTAATAAACATCAAAATGCTCAAAAACAATCTAGCAAGAGCATATGAGCTCAACTTGTCAACTGAAGTTATTCCATGAAGCGTTTATTTTATCCAAATTTTTAAGTTAACACATTAGAAAATTCTATGCAAAATCCTCAATTTTGTATATAATTTTCATTTGCTTGAGATTGTTTTAGGTTTTTTAAAAAAGACTTAATGAGGAAAAGGAAAGATGGAAAATACAACAGCATATAAGGACCATAGCAGATAGAAAAATAAAAGGAGTAAAAATTTCCATCAAAGAATCTTAGAAATTTTCTACAATAAACAAAGAAGGTCCTGAATTTTAGTAGCTGGAAATTTGATAGAAAAAAATTCTGACATTATGAAATCAAAGCAGTTCATGGAAACAAACCCAATTTACATTTTCTTGTCCTTTTCACGACATTTCAAAACTTCACTAAAACTTTGCACAAATGCTAATAATCGTTTCCTTTTCTTAAATGGGGTTTTATCATTCTTTGTTTTGCCTTCAGATCTTATGTTCGACTCCCTAATTTAAGATTAAATTACTCAAAAATACTTGGAAAAACAAAAGTCTGAAGCCTTAAAAGGCAGAGTAAATTTATTTAATAAATGTCCTCATAAAATCATAAGACTCCTTGGTCCTCACAAACCACAAATACAAGTACACACACACAAATTTCCTGCTAAGAAAATTTATTGTATAGACACAATTTTTTCCGCCTATTGTGACAACATTGTAGTGTGTGTGTGCGTGCACGTGTGTGAGCATGTGTGTGTCCTGGGAGTGTCTTTGTCCTTGTGGAACATTCCAAGCTTTCTTTTTTAGGCATGTCGGACATTGTTTTAAGCAGCGCCTGATATTATCACATTCTTTGCGAGAACTGTGACCCGGCACACAAATCACCAAAAAAAACAAAAAAACAAAAAAAACAAAGCTCTGTCATGAACTTAGAATGCCATTTAAGGAGATAATGAAGATTTGCTGTTTGGTCTCCACTGTGGCTCCTAACTTTGAACAAAATAAATGCTAAACAACATATAAAGGTTACAAAAACAGTGTATAAAAGCTGTTTTTATGCATCTTCATGCATAAACAACATTTCCACAAAGATTGTCACCAATAGTTTGAGGAATACATACATACATACATTTTCACATAAAATCCATTCAAGTCTGAATTTTTAATTTGAAGAAATGCAAACAAGCTGAGGCATTCACATTCATGTATGTGCACACACACACACATATATATATATATACATATATATATATATACATATATATATATATACATATATACATATATACATACATATATACATATACATATATACATATACATATATACATATATATATATATATATATATATATATATATATATACATGCACACATATGTGTGTGTGTATACAAATTATGTTTATTAGTTTAAATTTAACTTAATTTCTTCAAGCGTAATAATAAATGTGTACAAATATATTTTTTCTAAGCAGCAGATGCATCAGGAAGTCTTAAAATTGAGCTACAATAATGGACTTTATTTAAACAGATATTTCTTTTTATAAAGTATACTGGAAAAAAGTCATTTTTTAAGTTTTGTTCATTAAAATTTATACAATTTTATTATAATTGTTGTAATTAAAAATATATTTTTCTCTTCCCGGCCTTATTCTGAATATTTTGTACCTAAAATAAAATGCAGAATATAACAACAACATTGTAAAACTAAGTATAAATCAAATATGTTTCTTTAAACATAGAGCTAATAAACACAAGTTTTATTAGTAAATATTCAAATTCAATTTGAAATTCAACTTAAATTCAAAAATACTTTGTTGTTCCCAAAGGGAATTATTTCACTCTTTAAATAATTTCTGACAAAGAATTCTTGAAAAAGAAGCAATTTCTGCTCAACTAAACCTAAATGTTAAATTAAAATCCTGGTAATTCTTATTGTAAAGTTTTATTTTCCAAACAGCCGCGCTTTGGTCACATCAGGACATTTTGAATCGTAATGTTTGAACATTCCTGCTCTGTTGATTGTTTGGTCCGAGGTTTCCTGTTTTGGCCGCTGATTGTGTTCGCTGGGAAAAAAGCTGGATGGGGATATTGTATCTACACAATAAGATCCCGACTGACTGCCAACCAGACGTGGTTACATAAGCCACTGTGTGTTTGTCATTAGCAGTTCTGAACAATAAGTTTTCCTGTGCAGAAAACAGCCTCTGGTTTTTTATTCAAGCACACCAAACCGTGTAGAACGGCGTAAACTCACCTGTTCGAGCCTCCAGACTGGTTGGTTTAGACTGCAACTCCCCGCTGATAGTGGCAGCCTGCAGCCTGTAGAGGGCGCCAGGCGTCAAACCGGTCAGAACCAGAGAGTTAGAACCAGCTGGAACGCTGTGGTTCTGGACAACAGCACTGCAGGACCAGAAGAGTGGAGTTTGATGAGAAACTCAAGTGTTTTCAGAAAATAAAATGGTTTCAATGTATTTTACTGGGATTTTATGTGATTAACAGAAATTAGTGCATTTTTATTGAATAAACATGATTCATGGTTTTCAATGTTTTCTGCAAATAAAGATCGGAAATGTTTAGCAAAATGAGCGTCCCTTCATTAAAAAACATTTAAATTATGTCAAAATTAAATTTGTGTTTGAGGGTCTTTCAAGGGCAGATATAGTATGGATTACAGTTAGCGCTTTAGCATTAGCTTTTGCTGAATACAGTGTTGGTATAGTGCTATAACATTAGCTTTTGCTTAACGTGTTGGCTAAGGGCTTTGTTGTTAGTGGCACTAATACTTGTGATTAGTGTTTTAGCAACTTTAGAAAGCAAAGTTTATTCATAATTACGTACTTGTTTTGCAGCAGAGTCAGGTTGTACGAATCCACGTCTCCTGGTGGTTTCTTCCAGGTCACCTGAAGGCTGTCCACTCCCGAGCTGCTCAGGCTGATCATACGCAGCGCCATCGGAGCTGAAGCACCACGAACATTCATCTTAGCAAAACTACAACTACATTTGTTTAATCACCTCAACAAATCAGGATCATTGACACACCTGTCCTTCCCTCCACTGATACAGATGTGTTCAGATTCCCACTCCTCGTCGCCACGGTGATGACATACTGCCGTCCAGGTGTGAGTACGTTGAACGTGCACTCCCTCATGTTCGGCTCCACCTGGCGCGTGTCCACAATGGAGTCACCTGGAAGATGACGACAATTATAAAAACCATCCCTGCTGAAAAGCCTTTATCCGTCTCAAGCAGGGATTTGGCGTTACCATGGCGAATGGTGAGGAAGTAGTCATCACGTGACCCAGAAGGGGCGTGGTTCCACATGGCGCTGAGCAACGTCTCATCCGAGTGGCGAATGTGGAGATCTACCACCGGAGCGGGAGCTGAAGGCGAGTTTTACCCACATTAGATAAAGGTCAACACGTTGATGACAATATTTTGCAACTAAAATACTGGTTCAAATAAATTATCGGTAAAATTCATAATATTTGGAAACTGCAATAAACCCAAAAACATGGCAGTCATCCAGCGGCACACTGTGTTTTAGAGTTTAATTTTTTTTTTTTTAAATAACACTGGGTAATTATGTGTTATTGGAAGACATTATTAAAAATACAAACACCGACTATAAAGTCTGAAAAAAAGGGAAACATAAAAATAAGTGCTTAGACTGGTGGGAGCGCAAGCAAATCCTGGTGGCCCGCCAGGCTTAAAATACTCTGGGGGAAACCCTGAACATGCAAACCTATTGTTTTTAAATCAAATATAATTTTTTTTTTCTTCAGCGACCCTAATTCTCTTCCATATAATTGCCATGAGTGTTTCTCTTATTACTTTTTAGGGTCTGTTCCAAATAAATAAGAAAAGTTCATGTCTGACCCATTGACCCGTCACAGCTGCTCTCGGCCGCCAGTCCTCCGCTCTCCACTCTCAGCGTGGCTCGGTACCGCCTGCCAGGCGTCAGTTCTGTCCCCGGGAAGCTAAAGTTCACTGCATCCCGGCCCAGTGTGGTGTCAACCAGCTGCTGCGTGCCGTCAAACAGAAAAACCCTGTAGTTCTCCCAGCGGCCAGCGGGGGGCACCCACGTCAGCAGAAGGCCGCCGGTGGATGAAGGAGACAGCTGGAGACATGACGCCGCCGCGGGAGCTGAAGGTCGAACAGAAGCAGGATGAAGATGAAGAAGGAATAAAAAACAAACATAACGAGTTTGGCACAGTTTTTTCTCACCTGTCCTGACGGTGAGTTTTGATTGGTTCGTCAGAGAGCTGCTGACTGACATCACTTCCACCTGATAGGCCGAGCCGGGGGTGAGCTGGTAGGCGGCGACCTCGGTGGCGTTTCCAGGCTGAGTCGTTTCCTGGATTATCGTGTCGTTGTCGAAGAAGGTGACGACCACGGCGTCCACGTCGCCTTCGGGACGTTGCCACGACAACCGGAGGCTGGTGCCGTTGTTTTCCGAGGTGACGTTGGAAATGGCGGCGGGCGCTGGTGAGGGAACGCAACATTACAACCTTCTCTTTCATTCACGTCGCTCCGTTTCTGTTCGCGTTACCGGTATGAGCCTCGATCGTCCTGCTGCTCTGCAGGCCGCCAGCCTCCGTCACCATGGTAACAACGTACAGGCGCCCTGGCGTCAGGCCGTTGACCGTGTGCCGCGTCGTCGTACTTCCTAAAGTCTCATTCTTCAGCAGATCTGGAGATACAAACAGTTACATGACCCTGAAGCTGCTTATTTGTCCTGGTAGAGAAGCACAATTCAATTTTCTTCTATGTGGTTTATTATTTATTCCCATAATTTTTTAGTTTTAGCTGGGCAATGTGGCTTAAAAATAAATCTAACATTTTTTATACTATATACGAGTGGAATCAATTTTTTGCTGTTCACTTTTTTTTCTAAAAGAACAAATATTTTTAAAAATGAATGATTTATCTCAATCATTCCTTCTGTGAGTCAGACGACAGAAAGAGTCTGAATATCAGAGAATTTTAGATTCCTAACGAGAATATTGTTACAACAGAACCTAAAAACAAAATGATATTTTATAAGAAACAATCTTAGTTAGAAAAATAATTTTATGATAAAAAAGCTAATTTTGTATTTTTTTTCTTCAAAATTGAATCAATTGTTTGCATGATTGTTTTTATTGATTAAAGTCCTGCCACTGATAATAATTTGATACTAATATGTAAAAAATAAAATATTTCTTTTAAGTAAATTTCTAAAACTCATAGCAAAGTTTTCTCAACATTTCTCGTTTTAATTTTTTGTCATTTTTTGTGTTGGAGTTCTTATAAAATTACAACTTTATTCTGCTAATATGACTTTATTCCTCTACTAATTCAACTTTAATTTCGTATGACTGTATTCTTGAAATATTCTGACTTTATTCTCATAATTTACAAAAACATCGTAGCCAGGCGCTGATATTCAGTCGTAGAGTTGATCTGAAATCAAAGCGTAAATACATAGAAATGCAAGATGCTTGTGAAACAAGATGGCCGCCGTGGGCGCTGACATCACTCTGAACTATGGAAACCCTCAGGAATGCACTGCTGACAAAAAAAATCCTGTTTTATCAAAAAATTTATCTTCGAAAACCATAAATTCGATTAACTGATCAAATTGATTTATAGTGCAGACAAATGAAAAGTTAACTTTCCAAACTCTGTGAATTATAAACGTACCGGACTGATTGGAGCCCCGGGCCTTTTCCTGCAGCTGTAGCCTAAAGCGCTGCGTCCTGCCTGGGCCGGCCTGCCAGGAAAGGCCCAGGCTGCTGCAGGTCCTGGAGGTCACAGCCAGGCCGACCACCGCTGACGGCCCTGATGCAACAAAACACAGAAACCGCTAGAAAACACATTTAAATCAGCTTTTACAGTGCACATACACCTCAGATCTACAGCTCCAACTACAAAAAACCGGAGAAGCAGAGATGTTTCATCCTGATAAGATTGGCACAAACACACACCCATCAGTCCTCAGAGACAGAACTGGTGGGAAAAGAAACCAGAACTCTGAAATGGGTCGAGACGTATTTTTGTTTTTTTTAGTGAGTCACCCTGTGGGGAGACAGATGCTCTTCCTGCAGAAATCTCCCTGAACTTTACATCCAAAACAGATAAAAAACCTTCAAAGGAAGTCCAACTGTTTACGACAAAAAGCTTTGACACCAAACAGACAGTTTACAGAACCGGTTTTATTTATTGGCACCACAGCAGCTGCACATAAAGACAATCTGCTCACATTTCTAATCCAACTGGTGAAAAATCCCAAAGAAGAGTTTGAAAAAAAAAACAAAAACTTATAGATTGGATTTTAGTTTCAACAGATTGAGTTCAAAGTTTTTAAATGAAATGGGAAATGGTGGGAGAGTAATGGATGGATGGATGGATGGATGGGTGGGTGGGTGGTTGGGTGGATGGATGGATGGATGGGTGGGTGGATGGATGGATGGATGGATGGATGCATGGATGGATGGATGGATGGGTGGCTGGATGGATGGATGGGTGGCTGGATGGATGGATGGACAGCAGCTCCTAAATCTCCTAAATCCCTCAGACTGTAAATTTTAAATGTTCTTCAGTAAATCAGGCTGAATTTTAATCAACACATTTTTAATCATCATGATGAACCTTCCCTTTAATGGATCTGAACATTTAAAGGGGCGTCCATAAAGTTTTCATAATGTTTTTGAGGTCAAACCATCGAGCGTTTCAAGAGTTCAGAAACTAAAACAAAAGTTTCTAAAGGTCAGCGGAGCCTCCAGAGATAAGGCCGCTCCAGCAGGACAGGCCGACTGTTTGCAGGTTACCGTCGGGACTCAACTGGACGCTGCAACGCCCCGTTTCCTCCAAACGAAACACGCACGCAGCCTCACACCCTTTCCCACAGAACAAAGAAACAATGGGGGCAGGAAATGGCTGAACCCGGAGCTCTGCCCACCATGGAAATACACACCGAGGGTCCAACTTCTGTTCTGGATGCCCGCCAGCATGCTAACATGCACACACACACACACACGCACACACACGCACACACACACACACACACACACACATGTTAACATGCAGCGCTGCAGCTCTATCGCTCTACCTCAGCAGGTCTGCGGTTCCTGTAGCTAATCACAGAGCAGCAGAGAGGGGAAGCTTCATGACATTAACTCTGAGACACGCAGGGTGGGGGCTTAGTTCACTTCTAACCGTCAAAATACACCGTTCATTTATTTCTGTAATTATATTCAACTAAAGATGAAAATAATCAACTTTTATTAATGATTTACTAGATTAAAATTAGTTCCAATTTAATAAACATTCTTTGAGTATTGTATTGTAGTTTGGCCTCCATCCAACAGAGGGTGCTGCTGGTAATCCTTAAGGAGCCAGTTGATACTGAAACAAAGATGGCGGAGCGATACCAGAAAAGGAAAGAGAAATGGTCCAAACAGAATCCGGTTTGAGATGAAAAATTCATTTTATGTGGTTCTGTTTAGAAATATAAACACTCCTACAAACTCTTTAAGGTTTAGCTAAAGCTGAGCATCATGATGGAGGAGCGTCAATTTCTCAACCAAAAGTGACCGATTTACTACAAAGGAAAGGATGTACAACAGTGTATTAGACTATGATAGATTAAAAAAAGAAGCTTTTTGGCAGAAATCTTCTGCCAAATATGAAGATTAAGCTCAGCAAATTCTAGCAAATTGTTGACTTTGAAAGTCAAATTTCCACGTTTTTTCTAGAGAATTTCTTACATTAATCTCAAATTTTTGTAGTTGTTTTCAAGCAATGTTTTGACTTTTCAAACTAAGAAGTTTCCAAGTTTTTTCTAGAGAATTTCAGAGACTAAACTCAAAATTTCAGAATTTTTTCTTTCAAATTTTCAACTTTTCATAGAATTTTTTTTTTTTGCAGAAAACATCAGAGAATAATCTCAAAACTTCTTTTTAGCACATTTTACTTTGCTTACACTAAAGTTTTAAAGTTTTTCCTAGAGAATGTCTTTGTTTTTTTATGTACATTTTCAACATTTCAAACTCAAAAATTGTTAAATTTTCTAGACTAATCTCAAAATTTCCGTTTTTTTCTCACAAATTTTCTGAAGTTTTTTGGCAGAAATTTACCCGTCCATTTTCTATTAAGTTGAGACAGTCGTACAGCAGACAGACATCGCCACCCTACTAAAGCATCCACTAAACAGGCTAGCTGTTTCCATTATCCTGCATAATAATGGAAAGTTGAGTGGAAGGGAAAAGTGTGGTGGATAATTGCAGCCTGAAGAAAATTACAAATCAAAGGCTATTTTAGGCAATTCAAGTTCACTTTTTTTCCCCATATCTGACTCTTTCACTGAAGTCTGAACAATCTAATTCAGATCTTTCCATTTATTAGTTTCCTTTGTTTTGTTCTGAAGCCTCTTTACTCGGTGACTGCATAAATCATATCAGTTGGACACATGTGAAGAGAACACCATGACCTTTAAACAGCGGATATGTAATCAGACATTGAGGCTAAGAGGCTGTCAACATTATGAATGTAGTCCAAGTGAAGGAAATGCCTCTGCAGGCTTAAGTATGCAGAAGAGCCGAGAACGGCTATTAATAGACAGAGACGTAATAAAAAGTTTTGCATAAAATCAGAATAACAATAATGTGCAAAATGATATTTTCTTTCATTCTGTGTCTGTGTTGATGTAAATATAATAACATTTGTCCAGAATGTGTGTTTTGGAGTGAATTTTACTTCTTTTAACATGTTTTTTGTTAGACGTTTAAACCAAATACAGCATGCTGTGTCCCTTTTCTTCTGCCATTAAATCCTATTTAAAGCTGATTTTATCATCCAGTTTTTGATAGAAAGAGAAAAACAATAAATCATTTAAATTATGATGCGATTAATCAAATCTAACTTCCGGTAACTCACTGGTGTGCAGTGTGGCGTTGGCCGACTCATTGTCCGTTTGGGATCGGACCTCCAGCAGGTAGGCGGCTCCAGGCTCCAGGTGATCCAACGTGCAGGTGAAAACTCCGCCGGTGGCGCCGTGCGGCCGCTCCATTTCGTTCCGCTCTGGGACTCTGCGACACTCGGAGGCGTCCGCTCCGACGTCCGGCGATGCCACAGAGAAGGAGCAGTTCAGTCCGGCGGTGGTCAGAGTCAGAGAAACGGAGTTCGGACCGGACGCTGATCCAGATACAGAGATGCTGCAGGGAGCAGAGGCTGCAGGATGCTCTGTGGGAGCTGCACTGCTCACAACCTGCAGCAGCACACAGAGCACTTAAGCGGACTTTCAGGACAATTATGACTTTAACTTTACGCCTACACAGAACATGGATAACATTTATTGGAGTTCAGACGTTTTTCTCACAATAAAATTCAAGCATTTAACGTTTTCAAACTTTTCCGATAGATAAAAATAATACAAATGAACTAAAAAAAAGAATTTAAATTCATTATTTTGTTATATAATTTATTACTGTTATTAAAAATATCTTGACAAACATTCTACATCTTACAGCCTGGATAAAATAAATTAAAATATGGGACAATATTGTATGTTTTAAAATGTCTCTCTTACACACATAGAATATAATATGTCTTTATTGATCCTCAACAGGAAATTATTTGTTGACAAGCCACTCCATCCAAAGTGTGAAAGATTAACAAATACAAATAAGTGATATATTTAAGAAAAAATACATATATATACACAAGTGTGATATTATAATCTAAATAAATAATAAACCTAAATATAAAATAAAAAAATAAAAAGTACATACATGGGAATATATTTATCTATAAATGAGTATAGAAATAGAAACTAAAGTCTAAAAACTTTTAGCTTCTTTTATCAAAAATATTTTTTTCTTTCTTATGTTTACATTATAATGTGTAAACTTTGGTTTAAATAAGTTTACACATGTTATTAGTGTTATTTCTAATAAAGGACAGATTAGGGCTGCAACAATTAATCCCAATTAATCTATTATTTGAATAATTGTCAACTAATTTTAATCGTTTAATCACTATCTGGAGTACACAGACTCTATAAAAGTCAATTTGCTGGATGAATAACAGGATTAAAGCAGACATGGAGCCAAAACTACAAAAAAATGGTGCGTCCACTGATCAGAGACAAAATCTCATGTTGAGTCTAAAAAATGTAACTTTTAGTTTCATGTGTCAAAAATAATTTCTCTTTCTGGTGTTTCAGTCTGATGTTTTCTGTGATTAATTCCTTAAAAGTAATTTTTTAAAGTTTATATATTTCATTAGTGTTTTTAATAATGAACAGATTAATTGTGATTAACTGATTATGGAGATAATCGTCAACTAATTTTAATTGATTAATCGTTAACAGATTTTTAAAAAAGCCTGTTTACTGAAGAAAAAAACTCAGAGTGCAAAAAAATACACAATATTTTAAAAAGTGTCAGTTTTGGCTTCACCTGGTTCAGATTCTGTACAAAAAGATGTTTTGTTTTTTAGAAACTCGGAGCTTTTGTTTCAAACTTCTAAAACGCGCAGCATGAAAAGGAAAAGCTGGATTCAGGAGCGAGAAATGCTGGAGGAAAAAAAGAGAAACTAGTGAAACCTCTACAGATGTGAGGTATGGGAACCTGTTTGGGAAGCAGGAAAAAGCAAACTTTTACAGCCAGCTTTCAAGTCTGCAGGGGACAGGTGTCCGACTCCGACAAACGGCCCCGAGGGCGGAGCGGCGCTTTGATGCCATTGTTCTGAGAAACTTTCAGGAGGAGACTTAAACCGAGACTGGAGAGAATCCGAAGGTCAAATTCCTCCTCACGGTTTCCAGACGTTGAGCTAATCTAAACATCTGATGATGATCAGGAAAAACATTGTGACAGCAGCATCTCTGCATCCTGGCACCTCGACTATTAAAACCTTCTGTCCTCAAACCAGAGATATTTACAGGGCATTTTGTCCTAGTCCAAGTTAAGTTTCAAGTCTCCACTGACTGAAATTACTGTTTTCTAATCCGTTCTTCTACATCTAGGAAACCTCTCACTCTGCGTCGCCTAGATGAAATGATTCCAAGTCACAGAGTTTATCTGTTCATCTGGTCATCATTATGAAGCTAACGCACCCCATAATAATCCACCAACATCACTGGATAATAATCCAGCTCTCTGTTTCACAGTAAAACAGTTTTTAGCTCAGACATCGGCTTCCTTCAGTTTTAATCAGATAAAAACTGGGACTCGAGTCTCAGACCACGAGTCTAAGTCAAGTCTCAAGTTTTTAGGTCTGAAGTTTTATTTTTAGTTTGACTTGAGGCTAAAACTTTCACAAGTTGTCAATTTGTAGAAGCTGTAATCAGTATCTATCAAAACATCTTAATAATTTTAATGTGCACTTTTTCATCCATTTGCATTTTATTATTTTACTTCAATTCCAACCACTAACAATTAAGCAAGTAATTGAATTTTATTGCTATTTGTACATATTTTTTTCTTTCCATTTTTTCTTAAATTTTTATAGTTAGTTTGATCAGTGACCTGCTGCAAAGCACTTTGTGTTAGTTTGTATGAAAAGTGCTCTGTTAGTAATTACTGATTTTGATTGATTTGCTGGAGAAAATGTGGAGGTTCCTCATCACAGGTTAAAAGACTTAAAGATCTTTAAAAAGATTCCAGGTTCAATTTACCACATCTGTCGTGGAAACTGGTCTGGATAGGAGCAAATTATAAAACATGAAACTTTAGAAGGAAAAAAAACTAAATATTTGTTCAAAGAAAGGAGAAAAATGGGAAAGTAGAAAAAAGAGGGGAAAAGGAAAAAATACAAATAAAAATCGGGAAAAGATAAAAGGGAAAAAGGGAGGAAAGAATAAAGTCAAGAAAGAAAAGAAGAATAAAAAAGAAAAAAGGGATAGAAAAAGAGTAAAAATAAAAACAGAGAAAAGGGGGGAAGAGGAAAAAAATGAAAAAGAAAATGAAAAAAGGATTAAAAGTAAAAAAGAAAAAGGGGAAAATGAAAAACAAAAAAGGGGAAGGAGAATAAAGTGAAAAAAGTAAAGAGGAAAAAAATAAAAAGGAAAAATACTGTCCAACGTGGACAGACATGAGGGGAAAAACATGTCCAACATCTGAACATGATGCATAAATTGGGACAAATTAAAGTTTCCTGAATTTAGTTTTTCTTCCTTTGCGGAGCGTCAAGTAATTTGATGCAACAGATAATCAGTTGCAGCTATTTAAAGATGGCCGCTCGCCGCCGTCAGGTTTTGGGTCAAGCGGCCGCCTGTTGGTTGGCAGATAAAGTTCAGGGAGTTCAGAGACGACAGCGGAGCGTCCAGGACAGAGACGGGAAGAGAAGGAAGTGATCCAGAGGAAAATCAAGCTGGATAACAGAATACCAAATGCCAAACTGGTGGAGCTTCAGAATCAGGCAACAATTTCAACTCATCTGGAAAAAAAGAGGATTTATATGTAGCAAAACCCCAAAAACATGAAAAGAGAAACTTAATGGATCTAATCAGCAGCTAGATTTGATGTGAACATGACAGGATTGGAGTTTTAAATAAAGAAATGAGCTACAGGGAGAAGATTATCGGACCATTGTTATCACGATAAATCCTAAATCTGATTTCCATCAGAGCAGCAAATACCTACAAACTCAAAAATATAATGTAGTTAGTGTGTGCAGGTTAGTAATTAAAAAAGCTAATTCTTCATCTAACTACATCTGTCACAATAGCAAATTTTAGATGAATGATAAGTTGTTTCAGAAGTTATTGTGATAAATAATAATGTTGTTTTGAGACCATTTTAAGTAATAATAGCATAAAAACACAAGAAAGATCAATAAACTTTAAATTCTAATGAACATTTAACCCTGGAACTGGAAGACATTTTAAATATGCAGAATAAATAAACAAAACAACAAATGAAATGAATTATAAAGTCTCTGTAAACTAAATTATCCTTCAAAAAAAGGAGTCAGAATGAAAACTTTTATTATCCAGTTTTTGGTAGAAAAAGAAAAACAATAAATCATACAAATTGAAATTATTGAGCTTGTTTTAATTTATAATGGTATTAATTACTGATTACTGTGTCAGGCCTACATATAACTGATATGTTGGATTTCAAATAACTTTGTGTTTTTGTGTTTGCATCATTTGATAAACAGCAAAGAAGTTTTAAATTATCTTCATCACGATAAAAACCACAAAATACAGTAAAACACAGACTTTAGTTTCCTCTAAAACTTTCCTAAAATATTCACCACTAAAGAGTAAAAGTTAAATTCTGATTCAGACTTCAGGCTTTGTGATTTGAAGTATTTTTAAGAAGTCATTTTTGGCCATTTTATTAGAAAATTTCCATTTACTTGTCTAGTTGATGCTTTGGTGCACAAATAACAGATTTCATGACCCAGAATAAAAGAATAAAAGCCAGAAAACGCCTTTTAAATAAAGTTTCTAAACAAGAAAAAGCTATCTCAAATGTTTTCTTCTAACGATATGATCAGACGTAATGAAACATTATTTCTCTGAGAGTTTTTAGCCAAGATAAAAATGAAAATAAGTGACTCATCTTTATCTTCTACCTCATGTTTTGACTTTTTTTTACTTTGAGAAAGTTGAGAAAAACTGAGAACAACAAACAGCTTGAATTGAATTTGAGGCAAAAGGAAGAACAGCAGCAATAGAAACTGGTTCTACTGTAGCCTGTCTTGTAAAATTTGACACATTTTCCCCTGAATCAGCATAAAGAATTGGGTAAACGTCGTCCTGGTTGTCTGGACTGACCTGCAGCAGCAGCGAGGCGAACCCCAGGCAGCAGGAGAAACTTCCAGCTTTACATTTCAGCATTTTGATCGTCCTCCAGATCCACAGCCGGAGCATGCACCACCATAATCCTGAGGTCCGAGATGTTTTAAAGACTGATACTCCCTCCGTTTGGCGTCTTCGATGGAAACAAACACAAAGTGTCCTGCGAAACAAAGTAATTCCTTATTTCGAGTTAATTGGTCAAAGGGAAACTTTTGGTGTCCATCCTGGACTCAGAGCTCCTCAGACTGGACCCTTTCCTCTCAGCAGCGGAACGCCTCGCTCTTCCTGTCGGTCCGAGGTGTCGACGCTCCGACTCTAACGGACTTCCTCACTCTGAGTCGCACCAAAAGCTGGTCTACACACAGACTAATAATAGGTCCTGCTGCCACCGCCGCAGCACACCTAGCTGCTCACACAACAGAGGTAGAGGATAAAATTAGAGCGAGAGTGACAGATAAAAACGTCCATTTCTGGAGAATAAAATTAGAACATTTATTCCCACTTTAAATAGAAACAATTAAACATCAGATGCTCATGAATGGAGCATCATTACTCAGCATTTTGAAAGTTTAATTATTGAAATAATCGTCAACTAATTTGGTTATTGGTTAATTATGATTGATCTAATTAATCCTGATTATTAAAATACTCAACTAATTTAGTAATCACAAGTAATTAGGAATTGATTAATCACAATTAATTATGTACATTATGATTAATCAATTATTAAAATACTCATAAACTAATTTAATTTATTAATCGTTTAATTGTTATGTAGAGTATACAGACTCAAAAATATTTAAATAGACACTTTTGTCTGTAAATATGTGGCATATTTTCTCTTCACCTGAACCAAATTCATTAAAGGAATGTTTCATTATTGCATTTTTGGCAGTAAAATGTTTATTTTATTTAAAAAAAGGAAGTGAAATATTTGTTTAATTACACCATTAATGCATTTCTAATACTGTACAAAAAAGACATATTAAAAAATGTGTATGATGTGCTATTTATTTCTGTCTGATTCATCAATTAATGGTCAGAATAATCGATACAGTAATAAACAGACATAAAGGTAAAAAATTTCCTGTTGACTGATTACAAATAAGTTTTTTCCCCATGTTTTAAGAGTTCACAAATATTCTTTTATTTAAATGTAAAATTCTCATAAGAAAAATGCATCTTTAGTGGGATAAAATGTGTAAAATATTTTTAATGAGAATAAGATATTTGACTAAAATCTGTAGCATTTATTGCATAAATAATCCTACCACCTCTAGTCAGCTCAGCAATTTACACTCAAAGGTGTTTTTTTGACTCAACCAGAAAAGTAAAAATACTTTTATTCTTGCGGCATTCGGCTCATTTCCTTTGAACATTATCCTGAGATTGTTTCATTACAGAAACGTCCGACTCATAGCATATTTTAAATATATCAGCGCAGCTCTCATTGTTACAACTCAATGAGTCATAAATGTGTTGGCTGCAAGCTGACAGTTAATTTAAGTCACAAATGTTGGAGTAAACTCTTGTCAGCCATTGTTGCAGGTTAAAGGCCAAACTCTTTTTGTTTCAGCTGGTTTGACTACATTTAGTCATCCACACCTCTTTCCTTCCTTCCTGCTGCCCTCTTTCTCTGCTGTTTCTAGGAATAAAAGCTGCGCTGCATCACAAAATGCCAACCAGCAAAGCTAAACGAGCAATTTTCCAACTTACACCGACCTTTTAATGTTTAATGTCCAAACTTTTTGTCTCGCGGGCCAAAAAAATATCATTTTTGGAAACTATTACCTATTCAACTGAGCATAAACTATTATAATTAAATAAATAATCTGATTTTTTTTGTCGGAAATGAATCTTTCAATGTTTTTACTTGTTAAATGAAAAGCTTTCAGTTTGCTTTTTATTTTGGGCTCAATTAAAAAAAACTTAGAAAATATTTCGTCAGTTCACTCCAATACATCAGTCTTCATCTGAAAACACTTGCTGTGTTTAGCGAAGTTTTAATACATCAATTAAAAACAAATTTGGGTGAATTTGGGAATATGTGGTCCTAGTTACCATGACAACAGAAGAAAACAAGAAAGCTTGGAAAAGATGATCACTTTGTGTTGTGTTGCATCCAGGTAAATTTTAGTAGTTTTGTCATAATTTATTCTCTAACTGTGATCGCACAGAATGAACCCGGGGCCCAGAAATGGCCCTCACTCCTCACTTTGAACATCGTTGCTCTAAAGTAAAGTCAGCAATAAAAAAAATAAACAAAAATAAAGATGGCAGGACTGGAGTCTTGTTGTGAAGACACCACAGTTTTTCTCTTCAGCGTATTTATTGCACAGATTACAGGTAACGATATATATGAGGGTAGAGTAGATACGGTTACACCACTACTCAGTGGCTAATGTTCTGGACCATTAACAACATTCAAGTTAGCTTGTAGTACATTATAAGTCATGTTTTATACGTATATTAGTTAGACCGTAGTGCATTAATCAACATCAAGTGATGACTGATGATTCGTTGTGTCCAAACAGTTTAAAGGGACCCTAAGTTAACTTCATGACAAATTTATTTGTCATGAAGTTAACAGTGAACCACAAAGTTACAACAGAATGATGTTCTAAGCAGCTTTTATTCAGGATTAGCTCACACCATTTTAGCTAGCTGCAGTGTCATTAGTGATTAAATTGTTTTTTTAGATGCTCAAAAACACTACAGAGAACGTTTTAGATTATTTATTATGTAAGAGTGGTGCATTTGGGCACAGTTACTGATTTATGGTTGATCAAATCCGTTCTTAGGTTAGCCAATGCTAGCTAAAAAGAAGCTAGCTCAAACCGGTTTAAACCAGATCAAACCAACTGTTTCCAGCTTCGCAGAGTTTCCTTCGACAGCTTTTGATTTTTAGGCTAGTTTCCAGGTTTGGTTTGGCTTTTTTTGCCGTCGTTTTTGTTTGTTTCTATCTGATTTAATTTAACTAGCCAAATTAGAACAGAAAGGACAGTTTAGTTATATTTTATTTTTCATTTCACAGCTTCATAATAAAATTTCTGTTGACTTTGGGTCACTTTTTAAGTCTTAGTCCAAATAATTTGGTTATACCAAAAACAGGATCAGATTAAAAATAAAAAATAAAACAAATTTAACTGGTCATCATTGACAAACATGGATAGCAACAGAAGAGGCTAATTTGTGAAAAGGCCAACAAATTAAGCACATGGTGCCATTTTTGTACTTTGGGAAATTGTCTTTCCTTTTTTCATAAAACCGAGAACCTAAATGTTTGTTTTTGTCAAACGAGTTGCGATAAATCAACTGTAGTTTGGGAAAAGTTTAATTAAAATTTAAAAAACATGCTAACTCGTTAACATTTATGTTCTCGGCCGCTTTAATTTATAACGATATTGATTCTCTCTTCCAACCCAAACCATTTAGGGTCCATTTAACCTCAAGTACACAACATGTACCACATCCTAGTATACAGACACAATACTACGTCAGAGGCAGTGTGTGTTGTACCAGCTCCTGCAGGGGGCGCCGAGATAAACTCACTCTCACTTCGGTCAGGGCCGTTACTCCAACGTCTGACTTTCCATCCGGTCCCTGAATGAGCCCGAAGTGAAAAGAGAGCGTGACGGTGTTCCCAGGAGGCAGGCTGGGTTTTGTAGTCCAAAGTTTCATGTCCCATGATTGTGTCATAATGAAAGAAGTAAATAAAAATATATCTGTACATAGAAAAAGTTTTTTTCTTCTTTGCGGTCTGTCTAATTCGGTCCCAACAATCCCAGTTTTAGCAGCAAGACACTTGTGTTTGTGGCAAATGGATTGAAATTCAACTCCACACACAAGTTTAATAGCACTTATATGTACAGGTACTGTACAGGTGGTCCCGTTCACACAGAGAGCCAATCAGACGCTAGAGTAGCTCATGTTCTTCGTTACTGGCATTACATTAGAAATCTAAGCTCCATGAAACACTGGAAAAAAACAAAACATCTCAATATTTCAGCTTCATCACAATCTGCTCTAAAATGCACAATTACATTTTTATTTTTTATTTTTAGTAATTTCTTAATTGAAACACTTTGGATCATATTTACTTGTTTATATGTGTTTTTTTTCTCTCCTCATTTTGATACATATGGGTTTCCACTTGGCTCTTGCTAACCTTATCAAAGAAAATTAGGTTTGTAGAATTAAAAAATGGTTAAGAAATATGGTTAAAAACATGTAAAAATAAACATATTACTTTGACGCAGCAAAATAATGTATTACAACAGAACACTGATGAAAATCCTGCACCACTGCTTCAGATTATTTCACATTTTTTGGTTTAAAGCGGGGTTACCATCACCATTGGAGTGTAAAGATTTTTATTAAACTACATTTCTTTAACAGTAGTTATTTGGATAATGCAACAAGTCTAGAGAGCACATCTTTAACTTCTTAAGGTAACATTTTTAAGAATTAAACACGGAAAAGTTGATGAAAATATATATATATATTTAATGTTTTTTTTATTTAGGTGGATTTTATTTGACTTTTTTCTGGATTTATTACAAAAAATAGCAAATCAAATCTGATGTTTCTGATGAATAAACATGACTGGGATAAAACCAGATGATAAAAAACTAAAGTGAAGCGGCCATTTTCTAATAATAATAATAGTTTATATTCTCCTTTTATGTCTGAAAATTGGATGGAAACAAAACCAAACTTTTTTATGAGATCTATCCATTTTGTTTCGTTAAACATCTTTTTTCTACCATCAAATGTTTCATTATTTTTTATTTTTAACCAATGCAGCTCTGGCTCTCTGACTGCATTTATTGCAGAGTAAAAAAGTAAATATTTTACAAACATTATTAGCGATTGTTTGAACTAAATATTGCATCAAAAAGGCATGTCATCTACAGCAACTATTTGCTTCAACGTTAAAGCATACAACACGGAGCTACTAAAGCTAAAATCAACTAATTGCTTCCTTTGGAGAAGAAGCTTATTATCCAACTGGGAGCTTTAAACATTTATTTTATGGCTGAAAAAAGCTCCATGTAGGCGCTCAGAACCAGTAGATTAAACTGGATTATTATTATTATTATTATTATTATTATTATTATGACTAACTGACAAAAACTAAAGTTCAACACCCAGGAGAAACTGTCTAATTTGAATGTGGTTTGGTTTACATGTCATCCAATAAACCGTTTCCAGTACTAAACTGGTTTAAGTCCTTGGTTAGCACCAGCCAATATTTTCAGTTAACTGTGTAAAAATATATACAACTCAGTTCTTTTTTTTTTTTATATGAGCAGACATCAATAAATCCCGCTGCAAAAGTTGCGTTAAAATCCACTTGTAGTTGAAAGTAGCCTTTATCTCAGCCAGGGAAGGCTGAGATAAATGCGTTATTTTGAATTTTATTACATTTAGTGTAACTAACCCTAAAATCAACTTATGTTTTACATTAAATTGCCCATATTGGTTATTTAGGGTTTTATAACTTTATGTCTCTGTTCAAATTTCGACCTTTTTTTGTGTAAATTTGTTTTCTTCTGGAATATTTTGCATAAATCCGTCTCAGTGCTGCCCCCATAGGTTGAACGATGGCTAATGCAGTTGAATTCTTCACTCTAGAAGAATTTATCGTTTTTAATAATTTATTGTAAAAATCTCTCATGATAAGAATTTTGATTTATTGTCTCAATAAGTTCCAATTAATAATGTTATAAAAACAAAACTGGCATTATGTAAACATTATTTTTACTTTTTTCTCCACTGTTGGAGCCACAAGAAAGCCAATAAATATCAGTAAATTTGAAAATATGATTAAATGTAGTAACTGTGTGCATTTTCAGGGTTTCTGCAGGTTTCACCAACTATAATTTCAGACTTTTGAATACTTTTTAAAACCATAATGAATTGTTTTTACGACCTATGATACGAATTTCATCCAGAAAACTGGTGTGAAATTTGCGGTTACAAATGACAGACACTAAAAAGCTACTCAGCTTTTTCCATCTGGGTGCCTCACTGTTTTTTGTCAGTTTGTCATAAAAAAAATAAAATAAAATAAAATAAAACATGACTGAAAAATGAATTTAGTAATTCTAAAAAGTCACTTTCGCTTAACTTTGAACCTTTTAAACACAAAAATGTTTAAACAAGGTAAAGTTTAACTCATTCACTTCTGTATTTTCAGATGGTTTAATGATGGTTTGGATTGTCTGGCAACTTAATGATTATAGTAAAATCCTGGACGCGTTTCGGATAATATTCTGCCAATTTTCCACTTGGATTTTTAAAAGTGAATGAACATAAACATGATAAAAGATGCCAAAAATGTAAAACATTTCTCAATGTAAACCCTGTTGTTAAACAAGACGATTTCCATGTGATGAAATTCCAGAGTAAATTGCAAAAACAGGGATAAATATTTCCACAGCAGCTACAACTAAACCAGGTAACAGTCATTTTCCAATAGTTTTCTGAGAAGAACGTCACATTACAAAAGAATTTAAAATCCTATTAGACACAGAGAGACGTGTCCAGTCAGTTTCTCTAAAAACCATCCATAGTCGGCTGGGCGACAGAAGTCCATCGAGCGCCAAAAAAAAGAAGAAGAAGAAGAAGGGGTACATCCCGAGTGTTGAAGTTTACCTTCCCCTCTTTTCTTCTCCAGTCTCTGCTCACTATAATCACCCTTCAGTCTCAGAGTCTCCCCCTGGTGGCAGAGAACTTCCAAAGCTCATGAGACGTTTCCGTTAACAGCCGAGGTCGGAGGTCGGAGGGCGGCGGGAGACAGGCACTCACTGGCCGGATTCAGCCGACAGCCGCGCCTCGTACAGACTCAGGGCGTGATGCACGAACTCGTACTGCTCACCTGTTTGGATCATACCTCCTCTGCCCAAAAGGGAACACAAAACTCTGGTTACCATTTATTTAAATAACATAAAATGCTACATTAAAGCTAGGCTGACTTTATACTTGTCTATTTCCTTATTTTTGTGGACCGCATCACACTGAACATCACAACTTTACAGGTAGATTTTTTTTTAAATTACTCTCAATTAAGGCAATTATTAATGAATCTAGTAAATATAAAGTTTGTTATTTGAAGCAGAAATAAACATTACAGGTAAGTTACTGACAAAGTGTTTGAAGTGCTTCAATGAACTGAAAATGAAGCTTAAAAACTTCAAGATAAATAAAAGAAAATCTAAACCATAAGTGCAAATTATGTAGAATAGAATATGTATGGTTTGAGTTATAAAGGCATAACTGAAATTACTGTTTACTTTAGGGCTGCAAAGAATCAACTGCCAATTACTGGCTTACTAGATTTGCTTAGACCTTCTTTTAGCTTTGTAGTTTGGCTGCCATCCAGCAGAGGGCGCTGATGGTCATTCTGAGGCAGAACCAGTTGATACAGAAACAAAGATGGAGGGGCCATACAAAACGGATTTCAGTTTACTAAGATATTTGTACTTGAAACTAGAGAAAATACTTGGCAAGATTTTTTGTGTTTTTGCAGTGTAGCTGCAACCAGAGGCTCAGATAAGGAGCTTTCAGAGTTTTAAGCTGTTTTTACCTGTCGGCTCGGAGCTGGCAGGTGATGTTTAGCACGTCCACCACCCCCTCCACCTGCAGCTGCCGGCAGCCTATCGTCGTGGCGATGAAGCATCCCGTCCGGCCAATCCCAGCACTGTAAACACAGGTTGATTGTTTTCAGTGTTTTCAGACACTTTATCGGCAGTGGGAGCGAAACTTGAGTCGGTACCTGCAGTGGACGATGACGGGCCCCACACAGGCGGCGGTGCGTCTCTCAGCCTCAACATCAGCCATGAGCTGCAGCAGCGGCAGCGCCGAGTCCGGGGTTTTGTGGTCGGGCCACGATGTGTACCAGTAATGCTGCAGGACGCGGGTTTGATTCCCGCACTGCTCAGAGACACAGGAGAGGAAAGAACTGAACCTGAAGCCGGGTTCATCATCACTCTGCAGGGGAAAGGAGGGCCTACCTTCAGCGTGAGGCTGCGGGTGGCGTAGTGCTCACACTCCCTGATGCCGTTCACCAGAACCTCCACCTTCCCGTAGATCCCCCTCTTCTCCGGCCAGTACAGGACACACTTCTGCAGACACACAGAGCACATAAATCTAAATCGGATATGTACGATATATTTATCCCGTAAACAGAGTGCTGCTGTGCTGTGTCTACATAACATCTGTCTTTAGACTACCTTCACTTTTCCACGTAGAATAATTTCTGGGTGACGTGAATATTAAAATTAAACTGTTCTGCAGCCCATTTTTGTATTTTGTATTTCTGGTTCGAGGCTAAAACTGAAAATACAAAAAACAAAACCTTCTTGGTATTTTGCATCTGATTCAAAATGATCACTTTTTCATTGCTTGGTAGTGAACTAAATGGATGGATGATGAAGGGATTGTCCTCCTCCTGTTACCTCGTTCTTCTCCTTCAGCTTGGTGATCATGACGATGACGGGCGACTCCTCCTGCCATGCCATCTGCCAGAAGTCGTTCACCGTGTTCACCATGGGGCCCTGTGTGGCGATGAAGGCCCTGCTGTCGCCTAGGTAACCCTAAAAAAGAGCCACCGCAGTTTTACTCTGAAATCTTACATTTTTTTACATTTATTCACATAAATACAAAGTGCCTCGTGTTTTTGAGCCCACCCTGGGGAAAGTTTTCTCCCAGTCAGCTTCAGAGATATTATGTACAGTAGGACAAAGAGTTCAAGTGTGACAGTTTAAACCGTTTCTGCAGAGTTTCCTGACAGGAAGGCACTCCATTGTGTGAAAGTCTGAGAGCGGCATTACAGACTGCAGCAGGAGTTCACTTTCACAACGTTTCAACACGAGGAATCCAGAAGAACAAAGAAACGCTGCAGACATTCCAGGTTAATGACAGAGTCCTTCACGGTTTGGGTTTTTATTTTCCTTCTCAACTGATGGAGAAAAACAGACAAAACATCCCAGAGACGCAGACACAACAACCTAAAACTCAATGCAAATTTTCAGATTCTCATAATTTGTTCTGTTTGGTAAAAGTATATTAGTTATTATTAACATATGATTATATGATAAAAACAAGAAAGAAACATTACAATAAAGGACAGTAATAAAAGATGAAATACAGACCAAAATTAATCAATTTTCCAGTCATTATTAATCAAAACCAACTAAACAGATGGGTTTTAGTAATGACTTAATGGAACCCAGTGTTTCAGCTGTTTTGTGGTTTCTGGGAGTTTGCTCCAGAGTTGTGGTGCATAGAAGCTGAATGCTGCTTCTGCATGTTTGGTTCTGGTTCTGGGAATGCAGATCTTTAATGTGTTGTGGTGTTACAACATTCAGTGATTTATAAACTAACAGGACAAGTTTATTCTGTGAGCTACAGAGTGTTTTAGTCAAAACGTCTGCAGCAGAGTTCAGATTTTTTAGGCAGACCTGTGAAGACTTGTAATGAATGTGACTACAGAAAAGTGCATGGATAAGTTTCTCTGGGTCTTTCTGAGACATGAGTCCTTTAATTCATGAATATTGTTCAGGTGGTAAAAGTCTGTCTTTGTAACTGACTTTATGTGTCTCTGAAGGTTCAGATTTCAGACCTGATCTCTAGTTTCTAACTATAATAACTGGAGCTACATGCTGTTATTAGATGGTTCCTTTTTTTCCTCTCAATAAATCTTCAGCTCTACAATTAATATTTCCAGATCAATCAAAAAATTGGGTTTTATAAATCTATACTTCAGATATGTTCTGTAAAATTCAATATTTATATTGTTTGCAAATAGACAGGAGGTGCAAAAAATGCCACAAAATTATTCATGGTCACGCCCAGTGAGCATAAGGATTGGGAAAAAATCAACAAAATACACAATTAGATAAATAAATATAGCTAATAGTTCAATAAAACTTTACACCAACTGACTGAAATTTTGTGGATGACAGTTGCTACTCACTCTTATGTAGTTGGCATTGATGTAGGAACTCAGAAGATCATTGCAGCTCTTTGACTTCAGGATCACTCTGGAGTGAGGATCTAAGACACAAGAAGAAAAGGTGAGGAAAAGAAAGAACGGTGAAGTGAAACATTTTAGACTCCATTTGTTTCAAAGCTTAAACTCTGGTATATTTTATTTAATACCTGATAAAGACTCTGACTAGGAATTTGAATGCTACATAGTAGAGCTGTGGATTGATGTCTTTTTGGTTCAACTGCTACAAAATCTAGAGTCGGCATTGTGTGGAGTCTCAGGACGTGGAAGTCCTTCCATATCACTGAGGCCGGATCATTAAGAGGCCAGAATCCTGAAGTAAAACCTAAACACAAACACAAAACCACCAACAGGGCTTTGTGTTTGTGAAGCTGCAAGAAATCTTTAGTTTTCTTTCTAATTCAATAAAAAAATACGTTATTTATCCCAAATTTCTGTCAGAATTTGTATCATCAAAGTAACTTCAAAGAGTCGTTTTGGATGGTAATCCTGTGGGCAGGAAGGATCTCCAGTAGCAGTCAGTCTTGCAACAAATCTGAAAAGGCCTCTGACTGAAGATTGTTGCAAGCATCTCAATACCCAATAAGCAGAGATGATACTCTACAGTAACATGTCCATTGGCTAACAGATTTAGCTTAACTTTAGCCCAACATGATGCCACCATGTGGGGCATAAATATGTTTAGTAAATCAGTAGAAAATTTGATGCCAAAGATACATTTACGATAAAAACCAACAGGCTTAGAATGAAGCCTTGAGGAACTCCATATGTCAGCGAAGCTGAAAACTGGATCCACATGTTGCTGTCTCAGTTCAACTGATTTATCGTGTTGATTTTACATAATTAGTGACCAGTAAAGGTGTTTAAAGTTTAAATGTCACTGTGAAAGATCGAAGCCCTAATTAGGAAACAGCTCCTTTAAACCCTGAACTCCTGACCCAGGTGAAGTGCTTAGGATCGATTAGCAGGGATTACTCTGGATTTGACAGATCCGTCACAGCAGATCGGCAGACCTGTTAGGACTGACCACAGCCCTGCACAGCACAATGAACACTTTGCAAAGAAAACAGAAAGTGGACCACAGGAAGAGATCTGATTGACAGCAGCTTTAGGTGAACATTCCTTTCTCCTGATTGGCTGCAGGAAGGAACACTCCTGTTTTTGATAACCTCACCTCCCACCCTACAAAACATGAGTGCACAATCCAGAAATTGTTCATTATGTAACGTTTTAATCAGAGTAAGCGTCCGACTGTGAGAACAGACTGTGCTCAGAGTAAAATTATTGGAAGAGGGAGGGTGAAATATTCCCTGTCTTTGGGAATGTTAACCTTTGACAACTTCTTGGTTCAAGAGACATTGAGATGTTTTGGAAGAGTTGCTGCTTCTTAGCAACATGGAGGACTTACTGGGCAGAATGGTCTTATATCTGTTCTTAGTGCCGTGGTTTGGGATATCCAGCTCCTTAGGGTCGATAAAATTCATCGGGATTTCCTGAGATGGGAGAAAAGACGGGCGTTAGTGACAACATGTTACCCTCAAGATAAACTGAACATCATAGACACTGATCGATCATGTTTACGACGAGGCAATCTGAACCTGATGGCCTCTGGAATCGTATCTTCTGGTTCATACAAACTGGTCTGATTAGCCGGAGTAGTTTTTATGCATCTGAGGTGGAAAACCACAAAATTGAAAAAGGCCAAACACAGAGAAAATCTGTGAAAAATGGGCCTCAAGAAATTTCCATGTCTGCACAAAATGACTTTTTTCCCCTTCAAGCAGCTCTACTTCCTGGGTTCTGGTTAATTCTTCTTTGGATTTTGGCTAAATTTCACACGGATTCCTTTACCGGATCAAATTCTAGATACCAAAGCTGAACAGACTCCAGATGTTGAACTAGTAACTTGCTATGAACAAATTCCTATTCCAGAATCTAAATATATTCCTATTTCCTCACACAGATACCCATAAAACGAACAGATCTCAGTTCTAATCAGGTTCTGAACTGTAATCAGATCCCATTCATTGAGCAGATTCCTGATCATATTTCTATGTTTAAACAAAATCTTTAAGCATTTCTTAATGCTTAAAGATTAAGAAATGCTTAATCTTAATCTTTAAGCATTAAGATTAAGCATTTCTTAATCTTAATGCTTAAATTAAGCATATCAGTGAACTGATATTTAGCCATCAGTGAACTGATAGCTAAATATATCCCGACTGAACAAAGTTTCCTGTCTCTAAGAGATTCATAAACATGTTTGTTCTTTAGCTTCCTGAATCTGAAAAGATTCCAGAAAAGTTTTTTGCCATTTTTTCTACTTTTATTTACTTTGTAAAAATGAAAGGTGACCTAAAGCTTCCTTGAACAGGTTAGGATAGATCTATGGGTGATATAAAACATAAATATTTTTGCACAAAATCATTCTCAAATAATGAGATTTTATTCTGCTCAGTTCAGAATGAGCTGTTTTAAGCGTCTTGTCACTTTAAATCCAAATAAGCTGCTGCTGGCCACGCCCCCAACTCAACGTTTACACTCCAGCTGGCCAAACGTGTTGGAACTCCGCTGGGGTTGCTAGGTAACGGGCAGGACTCTGCTAGGGTTGCTAAGTAAATGAGCAGTGCTCTTCGAATGCGACTTGACAATTGGGATGTTTCTGAAACGTCTCATTTTCCAGACACCAAAAAACATTAACTAGGGTTTTTTAAGTGCTCGGACTGTTTCTAGAAGCAGCTGAGGTCCAAATTGAAGTATAAAAACAAGCAGGATGAGAATTTTCATAATAATTCTCCTTTAAAGCGATTGTGTTCATGCTTTTCAGCACTCGTCCTGACATGGGAAAGGTTTAAAGAAATTTAAATAACTTAACTAATCCTTCGGTGAAGATAAAAGGTTCTAATATGTATAAAATAAATACAAACATTGTGTAGTTTTCATCAGCACATCTAAAATGCGTTTCTGTGGAGTAATAAACCGTTTAAACGGACTCACAGCGAACTCGACGTGCAGCTTGTGCGTGTTGCTGACGACGTCACGAAGCTGTTGCCGTGTCAGCGGTCGTCCGGCCGACAGCAGGTACTCTCGGGCTGCCGTCTCTCTGGGGGTTACCGCGGAAACATTGAGGGGTTCCACCGATCCGAGAGCCGACATGTCTAGCACCAGGGACACGTTAGAGCCTCGTCTGCGCAGGAAGGATGGGAGAGGACACATAGATTAGTGTCAGGAGTGGAAAGTCTCTCGCTTCCTTCCTGAGTTTTATTGGAAGTTTAAGACTTTTAGGATTTGTGGCTCAAAAGGAAACCTGATAAAACTGATGATAGATGGAGGTTCTTTCACTTCAGTGAGGTTAAAGATTAATATTTCAGTTCATGAGAACATCAGGCCAAGGGAATTACGACTCTTAAGCTCTGTCCAGATAAGTTTCAAACTCTATAAAAATACTCAGTCCACACATAGTCGGATATCTGGAAAATTGAATAAATTTTTATGCGTTTTGGCCTTTCATCCACACAAAAACCCCTCTGAAAGTCATTAAAGACAATTTCCACACGTTACTGTCTGTGACAAATAAAGCACCAATACATCCACATACTTTCTTTTTGACATGATTCTCAGTCAGCATAGTCTTGTGTTTTATTAACTTCACATTCTAATAATTTAAAAGTAGTTCAACCTATATGTCCACACCAATGAATCTCCTGTTTTATTCCTAATGGGAAGTTGTGATTGTTTTGAAGGACTCTGATTGGCTGACAGGTTTTAGCTTTGTGCTATACTGCCCCCTATGGGTTTGGCATGTTTACAACAATGCTCACGGCAAAACTTTTCTGAAACCGATACTGTGTGTATGATTTTTTTTTTTTTATGTGGCGGATTAATTAGTTTTTATAAAGACCCGGCAGTGTGTGTACAAGGCCAGAGGAAAACAAATATAACTTAAAAATGTCACGTGTCTGTGAAGCTAATATTTACACAGATAGCGATAGCTTAGGTTGACTGGGACGTTTACATCACTGCTGCAGATTCAGCAGCTTTCCTGACATTTTTCTGTTGCTCTCAAACATCGGTATCATAGCATGTATGACTAGCTATACATGCTATGTATGACTAGAGCAGCTAGCACTAATGACTAGCATGACTAGCATGACTAGCATGTAGCAATAATGCTACATGTAGCACTAGCATGTAGTACTAATGCTACATGCTAACATTAGTGCTACATGCTAGCTACATGCTAGCACTAATGCTAGCATTAGTGCTACATGCTAGCATGTAGCATTAGTGTAGCTAGCATTTGCTATAGCATTTTCTTTGTCCCTCCCCGTCTACCTCAGAGGGAAAGCTCCTCCAAACAAAGAAGATGTTGTGATTGTCTGGTTAGATAAGAGGATAGCATTTAACACTGGCTGAACTAGCAGTGTTTAAACCAGGGGTGTAAAAAGTGTGGTTCTGGGGCCATTTGTGGCTCTGGGACTGATTTCATGTGTCCCTCAAATGCAATTCAAGAATGATACCAATTTTGCCCGTACAGGACAGGTGTTTGATGCAGATGGAGACTTTTTATTTGTAATTAAGTTAAAATTCTTACTGAAAATGTTGAGAACACAAAGTATCCATCTCTTTAAGCTTTTATAATAAGTGGAACCATGTTTGTCCAGAGGTTTATCATTTTCCTGATGATGAGCACCTGACACTGACCTCCTCTGGGTTTAGCAGCTTTTTCTTGCTGTAAAGAACAAGTTATGTAAAATACAACAGAGTGCTTTGGTGGGTTAACATGAGTGGGCTGACCCTGCCTTTGTCTGGCTACGTGTTGGCCGGTTTCCCCTCCAGGATGCCGTTGCTTCCAATTTGTTTGATTGCTGATTGGCTGGCATCCAGAGTGGACAACACACACTCTAACAGACACCAGAAAAACATCCTGTTCTCACTCCTGAGCCTCAAATCTTCCTTCCTTTTGTTACCTTAAGAAACACCTAGGGTTCTCCCTGCTCCACCCGCCCATCCAATCAAACCACCAGAACAAAATGGCGTCCGGCGTTCAGGTTCGTTGCTTCTCAGAGGAAGAGACCGCAGCAGCAGATTAAATAAAGAGCTCAGCACCGAGCTGAGGCGTTGATAAAGATGTTTTCCTTACAGATGTGAAACTACTTAGCATCAGGAAATGAGCTGCAGACGGGTTTTAAAGAGCTGCTAAAGACACAGCAGATGGAAATGCAGCGTCTGAGTAGCAACTGTTGGTTTAACTTTAAGATCACAAACGAAGCTTCCTGCAGCGTCTCCAGAAACATTCAGGGCCTCTGAACCTTTAACATGCAATAAACCTCAACAGTCCAGGTAGTTTAGGTGTTTTACCTCCAGATTTAGAAACGTGCGCTTTTAGAAAGATCCCTGTTCGAACAATTGAATAATTCTGACACTGCAGAAGTCACTTAAATAAAGATTTAGTGTCTAAAATTGATAAATTTACATATTTCTGCTGTTCTTCTTTAATAATCTTGTTGCAAACACTTGATCTTGTTTGAATTTTAAAGAACTATTAAATCTAATCTAAACTAATGATGAATGGGATTAAAATGAAAAAAAGCTAATCTAAAGAAAAAGTTCAACATGTAGTTTTTATACCCAACATATTTACTTTTGCAATATTCTTTCCTTTCTATGTATTTGACTGAAAATGTTTAATTTTAATTACAATCTCAAGCTGTGTTTGTTGTTTTTATAATGTAAAGCACTTTGAAATGCCTTGTTGCTGAAATGGGGAAAGGGTGAATTTTGGAGCTTTTCTTTTTAAATTTCTCTGTATGAACTGTTTAACGTATAAAACTAATACATTTGATGAATATGACGGCAGTAACAATAGATAATGTGCTGCTGCTCATCATACTTACTTCTTCATTCTAATCAAATTCATCTTTAGAATTTTACCTTTGGAGAAAATAATGTTTTTTCTGCTTTAAAGCTCAATTATTTCACCAGGATTTAAGCTCAGAAGCAGAATGGTTGAAGGAAGCCCTGCTAACTGAAGTCCAGAAGAACATCATTATTCTCCTTCAGAGCCGAGCAGAAGAATGAAAAAATTTAAACAATGAGCCTTACATAAGCCGAGCATCCTTATTTAAAAACACGCCTCAAATTGTTAACATTATGGGAGCGGAACAGATCATTAATACTCAGGAAACCGACGCCGTTACAGATGAGAGATTAAAATCTGTTACAATATGTGGCTTCATGGTAGAAATGATGCAACAGTTTAAAACTCAAAATCCAGAAGAAGATACTTCAGTTGTTTCTGTTTTTATCTGAAATGTTTCAACTAAAACAAAACACAGCAGATTTTTACCAATTTTATTACGTGGCAAAAATATATCATGAAAATAAACATAATAAACTTGTACTTTTTGGGGAATAGAGTTGTAATATTACCAAAACTCCAACACAAAAGACAAAAACTATATTATTCAAGCAATTTTTTCTTGTAATTTTAAGGTAAAATTGTGTCTATTTCCTGCAAATATTATGACCTTTTTCTAATAATTAAACACAAATTCTTCTCACAGTCTGGTCCTAAAACTGTTGCATGATGAACAAAAAACCACTTTTGGAAATATTTTCTGTCATTTGTAAATTCTTATTTAGCAAAGAAAGCGAGAAAAAAAAGTCTAAAATTGGATCTGGTATGAAAAAATTTTAGATGTTATAATTAAGCCGTATTATCCAGCCCTGCTTACTAACTACAGTACGTTTCAGCATTAAAAATAGATTTTAAAAAATTATTTCATCAGAGAGCTGAAATGATCCGATTTTTAAAATTTAAAATCTAATTTACCAACAGAAAAAATAAATAAACGTTACAGAAGATTGAAGTGAGTCATTTTTGAAAGGAAACAGAAAAAACTAATCAGGAAATGATTAAACTAAACCAAAATAATCCAAAATTAAACCTGCTCCTCTTCGCTAAGTTTAACGGAACATTTCCAAAGATGCTAAAAATATCATAAATGTCTCCGTCATAAACTGAGCGGGAAGAAACATCCCTGAAATTGCTGCTTCAAATTGAGGAAGACTTCAGGAAGGTGAAGGTGAGACATTTTCAGGCTCAGAAATTTCCAAGTTTTTTCTAGACAATTTTAGAAATTTATCTAACATTTCAGAGGGTTTTTTTTTTTTTTTCCAAGTTTTTGACTTTTAAAGCTCAGAAGTTTCCACTTTTTCTCTCGAAAATTTAAGAGATTAATTTAAAAAAAATTCTGGGTTTCTCTAGCAAATTTTCAACTTTTGCTATGCAGAGATTTCCAAGTTACTTCTAGACAATTAGTCTGAATGGGTTTAATGCAAAGTTCCACTAAAATATGCATAAAAAGTGTCGTTTATGCCTGTTTCAAATGGCTTCTGATAGCATATTAATTAATTGAATAATTATATTTTTAGTTTTTTGTTTTAGTTTTCATAAAACTACTACTTTATTCCCCCATTATTACTTTATTCTTGCATTACTCTAACTTTACTGTCATATGACTAAATTTTCATGTTACTACAACTGTATTGTAACAAAATGGGGTTTTTTGGAGAAATGTTTCCATTAACAGTATTTGTGTTTCTTACAGTTAGCTAAAAGTTAGTAATAAAAATTAGTCATAAAAATTTGTAATAAATAGATTAATTTTAATAGCCTTGTTATCAGAATATTATCGAGATAAAATTCTAAATCCTTGGAAAAATAAATGGAAAAATGTCCAGACAGAGATGATCTCTCTTGGTTTTCCAGCCAATCAAAGTTTCTAAAACTACACAAACAAAAAATTAATTCTTCTGTTGTTTTCTGTAAAAACTGCTAAAAATCAAGTAAATGGGGATAAAAATGAAAAAGACAAATCCTCATGTCGCCTCTTCTGCAGCACGTACAGAACCGAACACCTGATTGCTTCAACAATCAGAGGTCAGAGGTCACTGTACTCTAAACACACACAGCGTATTGTTCTGGTGGCTCATTAGGACGGTTTTCCCCTCCAAACATTATAAACGTTTCCACATTTCTTCCTGTTTTCTAATTATTTTGTTCCATAAACAAGCCCAGTTATTTTTGCTCCATCATGTTTCTCAATATAAACCATAAAGCGGATCTGAAAAGGTCAAATTAAGAGATTTAATGTAGATTTTATTTGAGTCGACTAGCTAAACTGTTGGTAAATGACGATAAATTAAAATAAATTGATTTAAGAGAGAATAAGGTCTCAGATTAAAGGAATATTTGGGATTTATTTTAGTTCCTAAGTTTATTAAACACTTCCTGTGCACTCACCTTTCCTGCAGGCCTGCAGCTGGTTTCATCCTGAAGGGAGAGGGACAAGGTTTCAGCTCGTTAGCGCCTGTTACTGGGGGAACGCTCGTTGGCGGGGGGTGGCTGTCGGTGTTGATGATTGGCACAGGGACGGGGCTACAAAAAAAACGGAGGTCAGGACGAGATTTAACAAACTACAAGACAAAAACAAAGACAAACTCATGCTTTGACTGTGCATCAAACCCATTAGAGTAAAAATACAGGAGTGAATTTCTGCCTAATAACTCGGAAATGTTTTGGTAATTTCTGATTTGCAAAAGTCGAGTTTTATTTTGAAGAGTTTCTTCTAGCAAATTTCCAACTTTTCATACTCAGAAATATCCAACTTATTTCTAGACAATTTATGTGATTATTCTCAAAATTTTTCAGTTTTTTTTCTGGAAATTTTAAGTTTCCAACCTTTTTATTTCTGAGCCACAGACTGATGACATCGGCTCTGTGTGCTGCAGGTTTTATCCCTGCTGAGATTTTTGGTGGAAACTTATTCCTAAATTTTGTTTTCTATCTACAATGGCCCTTATGCATCATTGTCGATCCACACACTGCAAAACATTAACTGGAACATATAAAATGAGTTTCAAATACTGAATTTTTATTGCAATATTCAAATTTCTGAGGACAGGAAATACTTTTGGAAGACAAAAATTTAAAAAAATCTTAAAAATTGATAAACAGGAACAAACATCCTGTAACTGTTTATTATTATTGATCATTTAGAAGATCACAATCTTCCTTTGGTCGGCTCACCTGGGCAGAGGGACGACAGGAGGAGCGAGGCGGCGGCAGGCTCTGATTGGCTGCTGCTGGTGAATGGGCGTGGCTGCAGCTGGCGGGAGCTCAGATTGGACCATGCTGTCTGACGTCACAACCTGAAATAAAACATCCACCATTACCGCTACAGAAACATTTCACAAAATTAGCAAAATAAAAAATAAAACTCTGATGTCCCAGACCTTGGTGCCCTTTGACCTCTTGTGGGGGTCGGAGGGGAGGGTCAGGCTCACAACGTGGTCGGGGGGCGGAGCTTTGAGCTGCTTCTCAGTAACAGGAACTTTCTGCTTCATTCGATACAAAACCTGAGGAGAAAATAACCTGATTAAAGATTGAAGTCTGATCGTCCAATCAGACAAAACTTCGCAAAGTTTAGCGTGTAGAGGAAAAATCTATTTTCATAAATATCCCAAAAATGTTTAAGAAAATATAAACAAGGATCATTAAAAGTTTAAAAAACAATAAATAAATTTACTAATTTAGTCTTTTCTTTATTAATGAATTATTTGAAGCTCTTTTTTGTATTTAATAATCAATTTTTGCCAACTTTAATTTATTTATTGTACAGAGTGCTGATTCTTTTGCCACAATTATCTAATTAAATTATTTCTGAACATATTTGCATCAAGAAATAAAAAAAATAGATGCATAGACATTAATATAATGAAACATAAATTAAGCTGTAATTACTGATAAGGAATAATGTGTAAAGTGCTTTAAATACTGTGTGGGTAAATGTTTCCTTGAAGTTTGGGCTGATTTTGAAATTATTATTTTTTTGTTTGTTTGTTTTAACATTTAGAGACATTTGTGACAACTTCAAGCACAGAAAGGTTTACATTCTTCAATGTAAATTCACTTTAAATCTCTATTTAACTCCCAGTTCTTTTTTTTTTTTCATTTGATTTTAAGTTGTTGAAAGCATTTCATTGAATAGATCAGATGAGATCCTGCTGGAAACTGGAGGAAGTGTTTGAGGTTTCTCTGTGTGTTGGGCGCCCCCATGTGGTCCAAGTGTCAAACTACAAAGGAAGGAATGGAAAATATACATATTTTACTTAAAATGGATTTACTTTAAAACTCAAGTTATTATTTACTAAATTACCATTTAAATCTATTTAAATATTTGGTTTGTATTTTCTTAGCATTTATCAGTTTATATCACATTAATGTTATTTTTTAACATTTTTCTCCAATTTCTTACTTACTGGAGAAAAATAAGCAAGAAATTGGAGAAATTGCTTAAGCAAGAAATAAGCAATAATAAAATAAGATTTATTATTCTTATTTTTATTTATTTCATGAATATTTTATGCTTATTCTTTTCACTTCTACATGTCTAATTTCAACACTTATTGTCTTATACCCCCATTTTAATACTTTCATTTGCTTTGTTTTTTATCTGTTATGAATTTTAGTAAGTTTTATTAAGTGTCATTTTGTTACCTAATACCTGCCAGAACTTTGACACCATCATCTCAATGTCCTGCAACTCACAATAATTTGTTACTGATGTGTTAAAAGATTTTTTTTATTTGTAAAACTGAAGAATAATTTCAAAAATGCTCAACATTCTTCATTTTAACAGTTTCTTGTAGGAGTTTTCATACAATTTTGACTTTATTCTCATAACATTACAACATTATTTTCTTAATATTATGACTTTACTCTATGAATTAAAAACAAAAAACAAAACATCTTCATCTGGACATATAACTGTCACAACCAAGAGACCGTAGTCAGCAGAAAAAGACCAGGAAATACTAAGCACTTCATCTTTTCTTATAATCTTGTAAAAAATAAAATAAAATCTCAAAATGCTATATGACTTTTTTATGCTATATTTATTTCTATTTTTAAAGAAATAGAGGTACAGGAATGGGTAAGAACAGGAAGTGATATGAAGCCTAGTGGTGGTAAATTCCTCTTCATACCTTATTAATCAGATTTTGTAACATTTATTTTATCTACCATAACATAATCTGAAGGTTTTTTACTCCATTTGGGGAGCAAATAAGTTGATTTATTCACAACATAATCAATTCAGCATAATCAAAGTCTAAGAGTGGAAAATGTGACTTTTTTTATCATGTAGTTTATCAACAGACTGAGCTGGGTTTGCAGAGGGAAGTTCTTCCTTCAGGAATGTGTGTGTGGTTTACCATTAGGCAGGTGATGATGATGAGGAAGAAGGTGAAGAAGAGGACGACATTGTAGAGGCCATCTCTGCTCCATGCGTGATCCCTCTGATCGTCCTGCAGGACGTTTTTCTTTGGAGACGAAAGCGAAGAGTCTGGGATGTTTCTGCAGCACTGGAAGGAAAACAAACATGGCGGAACGTCGGAACGTCGCCAAAAAAGAGCTGAGGATTCTGGGATTTTACACATTTACCTCCGGTTTGACCGCCGTGATGCCGAAGTCGGCCAGATGGTGATGAAGGACGCTACGGTTCAGTGATTGGACGACCTCCTTCGCAGGGCGGAGCTCGAAGACGTCCCGCCTCTCAGAGGAGACGAAGAGCTCGATGCCGTTTCTGGCCTGTAAGGAGAGTCCGTCCAACAGGAAGTGAGCCAAATAAGGAGATGAAATGACTGGGACGAGGGGGAGACTTACATTCAGCTTGTTGATGTGAACGTGTTGAGGAGCGACACCGAGCGCCGCCGCTACGCCGTCCCGGAACCACAGGAGGTGACTGATGTTCAGCCTCCTCACTCCCACAGCCAAGTACTGAAACAAAGAAAACAAATTAAATACAGGCTGGGACCTTGGATACCACTGTTCTCCTTTCCCTTTTAGAGCCAATATGATCAGTTAGCTTCATTCCTCCTCAAATATTCAGAGGAATCCATTAAAACACTGTTTGCAAACTTTTCCCACAGAAAAACTCAAACATTTTCAAGATAATGTTTGAAAATGGAGATGAAAACAATACAAATGAACTAAATAAAGACAATTTCAGTTCACTTTTATATGATATAATTCATCACTTTTGTCAACAATATCTTGTGATATTATCTACATTGTACAGAAGTGGCAAAGTAACTAAAATATAACAAAATTTTGTTTTGAAACGTTTCTCTTACACTAAACATCCAACTGGTCCGAGAACAAAACACTCAGACGCTACATTCTAGATTCATTTAACTAGCTAAATGTAGCTAGTTACTAATAGTATAGCTAGTTACTAATCTGGCTACATTTAGTAACTTGCTAAATATAGCTAGCTACTGACTAGCTATATTTAGCAATCAGCTAAATGTATTAAATTAGCTACATTTAGCAAGTTACTAATTGTAGCCAGTTACTATCCAACTCTGCTTTTAGAAATCATTAGTGTCAGTTTGAGCAGGAAGTGAGAAAAAGAAGGAGATTCTGTGCAACTGGATAAATATTCAATTAGCACCAAAAATGTAACAATTATTCCACTCCACAGAGTCTTTGTGATATTAAATGATCCAAAAGTGATGTAGGTCATCTCTGCCTTTATTATTTGCCCTGAACTTATCCATAAACCCACTGAGCTGATATTTATCATTTCCTCTAAGTGAATAAAAGCAGAGCAGACTCAGAGAATATCAGATTGCTTTTTAAAACGAGATTAGAGGAAAACAAACAAGAAGTCTGACCTCTGCAGCTTTCTGTCCACCAACCTGAAGCCCACCGGCTGCTGCTTCAACATCCCCGTGTGTTTTATTGTGTGTGTGTGTGTGTGTGTGTGTGTGTGTGTGTGTGTGGGCGGCTGTTTGCTAATGGCTAAAACAACAACATGTTCTGCTGCCACTTAATTCAATATGAGGAACAAAACCTGCAGCTCACAGAGCCGATGTTATCAGACTGTGGCTGGTTACACTAAAACAAAACAGCCTGACCAAGAGAAATCCTCCAATAATATTAAAAATATTTAAAATAATAATCAGTTTACACCTGGGTTTCTGTTTGAACATCTTTAAAAACTGAAGTTTTTCTGTTCTGAGATTTTCTCTGTAAAATCTCCAGGCAACAATGATCCACTGATTGCTGTGTAAGCAGATAACCGCCCCGGAGTCATTTAAACTCTTCAACAAACAGACAAATAATAAAACATTGTTGCATTAAAACACAAAAAACAATGAGGTAAAAGCTAAAATGAAGCAGGATAAAAAATGTAAACAACCTTACCAAGCCGACCACGCGAAGCTTTTCTCTGAATGAAAGGAGGCGAGCCGCCTGTCACTTAGCGACCGGGGACTTTTCGCTCCATTTCCTGATCTACTCATTCCCTGATCTCTGATTGGCTTAGAGCCTGACACAGCTCAACCCTCCACCTGATTGGCCGTCGCCCGGGTAATGCCATTATCCCACTGTGCTTCCTGTTGGGATCAGGTACTATTTCTGTCCAAGCCACACACACTTTAGCGGTTATAGGCTGTAATTAGCCAACAGCCCGGCTCAGTGGGGAGAAGGCTGGAAAGGGGACAGGGCCAGGGGTCAAAGTGCACTCAGGGATGTGGAGAGGGTTCAATCAATTAGTCAGCAATTAGCAGAGGATCAATACGACATTTTAAAGCCACCAGGACAGAGAAGCTGATTCAAACAAAGTTGTTTGAATCAGCTTCTCTGATGTCTAAATGGATGACGACTGCTTTAGCGCCTCTAGAGGTAAACTGTGGACAAAACATGAAAATATTTTATTTTCAAAATACACAAAAATTTTAGTTTTGTTTTTAATGAAGATAGAGCTGGACAATATGGCTGAAAAAATATCACGGTATTATAATCATTTGATATCAGTCGATATTGATAATTATTGGTTAGTTTGTTTTTGTTTTAAATATCTGAAATTCTAAAACAAGTGGAATAACATTTCCTGTTTTATTCAGTTTTCACTCTGCAATGTTATTTTTTATTTTTAAGCAATTATGAGTCAAAACCTTAAACTGCTGCAGCGCAACTTACTCAACATGTTGCTAGGTAACCGAAGTTGGGGGGAACTTGAAACTGGTAATTACTCTTTTGTTGCCAGGCAACCAGAGAGTGAGCTAGTTAGTTCATTCCACCAACATAGCTCAGTTGGATAACGCCTTTCCTCTGCCTACATCTCCCAGAATGCTGTGTGGTTCTGTTACAAATTTTAAATCAAGATTTAAAAAAATTGTCTGTAATTAATTAATCACAATTAACTCAATGTGTAATAATGGCACCTGCAGGTACGTGTTTCTACCTAGAGCGGCTAGTAGTGACGTCCAATCCAGTAATATGCATGGAAGGACGAACTTCCAGATATGAATAAATTATTCTATTTTTATCTAAAACCTGGTTTTCTTTCATGTTATCCAGAAATGCACATTTTTTATTTAATTCAAAAACATTTTATTGATCCCAAAGAGAAATTACGATTTTTAATTCGATTTTTCTATTCAAACGGTTCTGAAATTATGCTTAAATTATGTGACTAGAAGAAAAGATGGTTTAAGCAAATAGAATATTTATTTAAAATTTAAAAAAATAATAATTTCCATCAGTTTATATAGTAGCAAAAATATGTTTGTGGATAAAAATCAGCAAATTAAATCACTAGTATCAGGTTATTTATTAAATTAAAAAAATCTAAATATTATTTTACAGAAAAGCTAAAATTGATTTTAGCATTTTGAATTAATTCAGAATTCAGAGTAGGAATCTGCAGTTTACATGTAGGAATTAAAGACAGAGGTCATTTCAACCTGAGGATGCTTGAATTTACGAAGGAATTACGCCGATGAAACTGTTTACGGTCTTTAAGGACAACAGGACGTCAGTAAATGCTTCCAATGCTTGAACACAAATGTGCCGAGTCACAATGTTGTTGCTTTGACAACGAAGCATGCTGTGAGAAGCCAACAGAGGGGCAAAGGTCACATGGTGCCTTGGAGGAATGTGATGACGGTAACTGGTTACCATCTGAGGTTTCTCTCCCTTACATCCTGTTACATCACATTACTCTAATTGTTATGCAAACTGCAGCGTTAGAGGGACGAATTAAGGAGATTTAAATGAGAATAATCGCATTTATGAACGCATTCTGCACTCTTTTTAAGAGCTGAATGAGCAGATGACCTGCTGGCCGTGTGTCGGGGTCTCTCTCAGCTTGCATGCTTGCAGGAAAACGTCTTAGCACATTAGAGGATGCTTTTCAGAGAGACAGCCTGCAGGGATGCCGGGTCATGTGACCACACAGGAAGTCTCAATCTGTGCAAAGAGCAGCTTTTATTTTCCTAACTGAACATTAAAAACAGAGACACTGCCGTCTGCGGACTGCCAGCATTCCCATCTGTCTTTGAGATTCCACAGCAGGTTTCTGCAGATTGTCGCCACTCCCACGATGCATCTGTGGCCACGACACCTCCAACTGTTCTGTCTGCAGACTGTGGGTCTGCTGGCGGTTGTTATGCTAACACCCTGTAACTTCTTAATGCGTCTATTCTGCAGAGATCCAGATATTTTATGCAGGTTTATGGAGAAAAGACGCTTGAAAAGCAGTGAATGTCTAAGACAAACGGAGCATCAGGAGAATATGGAGCCACTGTGTAGAAGACAGTAAACCTTGGAACTGAATATTCTTGTTGCTGTTCTTGATGCATGTTAGTAACCAGGAGTCGGTTTTCAGTTCTAAATGTATAAACTAACACTTTAAAGTATATTTTTTATAAACGGCAAATGAGGGACATTTTAAGTGGACCGACTCTAACTTTAGGGAACCTCTGAGTTTATTTAATAATCCTTCCAGGATTTTGCGATTTGTTTGCAATCAAAATCGCTAATTTTGTGGTGCTACTTTAGAATTATTTGCAGTATTTTTTCTCATCAAACCCTTTTCCAAATTCTACTTATAGGAGAAAATAGTTGATTGTATACTTTCTTGTGTTGCTAAGTACGTCACTGCAAAGTGTCCAAAATAATTTCCACTTTAACAGATGAAGCCAAGTAAAGTCAGGCTACAATCACCAAAATACACAATTTTAGAATGAAAAAATCAGCCCCATGTTTTTGACTCAAGTGGAGGAGAATCTAGAATTGAGATTTAAGAAAAGGTCAAAATGCCAAACCAAGTTTGTAGGAATCTTTTGAGTAAAACTTGTCCAAACATCTGATTCCTTCAGAAAATATTCGGGAAAAAAGGCTCATGGAAGCGTGGAAGCTGCAGTCGGACCGGTAACTGGGACACCAGCAGGACGAACGCAGCGAGAAACACCTGCCTCACCGCGTCTCCCAGACGCGTCCCCCGTGTCTCTGTCTGTGTCTGAAGGTCATTGCTGTTTATCTAAGAGTTATACAACCGCCCATTGTGGAGGGAACTGGGTCTGCTCGCTTGCTATTAGAGTTGCTATGGCAACAGAGACTGCAGCTCCATACATAGAGAAGTCTGCAGCATGTGATCAATCATTCGCCGTCTGCTTTCTGAGCCCTGACCTTCTTTAACATGTTTCTAGGACGACATCACCACTTTAAAAACCAACCAACCAATGAGAAGACAGCTACATATTTCAGGTGCATCAGTAATCTGGTTAACAGTGGAGCTGGGCTTGCTCTGTTTTCTAAAAGCATAAATTACAAATCAGAGAGAATATTATCAAAAAGTAGCTTTTATTTCAATAGGGGAGAGCGATATGGATCTTAAGTGGTACTATTATTACGATAAGAACTATTTATTATTTTTTGGTAGCTGTGTGGCACTCGTACCCACACAAACACAAAAACTGGTCTTAGAAATTATTCATATTTGTAATACACATCTTATAACTCCAGTTACAAGAAGAAATGTGATTGTTTTATCATTAATTTGCACAAACTAACTGCATTTCATCATATTTTGAAATGTATTCATATTTACTGAAGTTATTATTGAGAAAATAGTAAAACTAACAATCCTGACGATACGGACAGTTTTTTTTAATCATCATTAATTGTAATGCATCATGACGATAAATCAAAATTCTTCTAAGAAATTTATCCTAATAAAAAATAAACGACACAATAAATGCCTGATGAGGCACAGCAGTGAAACTTTAAACTGCTGCTGCACAAGTTACTCACAACTGGTTGTTGCTAGGTAACCAAAACTGGGGTGGGGGGAGCTTGAAACGGCTTGTTACCCAGCAGGATGTTGCTAGGCAACCAAAGAGTGAGTGAGTTGGCTGATTCCACCAACCTAGCTTTCCTCTGGGGGATGTAGGCAGATCCTTTCCTCTGCCTACATCCCCCAGAATGCTTTGTGGTTCTGGATCAGAGTTCAGGGAACCTGTTGAACAGTCTATCAGATGTAGTATCTCTTGATACTGATCACGATGTACATTGTTATTGATTCATTGTTCAGCTCTGACTTGAACCCATCAAAAAAAAGCAACAACCAATTTTGCTGAATGATAAATTGTTGTGAAAAATGATAATATTGTTTTGAGATCATTTTCAAGTAATCTGCTGGTAAAGGTATAATAAAGCAAGTTTGTCCAGTCAGAGATCAATGCAGTTTAATTTTGTAAAGAACACGCTACACTGGAACCGAAAGATACTATAAATATTCAACTAAAACGGAAATAAAAACACACATAACTGAAACTATAAAGAAAATGGAAAATATGGAGATCATTTAATTTATCATGAGATCAATTTATGACTAGATCACTGCAACAGGCTTACAAAGCACTCACCATGGTAACCACATATTCCCCGGGTACAACACGCCAGCCGAAGTGGTCTGGCTCCACATCCTGATGCAGCTGCTCCAGCAGGTCCAAGCTCCGCCGGGTGCCGAGTTCCTGCTGAAGCCGAGACTCGGGCCGGGTCGACCGGGCCGGGTGCTGGTTCTGGTGCTGGTGGCGATGGAGGTGGAGGTGGGAACGAGACTCTGGCAGCTCATTCGCATCTCTCTGAGCGATCAGAGTGTGGCGACCCGGACGGTGAGTCGGGAACGGACCGCCAGCGAAATACTCTGAGAGAAAGATGATAGCAGACATTCGATCAATCAATAAATCAATCAGTGTTTATTTATAGGCCAGCTTTAATCCACAGGAACAAAATATAACAAGAAGCAATGAAAAACTAAAAACATAAAAATACAAAGTTAAACAAGGCAAAGAATGGAAAAAAGAATAAAATGAAGATGAATCCAGATGGTCTGATGATAAAATGATAATAGACATAAAAATTCAAAGAAACAGATTTTTTAAATCCTGATGAAAGTTGTAAAACTAGGATGAAAAAATAAAACAAAAACCATAAAATAAAAAATAAACAGACAGATAAATTATATGAAACAAATGGTAGTAGAAAGCATTTTGAAAATAAATCTGAAGATATAAGAAAGCTTTTCAGTCTCTAATGCCATCAGGTCTGTTAGAAAACTTTAATTACAAAATAAATCCTCAGTGCTTTTTATTTTTTTGTCCAATTTAAGCATCGTCAAAAAAAATTCATAAAATTTCAGGAATCTTCTGAACATCTTGTTATATTTGTGAAACCTAAATAACAGTAAATAAACCCCAGCTGTCGATTTGTTGAATTATTTCTCATTCAATCCATAATTAGACACGTTTTGGGTTAATACATGTATTTAAAAAGTATCTCTAATCCTGACTATGAAGACTGGAGGAAGAGGACGAAGCAGAAACATCTTTTCATTGTTTATTTTTAAACCGCTGGCTATCAACAGCATTCTGTGTCTTTTTGCTTTCAAACATGTCGACCTCGAACGCATCACACTCAGAGCGGCAGAGACAGCAGAACGCAGCACATCTGCCTCTGCGCTCAGATATGTGGGCAGCATGGAGGAAATCCCAACCAACCGCCAAGAAGACGAGCCCTGAATAATTAATTCACGAGTTTTATTTACACTGAGCGAGAAAGAAAAAAAGACTATAAGCACATTTATGATCCAGGAAGTTTTTCCAGCAGGTATTGATGCTCAAGTCCAATCATGACCACGTTGTCACAAGCTGTGATTATAAAACACGAGTTTCCATTGTGCAGTTTTGCAAAATGAACCACTTTCGATACGGCTGAAAAATCACCTAATCCTAGTGCAGAAGCTTTTCATTGAAATTGGCCCGTTTCCATTAAGCAATTTTATTGTTGTAATTCCAATTTGTGGAACTACATGGTCAATGGAAATGCAGCGAGAACTGCTGCTCCTAAAACTAGAACTGCTAAAATCTGACGCCACTCCATTTTTGCTTATATTGTGTGAAAAAGGAAGCAGCGCTCAGAGTCTTCTTCAGAGATTCTACTTCCTGTTGTCGTCTTCTTTGTGGTTTGCACCAGTTATTGATCATGTCACTCCCAGCGCCAAAAATATTTATCAAAAAATGTGTTTTTTCAAAATTGCTGTGTTTCCATTAAGCTAATTTATTTTCAAAATGTCAAATTGATCAATTACATACTATATATACGTGTGTGTGGTTTGTGTTGCATTGGGCTTTTAGGCTTTAAATATTACAAATATTTGAGTATTGCAAACTTTCTCTGACTTTGAAGTGATTTGTGTTTCAGAGTGTAAACGCTGTGAAAGTTACGGTTACAACTGTTCTAGTCTACATCGTTTATGAAGTGTAAACACAGTGACAGAAGGATCGGTTATAGTTTTAAAGCTGAAAACTAAAGCTTTCATTACCAACAGATTTGGCAGCCATCACCATGTGCAATTCATACAGTGGAAAGTAAAGTTATTAAAACAATCAATATCTCAATTAATCAATGCTATTTTCTCATTTGCATCAAAATCAATAGAGTAGGGCTGAGTGATATTAGAAAATCTAGTGATAATATTGGTAAATATTGTGATGTATATATATATATATATATATATGTGATATATACACAAACGGATCCATTCACATTTGTCCAAATTGTCACATTTTATCTGACAGCAGATTTTTCTTTCCTGAAATCAATTTTTGGATTATGTAAAAGCCTGACAAGCAGAAATGAATGGATTGCAACAAATTAAATAAAACAGATGGGGCAGGAATTAAATAGCTTGGGTTCAAAATGTCTGCAATTACATAAAAGCCAAATAAATTCTATATGTCTGACCTTTTCTGGCTGAAAAAACAGCTGAAATCTGCATTTAACTCCTCAGAGAGACTGTGAACCTGACTCAGCGTTCTCCATCCCCTCCTCACTTCTGTCCTACCTAACAACAGCGTCCTGGTTGCTATGCAGGATGCTGAGGTGAGCTCTGATTGGACAGCAACAATCAAGCCTCTGTTCAGGCTGGAAGTGAATTACGAAACAAATAGAGTGAGGCATTTCCTTTTCCTTTGAGATTATATATTGGATTTATCCTTTTGTTATTGTCACACAGCTGAAATAAATCATCTGTTTTCCGATATTAGCACAAATGCAGAGAAGAGGCAGACTGGTTGAGTGTTTTGTGTAGAAAATGCTGGAAGCTCAGTCAGCTCCTCTCATGTAATCAGCATCACAGCTGCTGCCTCACAGCTGAATCATCAATCACAAGAACCAGAATTTGGCTCCCAGTTTCTCTGTCAAAGCGACCTGCTGACCACGACAGACTAATCAAATGTTCTCCATCTAATCAGCTAAATCGTTCCAGAGGCAAACCCACTGTGATAAAGACAACAGAAATTAAATAAACAGCCAGAACCAAGACTGTACCACAGGATAAAACATGTGAGTTGTTTTCCTCCTGAAGCAGAGTGAACCTGAACACCCCGATTAAAACCGGAGACACAGTGAGAGCCTAAAGCAGGGAATTAAAGCAGGAATTAGTCATCATCAGATGACCAAAACCAACTAAGGAAAACGCCTGACAGGAAAAAAAAAACACAGACTCGTCTCAAAGATCAAGAGTTTCAGACGGTTTTCAGTAACCTTGCAGGGTTTCTGCAGGTTTCATAAGTCAAATCTAAGACATTTAACATCATTATGAATTAAATATACAAAAGAAAATGTCATATTTTATGTATTTGTCGGAATAAAACACTACTGAGGAAGAATTGGTGCTTCTAGTGAGATTAACTGTTGATACTCTTATATTTTTACTAGGCCTGAATAATAAATCAATAATCTATTTTGCAATCAATAACAATAAAAAATACATCTGAATATTTAATACAGTGAATATTCACTGGACTCTGATCCAGCTTTCTGGGGGATGTAGGCAGAGGAAAGACTTTAGCCAACTAAACTAGGCTAGGCTGGTGGAACCAACTAACTCACTCACTCTTTGGTTGCCTAGCAACAACCTGCTGGGTAATAAGCAGTTTCATGTTACCCCCAACTTTGGTTACCTAGCAACAACCAGTTAAGTAGCTTGCACAGCAGCAGTTTTAGGCTTAGCCTCATAACTGCTTAAAAACAAACAAAAAAACAAGATGGCGGAGTGAAAACTGGACAAAACAAGAAACGTTATTCCACTAGTTTGGTAGCATTTCGCATATTTAAAACAAAAAATCTAATTATTATCAATTATCAATATCGACTGATATTATGTCGTGTTCAGTTTTTCATACCTAATTATTACAACCATGACTTTAATTACTACTCCTTTTCATCTTTTTCATTATTTGACATCAACATAAACCTCATTAGATAAATCTGTGTTTTGTTTATATGAATTTATGTTGGCAACATTCTAAAAAGTTAATTGAAAGAGCACAAAATGCCTTCCTAGGCAGACAAAAATAATCTACATTTGTTACAAATTAAGACATCTTAAAGCTGGAATTCTTGGGTCAAAAAATTACCTTTTTGTATTTACATTAGATTTTCAGAAAATGTTCTACCTTTTTAAGTGAATCGGTGTCAGTTAATTGACTTGCGATAAATCTAATTCAAAATGTCAAATTTATTGTAACTTAATATGGAGCTGCACATATTGAATCAAACTTTCATTATAATATCCTGGTGCACCACGATTAAAAACAGAAACCAGTTAACTTCTGATGTCAAAAGTATTTTACCAAGTAAAGTTTACTGATAAATCCTGAATTTAAATTAAAAATTATTTAGATTTTTTTACTTTTCACGTAAGATTTGGCTCAAGTAATATCAAATGAGATCATTTTTGTTAAATATCCTACTACTATTAGTACAACACACTTGGTTTAAAAAAATCTACAGATCTTCAGAAAAATCTAACCAAAGTTTGACATTATCACCCAGCTGAAACATAACAGATAAACAAAAAGTAAATTATAATGTGTGTTTCATTTTTACAAAAATAATAAAATCTTTTTGAGGGTACTGTACACAACCAGTTGAATCAGCCCAAATGATCTGACTAGTTCAAGTATACAATTTATTTCCTATCCACAAATTAATTCCACAGGATTCTCAGTTTAGACTAACACTATTATTTTCTACTAATATTATTTTCTACTAATTTTTTAAAACTCATGGATTCAAACAAAAATAAAACTTTACCAGAGCTTACAACACAAATAAATTAATTGTTGTTTTTTGCATCAGTTTAAGATAATTTTTTACCCATTAATTTTACCCTGATTGGGTCAATTTTGACTAAAATAAACAACAATTTGGCCACAACCACTGATCTTTTATATCTGTAAGAATCAGGTTTGCACACTATTTTGTTTTTCTTTTTTATTAACCTTTAACTTATTCAGAAGCCCTTTATCACAAACGCACTATGACTATTATCCAGATGTAAGAACATTTTTATGAGAAAAAAAAACTGTTTCTACCAACAACAAAAAAAGCTCAGTTTTTCTAGATATGAATTAATGCATCCTTTGAGATTAACGTCTCATTGCTCATGTAAATAAAAGCTGCCTTTGGTGTCAATTGTGTTTTTTATGAGGACTCAGTATGAAGGTCTACTTTGACCTATATTCAGATTTAAGGCGTTCACACAGGAACTGCATCACTGAACAGCCCCTGAAGACGCAGTGGGGATGCTGGCATCTTCTGCAGCTGACTCAAATATCTCTCCATGCTAAAAATACTACATTTCATTCTCCTTTTTTAAAGCTACACTTTAACTGACACGTCTGGTGTGCATTAACACAACAAAAACAGTTAGATTTTGAATGTTATGGATTATAGTAGAGAAACAATTTATTTACAAATATTACAATTATTTAGGATATTTATATATTGCTTTCACAGACAGCAAATACAGTCTATTTGCAATATATAAATAAATGCCCATCATAAAACACATTTTAACTAAACTGCATAGATATATGATTAATTTAGTGTCAGATCTATATAGCAGTGGCATTTTTGATTATTCTTTAGAAGGTTGTGGAAAACATTTATTTAGCAAATTATTGGGTTGTTCCTATATGTTTTTGATGTCTGAGGCAGCATGCAGCCGGCAGACGCTTACCTGGGATCAGCAGCTGTGTCCAAATTAAACACAGCGAGAAAAACATGGTGAAGAAGCTTCCTTCTCCTCTTCCTCTGCTGCGGTTCATGCTGCCTTTCTGTGGGTCAGATTCAAACAAATTGCCTCTCTGAAGCTCCTCTTAGCGCTGTCAAGGAACATCAAGGACAGCAGAAGAGGCTTGTTTACGCTGAAAGCAGCCGTCGTAGCACCGCCGCTGGGGCTCCTACCGCTCGTTCCCCGCCCTGCAGTGTCCTCCTGCAGCGGCCTGAGCGATGGAGGAACAGCCGGTCTGACGTGGTGGTGGAGGCGGTGGCGGCTCCGAACTGAGACGGGTTATTTCCATCCGTGTCTGGGAGATAATGAGGAAAGATGACGCTCAGGTGGAGGCTGGCGATGGGAGAGGGGAGAGAGAAGGAAGGGGAGGAGAAATCTTCAATAACAGCATCATTTTCTGGTGTTGGAAATAATTTAATCATTAAAGAAAATCGATAAATACTTCATTTTGATTGAAGTAATGGTTATTCACTAGCCCTTTACAAGCCCGATAAAATGTATATATATTAAAAAAAAACTTACAGGCACTCGCTTACAGGCAAGATATTTTTTTCACCTAGAAATACGAAAAAAAAATACAAAATTAATTCTAATGTAAAATTAGAACTCAACTTACCTTTACAGCTTTGCTAGCTTAAGTGCTAAAATGCGCTCGCGCCTCCTTTGTTCTATCACTGAAAAACTTTAAAAACATACTTGTTTGTTTAAAAGCGTTATATTTCATAAACATGCATTTTAAATTAACAAAACATTTTAATTTTTACTTTTATCTGTAAACTAAGATATAATTATAAGAATCGATATTGTTTTGTTCCTGCCGTCGCCGAAATTAGAAAAACAAAATGGCTGCCGGTGGTGTAACACAAAAAAATTACCCTAAGATTTGGCGAGCGACCAGAAGAAAGTTAAAGGATAGAAATCGGCATTTTCAAAGTAATACGAGTTATTAATTGGGGGGAAATATGAATGTTGGTAAGGGCTAAAACCAACTTTTCATGCTTAAATATTCCAAAGATTTCTTTATATGCTACAGCTAAAGATTTTTCTATGGAGAGTCAAGGTTGATGGCGGAAAAACTGCAAACTAAACATCTAAAATAATTTTTAATATCTTGAAAAACTTTAATATTTATCCATCTACAGAAAACCAGCAGTTAAGCTCGTTTCCCTTCAAGGAACATTGTGCTTAGAGTGTAGAAGTATGTCTATTTTTAACAATTAGTAATAATTGTTTTAGTAAAGGATAAATTAAGTTTATGTTGTCCGAGCGAGTTGCAGTTATAATAAGTGCAGATAAGGAGAAGTCAGTTCTCACAGTCTGTCTGGTGAATATTTTTGCACGTCTTTGCTCTCATCTTATGCAAGGTAAACCCGAGTGAGTAATTTTCACCCTAACAGTGCTTGGATGATTGTATTTTTCGTAGGTTTCCATGGCATTTCGGTGCTTAATCAGATAAAACACTTTAAACACAGATTTAACAGAATACATCAAGAAGAAATTTGTTTAATGTAGCTCATGATTATGACATACCATAACGATGGTTTTCTTTAAAATACCTGAGCTTTTACATACAATGTTTAAATATTTTTCAGTAATGTTTAGCTCAGAAATGGCCTCTTAGCGCTCTTGTGAGTCTTCTGTCCACTAGATGGCGCATTAAGTAAATAAATCACAAGTTTTCAGCTGTTTTAGCACTCTTCTTTAAAATGTTAGTGTTATAAAACCATTTTTGCCAATTTTTAGTAGCACTCATTATCATATAGTTCAGAACTTTATCATGTTTGCCTAATAGCAACAACTCATACTATGGTTAAGGAAACAGACCCAGATTTGTTTATTAATCCCAATAAACCTCTGGATGTTTGAGAACTTTTGAACCCAGAATTTGCAATTCCCTGTTCCTGATTTGAAAAACCAACAAGATCAACCCTAGTTTGGATGTCACGTACGGAAAGTTTGACCCGTGTACACACAGAGATCATGGGATTTGTTTTGTTTTTTTTTTCAGCTGTGAAAACTTCCATGAACATGCATATCATTAAAAACATTGAGATCAGGCATTTGAATTATTTAAATTTGTACAAAAATATTCAAATATTTGTGATTTTGTGTCCTTTGTCATTTTTAGCTGCTCACACTCACTGCTGCATACTTTATTAACCATAACCATTGATAATACATAAGATTAATAAATTTTAAGATTAATCTAAAAATATATTTCCTAGAAAAAAATCATGAAATTTTTAGGTCTAAATGTTGAAACTTTGCAAGGAAAATACTAAGTATTTTTGAGATTTAAAAAATTTTCTAGAGAAAAAAATTTAAATTTATGATCTCCAAAAGCCAAAAATTTGCCTGAAAACTTTTTCTAGGAAAACAATGGCAATTCTTAACTTGAAAACTTGAGAATTTGCTAGATAATGCTCAGAAATTTCCAAGAAAAACTTTGAAATTTATGAGTTTTAAAAGTTTAAAACTTTCAAACATTTGAGATTAATCTAAAAAAAATATTTAGTTTTTTTTTTACTTTTAGAATTCAGGAAGGTTCTTGTTTTTTCTAGAACATTTCTGAGATTAATCTCAAATATTTTTTTATTGAAAAGTTTTGACTCCATGTTTTTTGAGAACAATGTGCTTTTACAACCATTTATGCTTCAGAGCTGCAAATTGCTTTAGTATAATCAGACAATTTTTTAAATCAGTAAACACCACAAACATTGTTTAATTTTATAGTTTTATTTCCCTTTAAATCCAAACAGAAATCAGTAACAGATTAGCAAGCAGAAATAAACTAGCCTTCTGTTTGTAAACATTCATTGTCACTTTTTAAGCCTTGTTATTAAAAATAAATTTTTATCAGCTCCTTTAGGAGCATTAAGTGTGCAAGGAAGTTGCTTTTGGTTAAACAAACACAAATCTGCATATCTAGAGGTTTAATATATGAAACCTAAATTAGGTTAGAACTCTTCTATGTGATGAAAATGTCTTATGGCTTTTTCCCCGACTTTTATTACTTGACAGTAAACCAAGCTTGTTAAAATAATTTTTTGTATGATGATTTAGAAACAGATGAAAGTAAATATCTTATTTTTCTTAAAACTCTCTCAGACGATTAAAACCAAACATAAAAAAACTGTAAAATATGGTTTAAAAATAAAACTGTCAAAGCTGGTGCAGAGTAATCTCTGGAGAGTTTCTCCCTTGTTGGAGGAATGAAAGGCACTTTGGAAGCAGTCAGAGAAACGGCAGAAGAAGAAGAAAAACATCCTGAAGCATAACAGAAAGGTGGCAGCGCTCCTTTAGTAGGGAGGTGGGAGATCGTTTTGCAGCTCCTGGTACTTTGGTGGTCCTGGAATGAAGATGGTGGGAACTTTGTAGACGACGGGGGTTTTGTTGGGATGACGCAGCTGGTGGATCATGATGGAGGACAGAATCATGCCCAGAACCTGAACCATGAGGAGGAAGATGAAGTATGAAATGTTTTTATTATGGTCATTTACATGGAAATATTGCATGATTTCATCATAGCGTGACATTTGTGACTTTATTTACTCAGAATTAACTCTTAAAGGTGACCTGTTATGCTTTGTTAAACAGGCCATGATAGGTCTATGGCCTATCCAAATCATGTTGGTTACATTTTTTGCATACAATTATTCTTAGATAATGAGACTTTAATTTGCTCAGGCCTGTCTACGTTTACTGTTTAGGGCCTCTGTCACTTTAAATCCAAAGAAGACGCTGCTGGCCACACCTCCTGACTCAACATGCTGAACTATACATAGGTTGCTAGGTAACAGGCTGGGGTTGCTAGGTAACAGCACAATGCCAGTAACATGTGGATTCTTATCTGGAGATTTTTGAAATGACTCATTTTCAGACTCCAAAAATGTTAGTTTATTACCAAAAAATAAACTAATATTTTAACATTTTCTTTGTGGGGTTTTTTAAAGCATCTTGGCTGTTTTTCACAGCAGTAGTGGCAAAATAGAAGTACAAAAACATGAAAAATGCTAATTTTGTATAATAAAATTGCATCATTTGTGTGCGATTTCATCAGGGGGGCAATATTTCTGGCCTTAAATGTACATCTGAAAGTTTATTTACTCCAAATTAACTCTTGTTTAATCCTTCTGGTGCATCTGGCGCCAACGCAGAACAGTCTGTTAGAAAAACAATCCTGAAGGACGTGATAGGATCTGTTAGGACCTGTTCTGTCCTGATGCTTCATAGATCTCAAATGTCTGAAACATTTCAGAAACCTTGAGCATGAGAGTAACTGCATGCTCAAGGTTTTATCAGCCAGGATGGTTTGTTTACATTCCTGGTCTCCATGAGAGGCATCCAACCTTCAGATGAGATTCTAATGGATTATTTATTTACATTAATGAGCCCACTCAAAAGAAGACTGGAACATATCTCTAAACAGTTTAGTTTAAACAATATCTGCTACTTAAAGTTGTACATGTTTAATGTTTCTTTTCTCAAGTTTAAGAGCTATTTGTGATTGTTTAACTTATTTGTAAGGGATCGTGTTGTAAAGTTGTAATTTGTGAGATTTAAAATTACTTTAAAGGTGATTTCACACCTGATGCTCTGGTAGTCAAAAATTGCAACATTTGCTACATTTTCAGCTTTTTGAAAAACCTGTTCCCCTCCTCACCTACGGGGGAGCTACAGCAAGAGCCACTACAGGAAGCAACTTGAAAACCTCTAAAGAAGACATTGAGTGCAAGTTTCTTCTTCATGAAATCCAAACAAAAATGGAGTGGCATCAGATTTCAGCGTCTGGAGGACTTCTCTTTTGTTTTTGGCTAAAAATGTGTCCTCGCTAGCAGGACACATTTCTCCTGCTAGCGATAAATTAGTGCATTCTTTTTGGTCGTATTTACCCAGAATACCCTGACCAGCAGTCCGCTTCCTGCTTTTGGAGTGATCTCCAGTCAGCTTGGCATTCACATATTCATTTGAATCGCGCCAGATTTCACTTCAACCAAACTTTTTTGATCGGCACCAGAACAGAGTCAAGTCAAGTGTGCAAAACGCCTGATTAGACCAATCCCCGCCTTCAAGGCGCAGCTCCTCCTCCACTCAGCTCCTTCAGACTAGCCAGAACCAATTAGCAAACAACTAGGGGAACTGCTGAGCTCATTATAGGAACTACTTCTCAGAGCAATGCTGGTAAAAATGCTAGTGTTAATAGAGGAGCCAAGTTGTGATGACTTCCTGAAGGCGGAGTTTCAGAAAGAGCTTGAGCTTCTTAAAGAGACAGAGACCCAATTTCAGAGTGTTAAATTAGGAAGTTAGCTTACAAAAGTAAATTTCATATATGTAGCATTTCTAAAACAATTGAAGGTTATTTGGTTGTGCCCCTCTAGGATTTTTTTAAGGATGTGTGGACACCCAAACAAACCAAACTTTCTAGGCTAACAAGCTAGTGTTTGATTAAAGCAAACCAAACAGGGCTGGTGTGAATGCTCCCTGGAAGAATGTTTTGTGTATTTTTTGAGACAAAAGGGTGAACTCACAGCCAGAGCAGCCAGAGTGAAGACGACCCCCAGTGAGATGTCGGCCATCAACAGGACGTAATGCATCAGGATGGGGAAACATGGCTGCCGGTGGAAAGGAGAAGAAGCAGTTACTTTATCTGATCCATTTCACCTTCAGGTTGGTCAATCAGCTCCGGCTTACTCACCTTACTGTAGATGGACCTGCTTTGCTTCAGAAACTGGAAGAGATGTAAACATAAAGTCATGAGTGGCTCCAGGTCAAACAGAAATGTGAATCAGATCACATCTGAGTGCTGACACTCACAGGGTAGCGGTTCATGCCAACGACCTGCTTGCATGTATCAGATTCCTCATCCAAGTCAGAGGGGCAATCGCAGGACGATGGGATGTCTTCGTTCCAGTCTGTGTAGCTGAACAGGCCACAGCAGTGCAACTGAAACCACAGAAGAAGGAGGAGAGTCAAAACAAACCATCATTCCTCCACCGCCGTGCAGGACATGCGAGGTGGTTCCCACTGGAGCTACTCCACATTAACTGGAAAAACTTTGGAATGATACAGATTATTGCTGAAACGATTAATCGGATTTGTCACAATTAATCAATAATTGAAATAATCATCAACTAATTTAGTAAGTGATTAATCGTTAACTTACAAAAAGGCCATTTGATTAAAGAAAACAACACTCAAAGCAGTAATTAAGTTAAAACTGTGCAAAAATAAAAATATATTTTGCATTTAAGATAAAAACACCTTTGATTGTAAAAAAGAAAAAAAAAATCTCTACCTTGTTCTAATTCACTAAAGGAGTGACATATTGCATTTTGAGCAATAAAATATATTTATTTGCTTATTCAACAATGGAATTTAATATTTGTTTATTTGCATCTTTTAATGCATTCCTAATATTGTAAAAAAAAAAAAAAAGCCTTAACTGGTTAAATGAACGTGTCAATTCTTTATCTGATTATTTGTCAGAATATTCGGTTACTAAAATAATCCAGATTACAACGAACACAGATTTTTCTGCCACCAGCATTTTTTTTTCTGGTTGTTTTCTTAACTTTTAGACAGGTTTGATGCGTAACCGTGGCAACAAAGTGTTTATAGTACTGGGAGCAGCAGATTAGCATCTACAAAAGCTAAAATAACATCAGGGGAGTTGAAATGGAGGCTTCCTGGAAGCACAGCGGCCCCAAACTAATTACTGCATCCATTTTCTTTATCAGTTTTTGCAAACGTTTCTCCTCAACTTGCCTTTGCACGAGTCTGATTTAAATCAGATTGCCATTGGCTGAGCTGCTTGAACTAATAATCAGTTAATCGATGCATATCAGCAGGATATCTTCAGTTCTTATTGTGACTGTAGCTTTTATTAGTTTCACATCAACCTTTTACTGCAGGACGATAAAAACATTTCTGCAGGAAGTATGTCATTGTACTCTGAGTGAACGTCTGACTGTGAAACCTTCTGGTTTGGTTAAAAGTTTAGATGTCGGCCATGTTTGATGGTTGATGTTTACATCTCTGAAGATTTTATGTTTTAAAGTGAATCTTCTGAGCAAAGAAGAGAAAATTTTAATTATTTATAATTTAAAGAACCAGGCTGGCCTCAGTCCAAAAATGTCTGTACGCTGTCAGCTCTCAAAATCAAATAAAAAAAAACCATAATGACAAAAAATAAAATATTTTTGTCTTTCTTTTGTGGAATTCTTGGTTCCACAATGTTGGATCTTTATGAACCAACTAAAAAATTATTTTTTGCCAAGATTGGCATGAAATTAATTAAATACAAATGAATTAAGCTTGAGAAAACCCTGTTTTTTCTTCTTAGGTAGAAAGAATAAAACAGATCAAACTTTTGGTTTTGGTTTCTGTTCAGTGGAAGTGAATGTGGGTGTGACCGCACTCTGAGAAAACAGAAAGCAAAACGGTAGAACAAAGTTTTATAACGACTGAAAGCCAAACAACAGGAGCCATTCTGTCTCCTGTTTTGTTAATCACATAAACCCTGAATGGTTGGTTTGAGGAAAAGTTGGTGACTGAGATTGAAGCAGGTCATTCTGATGAAGTTTTTGGAATATTTTAAATCGTGAGATCTTGGGTTTTCAGTGGGTTTCAGAATTACCCAGAAATGAGAAAACAAGTGAATGAGGTCAAACCACACACCGGAAAAAGTTTGAAAGTGTCAGACGCCTCTGCAGCTTGTTTTCGAACCATTTCCTTCTCAGGAGGTTCCATTAAAATATCTTAAACACATTCAGTTCTTCTATGTGAAAGAGGAATGAGTCTCACACTAGTCTGCATGTTGTTGACAAAGTGCTTCTGTGAGATCGTCGCCGTGTTGAGAGGCAGAAGTTCACTGAACTTTTCCTCCAGGAATCCCTCCACCTGCAAACCACCAGAGATTAATTCAGAGGCAGAAACAACACAATGCAGCTAATCAGACACAAATTCAAAATGGAAAAGTCTTTACAATGTGACTCTTTAAAATCCTATTCTAATTAAAATAGGTCTGAACGCAACAATTTATGTACATCTAATCCTAAATAAAACCAAATTTGAATGTTTTGTGTCAATAAGCAGAGGTGGGCACCAACTAAAATGCTAAAGCTAAAGAGCTAAACATTAGTTCCACTGATGCTAAAGCACTATAAATACACAGCATTTACCAAAAGCTAAAAGAGCTAGTCAGCAAAATCTCAAAATAAAATAAAAATCAGCTCTGTTCATTTTCTCCATCTTAAAATAGATAAATATTTAAAAATCAGATTTTTCTCAAACATTTTCTAATTAAATTAGGTCTGAAAAAACAGTATTTAGCAGAAACTAAAAAAGAAGTGTGCTAAAACTTTTAAATTAGCAAAAAGCTAAATTGCTAAATGAGTTAGTGCTGCTAATTTGATCTATTATGCAAAAGAAACATTTTTACAAATGTGATTTCTTTAAAATCATTTTCTAATTACACTAGGTCTGGAAACAACAATTTCTCCACAATTAAACCTGAATAAAAACAAATTTGAGTTTTCAACAAGCAGTGTTGGGCTAAAAGGTTAGCTATGCTAACACCAGAGCGCAAATCATAAATATTATTTCCACCGACGTGATGTTCCAGTTAGGAGCTCCGGCTGGAGGAGAAGGGATTTTACCTGAGGACGAAGAACGGCGGTAGGGATTCCTGATCGGATCATCACCAAAGACCCGATGACCATGCAGACCAGGAACTGCAGAAGAAAAACAAACAATTTGAACCAGAATTACACACCACCACCTAACCTGAGAACCAAATGAATACATCCTGGTCATGTTTAAGTTATTAAGCTAACCTGCATAGATTTAACAAACAATTTCACTAAAAAAGTGTCACATAAACACATGACCTCTGTTTTGAAATAAAGATCTCTGCATGCTCAGATGAAATCACTGGAAACTCCAAACTTGCAACATCCTGTTTTATCTGAAAACGCACTCACCACAATCAGAGAGATCTTGTGCTCCTTGTACGCGCCGTAGGCTCCCAGCAGGCCGAGCAGCATGGTGACGGCTCCCATGATGTACAGGCAGATGAGCCCGTAGGTCCGGTTCTCAATCTGCAGTTATACGTTTAGATTTTTAGCTCAAATTGAGTTTTTCCAGTTAAATAAACAAAGTGTGAGCGCTTACGTCGTCATCTTCATCGCTGGTGACGATTTGTGCAAAAACAGTGAGGCAGAGGATGATCGCTCCAACAAGCTAGAAAAAACATTTCATTAATTTTAGACAAAGATTAATTTTAAAACTCTTTAAACCACAGATTCAGTTTTAGTGTGAAAGCTACATAAAATCAGCTTATTAAATGTCCTAGAGCTGAAATTCCATAAACAGAATAAATATTTTACAGATAATAAACTGCTTGCAGAACAAATTTCATCAAAGTTTGGAAAATAGCTTTAGAAATAACCAGTTTTAATAACTTTTAGATGATAATTATCATTTTTCAGACCGCAAACTGTCGCTGTAATGATCCGGAGTCGGTGTGGGATATTTTCCTCCAGATTTATCAATCATATTGAAAACTGGAGATAATCTGACACATTGTAGATCCCAAAAAACTAATAAACACACAATCTCAGTGACCTGGACTTAAAATAATAACATATTTAAAGTTGTGATGTGATAACAAAAAAATGAAACATAGAAATTGATTAACCTCTTTTATGATTTTCTCTGGATCAAACTTATTCCCTCATAAAACCACCTGCCTCACATCTGACTTCAGCATCCTTCTTAACTCATAAACTCTGACATAAATACAAGTAAACATGCTAAATATCACCAGAAAGGTGTTTGTTTTTTGGGGGTTTTTTTGCTTTGAGCTGATTTATGTTAGCTTAGTAACTATAAATGCTTTGAAATATCCAACCTGCAACTCTACAGCTTACCTTACAAAGCATGTAACTATTTCCCTGAATAAACAGGAAAAGCAGGTTTGAACGCAAAGCTGAAGTGTGCGGCAGACGCCTGAACATGTCCTGCTCTGAGCAAACATTGGTGTCAGCAGGCAACCCGAGGGCAGATAAAACCAGCAGGTTTTATAAATAATCATAAAAAAGGAAGAATTAACTTCTGTGTACTTAAACAAAGAAGGAACAGAAACCATCTTAGCTCAGGTCTAAGCAGTTATAAAACTTGTATTGTCATGCAAAAATATTTCATTTCAGGAGGAAGTGGAATGAAAACACCTGCAATGCTCGGTTGTTTTATGTAAGAGATGGGAAAAGTTTAAAAATGAAAGTTAAAGTTAGTTTATTTCGCGCTTTTCTTTAAAGAACTGACTAGAATTGAGCAGCTTTAGTACAAAACATAAAAAGAAACAAAATGCAGTGAAGAAGTGATCTGCAGGTTTTATGAAAACAAAAAGGAGGAAATGCATTCAAATTGTTTTTGGCAGTGAAACAACTATTCATTGTCTTACTAAAAAATAATGTAATACTGAAATGGGTGACTCTGCAGTCATAGGTTTCATTTATGAAAACTTTCATCTACTCAAAATATTTTTAAAGTGTAGCTTAACATATTTTGTTATTTTTGAGCAGCTTATGCTTTTTATTAATCCATAAACCTGCAATATTAAAAAATATGTTTATTATCATTATTTGGTTGTTTTATAAGGTTTACTGTTAAAGAAAATGTAGACGCCATATTAAGAGTTAAACTTTAGTTTTTAATGCAGGGTCTGAGTCAGAGTGGACAAAAAGTTCAACTTTAATTTTAAAAAGCGTTAGCGAATTACAAACTGTAAAACGAATCTGTATTCAGTGTATAATAATCAGATTACCATTTACATTTTGAACCAAACGGATTGAAGGTCCTAATTTCTACACGGAACTGAAACTTCACATTAATTAATTAAAAATGAGGACCATATATTACTTTATTTATAAATTACTAGCATCAAATACAATTTGTTTAGCCACAAACTCTAACTATGACCGTTTTTAAACGGTTAAGATGGTTATTGGCGTTTGTTAAATTAGAATAAAGGGCGCTAACCCCATAAAGCTTTAACTACGCACTTTCAATTCTGAAAGGTTCTGGATCTTTTTAAAACACCCAACTTACCGCGAAGAACAAGTTGAACCCGATGAAGGTCCGCTTGAGGCAGCTGTTTATCTGGGCCATGCCTGCAGCTAAAAGCGGCACCGAAAAAGAAAAAGAACTTTCTTTAACTGCGAACTTCGAGTTCTGGAGAACCGCGACCAAGTCACAGCGATGACAAAAGCAGAAGCAACAAGTCTGGACTTGGCTCATATACAGAGGGGGCGGGGCTTCCGGTCACCTAGCTGGAGTTTAGCATGGTCACTTCCGGGAGCTGCTGAAGCTCAAGATATCAAGACGTTCTCAGGAAAAAGGAATGGAAAATTCCCGACATTATGAGCTATGAGTGTCGGGAACTGACAAAATGAAAATGATGCGATCGAGAGTGAAGAAGGAGGAGTTATTTCTTTCTTCCACCATTTTCATTCATGGAAAGCCATGAAAATACATTATAGTGTTTGTTTTGTTTTGAAATAGGAGTTTTTATTCAGGAAAATTAAACGTACGTCTTTTCCCCACAAAAAAAAGTTACTGAAGTAAATGTAGTTGAGTAAATGTAACAAGTCACTCCCCAACTCTGTTTAATTGGAATAATTTAGTGTGGTCTTTAGCTGATACAGATGAGCACTTTCTGCACTTTTTAAGATTTCCAGTGACAAATTGACATTTTTTTACACAAAAACAGGCATGGGCATTTATGAGCTTTGACTAAACACAGTGATGTTTCTAAAACAAGTTTTAGAATTTGTTGTTGGGAATAATCTGAAAATAATTTTTAGAGCAACAAAATAAAACAGAATGAACCGAACGATATCTTAATAGAGTTAAAAATGTCTAAGGTTAGTTAAGTGAAACACAGCCTGAAACAAACTGGTGCTAATCAGCACTGTTTGAGTAAGCAGTTCAACTTCACCCTGGTTTCATTAAACATCTTCCGGCTCCATTTTGTCGCTTGTTGTAATGCAGGATAAGGATGACTGATTGAAAGGATCCCATCTCTGCAGCTCAAGTGGAGAATAATTACAATCTAATTAACTCATTTTCTTTCTTTAACAATGTACACTTTCTACTCCTTCATTTAAACAACAGATTAGCACAAGATAGAGTTCACTTTATGAGAATATTACTTTCTCGTAAAGAGAACAAATGCTCCAATAATCTGGAACAAACTTCCCAAGAGCAAAATCCCAAATGCTTAGTTGCCTTTGATTTATAACAACTGGAACATTGATCAACATATCTGATGACTAATTGCTTGATTATTTTGATGCCTCTTGGCAAAATGTAACGTTTACTGCTCGTTTCATAACTGTTATGTTTTTATGATGCAAAGCACTTTGAACTGCCTTGTTGCTGACAAACTTGAGTTCAGAGGATTTCTGCTCCTCTTTCACACAGGAAGTAGTCAGCTGCGGTTCACCACTTCCTGCCCAGAACAACTCAAGCAGGTTCTAACTGTAAAATGATTCACTTTGATTTCAGAAGTTTTGAAGCACAAACACTCAGACTTCCATCACTGTAAAATAACTTATTTTATTTTGTTTAAAAGTGAGACAAACAAAGCCATTTACAGGAATCAAACATGCAGTTTAACTTCTCTGTTCAGGGAGAAAAGCAAAATCCAAGGTGATGAAGAGGAGCAGAGCCAAGCGAAGGAGATTCTTCCGATAATCAGTAATAATAATAATAATGGCACATCAACAACGCGTCGTTGTTGTTCATTTTTCTGTTTAAATGTGGAAAATATTTTTGAATCTTGGAGAAATAAGATGTAATTTTAGGGCAGAATCTGAACATAAAAGCTGAAGCTCTGATTTTGATTTTGACAGAAATAAACATTTTAGGGTTTTATTTCGTAAACCTTTAATTACACAAAATAAATCAGACATAAAACACCAATGCAAACATATGTAGCTGGAGATAGACTTTTTTCTTTACATCTTTTATCAATCATTAAAATATCCGACAACTGATCATTATTTCCATCTACGTTTGATTTTCTGTCACATCTTTTAAAGTTACAAATCAGAGGAGCAACATGAGAGCAGAAATCAGTTTTTTACAGTGTATGAAATTTAATAAATGATAAATCCTGGCGTTAAGTTTCCAGTTCACTTCCTGATTAAACATGGAGTTATTTAGATGAGTGCAGCTCTAACTGGAGCCCTTAGAAACATTTTTACTGGCTTAGTTTGATTACAGGGCAAGTTCAGAGCTTTTTCTTTCTCGTTCTGTGAAGAAACCCAGCTGCTTATTTCTGCAGTTTTTCTGAGCATGCTCAGTAGCTCCTTGTTTCAGAGACGCTTCAACTGTGAATGCGTTTGAGGTTTTCCTGCCAACAAACCGATTAAAAGAAAACTCTGCCACCTCCGTCCAGCAGGTGGAGCCGTCGCGCCACCGAAGGTTAATAAAGACACAGCAGCTTCACTCCCAAACACAAAGAAAGAAACCAGGAGCCGCCATGTTTAATGTCACACAGAGAGAGACGGGTTACAGAGATCAACGTGCGACAGAAGCACACTCGGATAAATTTTATTCTGGAGCGAACACAGACCAAGAACTTAAATATGATTTCCCATGATCCTCAGCAGCAGAGGCGAAGTTTATTTTCAAGCGGATGAACTGGATGGCAGACGGATAAATGTATGTGTTGGTTTCATGTCTGCAGGCAGTGTGTGTGTGTGTGTGTGTGTGAGTGTGTGTGTGTTAGCCAGAGGAGCAGCATCCTCCGGCGGGCGTGGCCTGCGGCTCATCGTCGACTATCTGTACGCCCCGCCTGTTCGATGCTGATTGGCTGGCTCCGTTGCCCTTCGCTCTCTCCTCCGCCTGAGCTGTCTCCATCATGCCTGATGGAAAAACAGAAAAAAAAATGAGAAAATTTTACCTGCAAAGTTTTCAGCTGGAGCTGGACTATAAATCGAATTATCAATAAATCGAAGATAAAATTTTGGGAAATGTTAAATTAATTTTAAATTAACTGACAATTTTTTTTATTAAAAAAAGAGAAATTTTAGTTTTATTGAAATTATAAATTGTTAGTTTTTTTAATTATAAATTTGAAGCTTTTTTTATTTTATTTTAAGTTTTCAACATAAAGAATCCGTTCAACATGAGGAACTTTATGCTTGATACAAACTCGCAAGGCTGAACTATTGTGCATTAAAAAACATCCCAGTTATTTCTGTATGTTTGTACTACATATTTTATACTCATTTAAATATAATTATTTATTTATTCTTTGACAGTTGCTATTTTGTTATTTCTTTGAGCTTTCTTGCACAATTAAATTTTGATTCTGAAACGAACATAAATGGATAAACGTGTGTGTTGGTTTCATGTCTGCAGGCAGCGTGTGTAAAAGAAGTAGTAAGATAATTATTTTGTAATCAGTCTTGTCCTACTGATTTCTTATTTTCTTGTTTTTAAATCCTTGTTTGAACTAAATAAATAAATGAAATGTCAGACTGAGGTTCAGACTCACGTTTACACAGATCCAGGAACAGCTCCTCTATGCCTTTATTTAGCTTGGCTGATGTGTGGTAGTGTTTGGCTCCCACCGACTCTGCATAGCTGCAAAAGAAGCAAGAGGTCAGAGGTCAGCGGAGGTGTCTGGTTGGCGCCATCTATCTGCCTGCAGTGGGAAAAGCGTCTGATTTACTCCAGTTCTCACCTCTCAGCGTCTTCCACTGAGACGTGTCTGTCTTTGTCCAAATCTATTTTATTACCTGCAGAGACACAAACGATTTTAAAACACTGCAGCAACAAGCAATAAAACAATTAATCAAATGACAAATTAAAACGAGATTAATCATTTCCATTTGAATTATTTATTATTTTTTTCTTGGAGAAAAAAAACTGGATGACAAAATTCTTCAGTCTGATAATTATGTTTACAGAAACATCATAATGCATTTTATTCATAGTTTCGGCTGCGTGTTCTTTATTTCCACTTTATTTATTGTTTTTGGTTGTTGTGTGTTCTTTACTAAATTAAAGTTTATTTGTCTTTAAAAGGGGAAACTTGCATTATTTTACCATTATTAATATCTCAGTTGAAATACAAACAATATTATCACAATAATTATTGGGACAATTTATCATCCAGCAAAATTTGCTTTGCTATACAGGCGCAGAAAGAACATGTTTATGTCTTTGCAAAATGTCACAGAAGATCTGGATTTATAAAAATAGGAGTTTTAGACAAAAACCAGCAAACATCTGGTTTAAACGACAATAATTAGAGCTTAAAATAAAAAATGTATTCTCTTTTATCTAAAAAATATTTAATTTAATCCTTTTTAGGTCCACATAAAACCTAAAAAGGTTTTAAACATGTCAACATGTTTAATTAAAGTTTCTAAACGTGGAGCCTGAGAGCCAATGTTAAAATGAAGCCAGATTTATGGGTTAGAATGGCCTACTTAAAGTCCAGACATAAATCCAACTGAGAATCTGTAGTAAGACTTGAAAACTTTCACTCTGACTGAGCTTCAGTGGTTTTATAAAGAAAAACAATCACATTTTTGTTTGTAAACTTTAAAGTTGGTGGAGAAAAACCTCAAAAGTCCAGAATCCAAAAAACACGCCACAATTTAAAGATGTTAAATAAAAAATAAAAAATAAAAATAAATGTTGAAAACTGAATCCCGTTTCCAAACCGCAGATTTAATCTGGTCCGAACACATGACGGCCACAATTTAATCCAGTTAAAACGCTGGAAAACGTTTCTGTCCCCCGTGAAGCTGGAGCTGCAGTCGCCATGACAACGGCAGCAACACAACAAAAAAGAAAAAAAACAAATTTTCTCTTTGGCGTGAAATCCCAATGATGGAGCCAGAAAATGAAACTGACACTTTCCTCCTGATTTTTAGATAACTGCTTATTTCTTTTAACAACAATTAGTGATGAAATAAACTCAATAAACACAAAACCAAAGAAAATCACTGAGGCTGATTTGTGTTCATGCACATTTTCTGTTACTGAGGTTTTCTATAGATACATTTTCTTGTATTTAATTTTTGCAGTAACTTTGTCAACTCACCTACTATACATAAACAAATCTCGTTTCCCAACATTTTTCTCAGCTCTTTCACCCAGTTCTTCACCTGCAATGACACAAAAACACTGATTAGTTCTGCTAAACCCGTTAAATATAACATATTGTCACAGTTTTTACTTAAAAGCAACTTTCTTTAGGGTTCAGGTGAATCTCTGGCCTCGGTGTTGTTAGCATGTTTAATTAAAGTTTTGTAAATCTGCCTTGTTTTAAGTTTAAACCTGAGATGTTTCCCAAAGTGTCCAGCAGAGGGCGCCCTGACTCCACTGTTTAAAGGTGAAGATAAACTATCATGACATAAATGTCCCGTTTCTATCTTCATGCTGAATAATTTATCACTTTCAACTAAAGCACGACTGTTTATGATTATTTTCCAGTTTAAACATCTTATAATAATAATAATAATAATAATAATAATAATAATAATAATAATAATAATAATAATAATAATTCAGGAAGACTTTCAGGAATTATGAAAAACTTCTGATCAGGACTTGAACAAATTGAGTCTGGAATCTAAGGAATCTGTTCACAATAAGGAATCAATTCAGTGTCGGGAACTGATTCAACATAAGGAATCAGTTTAACATAAGGAATAATTTAGTATCAAGAACTACTCCAACATAAGGAATCTGAACTGATTCCTTATTTTTAAGAGTTTCAAGATGCTGAACAGTCTACATGTTGAACCAGTTCCTAACATGAACTGATTCCTTATTTTGAATCAGTTGCTGACACTGAAGAGAGTCAGGAAAAGAGATTCCCTAATTAGCAAAACTCTGTAGAGTCATGATTCTGTTCAAAATAAGGAATCAGTTCAGTTGTTGGAAGCAGTTCTCAGTTCGGAGCAGAGGAATGAACGCGGCACTTTTACCTTCTCGAAGGAGTCTTCGTCTGTGATGTCATAGACTAGAATGGCTCCGTTGGAGTCTCTGTAGTAGATTGGACCCAACGCGTGGAAACGCTCCTGACCCGCCGTGTCCTGCACACACACACAAAAACACAGGTTTCAGTTTGGTACTTAAACGCATCGTAAACAGCATCAGAGAGCATCTCACTCACCCAAATGGCCAGGTTGACCCGCTTCCCTGTGATGTTGAGCTTCTTTGTGAGGAAGGATGCCTGCAGAGGAAGAGGAGGAGTTAATAATCACTCCATTAAACATTAATGCAGAGGAGAGGCAACACTTCCTCCGCTTGGAGCCGTTTCTGGTCACTTAATTCATCCAGTTCCAGTTAAAATTAGCTAAATTTATCTGTTAGACATGAAATGCTTAAACTTTATAAACTGTGATACTTGATGAAGTTAAATTAACTTATTTAAGTTTGTTTTCATGTAGAAAGTAATCAGCTTCTATGTTTATTTTAAGGAGAATTGTTTGATTTAGAGAAAGGGTTCTCAAAGTAGGGGCAGAGGGCCGTTTGCTGCCACCAGACTGATTTTTTTCGGCCCCCCAACCACAATTCAGAATATATTAGGACAAAACTACAACTTTTAGATTAAAATCTACTTACATAAAACACATCTTTTATTCTATTTTCCACATCTACTCTAAGGTACATCTATAAACATCTAAAGTTCACCAAATCTGCTTTAATTGATGTATTAAAACTTTTCTATACACAGCAACTGTTTTTAAATTAAGACTGATATAAATACTGTTTTTACTACCGAGAATAGACAAAATATTTTTCCTGTTTTTCATGATATTAGCAGAAAAAAGACACAAATTTACCAGAAAAAATGTCTCAAAATTATTAGGAAAAAAATGGTTATTTAACAGGATATGATGCAACCAGCTCAGTTTGTGGCTCTTCAAAATAGACTCAATTGTTTTGCACAATTAATTCAAAACCCAAACACTGAAAATAATTCAGTGCTAATGTGTTAAAAAATGAGTAAAACTTATACCAAAGTATAACTCCACAAGATACCCAACAATCCTCATTTTAATAATTTGTTATTTTTTGAGTGGATTTATAAAATTACTACTTTATTCCCCTAATATGACGCTTGTATTCTTGTAATATTATGACTTTATTGCCATAATTAAAAAATTATCGTAGCCTGACTCATTCCATCATAAAGTTTACCTGAATCAAAGTCCAAATAAAAGAAGCTGTAAAATCCACTTGAAAAACAAGATGGCCGCCCTGGACGTGCTGACATCACAATGAGAGCAATGGTGGAAAAAAATAAATAGATAAATCCAATAAAAACAATGTACAAACCTGACCCGGTTCCCCCGGTTCTGTCTGGAGAAATAGACCAGAACTTCAGCAAACTATTATGAGAAAGAGAGACGCACCGATCCAAAATTGTCTGTATCGGTAAAATATTGAAATAAATTCTATATTGGGCATCAGTGACTATGGTGATCTATTCAGTCTAATTCTATACTTTATTATTTAGAATTCCTAATTGCAATTTCTGAACTATTTGGAAAAAGGCTTGTTGAAGTTTACTTTTTAAATCGTTTTTATCAGTTTATTATTTATATCGGCTGTTTTACTCCAAGTTGCACTGACTGAGCAAATTCAGGTTTGTGAAGATATTGGTGTGATGAAGTTATTAAATAAATGGTTAACTCAGCAGATTTATCACTGTGTTTAAAAAGGAAGTAACATTTAAAGTGAGTTCAGCTGTTTTTCTGTTTCCATATCAGCCGACGTTAAACCTCAGATATCGGTACTGGAAGTGAAAAAGTGGATCGGTGCACCACTAGCATCACTCCAGCTCTTAAACCATTTTGAGGAAAAGTGAACAGGAAGAAAGTTGCAGCTTAACCAACGTCTGTGTTGAAATGTTCAGCTTGTGCAGCTGTTGAAGCTGCCAACAGATTGCTCAACTCATATCTGTCAGGAAACTGAAACTCAAAGCTCTCAGGTGGGAAACAGGTGGAGCTTCGACGATTTAATCTGAGAGCTTCAGATCCAAACACGCTGCCATTTCCCGTTTATCAGCGTCAGAGGGAGGTTGATGAATCACCCCACAATTTACTGTGATAACGATAACATTTTTATTTTCAGGTCATTTTTAAGTTTTAATGGACTAATAATGCAGGAACACATTCTGAAAGATCAATAAACTTTAAATTGTAACCAATATTTAACAATGGAACTGGAAGACACTTTAAATATCCAAAATAACTAAACAAAACAACAAATAAAATGAATTATGAGATCTCTCTAAACAGACTGAGGACTTTCCTCATCCAGTTTTTGGTTAAACGATAAATCGACTTATTGCTTATTGTGACAAGACAAACATTTCTTGAATAAATCGGCTTCAAGATGACTTTCACATTTGTTTTAAATACCAAAAAGATATTTAGATTCTTCCACAAACTTCCGCCTTTTGCATCGTCGCCGTTTTGAATTAAAATTTTTGACTCCAGTCCAGATTATTCCTTAAACCTGGATGAGCTCAGAGTGAAACTTTTCTGCAGCAGCTGCTTTTATTGATCCTGAGTGTTTTTATTGCCCATATCAGCAGTTTACTCACGCTAAACTGAGCAGCATCCAAACGGCGGCGAGGGGCCAGAAAAACATGGAGTCCCATGACTCAGCGTGGCGTTTCATTAATGCAGAGCTCGTGCTGAGAATGACCCGACGTTCATACGAAGGAGGGAAAAAACCAAACAAAGCAAAGCGTGTTGGAAGTTTGTCCAACTTCTCCCCTGATCCTGTGATCTGCTGCTCTCCGTCTGAGGATCAGAGCGGCTCAGTTAATCGTTTTTCTGCGCGCAGCCGGGATGCGGCTCATGTGAGGCGCGGCGCCCTGCGGCGGCGCCGTGTGACTGCAGCGGACGCCTCCTCCGCCCTGCTGACATGATGGGAGGCGGACTGCAACTCCCAGGATGCACTTCACCGAATTCCGTTCAACGTTTCCACTGCTTTGGATCATCTGGGCCATTTATTTATTTATTAAGTATTTATTGGTTTATTTTTATTTTCTTATTCATTTAAATACATTAAATTATTTATTTAAATAATAATTTAGTTAAACTCATTTATTTATTATATTTAATGTTTTTATTTATATTTATTCATTAAATTTATTTACTTATTTGTTACATTTTTAATTTATTGCAATTTATAATTTTTTATTGATTTATTTATGTATTAAATGTTTTATGTACTTATTTATTTTTTATTTACTTATTTAAATTAATTGTCTATTAGCTTATTTATTTAGTTATTTACTTTGTTTATTATTTTATTTCCCTTTGGGATCAATAAAGTATTTTTGAATTTGAGTTTTATTTTCTTTGTCTCACCCTGAACAGTTTGGTTAATTTCTGGATTTTAACGTCACACATCCTGCAGGTTTGAACTGCGACTGTGTGACTGAACGTCAACGTCAGGATGTTTGTGTCCGATAAGAGAAAATTCAATAAAATGTATTGAGAAAAAGAGAGAAATGTCAGCGAGGGCGGAGGTTAAGCAACGATCACAAGCTTTACGGTCAATATTCACTTCAAACTTAGCAGGAACTTCCAAAATTAATCATAATAAAACTTTAACATTTTCTCAATTAAATTCAAAAATACTTAAATAATATGAGAATAAAATGAGGTACGTGAATTACAAGAATAAAGTTAATATTGTGACTTTATTCTCTGGTAAAAAAAAGGTGTTGGAGTTATTGTTCACTATAATTCATGGTAGAAACAATTTGGGGTCAAAGTTCAGGTTTTATTTGAGATTTTGAGACGCTAATCAGTAGTGTCGATATGATACGATATCGACACCATGATAATCATCATTTATCGTATCATTTATCATGATAAGAATTCCGATTTATTGTTAAGATAAATTCCAGTTTAAAAATGTTTTCTGATGAAGCGAATAAACTGTTTAGTTTATTACGTCTGTTTGGCAAACAGCTGCCTTGAAAAGACGTAAATCTAAACTGTAATAAACTACTCTTACTGTCACTTTTGCCATTATCACAAAATATTGTGGCAAAACTAAGTCCATATTGTACTAATTGGTTGTAAAACCAATACCTTGTTACGGATCATAATTGTCTAAGAGCAAAAGTCATGTTTGGTCGTCAAACCTTGACGTATTTTGTTAGGATTAGATGTTAGCCGAGCGCCCAACCCGCCTGTAAAATTCAGTTTTAAATTTCTGCAATGCTCTCACTAGATTCAAGTCTGAACTTTGACTAGGCCATTATAAGCGAACGTTTTGATCTAAACTATACAATTTCATCTCTGTATGCATGTTTATGGTGGCTGAACGTTCGACAAGCTTCAGAAAAATATCCCAGCTAAGGAGATTTATTTTCCTTCCTTAAGGTTCAGATTTCAGGATTGTTTCATCTGAGACGTTCAAACATGTCAACATGCTTTCATCTTTGTAACGTTTTCTTTTTCGTTTTCCCCTAAAATCTGCAGAAAAGTTTAAGTTTCAAAACCCTGAGCAGCAGTTAAACGTTTCAAACTGACTCTGAGGATGAAGAGTCAGAGTTTCAACTCTGATTTACATCCAGAGAATGTCCAGAAAAAAGATAAAATCTAGAGTTTAAAACAGAAACGATGCTAACTATTTCAACCAACCAATTATTTTATGAATGATTTAAGTAATTTCAACAGAAATAGAGCTTCTTGCCCAATGCGAAGACACAGTGGTGTCCGAATAATGATGTGGGAATTCTTGGGAAGATAACTTTGGAAATCTGTCATTTTTAAACCTCCACCACTTTCCCCCCCTATTTTTAGGTTTCAAAACAAAACTATTGCAAAAAGAGGATGGATACATGTTCATATGAAACAAGAAAAAAAAAACACAGTTTTCAATCAAATGACCAGAAAAACTGATCAGAAATAATATTACTGACACTTTTAGTCTCATTCTTTGAATATGAAATTATGAAAAACACATTAGATACATCTATATCGGCCTGGAATGATGACAGATTTTTCTGGATTATAAATTGTCCCGGAAGTTATTGTGATAAACAATAATATTGTTGTTATATTGTTGTTTAATATTATAATATTGTTGTTTTTAGACCATTTTGATGGTGTAATTATGCAAGAACACATTCTCAAAAATCAATAAGCTTTAAATTTTGAATGAAAGTTTAACACTGAAACTGGAGGACATTTTAAATATCCAAAATAAACAAACAAAACAACAAATTAAATGAATTATGAAGTTTTTGTAGCTAAAGTTGATATTTCTGTCCTTAGCTTCTGTTTATTTCTGTGTATTTATCTCACATTCGGTCTGATTCTGGGTGTTTCCTCCTGACAAGGTGGCGTGTTTCCTCTCCACATGCTTTTCTTTCTAGTTTACTTTGAATAATAAATTGAACTGGGTTTGTTCTTTTATGATCACACCGCTGTGCCAGTGAAAATGTAAATGTTATACAAATCTTTACAGCAGTTGGACATGTGATGCTCCCATTAATATTATTTTTATGGGAGAGAAGCCAGACCGGACTTTCCCCTCTCAGCCCGGACCTGCTGTGGAAGTGGATCCAACACTCCGATCCGAACTGGAAGTGAAACCGGATCCGTTCCCTGGTCTGGATGAACGTAAACAACTCTCACAAACACCTGACTGACCCCCCGCTCTCCAGCCAGAGAGCCCAGCACCGGGCGGCTGGGGATAATCAGCACCCCGGTTCGGCGGGATTCGGTTCCTCCCGGACCGTCTTACCTGCAGGGTTGTGATGTGTTTGTCGTTGAATTTGTTCTCGCAGTATCTCAGCACTAGCGACGTCTTCCCCACGCAGCCTTCCCCCAGTAGGACCACTTTAAAGGAGTAGGTTCTGCCGCTGGTTCCGGCCGCCCCCGCTGTTGCCATGGTGTCACTTTATTCCCCCCCAAAAAAAACAAAATCCTCGAGTTTTCCTCCAGAAAAACAGACGTTTGTTTCCGAGCTGCTAACAATGCTAACTCCGTCCGAACCGTGCACCGACTTCCGACTTTAAAAAAGAGGCTAAAATCATCAGAACAGCTCCCTGACAGCTCACACAACCCGAACTTTTAACGGTATCAGTCCGTAGCTGAAAGGAGAATGGGTCTAAAATCGGAACCGGATCGTTCTTCTTGATTCTTACGCCTTCTTTCCTCTAACTAATGGCGTCAGTCTGAGTTAGCAGCTAGCCGGCTAGCTTTAACCAAGATGGTTAATTTACAACACGATGAGTCACTGTACGAATATTTGAATGCTGGTCGTTTCGGTTAGTAGCGTTTCTAAGCCAAATTTACACGGGGCGTAGTTGGGGGGGGCGGGGGGGGGGGGGGTTCAGGAGGCCACAGAATTTCACAATATATTTAGTGAGCCAAAGAGCCACTTAAAGCTACAGAGTTGAGGGTTGCAGATGTTTTTCAATACAACTAGAGCTAATTAATACTGATAATTATAATAAAAACAGTAATAATACATTTTATTTGTAGAGCACTTTCTTAAAAACTAAAATGCACTTTATAGGAATCAAGCAAAGTTACCAACAGAACACTTATGTACATCAAGCAAAATCACAAAAGGAAAACACTTAAGCACATAGCACTGGGCATTAAAAAATTAAGGTCATTTTTAAACTCATTGTTAAAGTAAAATTATTAATGTAAAAATTAAATTGGTCTGATGGCCAATTAGCTACGGTTTCTGTGATTTATCTTTGCACTTAAAAAAAATATGAATGTTTTTTTAGCATTTTTATCATGTTCAAAAAAGCAAAAAAAATTATAACAATCATTTTGCGGTGATTAATTATTATACAAGTGTAAGCTACATCATAAAGCTTCATACAGTAAGTAAATTGTGATGTTAAAAGTGTGATTAAAAGAAAATAACTGAATCCAGAGCTTAGAAGTGGCAGCCGAGTGAGACATCTTCACTTTAACCTACTCTCTGCTGTATCACGTGATACGGGCCGTCAGAGCTGCTGGAGTTTCTCACGTTGACAACAGGCAGAAGGAGGAAAACATCGAAGAAGCTCAGGGTCCATTCGCCACTTCGTAACCCCGTTTCGTAACCATGAGTTTCCATTTCGTACCTATGCACTTAAACCAGGTGTTTCACTTTATTTTTCGTTGTATTTAAGTATTTTCACTTAAATTAAATGACTATTTATTATTATTATTATTATTATTATTATTATTATTATTATTATTATTATTATTATTATATAAATGCTCAAATTCATATAGAATAGAAATATATCTGTTATATCCAGTGATTCAAATAAAAAAATAAAAAAAGATTACTCTGTAAACTTTTTGCAAACATGACAAGTACAAGGCGGTGAATCAGGAGATTATTGGAAGAAAAATAACCAAATAATTTTTTAATGTCAAAACTTAAATAATAAGTCGTTGTTTGTATAAACAAGTTTTCTCTGTGAAACTTACATCGAAAATGAGAATTTCCTGCGAATTCGGGATAAACAAAAACCTGGAAATTTATTGCAATGTTGCAGTTTAACCACTAGAGGTCAGTGTTTCACCATTAAACAATGAGTCTGAAACCTAAACGGTAAAACTTCACAAATATTGATAAAATATAAATTACAGTAATTTTAATATTTTGATGATTTAGTGATTTTGATTTTAATAAATAAAATTTCCTAACTAGAGTAAGGAAAAGTGATTATTTTAACTTTTTCTAGAAAGTTTTAAAGCTTTCCCTTAAAGCAGCATTTAAATGTTGATAAAACTAAGTGGTTTACTTTTACACAGCAATTAATCTGATTTATTTAACAAAAAATTGTGCTTTTATTTTTAAACCTGAACCCATTCGTTACTCATTTTCATTCAGTTGAGTTTTAACTTCAGTAAATGATTTTCCAGTTCAGCTAAAGATCTACAAACATGTCTGAGACAAAAAACTACAACAAAAGGGATTTTATGGTTGACTGTTTCTTTAAATGGACGCTGAAGCCGGTCGTGTTTTTCCTCAGGTCGCCTCATGTTGCATCATCATTGCCTCTCTGGTGGTTTGATAACATCTTCATATCTCACCTTTTCCTGCCCCCCGCCCCTTTGCACATATTTGTAACGTAGAAAGCCTCTCTGTCTGATTTCCATAAAATGCACTGACACAGGAAGTGAGCTGGATTAATCATTAACTTCAGTCTGTCAGATTTCTGACACGTGGTCCTTCAACAAACCTAAAAATAAACTCCTGAAGCCAGATTTTTGTTGCTTATACATATCAGTGAATGTCAGGACCTTAATCTGACAATTACTTACAAATTAATAATTAAAATAGTGACATTACATGATAATTTTGCTTACAGTTGGATACATTAAGTAGAAGAATTCCCAATTAACAGAAATTAGAACTTAAAAACCTGCCGTAAGTTTAAATAATACAAAAACTGCATGGAGGTAACCATATAACAAAATAAGGAAAACAGTTGAAATAAATATTGAAATTATTTTAATAAATAAAAAATGTACAAAACATGATAAGAAATTACACCTCAGATGTAAAAAATACATATATATATAAATATAAACAAAAAAAACTTTGAAACATGAAAAGATAGAAAAAGAAAGCAGATAAACGACTGAAAATATACAAATTGAAAATAAATGTTAAATAAAATGGAACAAAATATGGAAAAGAACAACAGGAAGACAGAAAAATGCAAAATAAATTCAGATATAGAAAATGATTAAAAAAACTTCTACGATGGATTCAAGAAATGAAAAAATCTGAAAAGTGTGGTGTAAACTCATAAATCTGGCCCTTTGAATCTGTATGTTGTTGGTTTCCCAGCTGTGGACATTTAGAGATTTTCCATAGATTCTGTGATAGATTTAGGTTTGGACTTTGACAAGGCCGTTCTAACTCATGAACATGCTCTGATCTAAACCATCCCATAATATATTTGTCTGCATGTTTGACAGGTGTTACTGGTTTTAACTCCATCAACCAGCTTCTCAGTTTCCGCTGAAGAAAAGCATCATCACAGCATGATGGTGCCACCGCCATGCTCCATCCTAAGAATGAATTCAGCTTAACAATCGACTCCTTGACCAGCAAATATCTTATCAGCAGATATGAAACGGACAATAAAAAGTTCAAGACGACAAAAGAATAACATCTGCAATAATAATAATAATAAAAACAGATAAAAAAAATCTGGATTTTATCTGGAAAGTAAACTAAATCCAGGAAAGTTACAGTTTTTAAATTTGAGGAGCAAGTCCTGAATTTATCAAGTCATGTCTGACGGTTTGGGCGTAATGACCAGGGTCACATCTGGACGGAAAAAATGGCAGCATCATATTGTGGGAAATGTTTTACTGCAGAATCACCTGGTGAATAAGAAGTTAAAGATGAAAATCCATCCATCCATCCATCCATCCATCCATCCATCCATCCATCCATCCATCCATCCATCCAGGAAGAAAACCCATTAGCCCATTTTGCTAATCGAAAATTCACTAATTAGAAAATAATTTTGGTAATTTTCCATTAGCAAAATACAAAGATATGTGCTAGTGTCTTTAAAATGTTGATCAAATTTGTTTAAAAACTATTATTTTGTTAATGGAAATTTGTAAACTCTGGTATTTAGCAAAATGCTAATATCTGGTCTGTCCCATAAAACAAACAACACAAGGTTAAGAAAAAGAAAACATGAATAAAATAAATAAAAAACAAATATGTGGTTCGGGAAACTTATTTTAAAGGCCTTTATCAAAGTGCTGCTGTTTTAAAAATGTTTACAAAACATATCTGTAAACATAAAGTTGTCTGAATATGCAACACTTCCAGTTTAAAGCAAATTTTGCACATTTGAGTTCCCAGATTTAATGTTTCATAGAAAACCCGTAAAGAAGCGTTTTCCCCACTTAAATGCCAAAATCAGATTTAAAAAATCATTTTTCTCCAGTGTAAATCATGCAGCTGATGGGATGAATCCCAGATCTGGCTGTTTTAAAGCGGAGTGGCCCCCCTGTGATCGCAGGGGCTGGGTGTATATATAAGTGGACGGGGTTTTTCACGCCGCTGTGCTGAGTGGAGGGACTCACACACACTCCGCATTTCCACGCGTCCAGCCTGGAAACACACCAAGCTGCAAACTTCCAGCTCCCACAACCTGCTTTCCCTCATCAGAGGAACTACCTACAAATTCCCACAACTTCTCTCCCCTTATTCACCCACTTCTGCCGCGGGCAAGAAACTTCCACCAGTTGCGGGACATGCGGGGGTTCGAGGCTTTGTTAACGGTGCTTGCGGTCTTCTCGGTCGGGTTGTGGAGCTCCGAGGCCGGGGTGAGGATGCAGAAAGCAGCAGCAGCAGCGGGGAACAGCTCCGGTGATTCCCGGGAGGAGAGCTCCAGAGCAGCGGGACACGCCACCTGCCCTGGCCGCTGTCGGTGCGAGGGGGACGGGCTGCTGCACCGGGTGGACTGCTCGGACCTGGGGCTCCGGGAGATACCGAGCAACCTGAGCGTGTTCACATCCTATCTGTAAGTTATTGTTTTTTCATTATTATTATTTTGTTTGTTGTGTGAGAGTGCACACATGTTACGGTCGCGGTGGGAATCAGAACACCTGTCTGTTCTGCGCATGTCAGGTCGCGTTGGCGGCAAAAAAAGTTGATTTACTCTGATGCAGAGGTGGTAGAGCACCCAAAAATATAATCAAGGAAAAACAGCACTACTTTAACACATTTCTACTAAAGTAAAAGTAAAAAGTAGCCATCCAAGCAGGGCCGGTCCATGCATTTTTGGGGCAGTGAGCATATTTTCATTTGAGGCCCCCCATATCAACATTTCACCACCAGATGCTTTATCATTCCTAAGCTGTATGTATGTAACATACCGGCTAGCTTTAGCATAATTTGAGGGGTGTCCAAAGTGGGGTGCAGGGGCCATATACGGGCCTCGGACTGACTGTGTGTGGCCCCTGACTTCAGTTCAGAAAGATACAAATTTGGGCCCCTGGTTCAGGTATTTCATATACCTGAACTCTCTATCTTTAATTAGGACAAAATGATCACAAACAACTAAAATCTTCTTCCAAAAGAAAAATATTGGCTATAATACAAAGGATTAACTTTTAATTAATTTAATAAACTCAGCTAAATACAGCAAGCATTTTCAAAAAAAGAGTGGCCTAAATCCTTATATTATTGATCAGAATTGATTGAATTTTGTTCTATTTTCTTCGATTGATACTCATAAAATAAGCAAAATAATTTTTAATAAGCAGAACCCTTTTTAAGGTTTGGATCTAGAATAATTTACACATCCTTTTTGGATATGCCATATTATTTTAACTACTTGAAAGTAACATCAACAGAAAAACAAGGAATTAACGGTAAACAAGTTAAGATTTTTAATATCTTAAATTTCTCCAACATGCAGTGGAACAACAGCAGGAAGAGTTTAACCTATTATTTGTACCAACTATAAAAATAAAATAGAAATATTTTTTCCATGGGTAATAGCATCTAGTTTGTATTAATTAAAGTTGCTAAAGAAATTATTATGCTGGCTCTGTGCTCTTGGGGTCCCCGAGAGGCGTGGAGGTCCTAAGCATCCGGTTTGCTTGCATATGAATTGGGCCGACTCTGGATCCAAGAAATTACTCAAGTAAGAGTAAAAAAGTATTTGTAAAAAAGTTTACTCAAGCACTGAGTAACTGATCAAATTATCAATCATTTAAAATTAAAAAATGACATCATCAGACAGATAAAAATATAAAGTTAAGTGGAAATTTTGGTATTTTAAGGACAAAAATGACAATAATTCATACAAATAACAAAAAAAGACACAATTAGGCAAAAGTAAAAGTTTTCCAAATTAGTTTATTTTAATAAAGAAATGAAATTTTAACAAAAACTGCAGGTGTTTGTCTGTGTCTGGTGAATTTCTGGTTGAAACATGTTTGTTTTTCATTCAGCGGGTTGAAAATCCAGAAATTTTACTAAAGTAAGAGTAAAAAGCACAGCGTAGGAAAAAACTCCTAAAAGTGAATTTTTTCCAAAAAGTTACTCAAGTAAATGTAACTAGTACCCAACTCTTCTCTGATGTTTCCTCATCAAGAGGTTCTGGGTTTTATTTCCACATTTCCTTCATTCAGGGTTAAGATTATGACCACCTGCACAAGTGAGTAGATTACCCAAAAATTACACTCAACTAAGAGTGGAACTACTTCATCATAGTCTTACTTAAGTAAAAGTAAAAAGTATCTGTCCAAGAAATTACTCAACTGGTAAAGTCTTCTCAAGTAACTGATAAAATCATTTAATATTTAAAAATTACCTCATCAAATAGGGAAAATTATAAAGTTAAAAATTAAAGTAAAAGGCAAAATGTAAATTTTTCCCATATTTCTTTCAATATAAAACTTATAAAATTTTAACAAAAACTCCAGATGTTGCTTACAGCGGATAGAAAATCCAGAATTTTTCTCAAATAAGAGTAGCGATACTTCACAATAAAGTTACACAAGTTAAAGTACAGAGAAGGAAAAATACTCCTAAAAGTTGTTTTATTTATTTTTTTCCTCAAAAAAGTAATGGAACTAGTTCCTACCCAATGCTGGATGTTTGCATTATCAAATTGTTTATCATTCATTGTGATCAATTTCTTGTAAAAATTTAATTTAACATCACGATAAGTTCCAATTAAAGCTGCAGTTTGTAACTTTTATGAAAAATGTTTTTTTACATATTTGTTGAAACTGTCATCATGCTGTGACCAATCAGAGCCACGAGCCGGGTCTTAGCGCTGTCAATCACCATTGCTTTCTGCTTCGCTGTAGCTAGCACAGCATGTTGTGAATGCTAAGGGTAGTTGTCATAGCTACTGAAGACGGCAGATAAACTGTTAGTCTGCCATTATCCCGTTGAGCAGCAATTACATGAAAAATCTCAGAAATTTTGAGATTACCTTCAGAAATTTTTCAGAAAAAGAATAAATTCTGAGCTGGGTGGACAAATTTCAGAAATTTCTAAAAGTCCGGTTTGTTTGTTGAGTTGTGAATATGTAATTAGACCAAAAATCAAACTCTGGTCCACCTACAAACCTCAGTTTTAGTTCAGTTGAAGTGAATTCTGGTGCGGTTCAAATGCATATGTGAATACAAGTGAACTGGAGACCGCTCCAAAAGCAGGAAGCAGACTACAGCGCAGGGCATTCTGGGTAAATACAACCAAAGCAAACTTGTTAGCCTAGCACAAGAAATGTCTCTTTATCTTTTACCAAAGAGAAAAGAGAAATCCTACAACCGCTAAAATCTGGCACCTCTCCATTTGTTTTGCATTTCGTCTTCAGAGGTTTTTGTGTTGTTTCCTTCAGTGGTTCTTGTTGCAGTGCCCCCACAGGCGAGGAGGGGAACAGGTTACTCAAAGGGTTTGGCTGGTTTGACTCAGTTAAGCGAGAAAGAGCCACAGCAGCTGAAAATGTAAGAAATGTCGCAGTTTTGGTCCTAAATCGGATGCGGCCAACTGGACCTTTAAACGTAAAATCACCAAAGAGACCCTAATACCAAACATCAAGGTCTAGTAGCTCTTAGTTATTAGAACCACATGCTGTGGTCATCAAGAGATAATGGGGGAAACAAATCTACAAGAATTTATTGAAATCATTATATGAAAACTTAAACTGAATTAAGCAGAAATAAAAAAAAAAACAATTTAAATATCATCTAGAGAACATAAAAAATGCTCTGGAAGGTTTTAGAAAATGTTTGGGATTTTGTATTCTTAACTAGATTTAGATGGTTGGATTGTTTTCAATGTATAATTAGGAAGGTTTAGTAATCTGTAGGTAGGTAATTGTTTTTTTACTTGAAAGTTTAGCAACTGTTCAATAAATTACTTGAGTATTTTAAGATTTAACTGGTTCTGTAATGGCTATTCTTCTGAGATTGATAAGGTCAAGCTTTTCAGAAGTTCAATGATTTGAATGAGTCCGAGTGCAACTTGTTTTATGGCTTTTGGAAAGTTTCCAAGGATTTTTTTTCTTAGTTTTTTTTTTTTTTTAAGAGCTCTGATTGTTGCCAAGAGTTTCTAAAAAGTTCTAGGTGTTAAATAAACGTCCCATTGAGGGAAATTGGGGGGTGAATGGGGTTAAACTGGCGTAAATAAGTTTCCGCGGTCGTGAAAGACGTCTGAGGACCTGAACGCTGTTTAAGTGTCAGGGTTTGGGTTTCCTGAAAGCGGTTTCGGAGGTGTCAGATGTCTGCATGGGATCTCTGGGGTTCTGAAAGAGCTTCCAGGTTTTGGTGCGGTGGTTTAACAACTGAAGTGAACTTTTATTGTTTCTAGTTGAGTGTAAATTCTTGTAGAGGCAAAACAATAAAACTAATTGAAATGTATTTCGCCTCCCAGCAGGTGACTGGCTTTGATACAACACATGTCTGCGCTCCGGTGAAGCATTACGTCACTGAGTGGTGTGTTTGTGAGGAAGGGGAACCTGCTTTTCTTGGCTGCAGCCCGAAAACCGAACAATGTCTTGGATTTAAATTTCACTCTCATTAAAGAAAACTCACTTCTATTCAGGCCTGTGTGTGTGTGTATGTGTGTGTGCGTGTGTGTGTGTGTGTGTGTGTGTGTGTGTGTGCGTGCTCCTCTGGGTTTGTCTGCGGAGGGCAGATGGACTCACAAAAACACGCACCGACAGTCGATCAAAGGCTTTTTGGGTCTTTATTAGAGCTGCAATCAGGAGCTGAATGCAACAAAAACATCAAGGAGTTCCTTTGAGAGCGCGAAGCTCAATTTTTAAAGTATGCATTCCAACCAGCCGTAAAGTTGTCCAAGAGGAACGCCTGTTTTTACTGAATACATTAGACTTTTAAATCTGCTCTGTGCTGGTTATTGTAGAATTCAAGCTGATGTAACATAAAATAAAATAAATCTGAACTTGTCTGCATGTAACGTTGCAACTAAAAGTTTTCACACAGATTAAGTTTGTTGGTAAAATGTACAAACTAGCAGCTTTTTGCAGTAATTTGATGATTTAACACAACTTTTAAAAGGTTATGCCGTCTAAAAGTATTTAATCTCTCCTTGAAAAGTAACTTTAATAATTAGTTGAGTTTCGTAATGATAAAAAAAACAATAGCTATATATCCATTCAATTATCATGTTAATTTTGGGTGAAGAAGAAAAAACAAAGAAAATGGGAACTGATCTTTTAAAATGTTGCAAAAATTGCGAATTAGGTGTGTTTCTGTTGGTTTGGCGCGAATCAACAGGGAAAGCGCGATTTCGTCAGACATTAACGCAACGCAAACTGAAGTTGAGGCAAACTAGCATGGACACATTTAAAAAATTAGCTGGTTTTCTTCAATGTTGAAAGTTTGGGCTTAAACATCTTTCAGAGTTTCGTGCCTCTGGTCACAGACCCACCAATGAATGGGAAAGTTCGCTCCATCAGAACTCATTAAATGTTTTGACTCCATCACCTCTAAGCAAGTGAGATAAGTTTGTTGCAAAATTGAGGAAATTATTTTGATTTTCGCCACTTCCATCAACTTTTTCTCCTGCGATACGTCAAAAGAAAACGAGCATCAGGTTGTGATCATGTTGATTTGCTTATTTTGTTAAACACCAGAGTGGCTAATAACTCCGGCTGTAAGGTGTTCATCAGAAAGCACCTGAAGAACCGACCTGAAGTAAGTAAAACTCAAGGCAGGTTGTGTCCAGCATGTGTAGGGTCTGCAGAATTTACATGCCTTTTTTCTTACCCTAGATCTGTATGCAGGTTCAGCTTCCTTAGGTTCAGTTATCGACTCACACATTCGATGTAGCTTAAGTCCTTCAGATTTGTTGCCTCTCAGTGTTTGTCTGTTGCCTAGCAACCGTGATTGTGCTAAATATGAGCTGGTGAAAATTGAAGCTCAAAATCTTGTTGAGCTTTTTAAATTAAATGAATGATTTGAGTAGGATTCCTAGTCAAACTCCGGTCTGTCTGCCTAGAAAGTTCGGTTCGTTTGGTTCGTTTGTGGAGGTGTGAATGCTAATCAGACCACATTAAACTCTGGTCCACCTACAAAACTCGGTCTGGGTTCGGCTGAAGAGAACTCCGGTTTGGTTCAAATGCTTATGTGAATGCCAAACAAACTGGAGACCGCTCCAAAAGCAGGAAGTGAACTACAATGTAGGGCATTCTGGGTAAATACAACCAAAATAAATGTGCTAGCCTAGCGCTAGCAGGAGAAACATGTCATGAGCCTTTACTAAAAACAAAAGAGAAATCCTTAAACTGCTGAATTTTGACTTTACTCCACTTTTGTTCACATTTCAAGAGGAAGGAAGTTGCACTCAATGTTTTCTTCAGAGGTTTTTGTGTTGTTTTCTTCAATAGTTCTTGGTGCAACGCCTCCACAGGTGAGGAGGGGAACAGGTTTTTCAAAGGATTTGGTTGGTTTGAAGAGAGAAGGAGAATCACTGCAGCTGAAAATGTATCAAATGTTTTTGTCCCAAATTGAACTGACTACCCAGTGTGAAACACACTCTCTGCTCTCTTGATTTAGCTGGATTTTGCTTTCCAAGAAATGTGAGTAGTCAAGCTAAATTAATAATTTTAACAACAAAGGAAACAAGTCTTCACGCATCTGGTTGTTTTGACAAACGAAATCCCGTTTCCTGATAAACAAGTGTCTTTTTCTAATATCAAAATGTGTTTGAAGACGTGAAAATGCATCGTTGGCGTCACAGCGGCACCTCTGATTACAACTCTGTCGAATCAACCAATTTCTTTCCACTGTCTAGTAATCAGCAAACCAACCAGCTGGAAGAGCTGAGATTCTGCGTTTCAACCCGAACTTTTACAACCTTCTCAGTAAAGAGTAACCGATATCAGACGTCATAGCTAACAGCCTCCAGCCTTCTGCCTGTCTGACCGCCATCAGTGTGAATGCTGCCATCTGTCAACGCCTTTATGTGTGTGCTCTAGCTGCATGCCTAAGCAGCGCTGCCTGAAGCGTGAATGGGCCTGCGAGTCTCCTTTCTCCCCTCTCACTGACAGGAATGCATTTAGCCTTGCTGTGATGAATGAACCCATGTGCATATGAAGGATTCTGCTGCCACGCCCCCTTTGGCAGCCATGTTGGACTTCTTGAGGTCGGACCATTCAGACACGGCTACTTCACTTTAGGTTCTTGCTTTTCCACAACGCGAGCCGAAACGTCTTGAATGTTTTCTATGGTCCAGCAAACACTCACACAGGTAGCTGCAACATGACATCACAGACGGGTAGATCCATCTTCTTCAGAGGTCATGAGAGAGGTCAAGCTGACAAACCGTCTGGAAACGGGAGATTCATTCCACTGATTATTGGAGATATGAGATCAAATGTGGCAAATTTACTGATTTATAAGGTTTGTAAAGCTGGGAATGGCCAACTGGAGCGTACAGAACATGTTTTTAATGTGTTACAGCGGAAAAGATTACCGTAATTGTGATTAATTATTTTATGAAATTATTTTCAACTAATTTAGTTAATTAACCCCAAACTGTACAAATTAAACATTTATTACACACTTTGGATTAATGACAAAACCTTATAAAATATGTTTTACCCCAAACTCCTAAATTGGGATAGTTTTAGTTTAAACGGATTCACGTACTATTTAATACTATTTTTATTGGCTTTAAGCACCAAAATGTTAATTTCTGATTTAAAACAGGACTTTAACTATTTTTGCATCTTTAATGTATTATAAATATTCTGTAGATTACTTAAGCAGTTAAAGAAAAATATGAGAATTTGACCAATTTTATTAATTGCAACTAACAATTAATCACATTATAATAATTTCTATTCTGATCACTAATATTTTTTGAAGGGCAAATTTGTTTATATTGAGATCATAATTTGGGGCCTTCAGAATGACTTTGTACGGTCCTCGATCAGACTGCTTTACCGGTTTCTTTAAAATGTCTGTTTAGTTTATTGGTAAGGTGGTCAACCTGACACTTTTGGCACCAAATGCAAAAACTGTAGACACTTCTGAACAAAAAATGTCTCGTTTTTTAAATTAAAAATGAGATTTTATTTATTTTACTTTTAAAATGAACTAAATACTCAATATTTTAACAAAATGTTAAAATATTTTTAACATTTTGTTAAAAATATTTTAACAAAATATTTTTGTTAAATATTTTGTTAAAATATTTAACAAAATATTTTCATCTTTTTTTCAAAAAGATGAAAAAAATTCATCTTTTTGTATCGTCGTAAATCCAAAGCAGATGAAAGGATAACACAAGAAAAATATAAAATTAGTTAGATCAGCGCCTCCAAATCTGAGGCCATGGTCTTGAGCCGGAAAAGGGTAGAGTGCCTTATCCGGGTCGGGGGGGTCGTCCTGCCTCAAGTGGAGGAGTTTAAGTATCTGGGGATCTTGTTCACGAATGAGGGAAGAAGGGAGCAGGAGATCGACAGGCGGATTTGTGCAGCGTCTGCCATGAAACGGGCGCTGTACCAGTCCATCGTGGTGAAGAGAGAGCTGAGTCAAAAAGCGAAGCTCTCGATTTACCGGTCGATCTACGTTCCCACCCTCATCTATGGTCATGAGCTTTGGGTCATGACCGAAAGAACGAGATCACGGATACAAGGGGCCGAAATGGGTTTCCTCTGCAGGGTGGCTGGGTTCTCCCTTAGAGAGAGAAGCTCGGTCATCCGGGAGGGACTCGGAGTAGAGCCGCTGCTCCTCCACGTCGAGAGGAGCCAGTTGAGGCTCAGACATCTGGTAAGGATGCCTCCTGGTCGTCTCCCTGGTGAGGAGTTCCGGGCACGTCCCACCGGGAGGAGGCCCCGGGGAAGACCCAGGACACTCTGGAGGGACTATGTCTCTTGACTGGCCTGGGAACTCCTTGGGGTTCCCCCGGAGGAGCTGGAAGAAGTGGCTGGGGAGGGAAGTCTGGGCCTCCCTTCTGAAGCTGCTGCCCCTGCGACCCGATGCCAGATAAGAGGAAGAAAATGGATGGACGGATAGTTAGTTTGCGCTCAACAAGGACGAGATGTGAGTCTATTTTATTTTGAAGACACTTTTTAGCCAGGCTTAAGGAGTGGCTCACATCTGTCTGTGCTTGTTTATGATTGTTTATAAATATTTTAATCTTTCTCCTGCAGAATGTTTTAGTGATTTTCATTATTTTAATAGGAAAAATTATCAAACTTGGATATTTTTAACGTCCACAACTTGGATTTGTAATCTAAAAAGAGAAAAACATTAAAAAGTAAGAATAATAAATGCCTGAAGGGCAGTGTGACACATAAATCTGATACTAAAATGGCAGCTTTGTTTATAATCAGGGTGAAGATGAATCATAATCACAGCAGGACAGAGCAGCAATAAAGATAAGGTTTAGTTTGTTAGAAAAAACTTTATACACTGCAAAAACACAACACCAGTCTGACTTTACGTCAGCATAAAATCAGAATTTATGTTGACATAAAACAAAATGTCAACATTTTATGTAGCAAGAATCGGCATTGATCACATTTTATTAAGTTTATTTTTCTAGATCATTTCAGCAACAAAGCAGTTCAAAGTGATTTACATCATAAAAACAAAAAATCATAATTTGAAGCATTATATTTTTCCAGTGTCGTCAAAATGTTGATTAATGTTCCATTAACTCTTAACAGTTTGGTTTTTAGTCTGGATTTAAAGGAACTCAATGTTTCAGCTGTTTTGCAGTTTTCTGGAAGTTTGTTACAGATTTGTGGTGCATAAAAGCTGAATGCTGCTTCTGCTCATTTGGTTCTGGTTCTGGATGCAGAGCAGAACCAGAAGACCTGAGAGCTCTGGAAGGTTGCTATGACAACAGCAGATGTTTAATGTGATGGGCTGCAAAGCTGTTGTCTGATTGACTTTTTGAAGTGAATAAGCTGATGCAGGAATCAGTGCAACTGATGATGAACACATCAATGAGTTTCTCTAGATGTTCAAATGTTCAGGAGATGGAAGACCGACTTTGTAATTGTCTTTATGTGTCTATGAATGTCAAAATATGTCAGTATTTTGGTGCTAAGCTGTTCAGTGATTCATAAACTAACAGAGGTTTTTTTAAAGTCTGTTCTCTGAGCTACAGGAAGCCACTGTAAGAACTTTAAGACTCGGGTTTTAGTCAGGACAGCGGCAGCGAGACCTGGAAGACACTGTTGCAGTAATCAGCGCGACTGATGATAAACTCATGGATGAGTTTCTCTAGATCTTCCTGTGATGTTAGTCCTTTAGAAATGTTCTTCAGGTGACGGAAGCCTGACTTTGTAACTGACTTTATGTCACCCTGAAGGTCAAAATATGGCAGTATTTTGATGAAAAACCAAATATTTCTGATCTCTCTGAAGCTGGATGCTGACTGACTCAGGAGGATGTAGATATTAAATCCATGTCTGTCTTCTTTCAGCATGTTGCGGTCTGCTTTCAGGGTTAACTCGTCTGGATGGTTCAGTACTTTGAACAACAGAACAGCTCATTTCAGATTCTTTCAGTGAACCCCATTCATGTTCCCTTGTTTATGAGATTTTTGTTTCTTTTTCGTGGTTTCGGGCTGACGGGACACACCCGTCACTTCCCCCGCGTCTGCCGGTGACATCTGTCTCGCTCCTCAGACCTCCTTAAATTCCTGACCAGATGCACCTAAAGATGATCCGATTCCTAAATGAGTCCTCAGACCGGAGGAGCTTTGGGTTTCTTCAGAGAAATGGACCTGGCAGAGCTGCTGTTTGTCTTCTTCACACTGATCTAACTAACCAGGGGATGAACAAACCCCCACATGTTTTGCTGCCCCAGGGGGCCCCCCGCTGACCCACCTCCCAAAACACTGAAAGAAGAAACGAAAGAGGACAAAAACAGAAAGAGAGGCCTCACTGTCCCACTATGCCTCTTTTTCTTCTTTCTTTCTTTCTTTCTTCCTCCAGAGTTGTCTTTCTGCTGCCTGCAACATTTGAATAATCATTTGATATCCATCAGTTTGAGCCTGAGGAGACACAAAAAGGCCAACAGCCTCACAATCAAAACACACAAGGATTTTTGCCTTTTCATCATCAAAAACAATCTTATGGTCCCGGACTTGGATCTGTTGCTCAAACTGAGACTCACAAGATTTAAAAAAAGTTAATAAATGCCTCAGGATCCATGTGATCTATAAACAGGAGACATCAGATTACAAAATGGCAGCTTTGTTTATAATCACGGTGAAATCTTTGTTGAACTAATCATCAAAACAGGGAAAAATATTCGCAAACAGCCTAAGTGAAAGGTTAAGTTATTAAATATTGTAATGTAGCTTTAACTTTTAAAAAACAGGTTTATTTTGGCTTTATTAATCACACACTTTATAATTTTTGTATCCAGTTTTTACCAACAATTGGATGATGAAAGTCTTCAGTCTGGTGAATTTATCTCAACCAGACCCTTTTTTTCAAAGGATAATTTTGCTTAGAGATTTCATAATTAATTTTATTTATTGTTTCTGTTGTTTTTTGTTTTATTTATTTGGGATATTTAAAATTTCTTCTATTTTCAGTGTTAAATGTTTATTCAAATTTAAAGTTTATTGATCTCTGAGAATTACACCATTAAAATGGTCTCAAAACAACAATACTATCCTTTATCGCGATAAATTCTGGGACAATTTATCATCCAGCAAAATTTGTTGTCATGACAGGCCTATATAAACATTATAAATGTGTTTTTCGTAGAATAATTGTATATTATATTCACAGAGTGAGACTAAAAGTTCCAGTAACATAGTTTTGATCAGTTTTTTGGTCATTTGGTTGAAAACATGAAATTACTTGAAAATGGTCTCAAAACAACATTATCGTTTATTGCGATAACTTTTGGGACAATTTATCGTCCAACAATATTTGTTTAAAATACTCAATTTCTTTCTATAAGTCAAGAGTTTTTAAAAATAAATGCATCTTGATTAATATTTAATGTTATTAAAGTTCAGATTAACCAGATTTATCTCTGGCCGTTCTGACATATGAAAATAATCTTAAATATAACAAATTTGTTCTTCTTGTCACAAGCAGATTCAAAATGCTGACCAACCTGTAAGATGTCATGAAGCCAGAACAATTAGGCCTTTGTTCCCTCCGTATGAAGTCATATGACATAACCTTTTTTCCCAGGAGGGCAATCAGGTTATTCTTGTGAACTACCACCATCGTCGTGTCGTCATTGTCTCAGTCCCTCATGTCACGATTGAAAGGAATCAAAACACTGTTGGACCGTCTCTGTGGCGGTACCAACGTCTCTGTGGCGGCAGTTCAGGATTCAGAACATAAACAGACGATATTTGAGACGTTAGGCGACTTTAAGTTCCCATCTGGACCGAAAAGTAACCGTTTTATGATCTCCTCTAACGGCCGTACATGTAGACTAAACAACAATTTGTGATTTTTCAGGCTTATTTATTCAACTTAATTTAGGTAAAATTAACCTTTAGTTAGTCTTTCATAAACTTGTAAGTGAATCTTCATGGCAAATTTTCAGAAATTTCACACCTCAGTTAGGTTTATACTGAGGTGTACGGTACGGGATAGTATGGTTCGCTACACTATTTTTAGTCATAATTTCACCATGTGATTCATTCATTTAATAATACCTCAGTTTCAAATTAAATATCTAGTTAACAAGCTAAATGTTTAGCTTTAAAGTAAATATTCAGCTTGCAGGCTAATTATTTAAACAACTAAATAAAAGGGTTCTGAGTGAAGAAGAGTGAATGCAAAAAGCATGCCACACTTTTCAGAAACAATCAATGTTCATCACTTTTTATTCATAAACTGTGTTGTTAAAATAAAAAGTATCAGTTTTGCAACTTTCAACAGGCTAAATATGTCTAGAGAAACTCATTTTCAATTCATAATCTTGGATTATTTTCATTTTAAATCAGTATTTGTGTAATTTTGGGGTCATAACTGTAAATATTTATATCCAAATCCAGCATGTGAGCACGTCTAAATGACAGAGCCCTCATTCTGGCTTAATGAACAACTTACTGTCTGGAAACCTGCCCTCACCGTCGGCATAACCACGAATTTATGAGTACAGACTAATGAATGGCTGAATAAAATCTGCTTTAATGTACAGCGTGTTGTTTTGAGCAGCAGTAAAATCCAATCAGCCGTAACTCTGTTGAAGCCAAACAAACCCTCCCTGTGTGCCAGCGGTCTACCTGCGGACGGTGTTGTAAAGCTCGCACACATTAACAGGCTTTATGGAGTGTTGAGAAAGCTCCTTAACAACCAGCATATTCAACACGAAGACACGCCCTCCCAGCGATTCAGACAGAGACGGCCTTTCAGACCACAGCCCTCCTCAGCGGAGAGACGCTACCTGCCGATTTTATCAGACAGAGCAGAGAAAAGACGAGTCAGATAAGGGGAAGAAAGGAGGAAGAGCGTCACGGCTGCACACAAACAACAACAGCGTGGAGCTGAAATCCCGCTGATGTCAGCCTGTTTTGACTCTAAAAAGCAAAACGTTCATCTCTTTCTGGTGTTTCTGGTCAATAAAGGTGAAGTCACATCAGATTCCTGACATGCAGAGCATTTCATTCTGGTTTCACTGGCGGCAGGGGCGATGCTTTGGTAACAAGAGCCCCGGGCTCCAACAGGGAAAAAGGCCCCTCTGTAGATTTCATAACACTTTCTGTTATCAATCATTGTTCTGCATCTTTATAGCTTTGAGCTCCTGTTGTTCTCACATTACTGTCATCTTCATATTACAGTGTATTGCATCGCATCCCGTTTAATGTTTTTTAAAATCACCTTATTTTATATTTATGACATCAGATTTAATGCAGGTAAATGTGTATGGACATTTTAGATAATACAACTTATAAATATCAGTGCTTGTATTTGACTATATATAGTGGTAGGGCTGGAAAATAAATCAATAACAATACATATCACAATAGACACATCATCAATATCAGTAGATAAACATCTGATAAAAAATAGAGTAGTCACTGAACTTTGATCCAGAACCGCACAGCATTCTGGGGGATGTAGGCAGAGGAAAGGCTTTAGCCAGCTAAGCTAGGTTTGTGTCTTCAGCTAACTCACTCGCTCTTTGGTTGCCTAGCAACAACCTGCTGGGTTACAAGCATTTCTGTAAAAAAAAATAAAAGTCAAGTCAATAATTATTGATATTGACTGATATGAAATGTTTATATTGTGATACGTTTTTCAGCCAAGTCGTATATCGATTCCCAACGACGCAAAGATAAAAAAGATGTAAAATGTGACATTTGTGTGAGAAAAAAACAGGTTTTGTTTAATTTTAGAGTCATGTTAAATCCTGTTTCTCTATCCCATGTTTGTTCGTTCGGCCCTTCCTGCTCTCTTTCCTGTTTTCTCTCCGTGTTTCCAGTCATTTCTGCTCAGTCTTGTTTCTCACTTAGGTGTGTGTCGACTCTTTGAAGGAGCCGTATTTTTATTTTTTTTTTCTGGCTCCAGGCCAACCCGACGGTCCTCACAAAGATGGAAAAGTTAACAGTGGTGTTGGTTGTGGAGCCGAAATGTTTTTGCACGTGACATTGGCTGAATGGCCTCAGTGTTTCAACACAGCCAGCTTTAATAATTCATGAGTCATTTGCTCTGTTTATACGTCTGATTTATGTTTTTGTTTGGTTTCAGGTGGTTTTTAGCATAATTTTAACCTCAAATTCAGGCTTATTTGTTTATATTTCATGATGTTTTGAATATTAATCACTAATCTCCAGCAGTTTTTAACAATCAGGTGTAAAAATAGTTTAATAATCCTGTTTTTTTTGTTTTTCTGTAGTGATCTCAGCATGAATAATCTGACTGTGATGACCAGTGGAGCTTTGTCCAACCTGCACTTCTTAGAGGAACTGTGAGTAAATTTAACAAACATTCACTGCCTGCACAAATAATCCCACTTTATCTGTCATTAATAGAAATTTTAATATGAAAATGTATGATTTAAGCAAGTTTAACTTGCCTAAAGTGATTCTGTTACCTTTCTATTCCAATTTTTCATGTTTTTTCTAAATTTATTATTTATCATCTCAGGTTCCTTCCGTCCAATCATAAATCCATTCTGACAGATTATATTTACCAATTAGTTAATTAAGTTCTGTTAATTATTCAAATTATTTTAAAGATAGTAGTCTAAACTTTTTGACATGGCCAAAAATGTCATGTTGATCCTGTTTGTTTTTCTCTTTTTAAAACTATAATAGAAAAAATATATATTTTTATTTTTACCTGCTCAACAATAAACAAAATAATTTTAGATCTCAAACATAAAAATGCTATTGCAGGTTTCCCAGATCAAACAAAAAACGGCAAACCTTAAATTAATCCTTAAGTTTTTCAGGTTGATCATCTTTTTCTGGATTTTATGTGGATTTTAAGCAACAAAAACCAGACGTGGCTCATTCTTGCTTTACTTTGGATGTTTTTTGTCCCTTTTTTTATTAAGATAAATTAAATTCAAAGCAAAAACCTGGATGAAAACTTTGTGATTTACCTTTGTATTATTCCATTTTAAGATTTTGCATCTAATGTTGTTTTTAAATGTGAATCTGCATCCAACTGCCTGGCAAACCAAATTTAATCTGTTTTTGAAATGTGATCAACGGCCTCCTAAAATCGTTCTGAGGGCCACAAATGGCCCCTGGGCCGTACTTTGGACACCCCTGACCTAAAGAAACCCAGTAGATTTCATCAAGGGTTTGATTTGCAGCATCAACAAGCATGTGGTGACAGTAGAGAGGAAAAACTTCCCTTAAACGTCCAACAGAACCAGGTTTTTTATTCTTTTGAAACAGTTTAATGGATTACTTTTCAATATATTTATTATTTAGTCATATTTTCTACAATAAAGTCAGAATAATTTGTCTTTATTCTAGAAATATTATGACTTTATCCTCATTTTATTATTATTATTAATTTATTCTCAAAGTATTATGATTTTTCTTATAGTATGAGGAGTTTATTGCTGTAATGTTTTGAGTTTACTATCCTATTATTGTGACTTTATCCTTGTAATTTTGGTTTTTTCTTAGTGTGGCCCTAATCCTCTGTTTTCTACTCATTTGTTGTGATTTTATTTGGTCAGAATGAACCTTTTTTATGACCATTTTAGTTGTAATTTGTTTTCAGCCTCTGTGTTGCTTTTCATGTATTTCCATGTGTTGGTGGTTGGTTGCTCTTATTTGATGCCAGTTTCACCACCCGACTCTCTTTCTGTTCCTCAGTTTATGTGTTTGTGTTTATTTTTGTCTCTGTAATGTGTTGTACGCTTGTTATACTGTAATTTTCTCTCTATTTCAGGTTATTTTCTGTCTATTTTTACTCAGTCAGTTAGATTTCTGGGTTAAAAATCTTTTTTTAGCCACTGCAGGGATCCATGATTTACTAGAAAAAATCGGTCAGCTATAAAACAGAGGTTCGGATCAGATGTTATCTGGATAGTAGTGGTAAATATTAGTTTTTTGTAATTCTGCACACTCTGTGTTGTGTTGTGTGATCAGATCTGATGTGTGGTCAGTGCCTGGCGGGCTGAGATGGATTATGTCTGAAGTTTGGGTGTCTGAGCGGGCGAGGAGCTCGAATATCTTGGAGGATGCGATATGTAATCTCATCTCTCCTCACCTCCCAGCAGAGCCGCGTCGCGTACGAACGTTTTCCCGACCGGACTAAATTAAAAAGCAGCGAGGCAGCTGGGAGAGACGGCCTGACCTCACCGAGACCTGAACATGACTCTGGCCGCTGTTCTGCTCCGCTGCCAGCTGTGTGTGTGTGATATTTGTCGCCGCGGCGTCAGAAACGTCACGGCGGCGATAGGACACCGCAGGCACGCAGGGAGGCTGAACTCTGCGTGGCCTCTGGAAAACAAACAGACCTGGAGGATTCGTTTTCCCGCCGGGTTTTTACTCTGCAGGGCTTGGAAGTCGAGACTCGCCGAGAGATTCTTGCACACTTTGCAAACACAGAAATTAGAACCTGGCTCAAAGTCAGAGCTCCTAACGATGTGGTGCCTTGCTTAAGTATTTATACCCTTGAACTGTTTCACATTTTCTCACATTCCAACCACAAACGGCAAACCAGCATAGACTGGGGCAGAATAGTGAAAGGAAAGAAAGAGACTCGAGTTACTGCGAGTAAATATGTTGTATTTACATGGATGGATGAACAAATGGATGGGTGGATGAATGGATGGATGATTGGTTGGATGGATTAACATATGGATGGATGATTGTCGGATGGATGGATAATTGGTTGACTGGGTGTATGGCTGGATGAACAAATGGTTGGATGAATCATTGGTTGGATGTTCTGATGTAAAACTCCATCATTCTGATCATCCAGTGATTCTTTTGGTTTTTCAGTATTTTGTAAACCCTGAAGCTTCAGTTTCTCTTTCTATAATAAATCTCCATTGATATTCTCTTTATTTTTCTTTTTATGACATAAAATGATAAAAATTTATAGAAAATCTTACAAAAGTCATCAGAATCTCTTTTTGTCTCTCAGACGTTTGGCAGGAAACGATCTGTCCTTCATCCCCAGAGGAGCGTTCAGCGGCCTCTACAACCTCAAAGTGCTGTAAGCTCCCAGATGTTTGCACTGCAACTCTTCTGATTACTGCAAATATTTACAAGTCCAATAATATGATATTATTTTGCTTTTACAGTATGCTACAGAACAACCAGCTGAGATCAGTTCCTGCTGAAGCATTCACCAACCTTCACAACCTGCAGTCTCTGTAAGATAAATTCTAATTTAATCCTTTAAAAATGAGTCAGATGCCAATACATTATGTTTTTTCTTTGATAACAAGTTTGTACATTATGCTATGCGATGGTTTGATTAAGAGATATTATTTCCTGGAAACTTTTTAATGTTTATGCCTCGGGTCGGATTGGTATGATATCCTATGCTACGCTATACTGTTTATATTTTATTTATTTATTTTCAAACGGGTTTTTAAAAACAATGAAACAAGTAATGAGTACAAGAATCAGTTCTGTTTGAAAAGAAGCATGCTTTGCTATGCTATGCTATGCTATGCTATGCCATGCAATGCTATGCAATCCTATGCAATGCTATGCAGTGCTATGCTATGTCACACTAAGATGTTACTTGGAAAAATATATTTGAATTACCAGACAAAAATGGTTAACAAATATTAAAATTTACCTCTAAATTCTTCTATTAAGAGATTCAAAGACCTGACTTAGTATATAATGAAGCTAACTGTATAAAAGAAAATCAAAAACACTTTTCAATATTTTCTGAGATTACATTGCAGATTAATCTGAAAGATGGAATAGAATAGAAAGAATAGAAGTGCAATTTCAAATTCAAAAGTACTTTATTAATCCTAAAGGGAAATTAAATGTTTTTGAAACTTATATTATAGTAATAAGTTAAGCATTTATTTTAAAATAATTGAATTATTGTCCCATGAGAAAATTCAGGTGTAACAGCAGCAAAGTGACAATCGAGGCATTTAGGTTCACACAGATAATAAAAAGTCAAAATTAAGAGTAATTTTACAGTTCTTTGAAGATATTAGAAAACTAAAAAACATTGATTCAAAAAGAGATCCATTACTGATTAAAGTTCAAAACAATGAGTTAAAAATAGCTATAATTTTATATTTTTTCAGAGGATACAATTCTTATATCACCTATAATTGACACTATTAGTAATATATGAAAATATGGAAATGTATTTTATTTTGTTTTAACCTTACTGCTAATCTTAAGTGTTAAACTTAGACTACATAACGCTGTTTTATTTGCATAACAAACTAGCCATTAGCTAGCTGTGACGTCACAGTGAGCCGTTATTTATCAAGGCAACTGTACATTTTTATAGAAAACATTTCTGGCAACAAAATCACATTTAATGAGACAAAAAAAGAATGTAGCACCACTTTCGAACTGAGTCTAAAACATAAATTACCGAATAAAATTAAGCAATTTTCACAGATTTGGCTCTTTGGTTCTCGAATCGAGCAAACGGAAAGGTTGAGTTGGTAAGTCGCTTCCGGTTTGAGCGTCATCGTGATGGCCGCCATAGTGAACGGGCTCCGGAGGAATCCTAAGAACACCTAACCCCATTAAAACGATCCAAACTTAGCAGAGGTGAAAAAGGACTGGGGTGAGCGAAATACACCAAAGTGATGCTTCGACGTGCCAAAAAGGTAGGAGATTAAAATACCGCTAGCATCTCGGCTAATGCTAACCGCTACTCATTACGAACCTGCACTTTGAAGAGCTGTTGTTGCGTTTTGTGACTTCAGCCAAGCAACCAACTTTGGAAATATGTCCGAATTGGCGGCTTAGTAAATATTTGTCTTATCTTTATCTTGTTCCTTTTATTTTAATGAATTTATTAAATGTATATCTGAAATATTTTGGGTGAGCCGACAGCTTTGATGCTCCCTAGTGGTCGCCGGTTTCACTCACTCACACACACACTCATCCTGTCTCATTTTACTCTGTTGGAATGGACCCCCCCCGCCCCCCAACACACACACACACACACACACACACGCACACACACACACACACACACACACACACACACACACACACACACACACACACACACATGCGATAACGTATGTAGTCCAGACAGTGTGTACTCTCAGCCTGATGATACACAGTAATTATACTGAAACTGTAGCCGTGTGTGTTCAAATAGGAGGTTTAAGAATGGAGATGTCTTTAGGACTAAGGTCTCTAATTTATCTGATGGACGATTATGTGAAGTCCCATCCTTCTCCTCTCTTTGTGGCCGAACAGAGGAGTCATTGTTAGGATGGACACTCAGACAGACACAATGCACTCCACATGTTTCTGCAGGTCGGCCTAATGAAAGCCCTGCTGGGTTTATATAAACCTAAGAGACAGAACCGGATTAATAAAGAAAAGCACATAATTCTAACCATAATCCATTCACTGACATTATTTATAAAATTAAAGCTGCAGCACCTTCACCTAAATTTAAACACTTGCTTTTGAGTTCTTAACCCCACTAGCGACAAAGAGCTATTTTAAGCAATAAAACATTTTAAAAATAAATTAAAATTTACTCTTTCTTACCGATCTAATTTAGCCTTTTCCTGTAAATAACTGAAATGTAAAGGGAAAAACAACAAAATTTTACCATATATTATGACGGACTAATATTTTTTTCATTGTAGGTAAAAAAAAAAGAGTACATTTTTATCCAAAAAATGCAGAAATTTCAGAGATTAATCTCAGACATTTTGTACAAAAATCTTTTGAAAAGTAAAATATTTTTGACTTCTGAAAAAACTTGGAAATTTCCAAATGTTGAACATTTTTGACTTTTGAAACTCAAAACTTGATATGTATATTTCTCAATGATTTCTGAGATACTTAAAATTATTTTTTTTTCTAGAAAATCTTCAACTTTGACAATTCCAAGTTTTTTGTAGAAATTTTTTTAAAGATTAAACTCAAAATTTTTTAGATTTTTTTGTGAAAGTGTTACTATTTTTTATTTATAATGACACTAATATGTAGGTTAAAGCATTTTTTGCAGCATTTTTCTGTTATATTTGTTTTTGAGTTTTTTGTTTGTTCTTTTTCATCTTTCATGTTTGAAGCACATTTTGCACTTTCCTTTGTATTTGCACCTGTCAGCCTCTGTGAAAAGCAGATCATTCTTTCAGGCTAAATAAATTTTATTTTTCAGATGTTGTCTAAACTTTAGCTAAAATATAAAGAAATTCAAAACTAAATAGATATGTAAAATTTCCAGAATTTCTGAATTTCTTTGCCTTGTCCAGCAATAATGCTACAAAAACAATTAGAAAAATCTCTAAAGGAAGAAAAGAGTTGAGGATAATTATTTAGAGTTTGTAAATTTATATTTTCGTTTGTGTTCCTGCTGAATACGTTTCTCCTTAAACACTCTGAGCAGTCAGTGTGAGCTAATTAAAATGCTTTAGTTGGACCGGAGAGGCTGCTGGCTGGTGAAGAGGCTCTCGAACCGGCTTCCGATCATTCCTCTCATGGTCAAACACTTGATGCCTAATTTTCCTCTTAAACTACTTCAAATTTAGCAAAGCTTTTTATTTCGTGGACACAGACCTCTTCTAGCAGGGCTTGAAAAGGTTTTCTGTTTGTTTGTGACACCACTTTAAATGACGCCTCTTGTTTGACTTTGGACTTGAAAAGAAAAGTTATGATAATCACAGGAAACACAACAACATAAAACTACTCAGACACTTTCAGAAAGACTTATCAGGAACAAAATAAGAAGTCTCCTAATTCCTTTTATGTTTGTTTTTCGTAGCCGGCTGGATGCGAATCACATCTCCGGCGTTCCGCCTGGCTGTTTCTTCGGTCTGCGCTCGCTTCGCCACCTCTGGCTGGATGACAACGCTCTGACTGAGGTGCCAGTGAAGGCTCTCGGAGAGCTGCCGACCCTGCAGGCAATGACGCTCGCCCTCAACCACATCGCCCACATCCCTGACCACGCGTTCAGCAAGCTGGGCCGCCTGGTGGTGCTGTACGTACAGAAAGAGAATAAAAATGTTACGTTTTATTTTGCAGCTACTTTCAGAGTAATACTGGACATTGCAATACATCTTCTGTTTTTCTTTCATGTTAAATATAGAGTTACATTTTCTCCAAAGTTAATAATATGCATTTTAATGGTGGCCCAGAAGGACAAAATGCAAAAACCACAATGCTACAACAAAGCTATGCTAGCAAATGTTTCATAACTTATATTTCATGTTAAAACAAAATGTTTGTTAAAGGACGTTACATTAGCAGGTTTGTCATAACAGTTTTATGCCAATACAACATTTTTGTCAAAGACGATTGTGCTAAAAAGTTGCTCATCACTTGCACTTTATGCTAAAACAAAATTTTAGCATAAATTGAGCTACACTAGCAAATTTATCATAAGTTCTGTTTTATCACAAAACAGAACAATTATACATTTTGTCATATGGAATTGATGCGAAATGAAATGTATGTTAAATAGAAGTTGTCTTACAACAGAATCTCTGTTTTGTCTTAATCTACGTATTAGCGTTAGCTGAAGCTAAGATGAAACTTATGCCAAAGAAAAGTTATGCTAGCAAGTTTGTCATAACTTACGTTTTATGTTTTGTTATAAATGAAGCTCTATGTTGGCAAGATTTTAATAACTAAAGTTTTATGCTAAAACAAAATGTCATAAAGTTCTGCTAGAAAGTCTATTATAGCTTAAGTTTTATGCTTAAGCAAATTGTTACGCAAAATGGAATTTATGTTAAATGTAAGTTATGCTAAAACAGATTACATGTTTTAGCATAACTTACATTTTTAGCTAATGCTAAAGTGGAACCTACGCCAAAACACAAGTTATGCTAGCAAGTTTAGCATAAATTATGTTTCAGCATCACTTGCATTTAATAGTTTTTCCTTCCACTCAACCTTTTAAAGAAAATGCTTTGATGCAGCACTATGTGACTGAAGAATGTCAGTGGCCAAACAAATGTTTTCCCCATGATTCTTTAGGACATAATGGCACATTTCTCTTATTAAAGTATGTTTTATTTTACAGTGCTGCTTTAATGCACTAATTTCTGCAAAATGCAAAATAAATGGCTGAAATATTTTACATTTTGTAAAGAATCTATGTAATCTATGACTAAATTCTTAATGTTATCCTGATATAGAGACCTATAAAATCTTAAACTATTCAGTATTTCATTGGTTTTTGGTTTTAATCTAGTTGTCATGGTCTATATTGATGTAAATCAAATATAAATATCTGTGTTATGTTGTTGATCTGCGCTGTCCCTGTCTGTCCATGTTGGCTCTTTAATAACATGCAAACTCCCCGTTTGTGTCCGTGCGATGGCATTCAGAGCGGCGTCATTGAAGTCCGCTGTCATTCCTTTTGTCCAATCGGCTTGAAGCTAATTTGCATTAAATTACCTAAAGGGGGAAAAAAGCCTTCTTGAGAGGCCTCAGGGCCCCTTTTAAAAAGACACATACACACTCTTTGTCCGCTTCATTAGTCCATCAGTTTCTCTCGCTCTCTCCGCAGGCATCTCAACAACAATAGGATCGTTTCCATGGGCAACAACTGCTTCCACGGACTCCACAGTCTGGAGACGCTGTGAGTTTCTGTCTGTGCATTTTGTTTGTGATGACAAGTTCCAGCAGAAAGGTTAAGTCGGGGTCATGGAGGCAGATTTTTGTTCTGAAACAAGGTTTTCTCCAGGTTCATGTCCGACCCAGGGAGCCTTTCTGAACAGATTCACTTTGAACTGGTCAGAAAACATCAGCATGAAGCGCTAACTCTGCTAATCTTGTTCTAAATTAAGAGTTAATTTAATTTTCTGATAACATTCCGACAGTGAAAGACTAAAACACAGATATCTGACTGAATTGCAGCAATTTTTAAAATTTATTTTATATATTCTCAAGTAAAAAGTCCAAAAAGTGATTCGTTTGCAAGAAAAAAACATTAATTTTCTCTGATTAAAGACATTCATTTATATTAAAGGTAAGACATTCTCAGATTTTGTCAGAAAAATCTCTTAAATCTTAATGGAAAGATTAGATATTCACCAAATTACAAATAACAGACTGAAGATGTTGCTATATCACAGGACATTACAATGTCAGAATGTCTTTTTATGCCTTTAATCATGGAAAAATTCTTTATTCTTTCTTGAAAATTTACAATAGTTTTTTTTCCTGTGACTGTATGAAATTAACCTAGAAATTAATTTTTTTCTGAAATTGACTCCATGGCCACATTGGGCCGACTGCTGTGGTAGAAATCAGCTTTACAGCTGTAAATTTGAAAATCAGGGTTTAAAAATACAAAAATTGACATTAAACCCAGAAAAAGTGAATGAAAAATTCAGTATCTACAATCAAGAACAGATGAACTCTGTCTGAATTTAAAACAACTGGAGGTGAAAATAATTTATTTACAACATAATAAAGTGTAAATTAGATAAAATGTCTGGTTCTGTTTCTTTTTGTTTAGGATTTTAAAAGTTTCCTTACATCTCCTCAAATATTATCATTTCACCAGAACTATGATTCAAATCCCAATCAAAAGAAAAGTTAATTGTTCGCATCTCGGCTTTATATTTAGCATTAAAAATCTTTTAGTGAGTGAGCTGTTGCATTAAATGGTCAAAAATAATAAACAGTTTCATGATTTTTATGAAGATAAACAATATTCAATATTTTGAAAATTCTGAAATTATAACTGATTTCTTTAGGGGAATATTGAGGTTTTTGGCTAGTTAACAAATTTAGCCAGCAATAAAACAGTTCATACTAATAAATTTGCATTATTAAAATAGTTTTTTCTTACTGCAAAGGGCACCAAAACCGTCTCCAGCCCACATCTTTGTAAATCCGTCATTTTTACTGTAAAAGTGAATTTATTGCCTGGTTGGCTTCTTGTTGTCATCAAACAGAACAGCAACGGCCTTGATGATGAAAAACGAAAATAAATCAGTAAATCAGACGAATAATTCGCTGATTTATATCACCACACATGTGTTTTTCTTTCCCAAATCAAATAATTACTTATTGTAAGGCGTATTTACAGAAAATAACTGAGGAGCCAGGATGTAAACGAGCGTGATTTAGTGTATTTATATGTCGTCCTAGGAATGTGTGTGTGTGTGTGTACAGAAATTTTTCAGGTTTAAACGCTGCTCTGGAAATACTTGAGCAGAATGTGCGCTGTGTGTGGCCCGGCCTCTATGCTAATCTTAATTATGCACAGACGGACCGCATGTGTTTATGTGCGAGTCGGGAGGCTGTATACCTGTACAATCAGCCATAATAAACCGCAGCGCACTCTGATGCTCGCCCAAAACTACAAACACAAACGGGGAGAAGCAAACGGAAACGGGGATTAATTAATTCAGCCGTGTTGGTTCAGCTCAGGCTGATTTCAGCTGAGAGGAGAAACCAAACGCAGACGTCTCTCAGGAAGCGGCAAATCAAGAATAAACTAATTCAAGAATCTGGGAAGGAAAAACCGAAGCCAAAACTAAAATCAAAGTCATCACACGACAGACGCAACATTCAGTGTGTTTTAATGGCATTTTATTCGACGGAACTAGTGAATAATTGTAACATGGAAGGAAAATTATGCAGCATTTTCTCATTTTTCTACAAATCATAAATCTGAAAAGTGTGCATTTGTATTCAGATCCCTTATGATTTCTCTAAATAGTTCAGCCAGCTGCCTTAAAAAATTAGTTACAAGCTAAATATGTCATTATCAATTTAGTTAGAAAGCTAAACATTTAATTTACAAAATATTTAGCTCCAAAATATATTTTAGTTGGCAAGCTAAATATTTAATTTATAAACTAAATATTTAGTTTCCATGTAATTTTTTAGGACCAAACCAAATATTTAGTTTACCAGCTAACTGGATATTTATCAAGCAAACTACATTGTTAGCTCACAATCTGCATATCGAGAGAAAAGAAAATTACGAACAGGAGACAAGATCAGTAAAACCAGCAGGGGTTCAGATAAAACTTTTATTTTGGTAGTTCTTTTCCTGTTATCAGCCAGTGAATTTGAATATTAGCTAAATGTTTAGGTTGGTGCTAATTAATTATGGTAACTAGATATTTAGCTTCAAACAAAATAGTTAATTCAAAGCTAAATATTTAGTTTGAAGCTAACTAATTAGCTTGCTAATGAAATAGTAAACATCAAGCTAAATAGTTAGCTCAGAGTTAAATATTTACTTTGAAGCTAACTAAATGCCCTGCTAATTGAGCATAAATTTAGCTTTATAAATGAATAACTTAGTGAAAATAAAACTTAAACATTAGAAGTGAAACAACCCAAATTTTTGCTGTAAATTTGGAGAGAGGCACCAGCAACCCTCCCGTCCCACTGAGGGACAAGGAGGAATTTTTCACTTTAACTTTACAAATGGCTCCCAATTTGTAAAGTTGTTGTTTGACTCTGTTTTTCTGGACTAATTTTTTATGTGGTCCAAATATAAAGTACTAAATTGCACAAATTATCCTCACAAAATGTGATTACTTATTTTTTCCGTTCACTACGACGCTCTCCAGTTGAAATAAGCAGCAAGGTATGAAAATGGAAATAAAACCAGGCGGCGGCACACGCATTACTGCTCCACCTGCACTTGATTCAGTTTTCGTTAAATTTAATCCGCTTACAATAAAACGTGATGAAAACCTACATCTTCAAACGGTTTGTGGATCTCTAAGTCGTCAACAATCACAACCTTCCAAACTCCATAAAAAGATCTCTGGAAAGAACGCAGCTCGACTATTGTTAGCAGTGATTCTCTGAACACACACATGGACTCTCATGCTCAGAACCAGACTGAAACGATTTCAATTTAATGGTATTTTCACAATGTGGGAGCTTGTGAGTAGCTGTGTGTGTCTGTGGAGCAGCCACCTGCATCCCAGAGATGGATGAGAGGAGCTAATTGAAGCCACATGTGGACTCGAGGAATGCTCTAGTCTCTACTGGTGATGAAAGAGAAGAGAGGAGGAAGGAGGGACAGTTAAATGTTTCTTTAATAAAGTTAAAAGACAAAACAAAAAAGATTAAAGCAAAACATGAAGCTGGAAAAACAAAACGTTCACATGAAATTTTTTCCAAGCCTGAAATTTCCACCCAAACGCATCGTAAAGATGGTCATTTCATATTTGAGGCAACAGTCATCTGTTTTTCCCGATGCAGAGTTTGTTCTTACCTTAATTAACATGGAAACAGAAAACACAAAAAGGCTCTTCAAAGCCAAACCCCGATCATCGTTTCATAGATCAACCTCCTGGGTTGTCTAATTTATAGAAGAAGATGGTGATTCTTGTATTAGTTTCCAAATAAATGCAACATCCACGTTGCGAAAAGACACCATGATGAAGCTTTTATAACAATGTAAAGATAAAGTTTACAGATAATGATCATTTAAGTAGAGCTTTTGTTTGCGCTGCATAAATTAGAGCAAACACAAGTTTCTATCACAACATTTAGGCTGCTTTCCTATCTGATAGTCCAGTAGATTCGGTTGGATTTTGGACCAAATTGCAACATTTGTTTCATTTCCAGCTGCTGTGGTTCCCCTTCATGCTGCACTGAGTCAAACCAACCAAACCCTTTGAAAAACCTGTTCCCCTCCTGGCCTGTGGGGGCGCTGCACCAACAACAACTGAAGGAAACGACACAAAAACCTCTGAAGAAGACACTGACCGAAACTTCCTTCTTTACGAAATGGAAACCAAAATGGAGCAGTCGCATTTCTCTTTTGTCCAAAGATCATGAGTCATTTCTCCCGCTACCGCTAGGCTAACGGGTTTCTTTTGGTTGTATTTACCCAGAATGCCCTGCACTGTAGTCCACTTCCAGCTTCTAGATTGGTCTCCCGTCCACTTGCCGTTCACATATGCATTCAAACCAAAAGTCAAATTGTTTTTTTTCTCACAAATTTTTGCCATTTGGATATCGGACATTTCAACATTTTTCTAAAAAATTTCTGAGATTAATCTAAAAATTTTAGCTTTTCAATTTTAATTTACTACTTTTGTTTTTCAGTCTACAAGTGCCATTGTAAAAATCCAAAGTTGCGCTCAGTGTCTGTGTCGTTTCCTTCAGTGGTTCTTGGCGTAGCGCCCCAGCAGGTTAGGAGGGGAACAGGTTCTTCAAAATGTTTAGGTTTAACTCGCAGTGAGGAAGAGAACCACAGCAGCTGAAAATGTTGCCATTTTGATCCCAATTGATCCGGTTATACGGGACGATCAGGTGTGAAAACAGCCTTAGACATGAAGTTTCCTTTTCTAGACTTCAGTAAAGCCGACAATCTCAGCTAGAAACACAATCTGCAGTGCAGAGATGATACAGGTGCCAATTTAATGGATATTTTCCATTTTTGGTCTGACATGCTAACTCCATTCAACACAAGGTCTTTTATTCCAATAATCATATCCAAGATTATTTATAGATTTCAAGTGTAAAACTGACAGTTCCTGTATATTTGTGAAATTCTTGTTTTATTTTGAAGGATTCCCAATGTAATGGTGACATGTTAAGTGGAGATGTTGTTTTTTCACTCCATCATTCCCACATAAAGCAATTCCAATCTATGCTGCTTACACGTTGATGTTGTGTCCGTTGTCTAGAGGATTCTCATAAAATCAGTCAAGATGTTGGATTTTCAGTGTTGACTCAAATGGAAATGTTGAAGAAACTGTTTTTGATTTCCTCTAATAGCTTGACGTGGTACATACTGTCCTAATTTACCTCTATTATAAAGGTACAATAAGTTTCAATTCACAATTCAGCCTTTTGTTGTTCTAGAGGTCAATAACTTATGACTCTGTTGGAGATTTGGTAGGACCAGCATGTAGTAGATAATAAAGAGGCAATAAAACAAGATAATGATAAGATGAGATAAGATTGGCCTTTATTGTCTCTGTCAGGAGAATCGGACTCTTGTTGTAGCAGAACACAAACACAGTCTAACAGAACTTTACAAGGCCAGAGTACCAGGAACCCAACACTGGGTTGTTACACAATTCCCAACCCACTCCAAGATTTAGAAATGCCATATTATTGTTGTTGTTCAGAACATGAAGACATGGCTTCCAAAAGATTTTGACTTTTACTGCTTAAAGACGATCCGTCTAAATTTAGAACAGGTGGTGGAAATTATTGGAGGCGTTGCCAGTTTTTCACTTTACAGGCAACATTATTGGTTCTGTTATTAATGGGCTATAAATTCCCTTTTTTGTTCATTTGGTTGTTTATTAAGTAAGGCATAACATATTTGGTGTTTTTAATTGCAGAATTTATAATTTACAACGGCGTGTTGGGGTTATTGTAGGCAGTAAATTTGCTAGAAAAAGTCTGAAATTGAGATTAATTTCTGAAATTTTCAGAGAAAAACATGGAAATTTCTGAGTTTCAAAAGTTTAACATTTTCATTTTCCAAAAATCAGAAATTGTCATGTATTTTCTTGAAATTTTTTAAAATTTGTCTCAATTTCTAGCCAGTTTTTGACTTTTGAAACTTGGAAATTTAAACTTTTTTCTAGAATGTTTTTGACTATTCAAACTCAAATCTCTTTTTTTTTTCTAGAAAATCCTGAGATTAATCTGTTTATGATTTTTTTCTAGCAAGTTTTTGATTTTTCAAACTCAGAAATCTTGTTTTTCTACAAAATTTGAGATTTTTCTGAGCAGGACTGTACACCTTTTTTTATCTGCAATGCTCTTAATATTGTAATACTATATTAATTAAAAGTAAATCACATTTTATTTGAAAACCATACATCAACAAAATGAAATTTTCAATTCAGAAACATTTTTGCCTCTACATTTTTTAATAAATAGATAAATGAGCTCAACAACAGATGTATTGATTTTAATCTGTTATTAAACCACCAGATTGGTGAAAATGCTCCTCCAGCCTTTATAATGTGGTTGTGTGACGCTAACATTAGCTTGGAGACACTTTCTACAACATTATCAGTTTTATTTGTCATAATCAACCTGACACACATAATCGAGTGTCCTAACAGCAGAAATAATTGTCTGGTAAATATTTTTGTCTTTTTTTAATCAGGGATTTAAACTACAACAGCCTGGTTGAGTTTCCTACAGCCATCCGCTCACTCAGCCACCTCAAAGAGCTGTGAGTCTGAACTTTCTGACTAGAGAACATTGTGTGCAAAAGCACCAAGTTCAGTTATTTAAAAAATGATGAATCCATTCAGGAAACGAAAGATAAATATAAAATGTAATTTCTCTTGTCTCTGTTTTCAGAGGTTTTCACAGCAACAGCATCCAGTCCATCCCAGAGCGAGCCTTCACTGGGAACCCGTCTCTGATCTCCCTGTAGGTACCAACGACCCAGAAAACGCTTAGCTTCCCATTAGTCACTGGTTTATGTTAATAATGGATTTCAGCCCAAATTCACATTGAGGCATCCCTATTTTTTCTTTTATACCTGGATTTATTAAGAAATTGCGTCAAAAACTCTGTTTTTCTGATTTTGTTTAAACTTCTGCCAGAAATATAAAATTTTAGATAAATATCAGAAATTTTATAGAAAAACCTTTTACATATGAGATCCAAAAAAATTTCCAAAAGTCAGAATTTTTCAGATTAATCTCAGAAAATGTGACTTTTGAAACTTGTACTCCTTTTTTCATCTATAATAGACGTAACAGTTGTAGTTTATTTGCCTAACAAACAACAAACATGTTTTTGTTTGACAGATTGTTTTATGACAATCCAATTCAGTCTGTGGGTCGGTCGGCCTTCCAGAACCTTCCAGAGCTTCGGACGCTGTGAGGAAAACACACTCTCACCCAAATCAGTTAAAACGATTGAATTAGCTTTTAAAAATAAAGAAGTCAAAGTTTCTGAGAAGGAAAAAGTGGCAGATGTTTATTTTCACTTCAGTCTGTGTGTGTCGCACATAGCAGTCCACATTTGCAGAGGAGTGTCATTGTGTGCGTGTGTTGCTAACTGCAGTTAGCCTCGTCGGTGACCAAAACAAAGAGCTAAACCTGTCAGGTGTGACTGGTGAGACATCATTCCCAGATCTGTCCTCCAAAAACAATAAATAAATGTGAAAATTATCTAAGCTGTTCGTCCAAATTCTGCTGGATTAGCTCAATATTAGCGCAGTGACTGGGAGTTAGCTGGCATTAGCTGCTAGCACATCAGGTGGTGCTAATCTGAGGCTATGTTTTGTTTTAGCATAGTTCTTTTTCTAAACTAAAGTATGTATAATAGTTGGGAAACTTTAGATTTTAAATGTTTCTACAGAAAACTGTTTTGCTTCCCTTCAAAAAAGAGCGGAGAAACAAGATAAATTAATTTTGTTACATTATACACAAACTACGGCCATATTGGATTTTCAGTTTGACTTTCCAAGTCAGAATTTTGACCTTTGGGGGATTTAAATTAATTTCTTCTGTCCCTCTTATTCAGAAACTTTAGTCCAAAGTAGGACAATAAGTGAAAATGTGGCTTTGGGTTTAGCTGAACGAGTGACATTTCTTTTGCCCCCGACTAGAGATGCAGTACTTCAACATATTCTACACGAGAGTGAAAAATATTTAGTTAAGTCTACTCAAGTTCTGAATAGTATCAATAATTTAATATTTAAAAGTATAAAGTTAAGTGGAAATTTTGGTATTTTAAGGATAAAAATGGCAATAATTTATACAAGTAACAAAAAATAACACATTTTTTCCATATCAGTTTCTTTCAGTGAAAAACTAATGAAACTTTAAGAAAAGCTGCAGGTGTGTGTCTGTCTGAATGTTTGGTTTGTTTTTCATTCAAATCCACAAATTTTACTGAAGTAAGATAGAAATACTTCATAATATCATTACTCACTTGTTTTTTCCTAAAAGTAGTTTAAGTAAATGTAATTGAGTAAATGTAACTAGTTACTAACCAACTCTGCCCCCTACTGGCCATAAAAATAGAAACCAGGTTGATAATAGTTTGTGATCAAAGTGTTTTCTTCTTCTATGCATCAATATTTTTTTTAAAGTCTAGATTGAATATTTCTTTGCACTGCCAGAGGATCCCGTCGAATTTATTTTCCTTTCACTCTCGGATGAGAAGTGAAGGTCAGCTTAGGGTGACTCGGTATTTAGCTTGAGCCTCATTAAATCAGGTGCTAATTACACAAAGAATGTAACGCTCAAACTGAACGGCGGCGGCCAGAACATTTTGTGTTTCCTAAACGTAAATCCGCTTCTTTCAGCTTGAACTCTGCCTGGTTTTCTCCCAGATCTCTGAACGGTGCGGCAGAACTCGCAGAGTTTCCAGATCTTTCGGGAACCAAGGGTCTGGAGAGCCTGTAAGACGCGCACACACCCTCACAGAGGAATGTTTCATATCTGTTTGCTGTTGCAGCATCTCTTGACTGCGTGTTTTCAGAGCTGAACCCCAAATCAAACTGTTGTTATTAAAAACTGCAGTTATTATCCCATCTGGCAGGCTGTAGCTTTATTATTTCTGCAGCTCAGCCTGAAATTAAAAAGCCCTTTTGTCCTCCCTTTGCTAAGCCAAATTTCCAAGTGATAATAAACACGTTTGCAGAGTTTATTTTCTTGTATTTTTCCATCTAAACTCATTTCTGAAGGTGGTATGTGTTCAGCTGTAACCAGTAGGTGGAAATGCAAACGGCAACCAAACAAACCGTCCCACGTTTTTCCACTGTCTGCCTTTAAAATGACCTTCAGTGTCTTTCATCCCCAGTCTGACCCAGTTCCATTAAATGATCCCAGAATGTTGTTATAACTCATTTTGTCTAATCAACAGGGCTGTGAACAAGTGTTGGTCCTTCACAGATTTATTTTCATTTCTTGTCGCACCTAAAAGTTTTGAGCAAATTGAATAAATGGAACAAAATGAAAATGTCTTTTATTAGAATAAACTTCACCTGTTGTTATGGAAAACCCTGAAATGTGGCTGAATTAAACATTTCTGGCTGAATTTCATTAGTAGCAAAGACTCAAAATGTTTTCTGAGTATTTCCAGAAGGAAGAATTTAAAAAAAAAAAAATACTCGTTAAAGAAAACGGTTCCTGATTCCCAATTTGATTCCCCGACATAAATTAACATTTTTTAAATTTTAATTATATAATTTTTACTGTACATATTAGTTGATGTCATCAATGATTGGTGTTTTTCCAAAAATACTTGATTTATCCCAAAGAAAATGTAATTTTGTCGTAACTCGAATCATCCAGGTAAAGAATCGCTTTGGGTTTCTGTAGCAGTCAGTGTTTCAACCAGCCTGTCGAAGCCTCTGACTGAAGACTGTTGCTGAATATCCGGGCAGCAGAGATGATGGCATCAGTTGTTGGCAAACTGCTAATCCACCTCATTTGCTTTTGCCACTTCTGTTTGAATATCCGTCTGGCTGTTTGGTTACAAAGTCTAGCAACACCTCAACCAAAAATTATGAACCAAGTCAGATGCAACGTGACAGAGCTTCTCCAACATGCTGATAGTTTCAGGCTATTGAAGATGATTGCAAGACTTTGAGCATGACTAGCTGAGAAAAGGACTGAGATAAAGTGAAAAAGCAGCCAAAGTCCAATGATAAATCTTTAAAATCATGTTTTAAGTTTGAAGAGCTGCAGTCCAGTATGTTTTTAGACACCTGCTGGTCAATAGGACATCCAGATGGGGTCTAGAACTGCAGCATGTTCCGTTTCGGTTTAAAATGCTGGTTTAGTGTCTTCAGGATCAGAACTTTACAGCTGCAGCTCCTGCTCTCTCAAACAGATGTGACACATTTCCCTTTGGGCTTTCAGGACCATCACTGGAGCTCGGATCACGTCTCTTCCCAGTTCGATGTGTGAGCAGCTTCCAAACCTTCAGCTGCTGTAAGTCTCATCATCTCCACACCAACCGGTCCGTTATCGTCCCAACACTCATCGTTTAGCTGATCCTGTTGAAGAACAAACCTCTCCACCTTAATGTGCAGCAAGCTGCTGCGTTTAAGGACCGTTGGACGTCCCTGACAGCTGCTGATGGCTGAAACTGTGTTTGTGTCTGCAGCGACCTCTCGTATAACAAGATCCAGACTCTTCCAAGCTTCACTGGCTGTGAAAGCATCCAGAAGATGTGAGGTTTACCTTCATTTCCTTTTAATGAAGCAGTTTATCTCTCTTTTCTGGGCAAGGAACAACTTTTGTCAACCTCTGAGACCTGTACAGCACATTTATCAAGTCTCTGGTTACCTTAGCAACCAGTAAAACACATCCAGCTGGGCATCATTAGCAGTAGTGTTGTCTGTTTAAGACCAATCAGAAGCCAGGAAAACGCTTTAAAGTAGAAAAATTTAAAGTGATGCAATGGAAACAGTGTGGCTGATCTTTGTGTTGCAGTGATCTCCACCATAACGAGATAGAGGAGCTGAGGGAGAACACCTTCACCGGCCTGATGACCCTTCGCTCGCTGTAAGAACACACACTGTGAAGATTTAATTAGTCTTCAGATCCTGACCCATGAACCCAACTTAACCTCCTTAAGTACTTCCAAATGGACCCGCTGATCAAGGTGGTCCGCTTGTCGTTGGAGCAGCTGCCATGAAGTCAGTGAGGGAGGAGAGGAACGACTGCTGCTGCTGCTCCGTCTGTCCTAAATGAATTCAAGGCTCTCCGTCTCAGGAAAAGCAATGCAAATGAGCAAAAAGATAATAGAATAGAAAAATTCCAAACTGACAAAATACGCTGACGATAAAACATCGTATGGAGGAAATATGAAGCAGATTTATGCAGCCACCACACCTGTAAAACATTTCAAATGAAATTTTAAATGTGTTGAATGAAACAAACCAAAAACAAGTGAGAGAGGGCTGATGGAGAGGTGGGCCATTCTCAAGTCATTCTGCCAACAAACGGATTAAAGGTGTGGTAGTTACAGACTGGGTGTCAGGTTGGGTATGCCAGGGGAGTGAAGACCAGAGGATGTGAAGATTGGAGGGATGACCAGGGCTGCTGAGAGACGGGGAGTGACCGAGGCTTTAAAGGCTGGAAGCAGGGGACCAGCACTCAGGAGACTTATAGAGTGACCCAGACTCTAAAAGCTCATGGAGTGACCGGTGCACTGAAGACTCAAACGGTGACCAACTACTTGAGGAGCAGGTGAAGTCTAAAGGAGAAGCATGAGGGGCTCCTGAAGCAGACTGCAGGAAGGAAGGCTCTGTTGATTGACAACGCAGCTGAAGAAGACGGTTCTCATGATGATGATGTGTCCACTGAAGAGGATGCCACCAGTGACAAGAGGCAAAATGATGCTGGTGATGCAAGAGATGGAGATGTTACCCCAACCCGCTACAGCCCCAGAAAACGTTGGAGAAGTTGTACGATGCAGCCATGGGACAGACGTATGCTTTTCAGGACATGTTGATCCTGTGCTGCTCACTTCATGCAGCCTGAATGGAGCCACAGCTGAGAACTGTTTTTAAATCATATTTTAAAGAAACTAGGAGAAAGCTGAAAGTGTTTGAGTTACGACGGGGGGGAAGGACAAAGACCTTTGAACTGTTCTCCAACCATAAATCCTCATTCTTGTGTTAGCTTTGTGTGATGTTGATATTTTATCCCTTTTGTAGAGATTTATCCTGGAACCGGTTGTCATCTGTGAAGCCAAACTCATTCTTTGCTCTGACGTCTCTCTCCAAACTGTGAGTTTTTCTGCAACACCAGAGACTCTTTTTACAAACCTGATGCATTTAGATCCTTAATAAATCAGAAGATTTTGCCTCAGGCCCTCTCAGGAGGTTAAACTGCCCTTGTTAGTAGCATTAAGCAGTAAAATCTGATTACTGATGATGGAAATACTTTGGTGTGAACAACTGGAGCATTTTCTGTGTCTGCAGTGACCTGTCGTCCAATCAGCTGTCCTCTCTGCCTCTTACTGGTCTGCAGAGTTTAACTCACATTCGGCTGGTGGGAAACGATCAGCTGATGGAGTTAATACCCCGAGAAGATCTGCCACGAGTCAGGTGGGGTCCCTAGATTCTCCTTAGCCTGTTTTTTTCTGTCCACTCTGCAGTTTCTAGGAATAAATGCTGAGAGTTGTGTCTCCTCAGGGTGATGGAGCTTCCCTACGCCTTCCAGTGCTGTGCCTTCATCTCCTGTGAGAAGAGAGAAGGAGGATTATCCTGGGAAAGAGAAGAGGCAGCAGACTCCACAGCGAGAGACGCTCCTTTCCTTTCCAGTCAAGGTAAACGCCAGAAGAAACGCCTCAAAGTTCCTGAAGCAAAGAACCAAAAGAAAACATTAAATGGGAGACAGAAACGAGGAAAAAAACACGAAAAAGACAGACTATGACGCCGTCTCAGGGCTGTCAGGTAGAAAACAATGAGTACATTTGCAGCTTTTGAAACTCAGAACTTTCTGCATTTTTTTCCACTGGAAAATTTATGAGATTAATCGCAAAATTTTTCTTGAAAAAAGAACCCAAAATTTCTGAGCTCCAAAAGTTAAAAATTTTAGAGACAAATTCAGTCCTTTGAACCTAATCTCAGAAACTTTCTAGGAAAAAACATAAAAAATGTTTGACTTTCAAAAGTCAAAAATGTTTGATAGATTTTTAACAGTTTTTGAGTTTTGAAACTTTCCAAATTTATTTCTGGAAAATTTCTGAGATTAATCTTATAAGTTATGTGATTTTGTTTTTAGAAAGTTTTTTTATTTTTCAAACCCAGAAATTTCCATGATTTCTAGAATTTTTTATGTTATTTGCTTCTGTTTTTTCCGTCTACAGTGGGCCTAATTTGCCCTCGTAAGTGTGACTATAAAGCTGAAATGAAACAAAAATAAATCAATCAAAATCAAAATGGATCAATTTAATTCATACATCCTGAAGAATCTTTAACACATTGAGTTCAGAGGTTCTCAATAAAAGTGGCTTTGATTGACCTCACTTCATTGTTTTTTGGAAATTTGGTTTTAATAGAATTTTCCAGCACAAAAACACACTTGGTAAGTAATTTATTTATTTTACAAACAGCATTTTTCTTCTGGTTTGTTTGTGTTCAGTGGACCAGGACTGGGACGATTTTCTGATGGAGTTTGAGGACGAACCAAAACCGCAACACTCTGTTCACTGCAGCCCAACTCCAGGTGGCAAAATGTCTCTTTGTTTTTACAAGTTACAAACACACAATATATATATATATATATATATATATATATATATATATATATATATATATATATATATATACACACACACACACAAAGTGTTTTAGTCTTTTTCCTGTCACTTAATGACGTCACCACATCTCATTTGCATACTTTTTGTCCATTGGCTGATTTTGTACAACCAGCTCATCATGAGTGGAACCTTAAACTTTAAAGAACCTTAAACTGGAAGTTTTTGACAGAGATTCTGCAAAAAAATTAAATTGTGCAAAAAAAAAACAAAAAAAAAACATCTCGGGTCTACCAGCCAGGGTTCTACGATCCAGGACGGAGATGAGAAGATTGAGTCCAATTTGTGTCCAGATGAGGAAATGTTGGGCAAATATAACCACAAAGGGTTATATTCTTGGCCAGCAGGGCAGAAGGCTGATCCAAACTCCTAGAGCCTTAACTCCAGAGTCCTGGGGTCCAACAACAGACTGAAGCCAAAGTCCACAATCCACAGTCACTAGTTTTATTAGCAGTGGAGTCAGTCAGCCAATCAGGGAGAGAGTAGGTGATGTGTTCGGGGCTGGCTGGGAAAACAGAGATGTGAGTTGGATAACAAACTGAACAAAACATCAGTTTATAATTAGAGCTGCAGCCTATAACTTCCATAAAGAAGTTTTTACATATTTAACATTATGTTGTTACAGTTTAATATTATGCAGATGAACTGCTGTAGGTTTCTAAAGAGATGCACTAAGTACAACCAGAGCCAGGAGGAGGGGCTTAACGCTGTTGATCATCTCATGTACTCGCTGCTAAATGTACTAATGACAGAGAAATAGATTAGCATTACAGGAAAATTGTTTATCCACAGTCATCAGCGGCTATGCTAACTAGCCTTACTATTGATAACAGGCTATGCTAGCTGCAATGTAACAGAGCCCAAGGGTGATTGACAGCGCTAAGACCCGCCTCCTGGCTCTGATTGGTTGGGGCAGATCATCCTGCATCAGTTTAAACTAATATGTAAAAACTGTTTTTTATTAAAGTGACATACTGCAGCTTTAAATCTCTGGATCTGTCTCAGGTCCATTCCGGCCGTGTCTCCGCCTTCTCGGCAGCTGGATGATTCGAGGCGGCGTCTGGCTCATTGCTGCAACCTCATTGGTCAGCAACGGTCTCGTCGTCCTGTCGGTCTTCTTCTCTCCAGCCAGCATCGTCACGACCCCCAAGCTCCTGATTGGCCTGCTGGCTCTGGTGAACGGCCTGATGGGAGTGTGGAGCAGCTGGCTGGCGGCGGTGGACGCCTGGACGTTTGGCAGCTTCTGGAGGTTTGAATACAGTTATTATCTGACTGACTTCCTCCTCCTTGGTTTTAATGTCTGTCCTGTTGCAGGTACGGGGTGAAGTGGGAGAGCAGCTTCCTGTGTCGCCTCAGTGGCTTCCTGTGTGTGTTTGCGTCTCAGACCGGACTCTTCCTGCTGACCGTCGCGGCTCTGGAGCGATGTCTGTCTGCTGCAGGTGCAACACAGAGCAGCAAAGCTGGCAGGAGCAGCGGTGAGGAAACGTCAAACATTTTGTCACCATGTAACTTAGAACCCATATTGTCTCATCAATCCTAATTCATGTAGCGGTTTGATAAACTCACATTTGAACAAGGTTTGACGTCTGGTTTGAAGTTTTCATTATTCAATGTTTATTCTGCACCCAGAATGTGGAACAGGAAACATTTTAAAAATATATTGACGTCCTCCATGTTTTCTGACCAATGGTAGAAGTGGTCAATTAGGCAAAATCAGAAATAAAGTTAACAAAACTCAACAACTTCAAATCTGACACCATGAGTGAAAAATCTGCAGGTATTCATGAAATAAGACATTTTAATATAAGAGCCATTGTAGATAAAAAAAAAAATACATGGCATAAAAAATATGTAGCATCATGTTTCAAATCCATTGAATCATGAAGTTTGAATTATTTGATATCTTATTTGTAAAAATGCAGCAGCATATTTTAAAACTCAGCCATGTTTTAACTCCTGTTCCCGCAGGTGGTTCTTCGTCGTCACTCTTCATCCGTTTGTCGATCTTCCTCTGCTTCCTGCTCGGCTTCGTCATCACTCTGCCTCCGCTGATGGCCGGGCACAGCAGCTCCTCCTTCTGTTTGCCGCTGCCTTCGTCGTCCTCCTCTTCCTCCTCCCTGGCCTTCGCTGTCTCCTTGGTGCTCTTCGACTCGCTCTGCTTCCTCGTCATGACGCTCGCCTACACTCGCCTCTACTGCCGCGCCAGCAAAGCTCCGCCAAACTCCGACGACGACGTGGCGTTGACTCGTCACGTCGCCTGGCTGCTCTTCTCCGACTGCCTGCTCTACCTCCCCGTCGCCTTCCTCTCCTTCTCCTCCCTCCTGCGACTCCCTGCCGCCGGGCCGGAGGCGGCGAAGGGAGTCCTGCTGCTCGTGACGCCGCTTCCGGCTTGCGTAAACCCGCTTCTCTATCTCCTCTTCAACCCGCTCGCCAGGGGAGAGCTGGCGGCGCTGGCGGCTCGCGCCTGCAGGGGTGCAGCGGCGTCGAAGTTACAGAGAAGGGGCGTGACCGGAGGACGGCCGCTGGATTCAACGTACGACGAAGACGCGGAGAAGCAGTCGTGTGACTCGACTCAAGCGTTGGTGGTTGTGGAAGGTGTGAAGGAAGAGGAGGAGCAGAGGAGCAAGACGCAACAGTCGCTGTCGGCCGCCCAACGTCGCTAAACGGACATGAAACTCACACGTGTAGTTTTTGTGTCTCACCTGACAAAAGCTTGAATATCGATCCCAAAGGTTCTGCTTCATTCTAACAGAACCCTCAAAATCTGCCTCATTTTAACAGGGACCTGTTGTTCAAAATTCACATTTACACTTCAATTTGGGTTTGAAAGCACTTAAAAAAACAATAAGTTAATGTTTTTGGTGTCTGGAAAATGAGTCATTTCTAAAACCTCCCAAATATTAACTCGCATTCTACGAGCACTATGCCATCACCTAGCAACGAGTGGAATTCCGCCTGTTACCTAGCAACCCAGGTGGAGCTCCAGCCTGTTCTGCTGGTTTTCCACTGTATGTGCTGTACAATGGCTGCTGGAAAAGACAAGACTTTTGTTGTTGACTTACCATCCGGAAACTATTTGCTGCATTTCTGTTAGTTGTGCAGGAGGCTCCACTTCTGCTTTTTAAAGATGTACGGTTTTATAGTCGTGCTCTGTTTGCAGCTATTTTCATGTGTGAGTGTAAACAGTGAGTTGGGGGCGTGGCCAGCAGCAGCTTGTTTGGATTTAAAGTGACAAGACCTAAAACAGCTAAAATCTGATTATCTAAGAATGATTTTGTGCAAAAACTATAATGAACATGATTTGTATAGGCCATAGAAAGAACCTGTTCAAGGAAGCAGAACAGATCATCCTTTAGGTTTTGGTGGATAATCCTGCATGTTTTAGTGCGACAGATTTCTATGACGATGATAGAAAAAAGGAGTAAATTTCCACAAAAAAATTAAGAAATTTTCAGTTTAATCTCAGTTTTGTGACTCTTCTCTTGATAAATGAAATCCTGATAATCTGAAGCATTTAAATGTGAGAAAAATATGTGAAAGTGAGTCTCAGTAGCTGATTGATGTGATTTCTGAGGATATAAATACATTTTTTTAGGTTTTATTGATTTTTTGGTGTTTTTTTTAATCCCATCTAAATGAGGCGAAAACACGTCCAGAAATGACTTAAGGCACAATTTCATGAATTTTTGCTCTGCTTTTCCAGCTGTTGTCAGGTGAGATCAAACCTACAGGTCCAGCAAATGTAGCAGCAGCTGAAGAAGAGAAGCCAGAACTCATTTTTTCTATTTTGTTCCTGTTTTGACCAGTTTGTTTCAAAGGGTCGCAGACATCATGAAGGGTTTCATTTTAAAACATGGTTTTGCAGCGACGCGCCACCAAATGTTCGCTAATGTCTCGTGTTTTTGCGAGCGAGTGTGAAAACTGCAGCGTGCGTGAGAGTTTCGTCAACCTGGAGGAGAAAACCAGCTGCAGAATCATCCGTCCATTCAGTCTGCAATGTTTATATCTTTAAGCTCATTCTGGCCTCATTTTCAGGTCACGAGTATAAAAATAATCTGTTTTTGTGTTGTAAATAGGCGCTACTGTGACAATCTTCATTTATGTAGACTGTGAGAAATCTGTTTTTTAAAGGTTTTTATTGTATGTATATTACAGTTGTTTTTTAACGCTTGTCTTTTTCATGTTTGTCGTGTGAAGTGGTGATTGTGAACACTGTTTTACATAAATGTGACCTAAAATACCTGCAGATTTTCTCACCTCTCCTGCTAAACTTTTGGGCAGGAGAAACATTTTCTACTTCATTTATTTATTTTTTTTTAAATGGTCCAATGTTATATATTTTTTAGAGGAAAAATTTTAATCTTTGCTTCTTGTGGTGATTTAATGGATATTTTAGAGTCATCTGCTTTTGAATAAATCAACTGTTTGCTTTTAAATCAAAGCTACTTTATATATTTCAATATATTTTTAATCTAAAATCAAAAAACAGCTGTTGAGAAGCTTAAGAAGTGAAACCTGCTTTGGTTAACATAGAAACTTTGATTTATAACCATAATTTTGCTTTATTTATAATCAAATAAAACATTAAACTTTTACAAAAATAAATAATTTCTTATTTTCAGTAAAGTGCTCCATAGTTGGGGCAATTTAAGGACATAGTCTGAAGACAAATGACAAAAATGGATGGAAAAAATATTTTTTTGCTGTTTGAGTAAATTTAATGCAAATATTTCATGAAAAGTTTAGTTTTTTTTTATCTGAAATTCAAACTTATCCACATTTTCATTTAACTGAAGAATAAAATGTTGCAAAACAAGATTTGTTTTAATCTTTTACCTTAATTATTCAAGTAGTATTAAAATAATCCAGCTGTGGTAATTTTCCACACAATTGGGCAACTAAAAATTAATTTTGACACAGTTTTGATCAATTAAAAGTGGATTTTTAAAATATATTTCAAACAGTAGACCTGTTGAAGTATAAAAAAAAGGATACATTCAGTATCGGACAGCAGTTTTTCCAGTATGAACAAATCATTTCCACACTTGCTGGCTGGTATTTTGGAAAGCAAAATTATTATTTTGGGTGAATCACATTTTTATAACCTTTTTGCTGTATTTTTCAGGTGGGAAGCAGAAAATACAAACAAGTTATTTAATTTGAAACAAACTTAAGTGGATAAATTGAGCAACATTTAAGATGAGTCTGCTTCAAATATCAGTGGTTATAACAAGAAAAAACATAAAATCTCCATTTATTTATAACCACAACATAACAGTTGAATAACTACAGAAACGTGACCAGAGGGACTGGGAATCGAACCCATGACCTTCCGATTCCAATACGACTGATATATTGTTATTGACACATTGCTTAAATTACAGGGTTTGAGCAGGCTACAGTATTCATGTTGGATTTCCTCAGTTTTCCTTCATTATCGTGTTCATTTAGTTTATATCTCAGCTTTTTCTGTGTATTTCACCTTAAGTGTTGTTATATGGGCAGGTTTTTCTTTGATATCATCCCATTTTATTTTGAATTCCACTAATAACCTAAATACACAAGTAGATGGAAATTATTTTAGATCATGGTTTCTGCCTCCCTCAAAAATTACCCCACAGTTGGTCTAATTGTAACAACAAAACCTAATAACTGGTAAAAGAATTTGTCTTGATATGTTTTTCTGTATGTGAAGTGGTGATTTCTGGTAAAAACACGTTTTCAGTGTTGTACTTTCAATATCTAACGCTTTCACTTGCAAAAAAATAAAACATAAACCAGATGAAATAAGAGGGCGGGGTTTAAGCCCTTTTTATGTGTCACCACAGCAACAATCAAATGAATATATAAAAAAATGAATAATCACAAAGCATGACTGTGAATGTGTGCTGTGTTAAAAGATTGCTGCTGCACTTTTCTGTAATCAGCACTTAAAATGTAAACAAATGTTTCCTGAAAACGTAAAATGGTTCTTCCCTCCAAATGTTCATCTTGTCCCCTTGTAAATCTTTGTAAAGTACCTTGAGTATTTGTTGGAGTCTAGTTTGTAAAGTTTAGCTTGAAGTTACAGTTTGTGACGTAAATAAATCAGCAGTGCTGCAAAATGTATAGTTGAGTCTGTTATTACAAGTTTACATTAATGTAATGTAAAGTTGGTTTCTTTACTAACTTCGCCAGATCCCGTTTCACTCTAAATTCGGAGCCTCCCTGAACGCCTCATACGTCCGCAGTGTGACGTATTAACGTCAGAGTTCAGCGCTAATGGCAAACATGTTGTCCGGGTGCTGCAGACTTCTATGTGAGACAAATTATGAACAAATTGGTATAATGTCCGAAATAAAGTCAAAATATCTGAAATATCTGTATTGAGAGAAAAAATTACCTCTCCAATATAACTCGGCGCTTATTGTGACGAAGAAAACCGTTACGGTGAGTTAGCATTTTAGCTGGGTTATGCTACAGGGTTTTATTGGCGCATTAATATTATTTTTTTAATATGACCAGAAATATGTTCTGTTCACAGAAAATACGTGCTTTGACTAAGTAATTTGGTTAGCTGCTTAGCTATTAGGTTAGCTAAAGTGCTAAGCTAATGAAGCTACGTCTACCATGACTAGATTGGCCAAAAACTGTAATTGAGTAATATCACATTACTTCAGTATATTGTAAAAAGAAGTTATACTGGGTTTTCTAAACTCTCCCCTTTGTTCAGAGATTTTATAGATCGTTTTTAGTGATATTAAACAGAGGTTTTGTGTTAAAACACAAAAATGTATTCGTTTTCCCAGATGTCCGGCTATGTGTGGACAAGGCCTGAAGCAGAGCTGCAATGCCAGCCTTGTGATCATTATTTCATGGTGTTTAAAAGGTAGGAAAATATTTATAATATTGGTGAATACTGGTTATTAGCCATAACAGCAATATCAATACTAGATATTCCTATCATTGCAAATTTTCATATCGTCTGATCCTTAAAATAAATTCTTAAAATATATAATTCTTTGTACTAAATTGATGTAATCTGAGTTTCACTATTAGAAGAGATGAAATAAATAAATTTTTAATGATGCTCCAATGCTACGCTGTCCAAACCCATCTGGATGCCCCTAATAGCAAACAAAACAGGGAAGCTACAATCACCCATCAGCCCTTGAAACAGATGGTTACCATGGAGACCCAATGCAGGCTGGTGGATGGACATTACTGCTGACCAGTTACTCTAACATCTCTGCTGACTTGTCTGCATGCCTGGGAGTTGCTGGTTGATGTTCTGCAGTAAATCACTCACACATTGATAATCGCAGTCTTGACGTTTCCTCCTCTTTGAAGGTGCGTCAAAGTTCCCCCCATTTTAGTCATTTCTCCTCATCTGACATTTATAGAACGACTGATGACTAAATCTTTATGATCAGCCCTGGTGAAGTATAAAATTGGCTCAGTCATCCTCTACCTTTTTGAGTTTTTAGACACATTTCAGGATGTACTGATGTGGAACAGTGACTCCATGACTCCTGATGAAACAGTAACTGACTTAACATAAACCTTTATCTAGCTAGAATGAGTCTGTCAGACTCACTGACTGATGTGGATGAATCACTAAATGAAACCTAAAAGTGGATTTTTTTTTAACTCTGAGAAGTTTAATGTTTGAAAACTTATCAAAATTAAATGTTCTTTAAGGATTTACTATTTCCAGTTCTGCCAGATGAGTTGAAAGAGAAGCTTCAAGGATTTTTGTCAGCAGAAAGAGAAGGAAGAAGTTCAAACCACCGCTCCTATCAATCATAATGGTCAAGGGTCGTATCCCTACATTGTATCCCCTACTCCAACATCTTTTTGTCTGACTGACATACAACCAGACAGATTTAAAGAGGAAGCAAATGAGCTGGATTATCAGTGCTTGCCAACAACTGATGGTGAATCCAGGACATGTTAAATTAAGCTGTTAGCAACAAACAGCAACAGTCTTCAATCAGAGACCGACTGACTGCTACTGGAGATCAACAACATTTGATTAAATAAAGTATGTTTGACTTGAGCTCAATTTCTACGTATTGTCTTTAATTTCATATTTTATTACTCTTGGATTATTTACGTCTTCTTTGGTTCTCTCTCCACCTGTCCACCATCAGCCTCAGGTTTTTTTTCTTACGTCTGTTTGAAAGTTTGGGTGGATTTTTAGTGTTAAGCTGCTAACTTTATGTTCTAGTCGTTCAAACTCAACTGATGTGAGTCATTCTGGGTTATTTCTAAAACAATCGCACAATTATTCACAACAAATCACAAAGTCTGACTCACGTAGCTGCTGATGATGTGCACTCATTGCAACGCAAATGAACCAAAATGGATCTTAGACTTTGATTTATCTGTGGTATAAACTGTTTTTGGGTTTATTTCACACCCATAATTATTTATGTAATTGTTCTAAATGGTATTATTTAATTTAGTTGTTATTTTATATTTTAACTCGTTTTGTCCAGATGGGTCTCCTGTTTTGGGTTAAAAGATCCAAAAATTAAAGATGATGCTACATCGCCATCTACTGGGCAAATATGGAATTACAGTAGAACTCAATTTAAATGACACCCAAACGTTTTTTTTTTTCATTAAGCCAAATAAACGATTGTTTTTTCTCCTTTCACTGAAATCCATTAAATCAGTCCATCTGTAGTTATAAAACACCATATTTAAATTCATGTAAAAAATTTCCTTTCCATTCTGTTGATTTATTTGAACTTCAGGAGGTCATCTCTTCATCACGTATAGATGAGTGAATGCATTGATTTGATGTGTAATTTTTACCTGCTACCTGTATTTTTTTTTACACTGAAACTTGTGTTTCTGTGAGTCATGCGGCACAATTTGGAGGTGTGTGTTCCATCGACCCCAACGCCATTGACTTCATGGTCCGACATTTTATGATTTCCTGAATTTATTGGACTTTAGGACTTTTCTGTAGGAATAAAATTAATTCAGTTAAGTACATTTGACTAACATTTTTGAGAAAATATACTTTTAGACATATTTTTAGTATTCCATACTTTTTACTTTTGCTTGACGTATCACTACTCTTACTTGAGTAAAATTTCTGGGTTTTTTCTCACAGAATAAAAAACAAACATGTTTTAATTATAAATTTTGCAGACACACACAGTTTTTACTAAAGTTTCATTAGTTTTGAGAGAAAAATTATTTTGAAAGACCTTTCTTTTGTCTGATTTTGTTATTTTTTTGTTACATACATGAGTTATTGTCATTTTGGTAAGATGACAATAACTCATGTATGGTGTAAAATATTTATATTTTGGTAAAATCTGAATATGTAATTTTGATTATTTGATCGGTTATTGAATATTTTTTACCAAATACTTTTTTGTCTTTTTTGTCTCAACTCACCTTTGATGAATGTGGAATTACGTTTTGCTAAATACTTTGTTACATAATTCTGCCCTATTAAAAATATCAATTATTAATTTGAGAAAACAATGTTTTTTGCAGGTTTTGCATGTTTCTTTTCAGCTAAAAAAGCACAATAAGTGATGCACTTGCACTGAAGTACAGCATAATGGAGGTGAATTAGTGTTACAGGAAGGTGACTGGCTGTTTTATGACTGCGTCAGATGAGTGAACACCTTTTATCTTTTCTTGTTTAAAGCTCAAAGTCCACCTGACAGACACAGGCGATCCACAGACAGTCACCACAAACCGATTTTTTAAAAGTAGCTAAAAGAAGTGATTCTACCGGCTGGAACCTCACAAGAAGAGGTTTGACTTTGGATATATTGGTAGAAACTTTGATTCTGGAGCTGAATTCGCCCTCACACATGGATGGTACCTGAAGACGAGCGGGTCGGATAAATTTCGCCGCTGTCCGACTGGCTGGCAGCCATTTTGGAGACAAACCAGGTGTGTTTGAGCAAACATGTTGAGATGGTTTCTGTTTAGACAAGATGGTTTTATCTGCCTTATGGTGAACCATTACCGCTGAAACAAAGATCACAGTGATTCTTTTAGTTTTAAATAATTATGTCATTAACTGTCCAAATCTGCTATTCATTATGAAGTTTGAGGGCAATGCAAGGAAAATTAAATAGTTACATTAAAAATAAGATTTTAGCAGTTGGTTAATATTCTTTGAACTCCGTCTGTACTTTAAGCAACATCTAATTTTGATCTAATGTGACTTTCATGAACCACATTAATGTTTTCCATGGTCCGATCAAGCGGTTTGCTGCCAATAGGAAAGTTTTAACAAACTGTTGATCCAAAAGTTGAAAATATATTAAAAGTCGTGATACTCAGGTTGATGAACTGGCAGTTTGAACTCTGCACTGAAGTTTACAGAGGGGTGTGTTCAGTTGGTTATGAGGTTACGTTTAATTTTCTGTGGCGTTTGAACAGAAAAATGTGATGTCCAGAGCTGAAAATAAAAACATGCTAATAAAATATGTAATTTTTAGAGCTTAGTTAAAGGTTATGACACTAAGATGCAACCAAAACATTTAGGAGCTTGAGTCCAAGTCAAAACGAGAACTGGTGTATGCTTAGAGACTTAAATGTTACGACCAATTTATTAAAATAGCTTTATTAAGGAAACAAAGGTACTTATGAAATCAATCTTAAAGACAATAATCTGGGTATATTTTACCCTTGACAATATTGTAGTAAAAAAGTCTTTATAGTTTTAAAGTATTTTTAAATTAATTTAAAAAGTACTTGAAGTTATGATTACTGTGACCTACAGTAAGAACTAACAGGATTCAGCAAAGCAAATTTGATGCTAATGATTGCTAGCATTGATATTTACCGATAAGCTAGCCTGTTTTTTTATTTGTCTTTATGGGAAACAATCTGCTCTCTGTTTAAAACTGAGAAAAATAATCTAGAGACCTGAGGAATACAACAGATATCTAACAAATGACTTAACAATCTCATGTTAAAAGGGAACTGCTAACAAACAAGCTAACTTTGCTAGCATCACAACCATTTAGCATGTCTGCATCATTTAGCATTTTTCTAGACATTTTTATTTCATGGAGACTTAATTTGTTAAACTGCTTCTTATCCATTGTGTCATAACAAGTGTAAAATTTAAGCACTTAAAGACTATTCATTTTAATTGATTTTAATAATGTCTATTCAGCAACCACAGCTCTACAGCTTCTATCGCTTGTTTTGGGTTTATTTTCAAGAGTTGGTGCTTCGAGTCCATTCATTCTCTCTTGGTACAGTACCGTTTCTTTGCCAGCTTTCTTAGGACGATTAAGGACAAAACTAGACACACATCAACATTCTTGCTCCTCTACAGCATCTCTGGAGTTCAGTACAGTTTGTTTATTTCTATGTGTCAGTTAAAAAAATCCCAAATCCTATCCATCAGAAAGTCTTTAGTTCTCTGGACATTGGATCGATTTAGATGGAAAGTAACACTGTTGACAAATCTTTTGGAGAGATGAATGTATGTTTGTTATCCTCGTTAGCCAAAGGTATTGGCTTCGCCTAATACCTTTGGCTAACGCTTTTACACTTTGGCCCATACTCTTACGGTCCACAGCAACAGAGGTTGCAGACCCTAAACTAGGCAAGCCATTATTCATCTACAACATAGATGGACAATCTATGTTGTAGGAAGTATATCAGTGAAACGGTTGTCATTGGGTGATTGTTATAAACCAAGATAAGGATGGAACGTATATCATTTATGAGCTAAACTCTCTTTACATTTAACAAAAGCCTTTAGCCTTGAACTTTGGATCATTACCTAATGGTGATGGATCATCACAGCACAGAGTGTGGGACTCCTAATGGAAAAAGCAAATCTTCTAGCCCCAATATTTACCTGCTTAATGCATTGTAATATTCTCAGTCTCGTGGTCAGCAGCAGCTGCAGGTGGAGATCCTCCTGACTCCTCCACGTTCCAGCGCAGCAGCACCCCATGCATGGCAGCATGGAGCCTGGAGCCAGTGGGCCACCGCTCCAGGTTCTTGGAGAGAACGAAGCACTGCAACAATTCTTCAGCGGTGAGACGTTCCTCAAATCTTCACAGCAAACCTGAAAATATCAGTCAACTGAAAAACAAGATTTTAAAGAACTTAAAGGATGTCCCAGTTATCTCTAAACATGAGAATCCAAGATTGGTTCAAGAGACATTCCGTAGTTTTAAGCATTCTCCAGACAGATGTGGTTTTGTTTTTCTTGGACCTTTGAGGTACCCAGAACTATCTTTGGAGAACTCCAATCTATTGTGATTTAGTTGCTCTTGTGAAGTTTTTGAGGTGTAACTAAACAAACTGCACTGAATATGGTTCATATTGCAAGCAGAACTTAGTCTGAAAATGACCTTTCAATTTAATCTCAAAGATGCAACACACCAGTCAGTACCAAAGAGAGAGGTGGTTTATTAGAGGTTTGAGAGATAAGCAGGTGACTCTTAATGCTTGGTTGGTGATCTTATAGGAAGATCAGGTCTTCCTACTCTTTACAGTCTTAAAATTATGCTAACAAGGTTCATGAAGTCTTAGTCATTAGGGTTAGGGTTAGGTAAAGGCAATGTGATCTCAAAGGGTGTGTGGGACTGGTTTTAAGTTTTTAGGTTAGTTTGGAGAGACTTTGATTCTAACAGGTTTCCTGCATGTTAAGAATACTCTTGTTTTTTGAAGAAGTTCACTTGTTTCTTAAGAATTTTCCAAGACATTCCAGGGTTTTCCAGGGTCTGCTTAACAGGGTAGCGATAAACAGTCTTGGTTCTTTATGGAAATAAACCAAAATTGTAATTGAGGTATTTTATACCAGGAGTTTCCAAGTCTACTCCTTGAGAGATACTATCCTGCATCTCTCCTCATAAGTTGACCTAATAACAAGACATTCATTTGACTCAGGTGTGTTGGAGAAGGGATTCCTCTGAACATTGCAGGATAGTACTGGTGTTTGTTTCCACCGTTCAGCTGTTTGTGTTTCTGGTCTTTGGGCTTTTTTGACAAAAGTTCGAAGTGAACTTTTGTAATGTTGCAAAATAGAAAATGTGTGTTTCTATCCACTGATCTGGAGCGAATAAACCACGATTGGTATTTTAAAAATTTTCAGAGTTACGTGGCTCTGGTACGGCACAGATCCTCCAGTGGAAAGACAGTTCGCTACTTAGTGTTTCCATCTTTTTGGGATCAAAAAATGGTAAAGTTTTTCCAAATTTTACCATTTCTCAGTCTTTTTTAATGCAATAAAACATTGATGAACCATGGGTGGTGATAGTGATCCAGTAAAGAATTGTCAGAATGTCAGTGGTGTTGAAGGAGTATGGAAATATATGTAATATCATTTATTCGTATCAGTGAATCCCTAATTGATTTTATTGAGAAGAATGAGGAAAAAGTCTAATTATATGACTGTAATTACCAACTGTGATCATAGAGTTTTGTATATTAGTTTCCTTTCACTCTGTGTGAGTCCTGATCCATCATATTGCTCACCTTTTCAGGTCAGGATGTCAGTAGTGTGTTGGACAGCTCCGTTGCTGTCGACACCAGCATCCTGGAGCAATACCTCAGCAACGACATGGACCCCAGCAACTTGTAAGTCTCAGAGGAAGATCATTTAATCATTTAAAGAAAGGCTCAATGCTCATTCAGGCACCAATAAAACACTTAAAGGATTAACTGTAAATAAGACTAGAGATTGGATAGATAGATTAGAAAGTAGTTTAATTATTGTGTTCATTGAGTTATCAGAAATCCTTGCAGCCATGTTCTTGGTTAGTTTCTACTTGGTGAGAGTCAGCCTGTTGTAGCTACAGTACAATGATAATCAGTTTTATGTGGGAAACTTTCTACTCCAGTGTCGTTTCTGAGCACATACTCTGTTATGTAACATCCATAATTTAACACTGACCCAGTTGGTTGTCAGATAAGGGAAGATTGTTGATGGAGACGGCTCCGTGTAGGACGGCACGACGATCACTGATACCCGGCTGTTTTTGTTTTATTTTCCAGCATGCTTCCTGAGTCTCCTCCTGACTCGAGTTCGGAGGCCTGTTCTCCTCCACAGATACCAGGTAGTTTTCAACACACTGCAAAAACGCAACAAGCTATTTTTGGTCTAATTTCTAGTGCCTTTTGAATTATAAAAGCTAATGTCCTTCTCTTGTTTTTACCCATGTAACTAAAACCTATTTCCACATGTAATGCGGTAAGTTTAACATTACGGTAGTTTTTGTTTTAATAATAACACATTTCTACTTCACAGAAATTAATGCAATTAATTGTTTCAGTCAGTTTGAAACAATTAATTGGATTAATTGTGATTAATTGAAATAATCATCAACTAATTTAGTAATCAAATAATTAATTGCAGTATAAAAACTCAAACTTTGCTGAAAGAACAACATATTAAGAGCAGAAATTAGGCCAAAAATGTACAAAAAAATATACATTTTGCATTTGAAATAAAAAGTCCTTGTAAGTCTGTTCTACCCAGAACTGAAATAAAAAAGGTCTCCCATTAAGCACCTTTTTCTGTCCAATTATTAATCACTGAATGGAAACAATAATCAACACATTAATACTGCAATGACCTTAAAGTTTATTAAATAAATTAGAGTGGTTTGTAATGAAGGTCTTCATTATTTGGCTGGAAACACTTAAAAGGGCCATCCTAACATGGTTAAATGAAAAACATGCAGAATGTGCCAAGTTTTTATCTGATTAATTGACTAATCACCAGAATAATTGTTAGAATAGTATAAAAATACACAGATATACATTAATCTACATGTTATAAAGGCTTCTGTTGTTTTTATATTTTTAAAGCATGTTGTGTTTTCTCCTGTTGGCAGATCTCGGATATGAACGGTCCTGTTGGCCCATCTGTCCAGAGGGGTTTCAACCAGCAATGTACTGTCACTTTAAGAATCGAGGACCCATTCCCCTCGACTCTGACCGACTCACTCGACCCACTTCCTGTCGGTTAAAAGATGGCGGCAGCAGCGGCGGCGGCATGTCCCACTCTGACTTTCTGACCCACAACCAGCTCTGTGGTTTGGGCCTCACAGACTTTTCTGTAAAGTCTAGGACTCCACCTGATCCGCATATTCTACCCGTTCATCAGGACACCAACCACCCACCTGAACACTACTTGAATTCAGGAAGCATTTTGCAAGGTTACACTCCACCCTCTCCTCCTTCCCCACCCTTACCTCCAACCAGTACCTGCATGTCTGCCATGACTGACCCAGGTCTGGTCCAAAACCTCCCTGTGTCATCTTCGCACTGTGTGCTGGGTTCAGTCTCCACATCGCATCCCTGGTAAGCAAACTTTTGGTTTTTGGAAATGACTGTGTGTGGATTTGTGGGGGAATACCCGAGATCCCCTTTAAAACCGTTTGATTGGCTGATGTTCTCGCTGTATGCGCTGTAGAATGGCTGCTGGAAAAGAGAGGAGCTTTGCTTGCATGTTGATCCCAAAGGTTCTGCTTCATTCTAACAGAACCTTCAAAGTCTGCTGCATTTTAACGGGGATCTGTTATGCAAAATTCACATTTATGCTTCAATTTGGGTCTCAGCTGCTTCTAAAAACAGCTAAAGCACTTTAAAAAAAACAAGTTAATGTTTTTGGTGTCTAGAAAATGAGCCAATTCAAAAACCTCTCAAATATTAACTCACATTCTAGGGCTCTGCTCCGTAACCTAGCAACCCAGGCAGAGCTCCAGCCTGGTCAGCTCGTTTTACCACTGTATCCGCTGTACAATGGCTGCTGGAAAAGGCAAGAGTTTTGTAGTTGACTTACTAACCAGAAACAACTTGGTGGGTTCTTGTTGGTTGTGCAGGAGGCTCTACTTCTGCTTTTCAAAAATTTACGGTTGTATAATTGTGCATCTGCTTGCAGCCATTTTCACATGTGAGTGTAAACGTTGAGTTAAGCAGCAGCTTATTTTGATTTAAAGTGACAAGACGCCCAAAAACAGCTCATTCTGAAAGAACTGAACAGACTAAAATCTCATCTAAGAATGATTTTGTGCGAATCATTGTAACAAGTTCACACTCTGCTTTTAAATCTTGTTAGATTTGAGTGTATCTATGAAGACATTCAGTCGTGTTAAAAGTTAAGTAGGTTGTCATCAGCCCACTGTTTTATGATGGTATTCTAGGCCCAAAAATACCGCAGTGTTGTAAAATTTTGTCATTAGATGAGACAAGATGAGTTACAGTGAACTCATTACTGATGAGAGGGTGAATGGTTTACCAACAGGAACGTCACACCCTCAGTTAAAAACTGGATTAAGAACAGCGTCCAGTTGTAATCCTGGATTAGATGTCAGCATGGTTCAGTTTGGGTGATTTTTGATGAACTTGATGACATTCAGTGGATAAAATTTGCCTATTTTATGATTAGAGCTCAAACCAAGAGGTGTAATTGGTTTGATCTTTTACATAATATATTACTTCTTATCAGATTGTTGATCTGTTGTCTCTTTTTATTGATAGATTTATTTTTAGTTTGACTCTACAGCGCTTTAATAAAACTTAGATAGTAAATGTAAAGGTAAAACTAAACTGGACCATATTTTACATTTAAACAGGGCATTATTGTGAGTTTAAATCTTTACGAAATTGTATTTAATTTTTCATCAGTTCCCAGGACAGTAAAAAGAGAAGGAGATCTGAGTCTGAGGAATCATTTGCAGCAGTTGATGCTGCCAGTTGTGAAAGGGATGGGACTCATAACGCTGGCACTGGAAATACTTTAATTGGACCGGGTCAGAGTTCCTCCCGGTTGCTCAGATGGGAACATTACAGGCGGGAACACTGGAGCACTTTATGCAACACCAGCTACCAAACGCTGTAAGTACAAATCCCTCTGAACCAAAGGGTTTAATTAGGATCGATTGAGGGCATGAGGGGCATGAAGTTACTCAGTCAAGAATTACAGCTAATTATTTAGCTACAAACTAAATATTTAGTTAGCAAGTCAAATATTTAGCTACAAACTAAATATTTTAGATAACAAGCCAATGGCCTGAAGCAAAATTAGGTTTGTTATTTAAATATTTATCTAGCTTACAGCTAACTACATAATTAGGTTGAAAATGAACTATTCAGTTCGCTCAGAGATAACTAAATGTTTAGTTTCTGATATATATAGCTTGCTAACTAAATATTTAGTTTGGCGCTAAATATTTAGTTGGTAAGCTAAATATTAAGCTGACTTAGAGCTAAATATCTAGTTTGGAGCTAGTTAGCGTGCTCACTAACTGTTTATGGAGCTAAATACTTAATTTGCAAACTAAATATCTAGGTTGGAGTTAAATATTTAGTTGAGCAACTAAATATTTAGCTTCCAGCTATAAATATTTAGTTTGGACCTACATAGTTAGCTTGCTAACTAAATACAGAAGTTGGAGCTAAATATTTAGTTAGCTAAAAATTTAGTGTATAACTAAATAGTTAGCTTGCTCTCTTAGTATTTATGGAGCTAAATTAAGCTACTATTTAGTTGGAGATAAATGTTTACATATAGCTCCAACTGTATAGCATATAGCTAACTACACTACATGTTTAGTTAGCATGCTATTCATAAATAAATGAATAACATTATGACTTATGAAAAATGAACACCCGTTTATTTCTCTCATTATAGAATACATAATCCAAGTTATTGCCATTAATCTTTGGTTGAGTAACTTAACTTTACAAATGGCAACCCATAATGTTGTAAAAGTTGCACCAAATCAACAGAAAATGTGTTATTTTGTCTGTTTTAGGGCGCCTCCTGAGTACCATATTGATACGGATAAAGGCTTTAACTATTCTCCAGCTGATGAGGCCTTTGTGTGCCAGAAGAAGAACCACTTCCAGGTCACAGTTCACGTTGGTGTGGCTGCAGAGCCACATTATGTCAGAACACCCAGCGGTCTGCAGAAAATCGACCACTTCCAGATTAAAGTGTTTGGGATTAAGGTTCACAGCATCTTCTGTTTCAATGTAGAAATGATGATCTCTCTTTCCAGTACTCAGAAATACAAATTAAAACTGTATTTTTTGTAGCTTGAAACACCCAGCCATGAGGTGACGATAGAGCAGTCTCAACCTGACCGCAGCAAGAAGCCCTTCCACCCCGTCAGGTTTGGATTAAAACTACATTAATCTTCATAAACCAATCAGCCAATCTGAAGAGTAAATGTTTACTTTTCTTGGCGTTATGCGCAGACACATTCACAGCTACACATTTTGTAGTCGTTAACTTGAGAAAAGGTTGTCCTTCTTCTCACTTTCTGCTATGAAATCTGAGGTGAGTCAGTTAGTAATCATAGCAGTTATGGTAATTATAGCTAGCATAGCAGCTGGTTGTTTTGCTAGCTAAATTGTAGAATAGCTAAATTGTAGAATTGAGGTTCTAATCCTAGCAATAACTTGATGGGTGTAGAGCTTCCTTTTATATACATCGCTCTCTGTCTTGACTTTTTGAACACAATTTCAGTAGAATTAAAAGCAGAAAACCGTGAAAAATTATGTGTTAAGACGTGTATCTGTCATCATCCAGGGTGAGTTTGCCTTGTGGCAAAATAACCACAGTAACTCTTGGTCGACTGCACTTTAGCGAGACAACGGCCAACAACATGAGGAAGAAAGGCAAGCCCAACCCTGACCAGAGGTATGACAGCAGGCACACTCAGGAAACAATGAGCTCTGGAGGAAATAAATGCTAACTGTGTGCATGTGTGCAGGTACTTTCAGATGGTGATTGGCCTTTATGCTGCCGTCAAAGATGAGACTTTTCTCCTGACGGGCCTGGTGTCAGAGAGGATCATTGTTAGGGTAAAATCACTTTCTGTAACCAATATTTAAATAACCAAACCTGCAAGTAGGGCTGGGAGATATGGCTTTTATACCAGGTCAAATTTCCAATTTTATTAGTTTTTTTTCTTGCTTTGTTTCTAAACAGTAATTGCAAATGAGAAGAATTTTCAGAAAAGAGCACACTGGTGTGAAAAAAATCCAGATTTTCCTACAATTAAATCCTCAAAAACCAAAAATTCTGTTAACCGATGAAGTTGACTTATCACCCAGCTTTACCTGCGACTGTTGAATTAAACTGATGTTGTCCAACGCCTTAAGGCGTCCAATCCAGGCCAGTTTGAGATGGACAGCGACACCTTGTGGCAGCGCGGGTCAGCGCCGGACTCCGCGGTCTGTTACGGTCGGGTCGGTATCAACACCGACTCCCCAGATGAAGCCTTGGTGGTGTGCGGAAATGCTAAGGTGATGGGTGCCATCATGCAACCGTCTGACAACCGAGCCAAGCAGAACGTACAGGAGGTAGGACAAAACAAGCCGGGGTTCTTATGTTCCCACAGAGTTTCTGTGAGTTCAGTGAAATAATTTTGTCTTTCAGGTGGACTCTGAACAATTGCTTAAGAGAATCAATCAGATGAGGATAGTTGAATTTGATTACAGGCCAGAGTTTGCCTCCAACATGGGAATAGATCACACCCATCAGACAGGTGCTGGTATTCATAGCTAGAACTGGTACACTGTGACTTCTAAAGGGTTAAATATTTCACATTTATTAAAATCATGTGACATTTCAGGAGTGATTGCTCAGGAGGTGAAGGAGCTGCTTCCATCGGCGGTCATGGAGGTCGGTGACGTCGTCTGCTCAGACGGAGAAGTGATACAAAACTTCCTCATGGTTGATAAGGTATCTTTTCATTTATCATCTATATTCAAATGTGCAATTCTTAAAGGGGACCTATTATGTAAAATTCACTTTCTGCGCATATTTATACTTCCATTTGGATCTCAACTGCTTCTAAAAACAGTTCAGCCATTTTTTTGGCAATGTGTGTTTGACTTTTGGTATCTGGAAAATAAGCCCTTTCAAAAACCTCCCAATTGTTAAGTCACATTGCGCCGTTACCTAGCAACCCCAGCAGAGTTCTGCCTGTTACCTAGCAACCCAACCTGAGTTCCAGCATGTTTGGTCAGATGTTTTTAGCTCTGTGTATGCTGTACAATGGCTGGTGGAAGATACAAGTATTTAGTTGTTGACTTACCATCCAGAAACCACTTGCTACATTCTTGTTGGTTGTGCAGGAGTCTTCACTTCAGCTTTTCAAAGATGAACAGTTGTATAATTGTGCATCTGTTTGAAGCCATTTTCACATGCGATCATAAATGTTGAGTTGGGGGTCGTGGCCAGCAGCAGCTTATCTGGATTTAAAGAGACAAGAGACCCTAAAACAGCTCATTCTGAACTGACCAAAATCTAATTATATAACAAAGATTTTGTGCCAAAAATATAATAAACATGTTTTATATAGCCAAGAGAGCTATCCTAAGAAGCATAATATGTCACCTTTAACAACTAATGATAAAGAAAATTCACAACATGTTGGCAGATATAGCCTTAACATCCTTTTTCTCACTTTACAGGAGCAGATCTTCATGGAGAACGTGGGAGCTGTACAGCAGTTGACGAAGCTTACAGACAACCTGGAAACTCGTATCCAAGAGCTGGAAGGTTGGAACCGCAGACTGGCAAAGTTGAAGAGCCTAACAGGCAGTCTGCGCTCCACCAGGTACTCATCTTTATTTATCTAATCTTTACATCTGTAGCTGGAGAGGAGAAAGTATCCAAAGGGTGGGGTTTAATAGAAAGATGAACGAGATTACAGGCAGTTATCAACGGGTTCCAGCTGACAGCTTTGACTGGGCCAAGAAATCTGGGCCTAGATTGGCCTCCACCTTTTAATTGTAAATGTCTGAATTTATAACTTAATGAAAGAATTCATTTAGGGAATAAAATTAAAAATTATACTTTAGTGAGCGCTATTAACTAAAAAGTTAGTGGTGCTAACCGTAAAATGCTAATCTCAAATGGTAGTACTGCAAACGTTAACGCAAAAAATGTATGCATTGTCATTTATTCTTGAAAAATTAGATTAGATTTTTTTCCAATATATTTGAAAGGTCTGAATTTATAACTTATTGAAGGAAATCATTTAGGGACTAAAATTAAAAATTAAATACATTGTGGTTAGCGGTGATAAATAAAAAATTAGAGGTGTTAGTCATAAACAATAGTCTTGCTAACGCTAAAATGCTATACTAACATAATTAGCAGAGTTTATTGCTAAAGCATTAAGTTCAACTGTATTCATACCCACTATGTGAAAATGACAGGATGTGTTATATCGCCCCCTACTGAGCCAAATTTGTTGTTGTCTATCTGTACAATTTGCGCTTCAGGAAGTGTAAAAGTACAGGCTGCAGTTCTGCAGGCTATAGTTCTACAGGAATCAATTTATTCATTTGTTGTATACTTGCCTCTTGCTTAATAAAGTGGTTTTTTTTTTTATAAGAGAGAATGTGAGGAGAGGAAACAGAACTGTAACATAGACAGACTTCAAAATAAGAGCATGAATAGAACTTCAATAAAACTTCAACACAGATGTCAAACTTTATCCAACTGAAAGTTTGCAAAAAAAAAAGCCAAGTAAATTAGTGTGCTGGAATTTATCCTGAAAATTTAATTTAGGGGAAGCTAATTTTGCTAAATGTTTTAAAAGTTAGCAAAACCGCTAAAGAAAACATTAGCTAAGCTATTAGTGCATTAGCTGAAGTGTGTCCACCACTGGAAATGTGTATCAAAATGATACATTAAAATTTTACATTTTAAAGCAACTTTTTAAAATGTTGTGTTATTGTAATATGTAATTTATGTAAAAACATAATAACAATTTACGTTAAAAAAATTTTCTGCGTTTATATATTTCACATAAATATAGAATAATTTATTTTATGCACAATTCCGTTTTATTACAATTTTCACATTTGAACATGTTGGGTTTTGACACTTTTGGCTTTCCATACAATAAACCATCTACCATTACAGCAGAAAACATGGAGATGCCAAAGTAACGGAGCTGCTTCCTGATCCAGAGTCAGGTTGAACCAGGATATTTGACCTGTCTTTGAACATTTTACATTTTACTGGCACAAATGAATAAAATCAAAGTCAGAAAAAGCTTTATGTATTTTTTGGTCCACTTCTGATCAGTTGTGGTTCTAAGTCCAGAGACAGATTACTTGTAACCGTGCAGCAGCGTGGAAAAACTGATAAAATGACTCTATTGCATAACCGAGGCTGTAGAGAAACTGAAGGACGTTGCAGTTCAAGGACAGGTTTTCTGGATTCTCCTGCAGATTTTTAACCATCTAATTTAGATTTCCATCTAAATTAGACGGAAACATTGATCCTGATCCGCTTTGCCATACCTCCTTTCACTAGACGCTGCTATGCACTGTTAGCCTGACTCTGAGTGCTTTAGTCAGGTAATGTAGGTCAAGGACAGTCAGGAGGCAACAGCAAATTATTTTCACCTTCCTATTTATTCTGATAATGTAGAGGTTTTATTATCCTAATCACATACTATAATCTATATGTCTGGAAGCAGAACCAGCAGTTGCATATCAGTAGATAACCCCGTCTGTAACTGGACCTGCAGCAGACTTCACCATTACTTATCTGAATAGTAAATACTAGAATAAACCAACTTCAGATCTACTTTAACAGCATAGGAAATACCCAACACTGACTGAAAATGCTATGTAAATTTGTCAGGATCATATTTTTTTCTGATATTTCCATCATGAAAAAATGCTGCTTTTGTGTTTGGCATAAGCAGCTTATAACCGTTATTTTATAAGAAAAACTATCTCATAAGCAGAGAATATGAGATTGTTTCCGATGTTCCTGAATGCAACACCTGGGATATTTTGAACCATCTGCCAAAGCTGTTGTGATTCCTCAGGGTCAAAGGTTGAAACTGAGGGGGGGAAATGCATTTTTTTCAGTTTCAAATCTTTTTGCAGATTCTTCCCCCCCCCCAGTTTACAATCTATTTACTTCTGTTTCAAATGTTTTTTATCTTTTTCAATTTAAAATTTTTTTTTCCAATTACAATTTTTTTCAGTTTCAAATCTTATTTTTTCAAATAAGTTTTTTTTTATCTGTTTCCAATCTTAACCTACTTCTGTTTCAATTTTATTTTTTCAGATCTATTTATTTTTCAGTTTCAAATATTTTTTTCCAGTTCCAAATCTTATTATTTTCTATTTCAAATTTCATTTATATCAGTTTCAAATCTTAAATTTTTTCAGTTTGAAAAAATTTTTTCCAGATTTTTTTTTCTCTCTTTCAGTTTAAGATCTTGGTCAATAATCCCAAACTAAGCTTCTTACTTGCTTTATCACCTTTTTATCACTTACGGCCTTTACTGTTTTATTTGTAGCAACCTTTTGCACGTGACGGCACGCTCTCCAGAACTCCGCCATGATGGACATCGAAACAACCGATGGGCTCCTTCAAAGCTAGTCTAAAAACAGACTTCTGTAACCTAATACAAAAACAAAAACAAACATTTTGGGTCCAATTTAGCTCCATACAGAACTAACAGAATGACTGGAGTATATCACTTCATGTTTAATGCATCTACTTAGTATTTAATTAATGCATTTCACTTTTTGAAATAATTAATTTACTAAGGTTTTTAAAATTTGCTGGTGTATAGATGGTGAAGTTCTCGTGTGTTCTCCAGCAGTAAAGCTCAGGTCAACGCGTCGGTGCCACCAACCCCAGAACCGGGTAGAGCTGCAACCACTCAGAAAAACGTCTGGTGTCAGAAATTCATCCAAATTCTTCAGAATAAAATCTTCCTGGCCAGCATCTTTACCTTCTTGATCACTATGGCTATCTGGTGAGGAAAGTTATGCTACTGCCTGCCTTTCTACATAAAGTTAAATATAAGTAAAAATGATTTTTGTGTGTTTTTGTTTGCAGTATAATCTCCGTTTCAGTTCTCCACCTGGTAACTGTGAAGGCGGTGGACATTGAGAACCTTCCCACCAACAGGTAGCCATCAATATTAAAAAAAAAACATTTAGATGATAAATAACTCTTGATAATATTCATCTTCCTGCTCCATTAAGGAAGTTTAAACATAATGTCCATGCAGATACCTTTATGTCGTTGTGTGGTTGCCATGATGTGATTTAATTTTATTTTATCTCCTTTAGCACCAGCACTGTATTGCCTATGTGGACAGAAGAATCACCTACAACAGGTACTGTTCTCGCTACAATGCCACACTTAAATCAGTCTGGAAATATTAATTAGTATTTATTGATCTCAAACATTTAGATGTGGAAGAAAATCAAAACTTGTTTATTTTTTACAAGCGACATTCATGAATGTTATTGCTTAGATTTTCTTATTGTTGTTCACACTTATATTATAATGCTAGTAGTCCTTCATTCCCCATATTTGTCTGTAACAAGGTTATTGTAGTTAAATAAAACTAACAAAACTGAAATTGGGAAAAAATTGACACTGAAAAAAATAACACAGAAAAACCATTGTAGAATAAAATAAAGCTGCTTTTCTCTTGCTCTCTGTGTCGGCTGTGCGACACGTTCAAGACGCCACTTTATGTTTCAGGATTTAATACCAAAAACACTCAAACATTTCCCACACAAAGAACAGAACATTCAGTCCATTACAGTTTTATGTTTTCAGGTCTGATGGTTATTTTGAAATTATTACTGATTGTTTGCTGTGGCAGATTAGCTACCGTTGCTAGTAGCTAACCTAACACTGTGTTGGCTGATTATCAAATTTAAACACCTGCTCTACTGATGATCTGTCAGAGTGGGTGTTTAGCTTGCTTTTTTTATTTTTTTAACTGAACCGAAACACATTGAATTCCACAGCACATTTACATGTTAAGATTGTCATAGTCAAGCTAGCATAGCTGAACTACTTCCTTCTTCCTTTCTTCATGAAAACTTTTTCCTGACCTTGTTATCTAGCTGTCCTACTGTGTTTTCAAAGTCCTGCTGCAACGGGTCTAAAATGAAAAACCCAAACTATTATAAAATAAAGCAAGAAAATAAAGTTAATATGCTAACAGTGAGTTGCACTTCCAGTCTCAGCAGTCCCAAAAACAACGCCTCCGGGTTCCTGGCCTCCTGATGTGAGCTTCTGTGATCTGCTGTTCTGCAATGAGGTGTTCTGCTGCCCTTCGTCTCCAGTGGGCAGCACTTTCTCCATCAGGCCGACCTCTGATCCAGCCAGAAACTCAACAAGTACAGGTAACAGCAGCCCAGAAGACCCAGATAAGTTATCCAGATAAGCAGCATAATGAAAGAGCAGAATCAGGCTGGTGTTTTTGTTCAACAGGAGCAGGAAAAGAAACAATTAATCACCTGAAAGCTACTGGAGACTGTGAGTATTACATATCACTGATGTAAAGGACAAATAAATTTAAACATGTTTTCAAAATGAAACAAGCTCGCGAAAGTATTCATATCCTATGAACTCTATTATTTTGCAACCATAAACTTTAATGTTTGTGTTTTATGTGATTGATAGACTCTTTCCTCTCCATCAGGGCGAAACACAACCATTCATACATTCATGATTAAAGAGAACAACCAGGTGATTGACGGCAAATACTGCATGAGGGATGAATGTGGGTAGGTCGATCAATAGAAATTAAATGACAAAACAATTAACCTTAATTTGCTTCTTTGGACTAGTTGTAGTAACATTTCTGTCTGTTTTGTTTTCTTTTATTTAGGCCTGGGAGATACATTTTTAGAGTTCCTGTCAGCCAGTTTGTCCCTGTCAACATGAGAGTCACGCTGCTTATGAAGTAAGAACTGATGGAATCAAAACATAGAAAATAAAACAAATTTTTATGACTTGCTTAAATATTTTGCAGAAACTCCTCGTCTCTCATGTAAGAGCTCAGTTTTTTCCTTGATGGATTTAGGAATTTTGCCAAAGTAGTCTTACCCTTGACACTTTTTCACACTTCAGCTGCTATTAACTTGTCAGCATCAACAGATTCCTAATAATTGCTTCTTAGCTTAAGGTAAAATTAGCTGCTACTAATTTGCTACCAAAGGATGAAAAAATACCCATAAGAAATCATTTTAAACCTCATATCAGATCAGATATATGGCCCTTAAAATGGCTGGTTCCTATGAAGTTGAAGTTTATTAAACATTTTTGCCCAAAATTCTCAAACTCCTCGAATTTATAGTTAGCTAGTTATTATCATACTCTTGCTGTTAGCTAGCAGAGGTCTTTTTGATCCCTAGCTGATGGTATACTGGCTTTCTTTGTCTGAACAATATTTCAAAGTAAAATTTACTGTATAATGTTCCCCTCATATTTAGGCCCTATACTGTATGTAACATCTTACTATTTTAATTATTAACATAATTAAAGAAAAACAGTTAGCCAGTTAGCGCCATATTTTTGCGGTTTACTAGCAGTAGCTTTTTTTGGCTCCCTGGCAAATGGTAAACTAAGCTGCTTTGAATAATATTTTAACGGTAAAACCTCACAGGAATAATAAATTATCCAAGCTTGACATCTTCAGTTAGCGTATTGCTAACTGATTTCTGGTTAACAGTAATCTAAGTTACTTTCTTTGAAGATTGATTGTGTAAAATGTTCTTATTTATTATGTTTCAGTTCTTCTGAATTGCTGGTGGTTCATCTATGTGATGTAGATGAGTCCACCCCTTGTTCTGCAATAACGAAAGAAAGAGATGACTCTGAATATAGGTACCCATCAAATACACAGGTAAATTTTTTTATTGCATTTCTGTCTAAATCAGTTTTAATATTACACAAAAATTGGGAAAGTGTGTATAAACGGCTAATAACCATAGAAATGTTTTTTAGAAATGGACTTTACCCTCTCTGGAAGATTTTTATGTGTTCGGTCCAGGTTAACAAATAACAGAAAATTTGAAAATTCATACTTTGTCATGTTATTGGTAGTAGTGGACCGAAATGCAAAGGCTGAAGGCGTAGATGGAGATGAAGATTTAATACAAAAAGTGATGAGGCTTACAAAATGCAGCAGTGTGTGAGAACCATGGACCAGGGCAGATGAGCTAATTGATAATATATGTGAATAGTTAGAGCAGGAGAAGCTAGGAAGATGCACAGGGGAACAAGAGAGCGGGAAATAACTCCTAACACTGAAGAAACACCACGACTAGAGAAAACATGATAAACTAGGAGGAGACAAAGACATGAGGAGAAACTGTACAGGAATTAAGACTGATCTAATAATAAGAAGAACAAAGGAACACAGAAACTAGAATAACTAAAAGGACTAGACATAGAAATAAACCTAACTAGAATCACTGAGGAAGGATAGAGGTAGACCATGACATAAAAGATAAAGAGGACCAGAAACCCCAGAGTCTTTACAGATGTTTATTAATTTAAATTGTAAAATTCTTCATACAGTGAAGGTAAAATTGTTACACAAAAGATCCTACAGTGGGTAGAGTTGGAAAATAATTTACTTATTTGATTAATTTGTCTGTTTCTGCAGGGGGAACATGAGTGGCCTCTTCATGTGGCTCGCCTCCATTACAGTTCATATCACTTCCGGTCCTCAGTAGCTGTAAGAAACAAATTATTTCTTTTTCATATTACATAAATCACAAATAGCTAGCCAGCTACAGTATCAGAAAATTAACCATATTCATGGTAATTTAGGCAGCAGCTAACTATATTTATGACAGTTTGTTATTTTATTACAAACATTAAAATCCCTTGGATATTTTATTTAAACATTTATTTAAACCATGGAAATATTTTTAACTGTTGCACGTTTCTCCAGGGTCAAGCAAACTGCAGTACTGACCACCACTACGCGGGGGCGCTCTTTACAGATTATTACTTCCATTTCTACAGACGCTGCACAAAGACATAAACATTAGCTTCTTCCTGAAAATTAATTATAACAAATGATCTCATTTAGCAGATCTCTGCTTTTACTGACAAAAAACCTGAAAACTTTTACTACACTGTTGTAATGTTTGTTTTTTATAAATTCCAAATGCATTTTATTGTGAAAGGAGGCAATTCTTCAGATTACGTAACTAGTCACATTAAATCTGTTTTCTTGCTTTGCTGATCTTGACTCAGAAAAATTTAAAACAAAATAAATTAAAAAAAACTGCTGTTTGCATTTTTTTCCTCAGTGAAGCACTTGAAAGTTTTTCTTTGTTTACGTAAAGCCTGAATTTGTAGAGTAATAAATCTTTGCTCAGGGGCTTAGAAATGAGATTAGAAATGGCTGGTTAGCAGTTTACGCTTCTGTTGGCTACTTAAAGAAACAAATGTCTGAAATCTGTTAAGTATTTGAAATATTTCAATTACTTGATGTTTCTGTTGTTGTGAGACTAAAGTAGTACACAAAATGGGCAAAAAATTGAAAAATATATATATTTTATCAAAAATGTGAAATTAAAATGCCAACTTTATGAATTATTAAATACAAACATGGACTTCTGAAACCCAGTCCCATTTCATATCCAGACCTGCAAATGTTCACTGACCCAGATTCCATGGATTATTTTGATGTAAACCTGGGTTGGTGGTGGTGGTTCTGGTCTTACTGGGCCAGTTTCTTTGTTCAGTTTATGTTAGATGTTTAGTTTCTGAAAGTCTCCTGATTGAAATAATTTGACCTATGTCTGGGTTTTACTGACATCTCAGACAAAAGTTAGTGTGTTTTCACTCCTGGTTTGATTGGTGACAAGATTGCAACATTTGTTATATTTTCAGTTTATGTAGTTCACTTTCACACTGCACTGAGTCAAACAAATCACACCCTCTGAAAAACTTGTTCCCCTCCTCGCCTGTGGGGGCGCTGCTCCAATAACTACTGAAAAAAGCAACACAAAAACTTCAGGAGAAGACACTAACTTTATTTCCATTACAAAAGTGCACAAAAGTTTTACAATATTCTGCTAATGTAAAAAAACAAACAAACAAAAAAAAAAACAGTTTTGCAGTTGTGTGGACAGGATGAAATGGGATTGAGTCTAAATAATACAAAAATGCTGAGGTTACCTGAAAGAAAGATACAGTGACGTCGTGAGTTATTTATGAATGTAAAAGTGTTTAACTTGGTCTTTTCTATGAGCTGAGTGAATCCCAACTGCTTTAATAAAATATTTTTAAAAGTTCTTGGATGGTTGTTTTAATTTTTTTTACATTTTGCATGATGTTTTAGAGCTTGAGAGCTTTTTTTCAATATCCAAACTTCTCACTTTTTACATATTTAATCCACTCTACTGACAGAACTGCAACTAATTTAGACTTTAGAAACCAGAAGATATTTATGACTAAGAGCAGTGAAGAATAAGATGAATGTAAAAGATGGTTTAACACTTCTTTATTTAATTCTGGATGGCAAGTCAACAACAAAACACTTGCAAAGCACGGTAAAACTAGCTGACCAAACTGTTGGAATTCTGTTTGGGGTTGCTAGGTAACAGGCTGGGGTTGCTAGGTAACGGGTTGTGCCTACAGATTTATGATGTTACATTTTGGAAGTTTTTGAAATGGCTCATTTTTCAGAGTAAAAGGCCGCCTTTAATCAATTTAATATTTTCATAGAAGTTAACTTTTTAGCCGTCAGTAGTATTTGTTTGGAGTTTTGGTCTTGAAATGTGTTGTTTCATTATTCTTATAGCTTATTTAAATAAGCAGCAAAATGTAATTATTTTTTGATACTTCTTTACATTTTTTTTCATGTCCACTCTGATTTTTGATAGATTAGTCTGATTTATTTGTTTATTTTAAAGAAGTCTCAACAAAAAGCATGTTTTTATCCAAGATGAGGCCTTAATTACCTAAAGATCTGTATGCTGCAAGATAAATTAAGTTTATTATCATTCCGTTATCAGAATGAGATGGCATCAACTTTGGGTAAAATTGTTTCTGGATTTCTGTAAATGTAATATTTATCAGTATTTTCCTTCTTAATGATGTCATCTACCTGAGCTGATTATTCACTAGCAGACTGATGACTAATTCAGGTGGAGGACGAACAGCACAAAGGCAAACTAATGAGGTCTCAGAGCGAAACGCCTGGTCTGAAGAGAGGAAGGCTGAGTTACTGGACGGAAACAAGACGTGACCAGAAATGGACCCTGTAAGTACCAGCAATCCTAAATATGTTATTAGTGTGAATTGGATTGAACCCATGACCTCAGCATTACCAGCACCACGTGCTGAGCAGCTGAGCTAAAGTACCTACTTTACATACTGTTGAGTTTCCATCGATTTAAGACCTTACATGATCTTCACACTGAAGATTTAAGAAAAGTTCTCATATTCTAATGCTTTTCAAAATCAACATGCATAATATTTGATTTTCCAGCCTTTTTGTATTTGAAGTGTTGATTTAGCCAGAATGGGGATTGAACCCATGACTTTGGTGTTATTATCACCACGCTCTGAGTTAACCAGCTGTACATAATATAGAGGGTTTTATCACCACACTTTGGACACCCCTGTGTTAAGTACTATAATTAGAAATCATAACTGAATTTTTAGAAAGCAGTAGTTAGTAGTATTTTTTTGTCAGAAAGAAAAAAAAAATATATATATATATATGTATATATATATAATATATATATTTATATATATATATATATATATATATATATATTATTTTATTTTTTATTTTTTTCATTAAGATCTTGTTAAATTCTTGATTGCCATTCCCTCTGCTTACCAAACTTTTGGGTTTTTATATATTAACTTGTTTGTGGAGAACCGTAGTTCAGCTCCGACTGTGAAGTAAAACCTCACAAAAGAAGATAAAACCAGGTGTAACGTTCCTAAGAGGATAAAGGTAACTAATCTCCACTGGGCTGTCAGTGTGCGTGTGTGTGTGTGTGTGTGTGTGTGTGTGTGTGTGTGTGTGTGTGTGTGTGTGTGTGTGTGTGTGTGTGTGTGTGTGTGTGCGCGTGTGTGTTTGGTGTCGTCTATCAGCCCCGATACTGATGGGCAGATGTCTCTTGTCACCACGGTAACCGTTGTCAGGTGAAACAGTCTCTCTCCTCTTCCAGGTCTCCGTCTGTAATTAACTGACACTGTATCCTCTGTGTTTGTTTCTTGTTTTTGTTGTTTCAGGGCAGGATGGGAGCCAGGCATCTCTCTCAGATCCAGGAGGAATCTGAAAGCAAAGAGCACAGGTAAACGAATCGGACCACCCGACCGTCTCACAGCCAGTTTTTGTAGGATTGTACGGCTGGTTTACGGAGAGAAAACGTTGAAGATGGAAGGTAGATTTTGTAACCGCGTGTTGCAGAACTGCCGCCGTCTGAAGCGGAGACGGAAACTCGGACGGGTCGGATTAATTTGATAAGCGTGTGTGTTTGTGATACTCTGCGGCGGATCTCGGATACATTACCCCGATCAGATGGATCTGAAAACAAATCTGAAACAGAAACGTGTTCGGTTTGTTTTTCTGTTTGTGGGGAGCAGATCAACCTTCATGTTTGCTTCTGAGGACATTTTGGGGCAAACTGTTAAGAGAATTAGGTTTTATTGTACATCAGAGTAGAGGGTAGCGAACCCAAAAATTATACTCAAGTAAGAGTAGAAATACTTCATAATAAAACTACTCAAAGTACAGCGTAGTAAAAATACACCTAGAAGGAATTTTTTTCATAAAAGTTACTCAAGTAAAAGTAACTAGTTACTACAAAACTCTGCTCCAGAGTGTCTCTGCTCCAACTTAGCTGATTTAAATGCGTCTAATGTGGAAATAAATGTGATTGTTTTGTCAGTTTTTTAAATTTTACTTGTTAAATTTTAATTTAAAAAAAAAAATCTTGTTTTTAATGTTAGTTTATGCTACTTGAATTTTTCTACATAATTAAAGTTAATCTAAATCAATACATATCAAATATGTTCCAGGCAACTCTAATCAGATGGATTTTTAGTCTTGATTTAAAGCAGGGGTGTCCAATGTGTGGCCCGGGGGCCATTTGCGGTCCTTTGAGTAGTTTCGAATGGCCCTGGGATCAACTTAGAAATGGTTTAAACGGTACAGGTGCACATGAAAACCTTTTGTGTTTCTCTTTCTATGAAATTTTCAATGGTAAATTTATATCCAAAGTAGAAAATTGTAGGGACAAAGCCAATGTTTTACTTTTATTCTACTGTCGTAGTAAGTAGGACCACAAATCTCCAGTGACCGTTTACTCAAAAACAGGCTTAGTTTGATATTTTGACTGATAAGTTAGGAAACTGTAAAGACAATTTTTCTAGATCTTCTTGGGACAGTAGACCTTTAACCCTAGAAATGTTCCTCAGATGATAGAAGACTGAGTTTGTAACTGTCTTTATGTGTTCTGGAAGGTTAACATATGTCAGAAAAACACCCAGGATGCTACAGTCTGCATCATATTCAATGTTTTAAAATGTATTTTTATTTTCTGCTGAGGTTTACAACTGGAGAGGATTCGGTTGTGTGTGTTTGGGTTTTATTAGCAGTGTCAGTCACACACACATGCTGTTCAACAAGACGACAACATGATGAGGTGAAATATGAACTCATCACTCTCTCTCTCTCTTCTGGTCTGATAGCACTGGCTTCCTGCCTTTGATCGCCCAGCGGCAGCAGCAGACAGGTGGAACAGGTAAACCAGGTGTGACCAGGACAGAGAGACGAGACGTTCGGCTTCGGTCCAACTCTGTTCCTCTGGCTGTTTACGATCAGCCAAGGAAGCTGGAGAAGAACAGGACTCTGTTAGAGGAGGTGAAGGGAAATGTAAACAATCAAGGCATGACCCAGAACTTCTGCACAATGATGTATATCGTAACATCATAACATTTGGATATTTCAAACCAATTCTGCATCTAAAACCTTTAAAAACACTAAAAAGTATTTACCCCTTGAACATTTTAGCCTTTTATTGTCTTTACAAATCAATTGTGATCAACAAAGTTTTTCTGCTTTAATCATAAAAATTACAAAAAATCTTAACTGTCAAAATGAAAATTAGTTACTTTAAATGTCAATAAAATGAAAATATTTGACATTGAGATTAAATAAATATTTTATTTTTTTTATTTGACCTTTAGATTTTCTCATTGAAATCCAAGATTTTACTTACAAGAAAGATCTGTTTATTTTAAACAAAACAATAATAATTACAAACACATCAACAAAAGTAATTAAGAAATTATGGATAAAATGTCATAAAATTGAGAATAACTTTGTTCTCTTAGTTTTAATATTTTCATTTTCAAATAATATTTAAGCATATTTTACTATTGAATAAAATACTTTGAGAATAACATCATAATATTACTAGAATAAAGTTGAAATGATATGAGAATATTTAAATATTTTAATCCTTGAATAAAACATTTATTCTCAAATAAAATGTTTTGAGAATAACGTCATATTAGAAGAATAAAGTGAGAATATTATGCTTTATTCTCATATTATTATAACTTTATTTTTGTAACATTATTTTTTTGTTTTCTTAATCTGGTCCTAATACTCTGTCATAAAAAAATAACAAATAAATGATAAAGTAACAGTTTTTGCCTAGTTTTGATATTCATTTGATGTTCTATTTTTAGATTTTTATTCTGATTTTCCTTTATTTGGTAGATAATAATCTAATATTGAAATCTGAAGACCTAAACGGAGTGGATTTATTTATTTTCTCGCTGCCGTTTCCCAGCTCACGCACATCGAAGGAGAGCTGCGGGAGTCTCAGCGTTTGGACGTTGCGCGGCAGCAAGAAGCTCAATTCATCCGTCAGCAGGAAAACAAACTGCTGTGGCAGAACTTGTGTTTCCTGAGTCTGAGCCAGCGTGTGGCCAAGTAATTACAGGCACAGCACAGATGAACATGCATCAAAAATGCTTTGAATTTTTATACATTTTCATAAAAGTCACTTACATGAAGTGAGTTTCTGTTATTTCCTGCAGGCCGTGGGTGAGCAGCTACTTCAGGAAGTTTCCCATGCACATCTACTGTCTCCCGGTCCAGACTCCCTGCCACAACGGCAGGAGGCGCAGGAAGAGATGATGCAAAATCAGAAGTTAAAATACCAGATGAGGAAATAAATGTGATCTTTTCAGCTCACTTGTATCTCAATCATTTGGCTCCTTTAAGTGGATGAGAGGAAACGCCAAATATGGTTTTCCATCATGGAGAACTGGACTCACTTTTGGATTTTAGCAATTTATCAGAGTTGGGTAGTAACTACAACCCCTGGCAAAAAGTATGGAATCACCAGTGTTGGATGAGCAGTCATTCAGACATTTCATGCTGTAAAACAAACTCGGATCAAAAACATGATACAATATTAAGGTCGTTCCAAAGTGCAACTTGTTGGCTTTCAGGAACACTCAAAGAAATGAAGAGAAAACATTGTGGAAGTGAGTGAATGATACTTTTATTGACCAAACACAGGGAAATAAATATGGAATCACTCAATTCTGAGGAAAAAAGTATGGAATCATGAAAAACACATAAACAAAAGACCATTCAAAATACATCACTAGTATTTAGTTGCACCATCTTTGGCTTTTATAACAGCTTTTAGTCTCTGAGGCATGGACTTGATGAGGGACAAACAGTATTTGGTGCCTACTCTCTTTGATAGCAGTTGCCAGATCAGCTTTGCAGGTTGGAGCCTTCTTGTGGAACATTTTTTTCAATCTCCACCACAGGTTTTCTATTGGGTTGAGATCTGGACTATTTGCAGGCCATGACATCGACTGAATGTGTCTTTCTTCAAGGAATGCCTTCACTGTTTTTGCCCTATGGCACGATGCATTGTCATCTTGGAAAATCATTTCATCATCTCCAAACATCTGTTCAATTGAAGGGATGAGAAAACTGTCCAAAATGTCAATGTAAACTTGTGCATTGATAGAAGAATTAACCACAGTCATCTCCCCAGTGCCTTTGCCTGACATGCAGCCCCATATCATCAAGGACTGTGGAAATTTGGTTGTTTTCTTCAGGCAGGCCTCTTCATAAATCTCACTGGAACGGCACCAAACAAAAGTTCCAGCATCATCACCTTGTCCAATGCAGATTCTTGACTCATCACTGAAGACAACTTTCATCCAGTCATCCACAGTCCATGATTGCCTCTCCTTAGCCCATCGGAATCTTGTTCTTTTATGGTTAGGTGTCAATGCTGGTTTTCATTTAGCTTTCCTGTATTGAAATCCCACCTCCTTTAGGCGATTTCTTACGGTTCGGTCACATACATTGACTCCAGCTTCCTCCCATTTATGCTTCATCTGTTTAGTTGTACTTTTTTGGTTTTCAAGACAAATGACCTTTAGTTGTTTGTCTTGACGCTTTAATGTCTTTCTTGGTCTACCAGTACGCTTGGCTTTAACAACCATTCCATGCTGTTTGTGTTTGGACCATATCTTGGATACAGCTGACTGTGAACAGCCCACATCTTTAGCAACCATGCGTGAAGGGTTACCTTCTTCAAGAAGTTTCACAATCCTCTCTTTTGTTTCAAGGGACATTTCTCTTGTTGGAGTCATGGTTCTCGCCACTCCACTTCGTCCAGCAGCCCTCCAAGGTGTCATGACTGCAGGTGTTTTGAACTGCACACTAACGGGCACATCTAATCTGGGGCAGGTGTCCATTTAGGGAAAGGAAATAGACTGGGTGTGTCCTTTTTTCTACCTCCAATTTGAGTGATTCCATACTTTTTTCCTCAGAATTGAGTGATTCCATATTTATTTCCCTGTGTTTGGTCAATAAACGTATCATTCACTGACTTCCACAATGTTTTCTCTTCATTTCTTTGAGTGTTCCTGAAAGCCAACAAGTTGCACTTTGGAATGACCTTAATATTGTATCATGTTTTTGATCCGAGTTTGTTTTACAGCATGAAATGTCTGAATGACTGCTCATCCAACACTGGTGATTCCATACTTTTTGCCAGGGGTTGTATTTAGATTTACTTGAGTAACTTTTTCTGAGTATTTTTTTTTCTACACTGTCTGTGTTTATGTAATTTTTAAATATTAAATGACTGATAATTTGATCTGATACTCAGTACTTTTTACCAAATACATTTTACTCTTACTTGAATAATTTATTGGACGGATACCTTGAGTAAAAATATGTTGAAGTATTGCTACTCTTACTTGATTACAATTTATGGGTACTCTGCAAAAAATTTTAATTTCTCATGGTTAGATTATCCCAAAAAGAAGATAATTGGATTCAAATTAAATTACCTCAAGGTTTTACACACTTACCACTTTTATTCATCATCTCTGCCGCTTATTTGCAGTTTCCACATTCTGGAACTGCAAGATCGGTAGTCTAATCACTCTGAGAATTTAGCTAAACACACAAGTTAATGGGAAATTTTATCAGTTTTGTTTTTGAAAAAAAGACTTGTGGATCCCAGTGAGGTTAATGTGTTTCCATAATATTAAAATGTATCTTAATTTGTAGGTTAACTCTAAGTATTTAAACAGCTTTAGAGGTATGAAGATCTTGTTAAATCTCATGTAATGTCACAAAAGGTATGTTCATTCTAATTAGCTGTACAATGGATTGTTTTCCGTTATGTACCTTGAATGCACCATCACGTAGATACGTCTTTGCGTCACGGTCACGTCCAGCCCTTCCTCGGTGTGCGTGCTTTGCTTCCACCCTTGAATTACAGACATCATGGTGAGTTTCCTTTTTATTTAAACTCCTATAAGGCCTTAAACTGAGAGATTTTACTGCAACTGACGGCTAAGCTAATTTTGAATCGGTCCCGGAGTTGTTTTCCTTAGTTTTTGAGGTTATTGAACCGTATTTTAGTAGGATGTGCTAAACCGGTGAAACGCAGGCACATGGGGCGGTGTGGTTGCGCTAGCGGCTAAAAGCTAACGGCTTTCTTTTAGGTTTTATAGTCAGTCAACTGCGGCAAAGCTATCGGGTTTACATCCGCGAACATGTTCCTCTAAATTCATATGTTCATATTATTTTCAGTATGGTTGGTAATGTTCTTCCCCGTTAGCCTATAGCATGCTAGTTAGCTCAGGGCTGCTCTTTTGTGGCTGTCATTCAGGAACAAATGAACGAAATAAATCTGTCGGGAATAAAGAACTGGACCTTGACTAACATGAGCTGGCAGAGAGATAAAAAAAAAAACCCCAGCTCAATTTATTATAGTTTATTAGTGGTGTTGTGTGTTTGATATTTTATGCTTTTGTGTGTTTTTTTTTTGTTTTTTTTTTTGATAATGTGAAAGCTTCTAGCGGTTTCCAGAGGGGCGGGGCTAAGCTCCCGCTGCGTTCACGTGTACTCAGAAAATAAAGTTGTGGCCACGCCTCGTGTCTATAATTGTAGCCCCTACAGAATCAAAAATTTCACTGCATTTTTCCAATTTATTTGTGTTTCGTTGATTTGATTGAATAAATATGAATAGTTTATGGAACAACTACAAGAAACCATGAATGAAAAGGAGCAGAAATGCATATAAACTTATTCAGATAGAGAAAATGTTTTTGTTGTTTTTTCAGGTTTTCTATATAGTTAAAGAAAAGATTAACAGTCATTTTGTCTTATAGATATCTGTCACACAATTAACAATATAACCAAGAAGAAAAATTGTGATTTTGTTTTTTGAAATTTATGCACCAAAGCATATGTTAATAAGCTAATTGTTTATTTTATTGACCAATATAACCTTTTTAGTATCAGTTTAACAGAAAATTAAAATGTAGCAGTATTTGGGGAAAATGTACCAATTTGAGTTATCAATTGATGAATTGTTTATATTAAACATTATTGCTTTCACACATTATAACATTTGATCAACTGAAGTAATTTAGATGTTAAGCGAAAGAAGATCAGCAGTGAATTTAATTCAAAGCCTCCTCCTCTTCCTTAGGCGTCCTTATCCATGGCCCCGGTCAGCATCTTCAAACAAGGAGCCGATGAAGAAAAAGCAGAAACTGCACGACTGGTGGGGTTTTTGAGCAAATGTTGATTTTTGGAGCTTCATTTTACTCTCTGGCATCTCTGGATAATTTCTTGGTTGTGTTTTGATCTGCAGTCGTCTTTCGTTGGCGCCATCGCCATTGGCGATCTGGTGAAGAGCACTCTGGGGCCAAAGGGAATGGTGAGTCGCCTAAAAACCTGGAGCTATTATTTGTAAATCTCTCATCGGTTTTCTGTGGTGAATAACGTGCAGTGATTGTTTTGCAGGATAAGATTTTGCTCAGTGGAGCAAAAGGTGGCACGGTGACGGTAACCAACGACGGAGCGACCATCTTGAAGGCCATCGGCGTCGACAACCCGGCCGCCAAAGTTCTTGTTGGTGGGTGGAAACCGAACGTTGCTCCCAGTGAAACGGGTTTCTCTGAATTCCTGATGTTCAGCAGATTCTGATTGTTTACGTGTCATGAAAATTATTTTGGTTTCAGAACTTTATTCCGCTTCCTGTTGTCTGAAAGTTGTTTCCGTCCCTTTAATTAGTTCGTTCGTCTTTCCAGCCAATCACAGAGCTCGGCTTCCTGATGGATGTTTTATTACGTCTGGTTCTGTTAATGTGATTATCCATTCGTCTGTCCGTTCACTCACCCACTGATTTTCTGTCCTTCATTCTTAGTTTTTTATTTTCACTATAAAACTTGTGTTTGATTTAAATGAAAACGTGAAAAATTGCTTATATTTCTGACCAGTGAAATTGTCTCATTTAAGCAGCTGGTTACATTTTAACTTTAAATGCTGCTTGTTCATATGAGGCGGCGCCTGAAACGTCGAACCAAACCCAAAGCAGAGGAATTGATGTAATTTCTCTGTAGACATGTCGAAGGTTCAGGACGATGAAGTTGGAGACGGGACGACCTCGGTCACCGTGCTCGCCGCCGAGCTGCTGAGGGTAAGTACAGTAACTCATACCTGGGAGCCAGCTGAGATTTTCCTTCCACTTAATCTTCCTCTTCCTGGTTTAGGAGGCAGAGCTTCTAATTGCCAGGAAGCTCCACCCCCAGACCATCATCTCAGGCTGGAGGAAGGCGACTCAGGCGGCCAGGGAGGCTCTGAGGGAGGCTGCTGCCGACCACAGGTCAGAAAACATCCACAGGTGCTGGAAATCCTTGAGAATGCTTGATTATCAATCAGGTGTTTTCAAGGTTTGGAAACTGAGTTTTATTTTATTTTTTTCCTTGCAGCATTTCTGTCAGGAAAAAGTTTGAGTCACATTCAGATATTTTCACATTGTTCCGTCACTCAACACTGTTGAGGCTACCGCTAACTAGATGCTAACATACATCGGTAGCTAGCTAGCTTGCTTTTTTCTTTTGCATGAATCATGGGTCAGTGCAATATTATCACTAGTTGGTTGTCTGAGTTTGTACATTTCTCTTAAACTCCATTCATAATGGCCTAACAAATCTTAACTTCAGATTTTTTAAAAAACTTAAAAGGTCTTTAAAAGTCTTAAATTCTATTCATAACAGTCTTTAAACATTTTAAATTATTATCAAAATCTTAAAAAGCTTGTAAAGTGGTAAATCTTTCTTAATGGTCTTAAAAGTTCTTAAAATCTTAAATTTGATGGATAATAGCGTTTTGAATTGTACGAATCCTGAACGTTTTCCTCTCTTCAAACTTAATTTAACTCCTTTAGCTCATGAAACAAATTTCCCATCATAATCCTGTTTGGTCTCCATAGCAACGACCCAGACCGCTTCCAGGAGGACCTGCTGAACATCGCCCGCACCACGCTGTCGTCCAAGCTGCTGACGCACCACAAAGACCACTTCTCCAAGCTGGCGGTGAACGCCGTCATGAGGCTGAAAGGCTCCGGCAACCTGGAGGCGATCCACGTCATCAAGAAGCTGGGAGGAAGCCTCACCGACTCTTACCTGGACGAAGGTGAGGCTCACGTCAGGTGGATGGTGGGAGCTCTGCTGTCCGAATGGCTCGTTGTGATGTTTCGGTGAACCTGTTTAGGTTTCCTGTTGGACAAGAAAATCGGAGTGAACCAACCGAAGAGGCTGGAGAACGTCAAGATCCTGATCGCCAACACCGGCATGGACACCGACAAGATCAAGGTAGAAAACGCTCCAGATCAGAAGTACTTTACTGAGCCTAACGGCAAATTAAATGCTGTTCCAACTCATTTTAATTCAAACTTATTAGTTATTGTAGATGGTGATGGCTGATGCAGTCTGTGTTACAGCGAATTTGAAGAAGCCTCTGACTGAAGCTGACTTTTTTTAAGACAGTCTCATTAATATCCAATAGAGATGCAAATTATCGATTTTTGAGTTAATCTAAAGTTGATTGGTTTTATGTATCAACTGACGGTTAATTGATAATCGTTAGTCATCCATTTTCTTAAAAATCTGCAGTTTCTCTAGAAAGCTGTCCTCATAACATGAAGGGCAACATTTGTCATATTATGGTGAATTTTTAAAAAGTACATTATATCTTAATATTTTTGTCAGCTGTTAAATACTGGTAGGCCTGTCGTGATAATAAATTATTCTGGGCGATAAATTGTCCCAGAAGTTATTGCGATAAACGATAATATTGTTTTGAGACCATTTTCCAGTAATGCAATAATGCAGGAACACATTCTCAAAAATCTATAAATTATAAATTCTATTTAACATTTTAACACTGGGACTGAAAGACATTTTAAATATCCAAAATAACAAATAAAATTAATCATAAAGTCTCTTTAAACAAAATTGTCCTTCAAAAAAAGGTTTAATTGAGATCAAAACATCAGAATGAAGATTTTTGTCATCCAATTTTTGGTAGAAAGAGAAAACGGATGAGTTTGTTTTAATTTATCATTTGACTAATTGATTTATTGCTTATTATGACAGGCATAAATACTGGTAATGTTTGTTGAGAAGTTGACGCTTTGCCTCATAACCTTAAGGAGTTTGTCAAGTGTTTAAATTTCAAAACAGAACCGCATAAAGTACGTTTCACAACGAACTCTGTCTGGGCCGTTTCTCTGTCCCGTTCTGATAATATGCCCCCCCCCCATCTTTGTTTTTGTATCAACTGGCTCCGCTAATGGTTGACCAGTGGCGCCCTCTGCTGGATGGAGGCCAGACTACAGCAGTAAAAGTCTAAATGGGCGTTATTAGCCGCTCTATCTATCAGAACTAATTGTAATGTTGTTCCTTGTTCTGCTCTGACGTCGGGCAGATCTTCGGCTCCAGAGTTCGCGTAGACTCCACGGCAAAGGTGGCGGAGATCGAGCTAGCCGAGAAGCAGAAGATGAAGGAGAAAGTCGACCGAATCCTGAAGCACGGCATCAACTGCTTCATCAACAGGTAAATGCTCAGGGTGGCGACAGAGGTCAAAGGTGCTGCAATCACAGCATGTTGTTTCACTTTTAAGTTGTTTTGGCTGGTTGTTGATCATGTGACTCGAAGAAACATGTTTAAATCGGAGTTTTTCAAAAGACGTTGATTTCAGTCTACAGAAAAACTAAGTCATTCTAACAAAAAATGTTTCACTTGAAAAAAATCAGCTTTTGTTATTTGTTTTTTTCTAAATTAGCCTGTTTCCATGAAGCGATTTTTCTTTCATAATTCCAGTTTGCACAATTTTCGGTGAGTAAATACTCAGCTAGTAGCTTTCCATTACAAATTTGCACATAACTTTAATATTCCGCTAATGTCGACTTGCCTGATGCAAAAAAAGCAGTTTTGTGAAAGACGCTGATTTCAATAATGTGAAAATGACCTAATCCTGGTTCGAAATCGTTATCAAAATTGGTGTTTTACCATTAAATTAACTTATTATTTGTAAATCCAATTGCACAATTTTATGGTCCAGCAGCCAGTGTTGGACATTTCAAATCGTAATAAAATAAACTGAAGTTTGTATTTCTAAACCACTTAAGTAAGTGCCAGGGATGTAAATGCATAATGTTTCTGTTCAGGCAGCTGATCTATAACTACCCAGAGCAGCTGTTCGCTCAGGCTGGCGTCATGGCCATCGAACACGCCGACTTCGCCGGCGTCGAGCGCCTCGCTCTCGTCACAGGTACGTTTCATCCTCTGATGTCCGACATGTCAGACGGTTCGTAAATGGATTTACTTGCGGTTACCGGGCGGATTTTGAGCTCCAGTTCTGATGGATCTGTGTCCGCAGGCGGCGAGATCACCTCCACCTTTGACCACCCGGAGATGGTGAAGCTCGGCCGCTGCAAGCTGATCGAGGAGGTGATGATCGGCGAGGACACGCTCATCCACTTCTCTGGGGTTGCCATGGGTACGAACGCATAAATCCACTTCCAAAAGGAAACAATTTCTCTTTCATGGGAGAAAAAATGTTTAATTGGAAAAAGTAAATGTCTTCCAACTTCACTTGGATTCGGGTTTTGAGACTTTAGTCCAAGTAAAAATATTTTTTTCTTAAAGCGTTATGTTTCTAGCAGAGTAAGTATTAAATTTTTACATATTTTTATTGTATAAATCAGATTTTCGGATTGTAAATTGAATGTTATGATAAATGCATAAAAAGTAACCGTAATAAATATTTCAGATTTAAATATAATTATGAAATGCAGTTCGTCCAGGTTTGAATCTCTGCAGTAGTTTAGGCCTCAGAGTGAGTCTAAAAAAGCATTTAAAGGCATTTAAAGCTGTGCATGTAAATGCTGCAGACTGCGGAGTGATAACAGTGCCAAAAATGTGTTTTTGTACAAAATTATAATTAAAAAGAAAAACATAAATACACATTTTAAAGCACAAAAGTGACTGATTAATTTCAAAGATGGTCAAAAAAATTGTCAAATGTTTGTTTTTTCGTTAGTTTTGTTTTATTAATTAGTAAATTCATACATTTACCATCCAGGGAAGATTTTCATTTTACTAAATAAATTTTTTTTTAAATTCTACTAATTTATGTGGATTTTTTGGGGGGATTTCTGTTGTAAAACCTTAAGTTAAAATAGTTTTCATGTTTTAGGGCGCTTTTTTTGTTCCATACAGTGAAGTTATTTGACCACCTTAATGCAGATTGAGGCTGCCGTTTTGTGACACTCTCCCATCAGTGAGTGTTTAACCTTTGACCTGGCCCTCCCCCCAGGTGAGGCCTGCACCGTCGTCCTGCGCGGAGCAACGCAGCAGATCCTGGACGAGGCGGAGCGCTCGCTGCACGACGCCCTCTGTGTTTTGGCTCAGACTGTGAAGGAGCCGCACACCGTCTACGGAGGAGGTACGGCGACAAAACCCCCGACGCCTGTTAAAAATGAAACCTCAGATTAAAACGGATTTCCAATTTTAATTGATCTTTTTGTCAATTATTGTAATAAAAATAAACTGTATCCTGGCCCTAATATTCTGACCTGAATTCAAAGTGTAAATAAATAGAAGCTGTAAAACATGCTTGTCAAACAAGATGGCCGCTCTCGGTGAGCTGACACCGGTAGTAACCGGAAACCAAATGGCAAATAAAAAAATTATTAAACACTGAAGATGAAATTAATCCCATGTATCTGAAGCTTTTTGAAGAGTTTGTCCAAATTCCTGGATATATTCAAACTTCTGGAGGAAAATCTGGACTTTTTTTTGATGAGATTTTACTAAAATTCAAGGGATTCAGTCAAAACTGAGGAGCTTCTGCTGATGTGGTCACTAATCGCCCTCATTCTCGATGTCGCCCCCTTCAGGCTGCTCCGAGATGCTGATGGCAAAGGTGGTGAGCGATTTGGCCAATAGGACGCCAGGAAAGGAAGCGGTTGCCATGGAGTCATTCGCCAAGGCGCTCAGGATGGTGCGTTTGTTTCTCTTAAAAATTAACGTCAAAACTTGCACAAGCTGAACATTTTCTCTTTTTGTTCCTGTTTTCTTCTTTAGTTGCCAACCATCATTGCAGACAACGCCGGATACGACAGCGCCGACCTGGTGGCTCAGCTGAGAGCTGCACACCAGGAGAACAAAACCACATATGGACTGGGTGAGAACCAGCAGCTTGTTTCTATTTTCTGTCAGAAAAACTATCAGGAATATTTTTTAGAGATTTTGTTTGCCAACTTCCTTTGTATTTTGTGTTTATTTAATTTCAGCATTAAGTTCAAAAAGATTTATTTTGATTTCAGTTTAATAAATGTTTATTATTCTTTATTAAAGGTGCAGAAAAAAATAAAGTTTATATAGAAACAAAATTTCTAGTCCTGGAAATTTTAAATCGATTCAAAAAAATTAAAAATCAACTTTAGTTTGCTTGTTTATTTTTTTGTAAAATTATATTTGGAATAATTCCTTCATTATTTTTTTTTTATTTAAGAAAAAGCCAGTAGGCTAAGCTAACCTGATACTTGTCGTTTTACGCACAAACATATTTTTGTTTAAATATAAACTGATGCGATTTTAATATAGTATGACAAAATATACAACTGTTTTAAATAAATATATTTATTTACATTGTCCTTTATTTTTTTCAGTCACATAATTTAAACAGAATCTCTGGACCATTTTGAATAGAAAATGTATTTTTTGAATTAAAATTGACTTATTGATAATCTTATATTTTATATTTTAAATGCTATTAAAATAGGGGGATTTTTTTTGTTAAATTAGTTCTTTTGTTCTTGAACCAGTCAAAACATAAAATCTAATTTAGTTTACTTTTCCCTGCTGTGATATGTAAAATATTACCACAAAAAAATGAATAACAGTAATAAATGTTTATTTTTAGTTTATTTGTATTGTGCTGGAAAAGTTTGACAAAATGCTTGAAAAGTCCTTGAGTTTTTGTGTGAAACGTGAGCTTCCTGGTTTTGCGGCAGACATGTCCGAAGGCTCGATAGGCGACATGGTGGCTCTGGGAATCACCGAGTCGTTCCAGGTGAAGCGTCAGATGCTGCTGAGCGCCTCCGAGGCGGCGGAGATGATCCTCAGAGTCGACAACATCATCAAAGCTGCTCCCAGGTCAGACTTTCACTAATCTGCAGACGGTTTCCTCCCATTTATTCACCTCATCTGAATTTACTTTGACTGTTCCCGCAGGAAGAGAGTCCCCGACCATCACCCCTGCTAAGCCAGGACTCAGATGACAAACAGGAGACGGATGAGATTTATTTATCACCTCTGTGTAATCCAGACTCGGTTTCTTTTTCCCCGTTAGCATCGCAGCGCCGCAGATGTCTGGCTACAATTTGCTGTCAAACATTTAGAAAAGGAAGTTTGGATGTTGTTTTTGTTTACTGAAATAAAAACGAAAACTAAAGTTTCTGTGAGTGAAATGTTTTTGGTGCAGCTCATTGATGGTTAAAATATAAAACTTCAAGTTTAAATATTTTTTGTCTGTAAATCATCCTTTTATTTGCCTTTCTTAAATTTTTTTTAGTACTTTCTTATTTCATATACCTAAAATCTTAGTTTCCAACAATCATTTCAAGTTCTGAGTTAATTTACTTTTGTGTTGGAATGTAACAGCCATAAAACAAACAAACATCTATAAGGTTCAATTGATAAAGTTTCCAAACAAATATTCCAACTGAACATTTAGAAATTAATTTTATCTTGCAAGCCTGCTGTTTGGTCCAATTTACATAATGAAACCTGAACATTAGACCTCAAATGATTCCTGAAATACATCTAATTACTAAAAATCCTTTCAAAATAAAGGCCCTGTTATTTTCTGTTGTGCTTAAAACAATCAAACCAAAATCTGTGCAGCATAACGGCTTCTTCTCTGTCATATCTCCAGTTTCAGAGGCTTCAGGAAATTTTCCGTTTGATGAAGCAACATTCCTCTTCAGGTCAGAGTGACCCAGACCTCAAAGTGTCAACACAATGTTACACAATCAAGCTGTCAACAGAACCACACGGTCCTTTTTTACTGACATCTTCAAAATCTAAACAAATCAAAAACACACATTTTCCCCTAATTTATTTTGCTACTTTGCAGTTATTTTTTTAAGTGAAGACAGATGAATTTATTCTGCTAGTCCCTTAAAGATATACTTAATATTTTTAAATTAACTGATAAAATAAAGACATTGTAATAGCTGGCAGTTTATTATCAGGCAAAAGAAGTTCAACATTCAACCATTTAACGTCCAATCAGAACTCGTATCCAGAGATGTTTAAGGCATTTTGTCGACCTCCGTTTTGTGGAAAATCAAATTTAATTTCTGGATGCGTAGCGTTTTCTGAAATTCTCCAAAGTCCATGTGGATGAACATGACTGATCATTTCTGCTAATGCGCCATTAGGATAGGTAAGTTAGCGCTTTAGCATCTTTGTTAACTCTGAAAGTGCCTGGTTAACACACTTAACTTTGGTTAAGTTATTTTTTCTGGATAAGTTCTACTATTTTGTTTGGTTTTGGAAATTTTGAAGTTGAATAAAGTTCGACATATATGTGCTTAAGTTTTTGTTATTGACTCAAGAATTGTTCAGGTAGTTAGACGTTTATATTCATGCTCTTATTTTGAAGTGGGCGAAGATTGTTTACGCTGTACTTCCATTTTTTCCTTCCTCGCGTTCTCTTTTTTATTTTTTTTTTCCAATAACTGCATCTCATGAAATAAAATTATTCAAATTCCTTTGTCAATACTACCCAACAGTGGTGGGGACACTTCCCCTAGTCAGCTAATACTCTTTCATTTAGCACGTTAGCTAACTTTGAAAACTTTTAGCGCACATTTTTCCAGCTAATTTTTTGTAAAGTTTCAGTTGAGTATTTATGTTGAAGTTTTCTATCTTTTGTTCTTTCCCTAATATCTGTATTGCAAACAAAGAGCACACAGGAAAAAGGTATGGATATAATTTGTATTGAAGTTAGCGCTTTAGCTTCTTAAGTAGTCTTTCTTTGTAGATTTCATAATAAACGTGAAGTTGAGTTTTACGCCATTTCCGTTCGGCCCTACGACAGAATTGTCTTGCAGAGTGAACTGTTGGTGCATTTCTCCATGGAGATTTCTTCCTACCAGACACAACTTTCACTTTAATGGGGGCAGTGTAATCAATGATATCTGAAAGTTTGCACTGAAAATCATCTACCAACTTATCTGTGTCATTATAGCTTAAGGGCGAGGAAGCAGAGTAGATTTGATTAAATGTTTCTGCTGTGTTTTCTGTGAAAGTACGTTTTGTGATAATAGCTGTTTGTCCACGTGGGTTAACGGATAAAGAACATTCAAAGATAACAGCAAAGTGATCCGACAGGCGACATCAGTTACAGAGACACTGGAAATATTCACACCCTCACTGATAACCAGGTCCAGTGTGTGTCCATGAGTGTGTGTCCATGAGTGTGTGTTGCTTGTTTGACATGTTGTGTTAAACCAAAACTCTCTAATATATTAAACAGCTTTTTTGCCCCTCGGTCTTCAGGTTGTAAACATGAATGTTGAAATCACCGACAATTATTAAACGATCATAATCAATAGATATGAGAGATAGAAGCTCATTCAAGTCCGTAAAGAAATTTTCCACATATGTTGGAGTTTTGTATAAAATTAGTGTCAAAGTTCGTTTGTGGCCTTTTACCTCAATTCCAAGATACTCAAAAGACATAAAATGACCCAAAGAGATTTTACTACAGTTTATAGTATTCTTAAATATTGAAGCCACGCCTCCTCCTTTTTTGTTTTCTATTCCCACTTAAAGAATTATACGTAGGAGGCGCTGATTCAATTAGTACGATTGGTTCATTATTTCATTCAGCCATGTTTCTGTCAGGAATAAAACATCAATATTATGCTCAGTGATGAAATCATTAATTAATAGATCTGGTGTTTAAAAGAGCCAGTTTAAGTGACTTGGAGGCTGAAAGTTCTTCAGCCTGAGGATTGAATTAAGACCGCTGCTTTTTGTATTTCTGTTTTTTGTAACTTTTCTTGTAGTGAACCGAACAGGTATTGTCCTGCTATGAAATGTCAGGGGGCCAGACACATTCTGGAGGAAGACGGGTGTAAAGATGATGCCTGGACCCCGGTCTCAGACATCAGAAACACAGAGTGCTGGATCCTCAGGGAGGTCAGAGGCAGGTGGCTTAGATGAAGAAATATCTAAGCCATGTTAACGCTAAGGAGAGTCGTGCCGAGGCGAACCTGTTGATCCATTCCATCCACAAATTTGAGAACCTCTGGTCCAGAACATATTTCTTGGTAGGTATCTTATGAATGCAGTGAATTAGTGGAGGAGCAGAGAGGGAGGGGAAGGAGGAGAGGAACCAGTCGCTCTGTTGATGTTTTATCAGTTTGTTTTGGAATGACTTGCTTCTGATAAACGGAGGGATTCATCCTATTCAGACGTCCTTCAGCCTGATCTTCTGCGATGATCATGTTGTTGATAGATTACATCCGCCTCTTCCAAAGAGGTGAAACTTTAATCCAGAGGTTATCGATGAAGGTCTCTGAGCTGGCAGAGCTTTAATCAGCCATTTGTTTATCATGCTAAAAGCGCTAATCATAAACATTAGTTCTGCTAAAGCTGAAGTGCTTCACTGACATTGTGTTTTGTGGAAGCTAATGCTAGGAGACTTCACTCTGACAGCTGAAGGAGGAACCGCTTGTCCTGCTCTCTCTCATACTTACTGATAACTTTTAGCGTTATTAAACTCTGGAGTGTTTTTCATCTCCCCATTGAGGTGATGGAATTGGACCATGAGAAATGACTTAAGTTGTCATTTTTCCATTGTGTGTTCAGAAAAATATTTAAGTCCTTTATCAGAATCTCAGATTTTTGCTTTGCCAGATCCTCGGGGTTGGTGGAGCCGTTCTGGTTCCAGCTGCTTGTTTACTTTTCTTTGGCGGAGCAGGTGTTGAAGTTGAAGGTGGGTTTCGGCTCACAGCCGGCCACGTCCAGGTGAGGGGTTCTCCCCGTTAGTCGTCTCATGGGATCTGCATCGTGAGGCTTTTGTTTCGGCTTGGCGCCCTGAGTGATCCAGGGCGAGCTGCTTGGAGCTGGGCGTACAACCTCTCCATTGATTTGAGGAAGAGTTGTTTCATTTCCACAGGTAGCGTTGATCTCAAAGTTCACCTCCAGCCGTTGAATCTTCATTTCTAAAAGGTGAAGTTGTATAATACTGCTAATCTCCCTGGGGTCGAACGGAGGCATTTTGCGCTGGTTCAACTTGGAGGTAAAGAAAAGTAAGGTCAACATAAAAGTAAGAAAATCCTCCACTCCTTAGGTTTGAAGTAATCCAGTTATGATGTCGATAATATAAATATAACTATAAAAACTGTGACTTTAATAACTCTAAAAGTTACCAGTAAGTATGAGAGAGCAGGACAAGCTGTTCCTCCTTCAGCTGTCAGAGCTTAGTCTCCTACTTTAGCATCAAAATACAATGTCAGTGTAGCGCTTTAGCATCAGCAGAGCTAATGTTTATGATTAGTGCTTTTAGCTAACTTTACCAAGAAGGAGATGTTTTATCTCTGAGCGAAGTTTGTTGCTGGACTGAGTGCAGTTTGAAGGAGGGGTTTCGCTTGTTCAGTGACGTCCAATCAGAGCAGCTGAAAGCTCTGATAAACCTTTAGGACCTCTGCTGAGCAGCAGTCTGTCACTCCGACCCGGACCGACATGCTGAGGCTGCTGCTCCTGCTGCTGTCCACATGGACGGGCTCAGCGATGGTCAGGTAGGACAAACAGCAGCTTCTTATTTACATTCATTCACTTTACAGACAAACTATGGCGCAAAACGACTCAAGTTTACAAATAAGGCGAATCAGGATTAATACTTTCCCCTAAAATATCTAAAACTACTGAATGTAAAGGTGTTGGGATCTCTTTATTTTATTTTGTTTTTACAGAAAATGCCGATTTTAGTGATCTGATCCAGTGTGGTTCAAAGTGGGGGGCGCAGGACCTGCGGGGCTTCAGGAGGCGATGAGGCGGACACAAATAAAATAAAAAAACAATTATTTTGTACATTTTTTATCATAATTTTTGTTTTATCTTATTCAGGTTTTTTGTCAATATAAATTATAAGATAAAATAATTGATTAAAATTTTATTTCTGATTCATTCATCAAACTGCTTTGCTTCTCAAGGAATAAACATAAAAGTTTATGATAAAAAAGCCCAACTCTGCTACAACCATAAGAACTATATGAATAAAATACAATTTGATATGATTAATATAAGATATATTTTCTTGTTACCAAAGGAGATTTTGATTAAAAATTTTATTATTTGTAAATAAAGTCATAATATTGATAATAACATGGCGACAGAGCCAACTAAAATTAGATAATACAAGGCAACAGTTATGCTAAATGAATGTAATAATTATTAAATAGTGAATAAAATCATAAAACATTTGATGTTTCTTTATACATTTTTTGATTGGGAACCCCTGACCTAGTCAAAGTTTTATCACCTCAGGGTTGCCTTGATGCGGGTTCCCTCCATCCGCTCTCAGCTGAGAACTCAGGGTCTGCTGGAGGACTTCCTGAAGGACCACCGGCCGGACATGTTTAACCGCCGCTACGCTCAGTGCTTCCCACCCGGAACGCCGTCCCTCCGGCTCAGACGCTCTAGTGAGAAGATCTACAACTTCATGGATGCAAGTGAAACAACTGCTTAGACCAAAACAAGGAGATATTTCTGAACCTGAAAACCAACACTGCTAAAATAAATCCAGTTCTGCAGAATTCACCTAATGAAAGCTTGTCCATGCGTTACAATGGCCTAGTCAAAGTCCAGGACGAAATGATGTTCACTCCAAAGCATTGTCTTTGTTGCAGGGTTCTTGAAATTTTTTGAAAATGCTTGAATTTCAAATAAGTGCTTGGCATTCAAACTGCACAGTTTAGTAATAAAGTATTGTTTGATTAAGAGCTTAAATTTAAAAAACTTTATTAAAACTTGAAACTAGCTAAATACCGCGTTGGTGTAGCATTTTAGCAAACAGGTTCTGTTGCATACGGTTGTTGGTATGGCGCTTTAACATTAGTTTTCACTAAATACCATGTAGGTGTCATGCTTTAGCATTCGCTTAAACTAAGTATCGTGTTGCTTTAGCATTAGCTTCAACTAAGTATCGTGTTGCTTTAGCATTAGCTTCAACTAAGTATCATGCTGATTTTGCATTAGCTTCAACTAAGTATCGTGTTGATGTTTTGCTTTAGTATTAACTTCCACCAAATGCCATGTTGCTTTAGCATCTTCCACTAAGTACAGTGTTGCTGTAGCAATTTAGCATTAGCTTAAACTAAATACTGTGTTGATGTAATGCTTTACCTTCCACTAAATAACATGTTGGTGTAACACTTTAGCATTAGCATATGCTAAATACTGTGTTGGTGTAGCACGTTAGCATTAGCTAAACAAAGTACTAGCATGGTAGCAGTGGCTTTAGTTAGTAAACTCTGAGGTTTTTGTGTCCTAGGCTCAGTATTACGGTGAAATCAGCGTGGGGACTCCTCCGCAGAACTTCTCTGTGATTTTTGACACCGGATCGGCCGACCTCTGGGTCCCGTCATCGTACTGCGTCAGCCAGGCCTGTGGTACGCCATCAGAAACACACCGTGGAGCTAAGCAATCCCCACAGTCTACCAAAGAACCTGTACCAGGATATCTTCTAATATTAGAGGGATGTATTCTGGTCAGGACGGCTTGACTTTGGTGGAGTTTGCTGCAAACTGATAAGAAGTTCAAGGTCTGTGTATCACTGTAGCATACTGGGGAGTGATGAGAGCATTCCTGTCTGTTTGCAGCATTCCACCGACGTTTCAAGGCCTTTGAATCCAAAACCTTCCACCATGATGGACGTTCATTTGGGATCCACTACGGATCAGGACATCTGCTGGGAGTAATGGGTAGAGACACAGTGAAGGTCAGGTGTCCGTTTTGACCTGCGGAGATGTTTATTCAACCTGGAGAGTAACTTTCTGCATTTCTTCTGGATGTGATTTGTTCCAGATTGGGGACATGACCATCTTGAACCAACAGTTTGGCGAATCTGTGTACGAACCAGGTTCTGCGTTTGTGACGGCAAAGTTTGATGGTGTTCTGGGACTGGCCTACCAATCGTTGGCAGAGATCCTGGGAAATCCCGTCTTTGACAACATGCTGGCGCAGAAGATAGTGGACCAGCCAGTGTTCTCCTTCTACCTCAGCAGGTACATTTACACCTGCTTAGATCCTCAATAAGCTCATTGGGTGGTTGGTTGACGATGGCTTTCCTTACCTATAAGGTAGTGACAAATCTCTACTTTACATGTATGTAATTAGATTGGTTTTACTTTGAGTTCTGGTTTATGGTATGTTTGACACCAGGAACCTTTAAGACCATGAACAAGTTGGGATAGGTCTATCAGCCAAACAAAACAATTATTACATTTTTTGCATAAAATCAGTTTTAGATAAAGATGCTTAGATTCTTAGTACCTCCTAACTCAATGTTTAGACTTCTACGTGAAAATATCTGCAAATTGGCGCGAAAAACTAATGGTACTAGCTTCTGTCAAATTTTAATTAATCGAGTTTGATGGATTAAAATGCCACGCCCAAATCAAAATCGATGTTATCGCACACAAACATCTGTTTATTTACGTCATAAAATGCTTATCGTATAAAACGACCGTTAAATCTGCGTCATAAAATGCTTATCGTATAAAAACATATGGTTTGATTTAAATTAAGCTCTTATCAATGTAAAACAGGCAGCATTCTGGAATATTCTCTCTCTTGCATCATATTAAATTAAGTTATCAATGTAAAACAGGCAGCATTCTGGAATATTCTCTCTCTTGCATCATATTAAATTAAGTTATCAATGTAAAACAGGCAGCATTCTGGAATATTCTCTCTCTCTTGCATCATATAAGTTCTTATCAAAATAATACAGGCAACATTCTGGAACATTCTCTTTTTGCATCATATAAATTAAATTCTTATCAAAATAAAACAGACAACATTCTGGAACCTTCTCATTCTGGAACATTCTCTTTTGCATCACATTAAATTCTTATCAATAATAAAACAGACAACATTCTGGAACATTCTCTTTTATATCAAATGGTTAATAAGGGGTCAGGCCCTCTTTGTGACTTTTGACCCAGTTATACCGATGCAGCTCCTCCTCAAGCAGAGAATAAGGGTCAAGGAGCCTCTTTCAACATATAAATCTAAGTTCTTATCAATGTAAAGCAGGCAGCATTCTGGAACATTCTCTTTTGCATAATATAAATTAAATTTGATATCAATGTAAAGCAGACATGATTCTGGAACCTTCTCTTTTGCATCATATAAATCAAGTTCTTATCAAAATAAAACAGACAGCATTCTGGGTCAAAAGTCACAAAGAGGTCCTGACCCCTTATTAACCATTTGATATAAAAGAGAAGGTTCCAGAATGCTGCCTGCTTTACATTGATATCAACTTAATTTATTGTGATGCAAGAGAGAATGTTCCAGAATGAGAAGGTTCCAGAATGTTGTCTGTTTTATTTTGATAAGAATTTAATTTATATGATGCAAAAAGAGAATGTTCCAGAATGTTGCCTGTATTATTTTGATAAGAACTTATATGATGCAAGAGAGAGAGAATATTCCAGAATGCTGCCTGTTTTACATTGATAAGAGCTTAATTTAAATCAAACCATATGTTTTTATACGATAAGCATTTTATGACGCAGATTTAACAGTCGTTTTATACGATAAGCATTTGATGACGCAGATTTAACAGGTGTTTGTGTGCGATAAGCATTTTATGACGTAAATAAACAGATGTTTGTGTGCGATAACATCGATTTTGATTTGGGCGTGGCATTTTAATCCATCAAACTCGATTAATTAAAATTTGACAGAAGCTAGTACCATTAGTTTTTTGGCGCGTAATTATACAATTATACAACGTCTTTGAAAAGCAGAAGTGGAGCCTCCTGCACACCCAACAACAATACGGAAAGTGGTTTATGGATGGTAAGTCAACAACAAAGCACTTGCTTTTTCCAGCAGTCATTGTACAGCGGTAAAACGAGCTGATCAAATGTGCTGAATTTCCCCTTGGGTTACTAGGTAACCCCAGCAGAGCTCCGCCCAGGGGGTTGTGGAGCTCTGCTGGGGTTACTAGGTAACGGGCGGAGCTCTGCTGGGGTTGCTAGATAACGGTGCAATACCCATAGGCTGTGACTTAACATTCCAAAGGTTTTTGAAATGACTCATTTTCCAGACACCAAAAAATATAAACATGAACATTGATAAAACTAACTACTGGGTGTTTTGTTTTTAGAAGAGATTTATCATATTTATTAAAACTTTTCTCTGTTTCTGCAGGAGAACAAGGACCAGCAATCCACAAGGAGAACTGCTGCTGGGAGGAATAGATGAAGCGATGTACAATGGATCAATCAACTGGCTGCCTGTGAGCGCAAAAAGATACTGGCAGGTTGAGATGGATAGGTAAATTAAGCTGCATTACGCTCTGCTACCACTAGGTGTCAGTAAAGAATGTAAATGTTGCAGAAAATAAACATGGCCTTCTTGTTTCAGCGTGGTGGTGCAAGGCGGGAGCTCCTTCTGTCCCATTGGATGTCATGCCATCATTGATACTGGAACCTCCCTAATTGGTGGACCGACCCGTGACGTCCTGAGACTGCAGCAACTGATTGGAGCCACGCCCACAAATAACGGAGAGGTGGAGCTCTTTGAAACCCAGTGTGGGGCGTAATACGACGCCTTATTAGAGACAAAAAAACTCAGAAATTTAAAGATTGACCTCAAAATGTTTTCCAGAAGCAATTGTGAAATTTGAGTTTCAAAAGTCAAAAATTTACATGAAAAAAATCTGACATTTTCAGATTAATCTCAGAAATTTTCTAGAAGACACTTGGAAATTTCTGAGTTTCAAAAATCAAACATTTGTGAGAAAAAAAAGTGAAATTTTCAGATTAATTTGAAATTTTCTAGAAATAGAAACACCAACAAAGAAATATCTGAATTTCAAAAGTTGAAAATTTCCAAGAAAAAAACTTGTTGGTTGCCAAGAATTTATAAAATTTTCAACTTTGAAATTTTCTAAGTGTCAAAAGTTGAAAATTTCTTAACTTTTGAAACTCAGAAAATTCCAAGTTTTTTATTCCATTTTTATTTTTTTTTGTTTGGATCTTAGGTTATTTTTACAAATAAAAATCTGGAAAGTGTGGCATGCCTTTGAATTCAACCCCCTGGGTCAAAACAGTTTCAGATCTTTTGAGGATTTTCTTTTCCAGCTTTTCTCATTTACACGATGAAATTTTCACCCATTTTACAAATTTTTTTTTTACAGTTTAAAATTTTTGACAGATTACACGCTGGATTTAGATACATTCTTCTAGGCCATTCTACAACATAGATAAGCTGTTAATTAAGCAGCTCATGATATGTTTGGCTTCATGTTTCAGGTTGTCATCGTGCAGGAAGGTGAATCTCCACTCTAATCTAAAGTGTGTCGTCCCACAGCATGATGCTGTCATTACCACTTCTCAGTATATTTAGTTGTCATGATGCTGATTATTCTCTAACAAACCTCTGAGGAACATTGAAGAAAATCTGCTTTTGTTGATCAAACGTAGCTAAATGTAATGATGTTAGCTTGTTTTCTAATTTGTAGAAATGTTTTGTTTCAGTTTGTTATCGACTGCACCCGATTGTCCAGTTTGCCTCGCATCACCTTCATCCTGGGTGGGAAGGAATACACGCTGACATCAGAGCAGTACGTCAGGAAGGTGAGGGAAACTTCAGCTTGTTGTTGATTCTCATGTTCTTTCTTGATGACGTTTGCTTGTTTAAATGGTTTTATTGGGTATTTAAACCCTTAATGATTTCTCCTGCTTGCTTTTTTATCAAATTTTGACATTAATATGAAGCAGAGATAAGAAGAGTAGACATAAAATACAATTTTCAAATTAAATGAAAAGAACAAAGCAATTTTTACCAAGTTTCTCTTTGTTGACAAAAATTGGTTTGAACAGATTTTCCCTTAAGATTATAATTTGAAAATAGTTTCCTGTTTTTATTTAAATTCTTAAAATATGTCTTATGATCAGAAACATTTAAGAGTGACAAAAACACAGAGACAGTATGATTTAGAAGAGAAAAGCTTGAATTATGAGAAAAAGTTTAAAGTTAAAAAAAGGAAGTAATGCTACATAAACATTTGATTATGGGGAAAATGTCAAAATTATGAGAGGAAAGTTAGAGTTCAAAAAATTTAAATGAGAAAAGAGAAAATTAAAACAAAAATATGTGGAAAAAATTTTAAATTATGAGACAATTTTAAAATGAGACAATTAAAAGTTAAAATTATAAGTGAAAAAATTAAATAAAAAACATTTAACTTGAGAACTTGAGATAAAAAGTCAAAAGTATGAGAAAGTAGTTGTAACAATGAGAAAAAAAATCTTGAAATCATAAGTAAAATTAAAATTACAAGAAAATGTTCAAAAAGAGCTGATGTGAAAAAGTTGAATTTACAAGAAAATATAAAAAGTCTGTGAAAGTTTAAGAGAATAAAGTTAAAATTGCAAGAGATGATTGAAATGATGAGAAAAATTTTAAATTACAAAAGATTTCACAAAGAAAATCAAAAATTATGAGAAAGATGAAATTACAAGAGGATAATTAAAATAAAAAACATTGAAATTCTGAGAAACTACAAGAAAAAATTTACTTCAAGAAAATGTTGAAACTTTGAGGAAATATTGAAATTAAGAAAAAGTTTAAATCATAGGAAAAAATATTGAAAAAGCTCAACATTATGAGAAAAGTAAAAAATTTGAGAAAAAGCGTTTAACTTAAAAACTAAAACCACTAAGTGCAAATGAACTGAGAAATTAGATTTTTAGAAGATAAACATCTTGTTTGGAAAGAACTGCAGTTTAAACTTTCTGCCTTTTATTGAAGATATTATTTCCATTTTATTCTCAACATTTCAACTTTATTCTGTTATGGAAAATAAAAATCCATTTAGTACTTCTTCACAGAAGCAGAAGAAATTTGTAAAGCTGCGTCACTCCAAGAGATTAGTAAAATTAGATAGTTAAGCCTCAACATCACATGTTTAATGTTTAACAAAGCGATGATTTCTCATTAAAATCCGTTTTTATCCTCTGCGGCCGACAGGAGCCGTTTGGCATCAGTGATCTGTGTTTCAGCGGCTTCCAGGCCTTTGACATCATTTCCCCTGAAGGCCCGATGTGGATTCTGGGAGATGTATTTCTGACTGAGTACTACAGCATCTTCGACAGAGGACTGGACCGAATCGGGCTTGCCCAGGCCAGACACCCCATCGAATGATGAGTATTTCCTCTGGCACAAGAAGATAATAACTTTTTCTGTGCCTCTTCACGAAACAGGCTGAAGTTTTATTTTTAAGATAAATCTGGACATTTATCTTTTATGTTAAAGTTTCCTAAACAACCAGTATTCACACTAAAGCTGAGAGGTTTGCTCCCCTTTCCACTGAGTCACTATAATGAGGACTGCAGTCTCGTCTTTGACCACTAGATGGCGACCAAGAACATGTCATTTTGGGCTGTTAGCGGCTAATTTAGCTTCTGTCTTGTCATCTAATGTGTAATTAAATTAAAAATCATAAACCTGCTTGTTTTTTCTTGTATTGTTTCCTTTTTATGGTTTGTTCATTTTATGTTGATCACCAATTTCTGAGACATTTGGCTTGTTTACTTTTGTACTTTTGTTTAATTTTAGTGCAACTTCAATATGACCCATCAGAGGGCCATTTTAGATCGAAAAAGGGAGTACATTTACAGTAAAAAAAACAAAAAAAAACTTTGAAATTTATGCAAAACCATGGAAATTTATGAGATTGAAAAGTTGAAAATTTGCAAGAAAAAAATTCTAAGTTTGTGATTAATCTCAGAATCTTTCTAAAAAAAATCTTGAAAGGTTTAAAGTTTGAGAAAAAAACTTTTTAGATTAATCTCAGAAACTTTCTAGAAAAATCAGGATTTTCTGAGTTTGAAATTAAATCTTTCTAAAAAATTTTTTTTTTTTGGTGGAAATGTACTCCTTTCTTTTCTACCTAAATTGGCCCCAGTGCCCCGTTGTACCCATCAAGACCCAATTCGGAAAACTGGTTGATCCAGTAGATCCACCTCGAACAGAAAACTGTGGCTAACCAAACCCAAACTCCTGACTGAAATAAATCGTTGGAAGTTGCCAGGTCCGTGATTTTAGCTCAGGATTTGGACCAAAACCACGTTTAGTGCCTCAAACAACCAGAATCCAGCTGCCTCCGTTTTCTTCTTCTTCTTCAGTTTTTGACGGCAGTTTGCATCCATCAGTGTTGCACCTCTGCCATCTCTTGTATTTTATTACTCTTCCTTTCCTCAAATTCTCCTAATGAGATCAGAATTAAGAAAAAAAATTCTCCATTTTCTCTGTTCTAATCCAAACTTTACGGCTGGGATTTTGCGTCTTTGAGCTCGTCGTTCAGATCCGTTTCCTCCTCATTGTCCTCGTTTCCCGCTGTTCCCTGGAACTCGCCGTCGTAATCCGGTTCCGGCAGCTGGAGCGTGTTGGCGGTCGGACTGGGCGATCTGCGGGACTGATGCCGACCCAGGCCTCTTCTCCGGCGCCCCAGCCCTTTGGGACTCGGCAGGCTGCGGATCGACGCCTTGGAGCTCTGCCGGGAGAACTGCAGGGAGAACTGCCGGCCCCGCGGCCTGGTTGGCGGCCGGTTCTTCATGGTGACCGTCGTCCAACGGAACTCCTTCGGTCCAAGTTGAGTTGGGGAACAACAAATGGAATCGGTCCTAGAAATACTGAAAATAGAACGAGTTGGAGCAATAATATATTGAGAAACTGATTTAAAAAATGTTTCTTTTGCCTGATTTAATTATTTTGTATTAATTAGTCATTTTTGTCCTTAATATACCAAAATATCCACTTAATTTATATTTTTGTCCATTTGATTATGTAATTTTTAAATATTAAATGATCTGGGTCATCAGTTTCTTGGATGGCTTTACTTGAGTAAAAATATGTTGAAGTAAAGCTATTTTTACTTGATCACAGTTTCTGAAAAAAGTTGTTCCAATTGCAGTTTTGCGAAATAAACCAGTTATAATACAACCAAAAAACCTTCTTAAAATTTGTTATGGAAAAACTAGTTTTTTTCAAATTTCCAGTGTTTCCATTAAGCAAATGTATTTTCAAAAAATCAAATTGTGCAATTATGTGGTCAATGAAAACTCGGTTACTGTGGTTCTCTAAAGTCTGAAGGATTTCGTAAAGGCTTCCACTTCAGACAGATGTCAACCATCTGACCTGTTTTAGGATTTCTTTAGAGGAGGGCATGATGCGGTTATTTTTTCGCCTACTTCATGTTGTATGAATGTGATTTTCTTGTTTAGCCAGACTTTGGTGAAATTAGATGCAATCAATTCTAGATTTAACGAGGTGAGCAATTGCTTCTCCTCATTGGGCCAAGTTGGTTTGGGTAACCTCTTTAGATTCTTGTGGATCTGAAACGCTAAAATGTGAAACCAGAAAGCTTCTACAGCAGCCGAATCAATGGTGACCTTGTAGTTTCCACGTTTGGTTGTTCCTCAGTTGGGGAGTGATCCAGACCGTTCTGATGTTTCCCAAAAGACTCCCCATTGTGACAGGCATCAGAGAACAACGGTGGGCTGACAACCAGCCGCGGGAAAACAACGGAGGATGAACTCTCAGGTGACGGCGGGTTGCTGTTGACCTCCCTTAAGGTGGACAGGGTGTCCAGAGACGATGGAGGGATGGCTAAGGAACAGGGTGGGACCATGTCCGCCGAACCTGCGTTGCCCCTGACAGAGTTTTACCAGAAAAATTAAAACCATGAAAAACATCAGAATATTTCTGAAAAGGCGCTGATACCTGAAGTCCAGGAAGAAGCTGCTGGTTGCGTCACTGCTGTGCCGCTTGAAGACGGGTCGAGGATGTCGGAGGTCAGGAGGTTCCTGAACACTGAGCAAGCGTCGGACTCGACCCAGAACCTGAAAACACCAAACAGCAATCACATGAAATTATTCAGTCCCCACAAGTCTGAACAGGAAGTGATCCCCACCACTGAACTGCCATCTTGGTAGGCAAGGGCAGCACAAGCATAGATCAGGAGTATTAAAACTTTTTGGACCAAAATTGTTGAGTCAAAAGGACTTTAGAACCAAAAAAGAAGTAATTTTACCTGCTTAACAATAAAGCATTGGTGCTTTAAGTAAACAACAACAAAAAAAGTAGTTAGATTGTTGTGTAAATTATTCCAGGTCCATCAAAATCTTGTTTTGAGTAAAAGTTATCGGTGCTTGAAAGCTGATACAGAAAACCTGGTTATTTAAAGACAAATACTTTGTGTTGAAGCCAGTATTTGCTGTTGTAAGAAGATTTTTACTTTGTGTGTGATAATGTTGTCCTAATTAAGAAAAAGTCTCCTAGATAACTTTCGACAGCGAATTAGGGCTCAGAGTAAATTTCCACCAAAATAACTGAAAAAAACCCTGAAATTTTGAGATTAATCTCAGAATTTTTTTTAAAGATCATGGGAAATCGAATTTTTGAGCATTTCAGTTTCAAACATTTTTGACTTTGAAACTCAGAAATTTCCATCTTTTTTCTTGAAAACTTCTGAATTTAGGTGTACATTTTTATGGTGTTTTCTAGAAATGTTTTACTTTTTGGAGCTCAACTTTTTTTTAAAAATTTGGAATATTTTTCTTTTTTGCTGTAAATTTACACATTTTTTCTCTACCTACAAAGGTCTGCTATCATAAACAGATATTGAGACTCTTGACTATTTTCTGGCTGCTTTAAAATTATTTGAAGACCTTTTTAAATCCGTAAAGAATCATAAAATAAACCTTAATGGTGGTTTATTTATGCTTTCTAGATGTTATCCACCTATTTTTCATTTTATTTATCATATTTAATTAGGTATAAATGTGAGGCTGTCCTAATTTATTCCTCAGCGGAAATTAAATTTGAAAAGATTGTATTTTCTTTTGTCTTTTTTCTTTTTGTAGCTTGTTTTTTTCCCATTAAGGCTTAAACTACACATTTTGTCACATTCCTGTTCTTATATTTGCTCTACACTCCTAATATTAGGGTAAAATAATTAAAAAGATGCAAAATATTATAAAATATAAGGTGTAGCTTTACAGACTCTTGCCGTCGAGTCAGCAGAGGCTCCTGCTGCTGTGGTCGACTGTCTGAAATCTCACATTCGTCAAGCTGCAGGATGTCAGAAAGTCTGCAAAAATCATGCACATAAACTTTACTAAAAATGATGGAAATAATCTCACTTATTCTCCAAATCAACGTATAACCATAATGAATGAAGGGTTATGTTGGTAAGTTTGACCCCATGTCGGTGGTGGATCCTAGGAACGAGGGGATGCAGTAGTCTGCAGCAGCCAGAGTGTACGGCGGACGAGCGTCGCTGTCGTTCCAGTAAACGTCTTTGGTCATGTGAGGAAGGTTCATGTGCATCTCGTCCACCGCCAGCAGAGACACCTGCAGGAACAGGTGAGCCACAACCAACGCTGAACCAGAAGCTTTCCTCTTTTCCAGGAAGTTTAGATTATTCACAAATGCACATATTTTTTCATGTTTCAGATTAAATAAAACTCTGTTTAGTTTCTAAAATTAATTTCAGAAAAAATGTTTGTTATAAAACAGTTTCCAAAAAAAAGTAAAAAAAAAAAAAACAAGTAGTAATCCAGAGACAATGCCAAGTAATCTAATTTATTTTGATAACTTTGTAAACACGGGTTATATGTAGCTATTATTGTGTATTTTTAGTTTAGAGTTCATTTAAATATTGTGTCCAAAAAAACTGATTAGTTCTGGTATATTTTCAAACCTTAAGCTGGGATAGTTGGAAAGTAACTCCTATTTAAGTCTTGTAGACAATGTTGAGACGTTAAGTTATTTGTCTAAGTAGGTTTCTATGGAGCTAAATTGGGGCCATAAAGACAAAAATTTAAACTGAAATAAAACTTGAGTCTGAAAATTAGTTTTGAACATTTTTTTTAAATGTCATATCCTTTTTTTCCAGATTCAGATCTTTATTTTCAGTATTATTTTGTTCAGTTACAAAACTTTTATGTTTTAGTTTCAAACTTTTTTTGCAGTTTCAAAATAATTTTTCAGTTTTCCTTTTTGGTCTGTTTAACAAACTTTATAACACGTTAGCTCCTTAGTTAGCAATCAAAAGCTACCATTTGTCCTAAGGCCTATATTACTGCATTAACATTTAATAATACAGTTTAATATTTCTTGAACATTTTTGTTTTCCTGTTTTAATAACTTATTTACCTAAAAAAACTACTAAAGGTTAATTTATTTTAGAAAACTGGTCAGATTTGAGATTCACCCATAAAAATGTGCATTTATGCTGAATAATAAAAAAATTGGTTAATTAATTTTGAATTTCGGTATTTTGGTTAAATCCAGATTTAAAACGTGTGTTCTCAGTTCTAAATAGCCAAATCTTCAAATTTAAGGTACAAATTACAACATAATGAACGAGACACATTTTTCAAGAACGTAAATAAATCTGAATGAACTGAACTGGAAGTGCTTTTATTTTGATATTCTTAGCAGGAAGTGTCCTTGTAACGTAGCCGCTAGCTTAGCAGCGAGAAATCGTCGGAGGTAAGTCAGGCTTATTTTGTTTTTAAATGAGCCAAAGTAATTTATTACAGGGATAAATTGGAGAAACATTAATGTGGTCATCATTATAAAGCTACAGCTAACATAAACGTATTGTTCTGAGCCGTTAAAATCCCATAATAATCCACCGACATCACTAGCTTATCAAGCCTGCTTGTAGTCGAGTTTCCGATAGACATTATTAGTAAAATAAAGACAAATGCCGCCACCTACTGGGCAGGAAATAAGAGATTATTAATATTTTTTTAAGTTGCTGACCTGAAGGTTTCTGTCAATGATCCAGTTGGCCTCGAAGTCATCATCATCTTCTCCAAATGGGTTAATCAGTTGCTCTGCTACCTGAGAAAATACAAATATCACTTGATTTCAGAATTATAACAAACTTTTTCTTCTTGTTTTCTGGCTTCTCTGGTGCTGAAAACCAACAGATCAAATCTCTTATCCATCTCTTTTTTAATCTATTTACTTTAAAATTGGTATGAAAGCCTAGAACCAGGCTTTAGCATCTGGTCATTTAAACTTCTTTGTGACATTTGCAAAAAATCTCAACACCACAGCTTTACATTATTGTGCAGATTAATGTACAGTAGTAGTGGGCACAATTACACTAATATGCTGTAAGCTAAGCTAACTTTATGTAGCGAAAACAACTTGGGTAGGTGTGTAATGAAAAATTTGAGCCTGTTGAGGACATGTGTCATTTAATTGTGCGCTTTAGCATTAGCTTTCTTAAATATGATTTTAGAATAAATGTTTACAATTAGTGTTTTAGGTTTAGCGCACTAATTTTTGCGCTAACCCTAACTAGCTTCTTAGCATGATTAGCAAATCTAGCATATTTTAATTATCTTTTCTTAGTTTTAAAACTTTTCACTTACTTTACATTCACAGATTGAAGATTATTTTTACCACCTGTTGTTAAGGAATTGTTATCAAACCTTAAGCCAGCCACAGTAGAAAAAAAACTGCAGCAGGGTGAAGATGGGGATGTAAAGGTCGAGGTCGTGGCCGGGGTGACCCTGAGTAGGGTCGAGGAACTGCCGACCAATTAGACAAGCAAAGAAGAAGGTGTAGACGGCAAGAGTGACGACCTGAAGACAGAAAGACGGATTTCACAAACAGTGCATCCCACCCAGAGCTCTGATTTGGTTACAGTGATTACCGTGATGAGATTACACGAGCTGCATCCGTTTTTCAGGACTGACCTGCGTATAAACCAGCGGAACGCCAACCCAGTCATAGCCAAAAAGAGTCGCACACCACGTCCTGAACAGATTCATCTCCTGAGCACAGACAGGAAGCAGCTGTTTGTCACCAGCTACAGACCTCAGATTTCTGTAAGCTGATACAGTAAATGGAAAAACGGCGTCATCCATCCCTCTGGAGCAAACCCAGTGTCATATTATACCCACATTTCTGGTTTCTGTGGTCACTAAGTGGGATATAAATGGGTTTGTGATTGCAGTAGAGCTTTTTATCTCAAAAATAATGTTTTCAAATTACATTTTGGAAACAGTTTTTAAAATCCAGGTAAATCATTAATATCTGGTTTAAAACGAAGAACTTATGAACATTTAATTCTACATGTTGGTGCTTTTTGTAGAATAAATTTGCGCAAATTGGAAAATTATTATTCATAAGCACTTTATTTCTTATGATTTCAGACGTTAGTGAAAAGAAGCTTTTTTGTAACGTGTTTAAGCCACTTATTTATAGCTTTAGCTGAATTATAAAAGAATTTAGCAAGTTTATGGGATTATAAGGTTTACAATTAAATACTTTATACCAATTATTTTTTTATGGATCTGTATATGTACTGGGCTCAGTGGTTTCTAGCAGATTTAGCAAGAATGATTCTCTTACACAGATGTAAATTAATTTCTGTTTTCTAGTTTTACTTTTGCAAATCACACGAATAATTGGATCAAAAGACATGAAGTAATTATTTAAATAACTATTGATTATATTTAGCATTATTATTATTATGTAGAACATGCAGCAAAAACCTATTTTAATACAAATGTTTCTTAATATTATTCTTGACAGAAAAGAAGTGACATTCTGGAAGTTTAAAAGTATAAAGTATAAACTCATAAAGTTTTGCCCAAATTTGTCTACAGCGCCTCTAACGTGAGATAGAGAGCTGATATTTGGTACATAGGCAGAATCCTCTGAAAAGATAGGCCCTAAACCCAACAGGAAGTCAGCCATTTTGGACCAAATGGTCATTTTTGGATGTTTCTCACTTTTTATATATGTCAAACTTTAACAAACTTTTGGAGATTTTGAGCTATTGGCTTTATATATAAATATTTATGTGAATATGCCCGTAAAGTGTTGGGGATTAAAAGTTATCAAAAGCTCAACCGACACTCTGACAGAGAGTTCATCTCACGTTCAGAATATTCTGCAGGTCGATGCTGTCTTGGATGCGTCCTTCCTGCCGGGCTTTAGATGCCAGGTTGGAGAACCAGACAACAGGTATCCAGTACTTCAGGTGAGGAGAACGGACGTTCTCAAACACCTTCCTCTCCTCAGGAGTCATGAAACCTGTCGATGAAAGGACGCATTAAGACTTTCTCCTTTGGAGATTGATGTTTTGGTTAAACTTGAAAATAGAATCAACCTCTGATTCGAAACTTAATTATTATAAAATCAACAGACTTATTTGAATTTTCTTTATCTTGTGGAACCTCTGAGATTTTAACTCATAATTCAGTCTGTTGCTCACAGTCCTGCTCTAACTAGCCATTAAATAGCCGATCTCAAATGCCCCTTCAGGGACAGACAGAACCAGGAAAGATGCAACCCTGCATCTGTCATTCACCACCTTGAGTTTGGACTCAGACATTAATAATCCAAACAAATCGCCTCTCACCTGCCTCAACCACATGATCGATGGTTGGGAATCGCTTGCAGACGGCCGTACTGACGGAGCGGAAGATGAGCAGCGATGTCAGGTTGACGTAGCGTACCAACGTCCGGCGGAGAAGGCGTCCGTATTCATCTTTACCCTGAACACAACTAAAGGAAGCAGAGAAAACAAACACAGTGAAGTGAGATAACTGCCATGTGGGGGCGCTGCGCTAAGAACCACTGAAGGAAACAATTCAAAAACCTCTGAAGACACTGAGCGCAACGTCCTTCTACACAAAATGTAAACAAAAAACGAGTGGCGTCAGATTTTAGCAGTAGGAGGATTTCTCTTCTGTTTTTGGTAAAAAACCAGGAGCCATTTCTCCCACTAGTGCTGGTTTCTCGTGTTTGTTTTGGTTGTATTTGTCCAGACAAATTTGCAATGCATGCATTTGAACCAAATTTTAAGTCTTACTGACGTAAAATTTACTCAAGATGTTGCTAACCAGAGTTCACTTCAACTGAACCAGACCAAGGCTTGTAAACAGACCAGAATTAGCTTTTTTGGTTAAATTTTTAATTCACACCTCCCCAAATGAACCAGATTCATAGACAAACTAACTGGACTTTTATTAAAGTGGACTGAACATGGTTGGTGTGAGCGCAGCCTTACTTACCTGGAGATGAGGAACATCAGTCTGTCTGTCCAAGGAAGATTAACGAACTGATTCCACCAACGATTTACCACCAAAGTGACATAAAAACCTAAAAAATACAAAGAATACTCAGATTCTTCATCCTGTCTCAAAATTAGAACACATTTTCAATTTTTTTAGAGTAGGAAGAATACTAATCATGTTTTTATTAATTTGTAGCAACCACCTAAGAACTTATTTTGACTAAAGCATCCATGTTGTATCCACAGTGCCAGAGTGAGTGAGTTTGGATAAAAACGAGGAAAACTCATCCTGCTTTTAGTTTTCTGTGTTCTTTAATGATCTGTTTCCATTAGTACTCTGCTAATGAGGCAACCAAAAACCCATCAGTCTCTGCTTGGCTCTGCCATCTCTGGAAGCACAAAACATGCTGATTAATTTCAGATTTTGTCCCCATTTTTTCATTCATGTGGAACAAGATGTCCGTATTTGAGCAGAAATATTTCTAATAGTCTTACCGGTTTAAAATTTACTCAAGATGTTGCTAACTTCCTCATCTAATCCACATATACAAAAATAATAATAACCAAATTAATAAAGAAGGACATAAAAACCCATAGAACACCAAAAATATAGCTCATAATTGTCAATATTTAGAAAGAAAGAAGAAATCATTTATTTTAAAAGTGCTATCTGGATGGAAAATGCAAACATTATGAACATATATAGTATATTATATTACTAAAACTCCCTATAAAATTGATTTTGGGAAGCAAAAATATACCCAGGACGAAGGTGACGGGGATCTGCTCGGCGTATCTGTCGCAGTAAATGGAAAGTTTCTCAAATAATCTCTTCTGCTTCTCTGAGAGGACGAGTCTGCAGGACGGAGAAGACGCCATCAGGATAAAAACAGAAACTTTTGTTGAATTAACAACAATAACTGAGACAAAGGAAGACGGTTTTGTTGCAGGGTCTTTGTGCTGCCAGTTTTCCTTCGGTAATTTAGCAAACTATATGATTTATTGTAGAGAAACTCTTTTTAAATACAAAATAATCTGAAGATTTTGAAGTTCTCACTTCCTAATAAAATGAGCTGTGGTCAAGATGAAATACATGTCATATGTTTAATCTGTTATTGTTAGCCATCAGATTGGTGCGAAGTGTTTTATGAACCTCTGAACTTTCATGGAACGTCTTTAGAAATGTGGATGCTAATATTAGCATTTGGGACGTCAGTGCTGCTGCTACATGTTTAGCATTGAGATGCTATTTTAGGCCTGAATAGCTTCACTAATAGGCTAACTTCTGTCAGCACAACTTGAACACAACAATAGTTCTTTTGAGCATCCAATCAGATCGATTTTAGAAGCAAAAATGAGCCCAAAGTGCAGCGGCTGTTTGCGGATATCACTTGTGCGACAGATTTACTGACGTACCAGAAACGTATGAATACAAAAGTTTCTGAACTTTTTGTATATTCCAAAAACATCAACTAATTGCATTAATTATGATTTTTAATGTGTTAAAATCTTTGTAATAATTCATCAATACAAATGCATGCCACACTTTTCAGAAAATTGTTTAAAATCTTTGAAAACTCAAATTGTGACATGAAGAAATTTAAACCAGTTTCATGAATACGAGTACTTTTTTGATAATTTGTTTAGGTCTTTCGTAAAATATTTGAATGCGGAATGGGCGGGGCTTATGAGATACTGCAGCCAATCAGCAGAGGATGATCTAGATATTTCTCAGGATCAAGAAATTTTCATACTTTTCTAGATTTCCTTACATTTCAGCATCTGACCGACAAAATAAACCTGACAGAGACTTTGGACCCTAACTAAAACTTATTAAACAAGGACACAGCTGCAATGCAAACACAATATTACTTTTATGCTTTTATGACAGTTTATTTCGTCTTTTTAAAATGTGTAATTAGTTTTTGGTGTGTGTGACCTGTAAACGAGGCTGAGGACGGTGTAGAGCAGAGCAAACAGGATGAACTCCCGGTACAGCAGCTTGTAGATGCTCCCCTTCCAGCGCAGCAGCAGCCGGTGGAAACTCAGGAAGGTGGCGTTGGCTACTTTACTGGAATAAGTGACGGTCATCCTGGGACGGCAACCTGAATCCACAGGGCTTTGATGCTCCCACTAGCTTCTCATGACTTTTATCTTCTGTTTACTTGAGACTGCAGCAAAATTAATCCAAACAATCATCTGCAGTTCCGTTTCAGAGCTGCTTTCCATCAGGCTGCTGTCCAGATTTGTTTTTGCTCCAACCCAACCCCTTCTCTCTCGCTCCTGTTTCTCTTCATCATGATGTTGTCCAGTTGCCCAGTAATGCAAGGCAGCACACACACACAAACACACACACTGTGGGTTATATTGATGAGCCGCTGGGCTAAATGTGGTCATGTTTCAGCAGTGTGTGTTGGCATAGACAGCTGTGGAGGTAAACTTGCTAAAACAGAAACACAGTCAGTGGCAGAAAATAGATGAAAGCAGCTGGTTAGAGGCAGTGGCTTTACTTAAGCTGCGAAAGGGAAATATTTAATCACAAGCTTAAGCTAACCTGATGTTTTAAATGTAATTTTTTTTTACCATCATCTAGTGGTTATTTGAAGAACAGCAGCTGTCTGCGTTTTATCTTCTGGCACTTGTTACAGCTCTGTATGGAAGAAGCTTAGGCTCCAGAAAAACAAGAATTCTGAATTTTTTCTTAAAATTCTGACTTTAATCTTCTGAGATCAAAGCTAAGAATTCTGAGGAAAAAAAGTCAAAATTCTGAGAAAATAAAATTCTGAGAAAAAACGAACAATATTCTGAGAAAAAAAGTCAGAATATTGAGAATAAAAAAATACTGCAAGAAAGTCAATTCTGAGAAAAAATAATTCTGAGAGGGAAAAAAGGTCAGAATTCAGAGACAAAAAGTTTAAATTCTGAGGAAAAAAAGTCAGAATTCTATTATTTTTTCCAGTGGGCCTCGTTCTCTGGTTTGGTTTTAGAAGTAAAGAAATTAAACTGACAGGGAAATTGTTGAACAAAGGTGAAAGGTCGCAAAGATGTCTGATGACGCATTAGCCCAGCGAATGTTAGAAAGGCTTCACAGATCATGTTACTATGAGGAGCAAAACAACAAAAAACACCTCTGGTCCCAAAGAGCAGAGACTGGGACAGTTTGAAACAGAATAATGTTTCTGTAAATACACCTCAGAAATTCAAAATTCAATTTCTCAAAAAAAAACAAAAAAAAAACAACAACAAAAAAACAAAAAACCCAACATGTAAATATTACATAAGGATGACTGTTGACTTTGGACTTGACCACACTTTTTCCCTTTCACTCAACTTTGTATGAATAGACTATAGCAAAATAATATTCAAATTATAGTTAATTATAAGATAGTTCATTGTGTCCCATAAGTTTGCAGTATTTAATAGATGAGTTTCACGTTCTAGAATGAGGGATGAAAAATATAAAGTTTTTCCATTATATCTATGATTTTTGAGTATTTGTTGTTACAGTGCCTAAAAAAATGTGTCCATTCACATATATTTTTAAAAACTGCCACAACATCATGTTCCAGATCATCGAACTAAATTTAATATTAGACAATGAGTAGCTACATAAATTCAAAGAGCAGTTTTCAAAATATTATTTTACAAAGACGACAAAAAGACCTACTATAATATGGAATAAGGAGGATTAGTTAATTGTGATGGAGACAAATATGATTAAAATCTGTATCAACAACTCTGTAACATCAAATAAAATCAAAATAATTAACTTTATACACCAAACTAATAAGTCTAATTTGATCAACTTGAAAAAGTTGTAAATATTTGCGGAGTGAGACATCTTATTATGTTTTATCTTTACTCGATCCGTTGCAGGAAGTGACGCAGATAGACGCATTTGGAGTCATTCCTCAGCGCTGTTCTCCGGTCAGTTTGGTCTCGTCTCTGAAGCCTCGTCTCTGCCTTCCGTTTCTCAGGGAGCTGATCTCAGGTCTGCGCCGCCGCTCCAAGCCGGAGGAGGCAGCATCCCGCGGTAAAAATCAACCATTGATTAGACGCTGAAAAGCAGCTGCGGAAGCACATGCAGGTAGGAACACTAAACGTGAATAAAACCTTTAAACAAACTATCTTTTTCATTAAATCATCGTTTATTTAACCTTTTTGTGCTCTCTGTCCCTTTATAACTTCGTCAAACTAACCGTTAGGTCGCCATTTTTGTTTGAAATTCGACGTTTAGCTGTATTTAGTGAGAAAATCTGGCGTTCTCATTTCATCTGCTACCTGTGCGATAGATGAATAAATCTATTGTTAGGTTAGTTACTTAAAATTATAAATGTATAATTATTGACTTTAGCTTTAACATTTTATTTTTTAGGTTAAAACTATATGAAACAAATTACAGACTTGTAATTAGAAGCTCAGTTAAAGGAGAAATAAACTTGGAAAAAGACCAAATTTACATGCACTTACAGTGGAAAAAAATATGTTGAGTTACGAAGTAATTCTGGTCAAAATTAAATAAAACAAACTGGATGTGGTAGAACAATAGTGGGATTTACAGTTGTTTGAGTGACGTCACAAAAGGCAAGGGCAGTTTGATATTTACTTAAAATGGTCTCCAAATGTATGTAAATAAATTTGACATTACTTCTGCATCTTGTTATTTTTGCTTAGTTATTGCTTCAGAATCAATAGGTTAAAATGATAAAGAATGAACCAATCAATAGACAAGAAAAATGGTCAATTTTTCTTTGATCCACAATTAGCTGACCAATGCTATAATTATTTTTTTGTTAATGCATCAAAACTGAAACACTCCTTGATTCTTTGATCTGTATTTTACTACCTTGGGCAATTTTTTTCTTATGTGTTGAAAGACAAAACCGAACATTTTGCTGTATCAGAATCAGAAAATCAGATGTCAAAGAAAACTGTAAATAAGTGCCAACCTAATCTCATTCAAGACCAGCAGATGGTAGCATTTACACTTAGGGCTGTTGTAAACGAATATTTTAGTAATCGAGTAATCTATCGATTATTCTTACGATTAATCGAGTAATCGGATTAAAAAAAATTATAAAATGAAATATTGGTAAATCTGGCATAATACCGGTGTTACTATCAGATATCAATATCAGTCCAATTTTTCATATTTGAGCATCCCTAACAGTTGCTTTTTTGTAGTTTAGAAAACTAACCTGTAACAATAATAGCTCACTTTCTAAGTTAACCAGAAGAAAAGTTATAGAAAAATCTGAAATTATATTGAATTTAATAACAAAGAGGCAGGCTCACAAATATGCTTATAAAAAATGTCTACAATCCAGCTTTTAGTTTATGTATTCATCTTCAGTGAGTTTAATAGATTAATTAAACTCACCTTGCCCTACCTGTTCACGCTTTGGGTTTGAAAATACGGGAAATGCCGCCTGGAGTGGGAGGAGAGGGCGAATGAACGAACGTAAGATGGGGTGGAGGAAATAGACCAGCGGACTGACGAACCGTTAGACCGGGGGACGAACACGGAGGGAAGCAATACGGATATTTACGACACCTTCACTGGTCACACCCAGAAACTCATCTACCAGCCATATACGATGCGCTCCGCCACCCGTTTCTTCAGACCGGGATATGAAATTTATTGTGCGGTTCGTCGGTAAAGCTACATTTACACGGTAAGCATCAGCTACTCAGCCGCCCGCCCTGCTCAGTCTATCCGCTCACCTCAGCGCTCTTCCCGCCGTTCGCTTTCAACCAGCAGCCCCGGAGGAGAAATGCTGCCGTACTCCAGGCATTCCCCCAGTCATTTTAAGGATGCTTATTGGTTCCCCCAAAACGATAAAAAGTCGGGCATTATCATCAATCAATAAAATCCCCACGGGCCAATGTTGAAGATTGGACTTTATGCCGCTGAGACTTAGCTTTTGTCAACAACTCAGAGGCGGAAGTCAGAGCTCCGCGCAACGCAAATGAAGTCCCGGCCGGAACACGGTGCGCTAACTAATAAAACATAAATTAACGAAGCTTCGAGGCAGGTAAATTTTCCTTGAGGAATTTTAGTAATCGAGGTACTCGAATCATTCGAGGAATCGTTTCAGCCCTATTTACACTTCTTCCTTTTCTATTACAACTAAATTTTACTTACATTAGCTACTTTTAAAAATATTCTTTATCTTTCTGGAATACTATTGAGAGAGGGGAAAAAAATCATTAACAAACAGTTTAAGATGTTTCGGTCTCAGAAAATGTGTTTAAAACCAAGAAAATCTACATTTTAAAACAAACCCATAAAGGAAAGACAGAAATGCCTGGAGTTGTTACCCTTCCTGACCTGATTTTGGTTGATATTTGTTTAGACACAATACCGTTGTTTTGTAATTACTGCAGACTCAAATATTAGTTGTTTTTTGTTTTGTATAAATTTCTGAAATGTCAATAATAGCTTGGTTTTCTCCACTAAATGAATTATTAATGAATATTTGCTCAACAGGTTGTAAGATAAAATAATTGCTTCTTATCCTTCCATGTGAGAAATATGGAATAATTGTTTTTAAGTTACAAACTCCTGAACGAAGATAAAATTAACTGATGCGTTTCTGAATCAGGTTAGCAATAAGCATCAGTCTGAGGTTTCATTTTCTGTCTGTTCTGCTCATGCTCAGTAGAGCCATGCCGTCCAATGTGGAGATCAAGGCCAAAGTGAGCGACCCCGAGGAGTTCGCCAAGATGGCCGTCCAGCTCAGCCAATCAGAGGGCACGATAATACGCCAGCACGATACTTTCTTCAACTGCAGCCGAGGAAGACTGAAGCTGCGGGACTTCATGGTACGAGCAGAACGAGAATAGCTCAGTAAAAATCTGTTTATCTGTGCAGTGCACCCAGACTGGTTTAGACTGATTTTGAACCAGTTTAGAAGAAAAATGAGAGGAAATTACAGACCAATACTGAAATGCAGCTCTGTACACTGCAAAACCACAAAATCTTACTGTGTTTGGTTCGTTTTCTAGTGCAAATATCTTGGTAAACATGAAATAAGACAAAAGTAATTAACTTTCCAGCAAGATAAGAGCTTGTTTTAAGTCAGTAATTTCTTAATGATATTAAAGAGTTATAATATTTCAAGTATTTTTGGTCTATAAATTAGGCAAGATTTATAGACCAGTGTTGACTGGACCTCTGTTGAACTAGCTCTGTGACTTCAAAGTAGTGAATGTTTAAGCAATTACTAATTTAACATTTTAATATTTTTTGTCAGTATTTTGTAGAAATCATTTTTAACTGAGATTTTTTTGTCAAAAGCCTAATTTTGTGGATCTTGACTGTATTTTAAAAGCAATAAAATGGTAAGAAAATACATTTCACTTATAACATGGCAAAAATATCAGAAGTGATATATCAATGGAACTAGTACATTTTCATGAATATTAAGGAATTATTTAGTTAAAACAAGCTAAAAAGCTACTTGCAAGTTAGTTCTGCAAGACCAAAAATACTTGGCCAGATTTTGAGTTTTTACAGTGCAGAGAGAAAAACGCTGAGTTTCTGTTTGTTTCAGAACGGATCGGGTCAGCTGATCTTCTACGAGCGTCCAGACACCGATGGACCCAAACTGTCTCGCTACTCCATCAGCCCAACCAGCGACCCGCCGGGCCTGAAGGTGAAGCTCCGCCCACTTACAGGGTAAACATGGAGATGATGATGATGGCGGTAGTAACGATGTGTGACTGCAGGTTGTGCTGTCGGACGCGCTCGGGGTTAAAGGTGAAGTCCGGAAGGAGCGGCGGCTATTCCTGATTGGCCAGACAAGAGTCCACCTGGACACAGTGGAGGGACTGGGACACTTCATGGAGCTGGAGGTCAGCGCGCGCGCACGCACACACACACACACACACACACACACACACGCACACACACACACACACACACACACACACACTGCTGATTTGAAACACAATGACTCAGTTAAACCATCCAATCAGTTTTCAAGCTGCAAGAATCAAACTACTGAACAGAGTTTGGTAGTAACTAGTTACATTTACTTGTAATTTTTTTATTTATTTTATTTTAGGATTATTTTTACTACGCTGTACTTTCACTTTTACTTGAGTAATTTTATTATGATAATACTTGAGTAAAATTACTGGTTTTTCAGTAACATGTTTTAGCCTGAAATTCACCAGACGCACACCTGCAGTTTTTTAGTTTCAGAAGTTTTTTCCTGAAACAAAGTGATTTGTAAAAAAATTATTTTGCCTGATTTTATTTTTTTGTTGCTTAAATGAATTATCACTGTTCTCCTTAAAATACTAAAATTTCCACTTAATTTTGTATTTTGGTCCATCTGATGATGTAATTTTTAAATATTATATGATTGATAATTTGATCAGTTATTCAATACTTTTTACCAAATACTTTTTTTACTCTTCCTTGAGTAAAAATATGCTGAAGTAGCGCTTCTCTTACTTGAGTACAATTTTTGCGTACTCTACTCATTTTGCTACTGGATCAGAAAAACCTTTTGTCATCGAAGCGTTGCGAGCGTTTCCACGGTAGCTATAGCAGCGACAGGGAGAGGAGGTGCTGAGTGACTACGCTGTGCGTCAGAGATGAACAGGTGCGGCTCAGACAGGTGTGCAGATCGACCAAAGCCACGGGAATGTGAACCTGCTGATGGAGGAATGTGTCTGTTCATCAGGTGGTGATGCGGCCGCAGCAGAGCGTCGATGAAGGACAGCAGGTAAATGGAGCAAAACATCTGGGTTTTTACATTTGGAGCCATTTTTAGATGTTTTTACATTCTTGTTTAAAAAGAAATTAGAAAACATGTCAGTAAATGAATTCATATTTAATAAAGTAAAATGTAGCAGGATGAGTATTGAGCTCATGATGAGAAGCAGGGAGAAGCAGAGATTATTTCTCTTTATTAAAGTAACCCCACATTTATAAAAGCAAAGAGGTTTCAAGAACTTTGAAAAACACAAAATCTTACCAAGTATTTTTGGTCTAGTTTTAGTGCAAATATCTTAGATCACTTTAAATAATTAAAAACTAACTTAGAAGCAACTTTTCAGCAAAAAATATGAGCTTGTTTTCAGTAAATAATTACCTAAACATTGGCAGATTATTTTACTTATAACAAGACATTTTTTCCCATGTTTTAAGTGAACTAGAGCTTTTTCATCAATATTAAGGAATAACTCACTCAAAACAAGCTTCTGTATCTTGCTAAAAAGTTACTTACTTGGTTCAAATTCTGAAAAAAATCTTAAATTAATCACCTTTTGCTATCCAATTATTAATCAATTAATTAATCGATCAGCTCTACACTGTACAGATGTTAAGTCAAACAGAAAAGGTCGAGCTTTTCATGCATCTTTTTCTACAAATGAGCAACCGTTCACATATTTCATTGCATTTTATGCTGTAAAATGTAATTTTTTAATGCATATTTTAATATATTTCTAATGTATAAAAGATTTAAGTGGGGTTGGATATCTAAAATATTTAATTATTCCTACTTTTGTAGGAATGTGTTCAGATATTTGTCTTGCTTTTATTTCTCTTTCCTGCTGTTCATGCAGAATCATCTTCAGCATAAGATTTAGATTTTTTTAAATAAATATTAGATGCATCTCAGCACATTTTTGCTGCAACACTTCCTGTTTCCAGAGGATGAAAACCTGCTTTGCTTCCTGTTTCACAGGTGGCCGTGGAGCTGATGGAGCAGCTGGGCGTCTCAGAGGACCATCTGGTGACCGGAGCGTACATGGACCTGATTCTGCAGGGACAAAAAGAGGCTTAAAGCATTACAGTTACATTGTAACCAGACTACAGTGAACAAAGTAGCTAAGTTTCAGTAAAATGTTAGTTTTGTGTGTGATGATCTGTAAAAATTAGGAGGAAACATTCAGATAATGTCGGGGTTTTATTTTTCTAAATAAACGTTTCTGGATTCATTCTGGATTTTTTTCCAGTTTGTGTCATGTTTATAAATATTCAGTTTGATTTCTACTGAATAGAAATTTAAAATGGTCTCCTTCCTGCTGGGGATTTGTTGTTGTGCCATACAATTATGAACAAGTGATGCAGAGTCAAACTAGAACTGCAATAAATGAATTAGATTGAAAAACTATTTGGTTAAATATAATTAAAAGTGAAGCTTTTAATGGGCTTTTTTTGTATGAAAGTGAACGCAAACTAAAATCTGTGTAGGTTTTTGGATTAATCTCGATCTAAATTGACTAAATGTTATTGTTTGATAACCTTCAATCCAACAGGGGGCGCTGTAATTCCACAATCGTCAAAGCTTTCCATCCTACACAGTGGAAAAAGTTTTAACTGGAAAAAACTGCATGTTCGTGTATAAAAAGCCAAAAGGTTTCACACCCCGTCAACCTTGCCACATTACAACATTTTATTTTATTTTGAGATTTCTTGTTATTCACCAGCACAAAGTAGTGGATAACTGTGAAATAAAACTCATAGTGCACAGTTGTCAATTTTTATTTAGAAATGAAAATCTCAGAAGTGCGGCTTGCATTTGTACCCAGTCTCCTTTACTGTAAATCCACCTTGCATTCCCTACAGTCTGTTGCAGAGAAGAAATGAAACTTTCTGACTCTAGATGTTCAAAGATAACTGAGTTATAAACTTATAACAAGAGGTGGTTATAAAATGCACACCACACTTTTCAGATCTTCATAAGTATTAAAAATTACACATAATTTCCCACCTCTTCATTTCTGCACTACTTTGTGTTGATCTGCATTAGGGCTGAAACGATTAATTGGATTAAACACAATAAATTGATTATTGAAATAGTTAACTAATTTACTAATCAATTAATTGACTGGAGTATAGACTCAAAAAACTAAAATATTCAGAGCAGTAATTGAAAACTGTATAAAATATATATACATTTCACATTTAAGATAAAAACACCTCTCTGTAAATATGACTTAGTTTTAGCTTCATCTGGTTCAATTTATGTACATTTAAACAAAATGAAATTTTAAAAATGTTCTGATTTAAAAAAAAAAGAACTATAATAATTTAATATATTTCAAATATTGTGTGAAAAAGTTTAAGTGGTTAAAGGAAAATCAGTAGAATGTGATATTTCTTTAGAATATTAATTGATCAATTGACTAGTAAACAGGCTCCTCCTCCTCCTTGATGACACCATCAGTTGTACTCCACGCTGCGCTGTGATTGGACCATGGGCTCGTTGTGTTTTTGGCCGGCTCGCTGCATTAATACAGTCTTTAATCTGACACATTGGGAATGTTATCCCACAGAAATATGCTGCAGTCTGAAGCAGCAGAAGCTGCGGAGCGTCCTTATGTAACCGGATGACGAACCCATTCAGAACATTTAAACTCCATCTGCTCCCGCTGTTTATTCACCAAAAGCAGATTTTAAGTCCGTTCTCATCTACAAACGGTATCGGCAGAAGTAGAGGAGGGAAGCTGAAGATTACAGTTTAACTGATGAGTCACGTCTGATCCCTCAGCAGCAGAGCGATCATCTGAGTGGATGTTTGTTTCCCTCACTTTGTGCTGAAACTGTCATTTCAGACAGGCATCACAGCAGCCAGCAAAGAAAGTAAAGGCTCATTTACCAACATGGAGTTTAAGAGAAGTTATGATTGAACCTCTTTCAGTCTGAACCTCTGATCAGATATCAGACATTATCACTGATATCTGATCACAGACAAACTGATTTAAACTCGGTTCTTTCTGTCCAGTTTTCTGTCTCTTTTTCTGTTTGTCTTTCCATCTGTTTTTATTTCTCTGGTTTTTTTCTCTGTTCTTTCTTTCCATTTCTCTCTCTTTCTCTTTGTCTGGTTTCCTTTCTTTCTGTCTTTACATTTGTCGGCTGGTTTTTCTGTCTGTTTTTCTTTGTCTTTTTTTATTCTTTTTACTTGTTCTTTCTATTTTTTCTTTTTCCTGCCTTCCTTTCTTTCTCTCTGCTTTTACACCTGTTATTTCTGTCTTTTTGTTGGTCATTCTTTCGATGTTTGACTGTTTTTTGTCTGTTTTTCTTTCTGTCTTTTTCTACTTTTGACGTTTTCTTTTTCTGTTTCTTTCTGTGATTTTCTTTTTTTCTGATTTTCCATCTGTTTTCTCTGTCTTTGTTTCTGTTTTTGTTTCTCTTTTTCTTTGTCATTCTTTCAGTTTGTTTTTCTTTTGCCTGTCTGGTTTTCCTTCTTTCCTTCTCTCTGTCAGTTGTAGTCAGATTCTGTCCAGCGTTTTGCTTTTCAGCCTCTAAACCTCATTAACTTTTACTCGGGTTATATTTTGCGTTTCTTAGCTACTGCACCAAAACATTTGTATTATTATTAAACTGATTTCAGTTCAGCTCTAAAAGTCCAAATAGATTTCTGTGAAGCAGTAATAAAGATTCCTTTGGTAAAAATACGTGAATGTTTTTGGTATTTAAACCAGCATTAAAGATGGATTTCCTGCTTTATTGCATTATGAATTAGTTGAAGTGGTTATAAAGAACTGCAGTGAGAAACAACATTTTTAGAAATTCTTTTTGTAACTTTCTTTGTATATTTTGTGTTTTAACATTTAAGCAGGAAGGTTATTTACTTCACATGATTTGTTTGGATTATTAATATTTATTGTCCCTAGTGGCTCAGTGACTTCTAGATCGTTTTATGTTTTATATATTAAACAAGATTATTGAAATTGGGGAATTTTTTTGGTAAATTAGTGTTTTGATCTCAGGCCAGTCAGATGTTTAGGGTTTATGAGAAACATCTCAAAACATAAAACTTTGTAGAATACTCTCACAAGACATTTTTAATAGTTAATAATCGATAATTATCATTATATATATATATATATATATATATATATATATATATATATATATATATATATATATATATATATATATATATATATAATGGCAAATTGAAACAGCCTTTTTTCAGTTCTTTTGTGTTGTTTTTGTTTCTAATCTGTGGAACGTTTGAAAACTTACCTTGAAAATGGATCTGAATCTCTGTGTCGTCTGTGTCCTCTTACCTGTTTTCTACCATATTTTTTCCTTCCACTTAACTTTTTCCGGCAACATTTCAGCCTTAAAAATCTTTTTTTTATTGGTTTTAAATGATATTCTGATTTTCTGAGATTTTGTGTTTTATTAGGTGTAATAAATATACGTACCAGCTTGATTTTTGAGCCGAGTTTCTGGAATAGATGAACTTTTGATGAATTTCTGCTCCTTCAGTCTGAACACTGTAGTTGCTGCAGGCAGCGGCATGAATGGAGGCGTTGTACAGTACGGCGCCTCATCACTGCAGCGCAGAAAGGATGGGGCTGTGGGGGGGTTGACATGTGGAAAACACCTCTGAGTCACGTGACTCCGGCCACGTGCGATCCGATTGGTGGAAGCTGAAAGAATCTTTGAATCTGAAACGTTTCGTTTTGCGTTTCGGACGAATAAATCTTTAGATCAGGTTCGTGATGGTGATGCCGCCGCCACCAGTGTTTGTGGTGCTGGTGCTGATGCTGGCTGGAACCTGAATCCCGGTTGCACCGTTGCCATGGTGACGGGGCCGCTCCTCCGCTCCTCTCCCCCTTCCTCTCTCTTTCTCTCTCTCTCTCTCTCCAGCTTACAGCAAAAAGAAGAGGGAGAGAAAGAGAGAGGTGTGTTTTCTAACCCACGCATTGGAGTGGGAGACGACGTGCACATGCACACACACACACACACTCGCAGAGCCACAGAGAGTGTGTGTCATGCTGGCAGTGTGTGGGCTGAACCTAGCAGCCCTCCACTCGTCCTGCCTCTCCCACTTCTTCTTCTTCTCCTCTCTCCCTCCACGTCTCCGGATACTCCACCTCCTCTTCCTCTTCTTTTCTCCATCCTCCATCACCTCTTCCTCTCCTCCTCCTCCTCGGTTCTTCTCTCCATCTCTCGTTTTGTTTTTTTATGTTCAGTTTTTCCATCATGGAGAGCTGGTCGCTGATCTTCAGGGTGAGTCTCTGCAGCTTTCTGCATGTTTTCCCCTCACACTGTGTGTGTGTGTGTGTGTGTGTGTGTGTGTGTGTGTGTGTGTGTGTGTGTGTGTGTGTGTGTGTGTGTACGTGTGTGTGTGTGGGCGTGTTGGTGTGTGTGCGCCACTCACCTGCTGTCGCTCTCTAACTTTAAAACTACATTTTCTGAACATTTTTCTGTTTTCATTCTTCTTTTCTGAGTTTTCTTTCTCCATCTCTTCATTTTTGTTTCGTTTATTTCTGTTTTTATTTCTTTTCACCTCTTTCTGTTCTGTCGTTCTCCATCCAAACTCTCCGGGTTTCATTTTCCTTTTCCCTCCATCCTCATTCATTTTTCCAGTTTTCCTCCTCAATCATTTATTTCATCATCTCCTTCTTTTCTTTTTGATATTTCTCCCTCTTATTTCCTCTTCCTGTTTCCTCCAGCATCACTTCGCTGTCCCGTGCGCGTGTGTGTGTGCGTGTGTGTGTTATATAACCTCAGCAGTGAGTGTGTAGGCTGTAATCTCAGACTGACATCTACAGGAGCAATCTGCCCCCCTTCAGATAAAACAGAAGCAAACAGGAACAGGAAGTTGCCCCCGTTGTTGCCCTGGAGGGCAAATTGCTCTTGTCGAGTTTGGAAACTTGCTGCCAAAGATCGAGGTTTTGTCTGGAATCAGAATTGTTACCGAAGTTGAAGTTTTGTTTGGTGGGATGAATTTTTCAGCTGCAGTGGTTCCGGGTCCAGATTGACTCTGGTTCTGTTCTGTTCTGGGCTCTAAACTGGTGATGGGTCAGAACCGGGTCGCTCCATTTTCACATGCAAGATCCGATTCCAGCGTTGAGAAACTCAAATGTTTCACCCAAAAAATCAGACCTTCATCCATCCATCCATCCATCCATCCATCCATCCATCCATCCATCCATCCATCCATCCATCCATCCATCCATCCATTTTTTTCCATCCAACCAATAATCCATCCGTCCATCCATCGCTTTACCCATCTTTCCATCTATCCATCTTTGCCGTTTTTGTTTTTTCCAGGTTCCATATTTTTATACTTTTAATCTTTCAGTTGATTTAAATTTAACTCCAACTTGAGTCTGAAATGAAGAAAGACAAACACTGAATAAAAATGGCCGTTTCATTCCTTTGGATAACCGGAGATTCACTCATCAGTTGGCCAGAGATTGGCGCTTCCATCTCTGATCTGTGAAAAATGGGTCAGTTACTAAAAAATAACCTTTTAGCAATTAATTAAAGCTTAAAATGGAGAACTAACAATACAAACATTTCAACCAACATGAATCAATCAAAGCTGAGGTAAAGATCAGGATTAAATGCTGAATGCATAAATGTAGTTCGACCCCCTAACATATTTAATCATTTTATTGCTTTTATAAATCAGTCAGGATCAACAAAATTTGGCTTTTTTGACAAAAATATTTACCAAAAAAAAAAAAAATGTCAAAGTGGAAACTCACAAAGATATCTAACATGAAACAAGTGATTGCTTAAATATTCAGCCCCTAATTCAACAGCCCTCCAGCCAGCTGGTGCTGGTGGAGATCACCTGATTGCAGTTTTAAAGATACCTGGTTCTGGAAGGTCCATGACCTGGCTAATCAGCATTCCTGGACACTATTAAACCATGAAGAACTGTCCAACCAATCAGAGAAAAGGTTATTGAGACGTGTAAGTCAGGGGCTTCACTGCAGCAGGCCAGGAAATTAGAGCAGCAACGACTCAAAGCGTCCAGCTAAAGCTACTGGAACGGTCACTTATTTCATGTGAATATTTTTATTTACTTGTGGAAATCAGTTTTCACTTTGACATTAAAAGTTGTTTTTTGGCAAAATAGACCATTTTTATTGATCATGATTGATTTGTAAAGCCAATAAAAGGCTAAAATATCCAAGCAGTGTATTTAAGTTAGTTTAGCTCCAGTGACTCATAAAATGATCACCAAGAGACTTTATTAATGAAATGTGATTATTCCAGCTCATCTTTATCCTTTAATGTTTATTGTCACCAGTTTTCCTGGAATCATTTTCTGCAAGTCTACAAAATAAAAGTTATCAGGACTGAAAACAAAATTTGATTAAAAATAAGCATATAAACAGGAAAAAAGTTACACCCTGAGTGATGTCACCAGTATGACGAAGTATTAGAGAAGTATTACAAAGAAACATTTCAAATAATAAGAATAAAGTTGTGAGAATGAGAATAAAGTCAGTGTTTTGAGATTAGTCAATGACAAGAATAGAGATCAGTATTATGCTTCTAGTTTTATGACTTTATTCTTGTATGACAATATTATTGTAATTTTATAACTTTATTTTAATTGTATTTTTTATGATCTTAGATTGGATTTACAGCAAAATACCAAAGCAAACAGAAAAACTGTTTTCATACAGCAGACCAAATGTATAAAAACTAACAGCTTTAATTTCTTAATCTTTCCACTATTTATTTTAATCCTCACATAGTTTGATAGCAACACACACAAACTGCCTGGTCTTTAATATTTCTAGATAATGTTAATATTTTGCTCTGAAAACTGTGTAACCCCAATTTGATGCCATCAGACATCTGGTCAGGATTTCATTCACTTCGCAAAACAACTTGATTAAAACCGTGTAAATAAATTCAGCTGGTGATTTTATCCTCAGCAAATCTTTGGGAAAACTTGCTGGAAGAGGAATTTCAATGATGTAACGATGTGGCATCAAATCTGCCATTTTTTTTTTTCCTGAACTTGAATCTCTGATAGGGTTGAGATTCACAGTGTTTCAGATCAGGGAGGAACTGGTGGCAGTTCAGGATATTTCCGACCCATGAGTAATGTTTTGACTCATGCTTATTTGAAACGTTACTTGGATGTTAAGTGGAGGAATGTAAATTTAGATTCTGTAGGAAGACGATGAGCTGTGGGAGTTTCTGAAGGCTCGGAAACTAGTTCATGCTGTCTGCGTCGTCTTTCACCGCTGATACAAATGGCAAACATTAAAACTAAATTAAGTAAACAAACATCTCAGAAGCTAAAACATAGCTTCACAACCGATTGGTTAAATGTCTGATAGCTTCAAAATAACATTTTTGAACACATTATACATCTCAAAAACTGATTTTTTTTTAGGCATTGAGCTTACCACTTATACAAAAAATACATCAAAAACAGTCAAATTGAGTGTTTATTGTGATTTAAAGCAACTCCAGCCTTGGATGAATAATTCCACTTTATTATTTATTGAACAGAAACTGAAGGAAAATGCAGAAGCATTGATTTAACTGAATGATCCTAGATGAACTTCAGGTTATTTAGTAATGGTTTTATAACTATTCCTTATGGTTTGACAGCAACAAAGTTGGATAGTAACTACCTATATTTATTCATTTACAACTACTTGAGTAACTTTCTTGAAAAAAATTACTTTTAGGAGTATTTTTACTCAAGTAACTTTATTTTGAAGTATTTCTGCTCTTGAGTAAAGTTTCTTGATTTTCTAACCACTGAATGAAAAACAAACGGTAACACTTTATTTGAAGGGGATTGAATGAGACTGACATGACACTTTCATAAACATGACATAACACCTGTCATGAACATGAATGAGCCTTCATGAATATTTATGACTGTTGTCATAAAGTGTCATTCGGTAAATTGTGACTCTATTAATACAAAGCTGACATTATTCAAAATGTCTGTTATGACAACTTGACATTAACCAAGAAATCATTACTGTTTAAACTTTACCTTTAATAACAACGTTACCTCATTTTTAAAGTGAAATCAGTAATTATTTTATAACAAATTTATATCAGTAATGGTTTATTGGTTAATGTCAAGTTGTCATAACAAAGACATTTTGAATAATGTCACCTTTGTATTAAAAGTGTCATAATTTACCGAATGACGCTTTATGACAACAGTCATAAATATTCATGAAGGCTTATTCATGTTCATGACAGGTGTTATGTCATGTTTATGAAAGAGTCATGACAGTCTTATTCACCCCCCTTCAAATAAAGTGTTACCGAACAAACATGTTTTAACCAGAAACTCACCAGACACAGGCACACACCTGCAGCTGCTGTTAAAGTTTCATAAGTTTTCCATTGAAAGAAATGGATACGGAAAATTTATTTATGCCTGATTTAATTTTTTATTACTTATTGTCATTTTAGTCCTTAAAATACCAACATTTCCCTCTGGACAGCAACAATTTATTCTCAAGTCATTGCTGAAGACGCTTCACTTTGGCAAACTGGTGGTTTTGAGTGTTTTGTGTATCCAAAAATGCACAACATGATTTAACAGGTCTATAAAAAGTATTCACACCCTTGGTTGTCTTACAAATCGATCAGGATTAACAAAATTAAACTTTTTTGACAAAAAAAATTGTACAAAAAAAACCTTTAATATGAAAATGAAATCTGACAGTCCAATAACATTCCACCTGAAGTAAGTGGTTGCATAAATATTTGTGAAATGAATGTAAAGTCAGTATTTAGTATTCAGCTGTGAGCAGGTCTGGGCTTTGAATAGGCCACACCAGAGCCAAACCATTTCTCCATTTCTGTGTAGTTTCATGTTTCCGGTCGTAGCCTTGCTGGAAAATTAATTTTCTCCAAAAACCAAATCACTGGAGACACAGGTCACTTTAAAGAGAATGATTTTCTATGTAGCCACTTATTTTATTTATGTTTCATATTTTTATTTAACTGTCATTATATTGTAGAAATCAATTTTCACTTTGTAATTAAAGAGATTTTTTATTTTAATTGTCAAGTTTAGTTGATCATGACTGATTTGTAAAAGCAACAAAAGGCAAAACATCCAAAAGGGTGAATACTTTTTCCAGGCATTTAGTTATGAGAAATTGTTTTTCTGACACATTGCAGAAAAAAATCCTCTTTGTTTAGAGATTTTATGCTCTGAGTGTTTTGCAATTTTGGCTTTTAGCGTGTCAAAATTAGCATGTTTTATATAAATATTATTCTTTCCTCAGAAGGATTTCTGTCAGCATGTTTTATTCTCACTTTAGCCAGTTAGTTAGTTGGTTAATTAGATCCTCGTTTTAGGCGTTTCAATCTGTTCTGATGTAATTCAGTGAATTTCTGAGTCATGGAGTGAATCTGGTCCTTGAGCGTAACCACCAGGAAACCCTTTTATGTAAAAGTCAAGGTGAAGTTAGCAGATGCTTTGAAGATTCTTGTATTCATCTGGATGAAAATGTTAGTGCGATTGAATGCATCTGTCTGTAGGAATCAGCTGTTTCTGAACTCCTCGTTCCTGTAAACTCGGGTTTGTCGGTTTGTTCTCGATTGTTGTGAAGTCGCACCGTTTGGGTCGGCGTTCACCACCGCCGTGATTATTGAGGAAATCGAGCAGATTTTCCGTAGTTTCTGTCTTCTCAGCAGTGTGTGAGAAACTTGACGAGACAGTGTGTATCATGGGGGAGATACAGCGAATATTATCAGCTCCTGCCATTGGTTGCCATGGTGATGGACAAGGCAGCACAGAGGCATCCTGTTCACACGTAACAATGAAATGCATGTTTGGTGTTCTGACGGCAGCTGCACAGGTTTGTTCCTGCTGCGAATGAGACACTCAGGAATCCATGTTTCAGTTTCATGCATGAATACAATCAGTGAAATGAAATGAGACATTTAATCAATATTTCATCTGTTTTATTGTCTTATATATGGCATTTGTAGATTTTATAAAAGCTAAAAACTACCCCCCGTTTTAAGTTAATTTCCCTACAACTTGTTTTGAAAAAAATTAACTGAAAGGACATTTTGTAGCTAGATTGTGAAGTTAAAGCAGCTGCAGTCATTTGGCTCAGACATGGAGAAAGAATTTAGCCACAACAGAAGCTAACTGTTTCCATAGACAGACTGTTGGTTTAACAAAACCTAAAATGACTTTTCTTTTTGGACGCCATTGTTACCCAGCTTCTTGTTAACATGTAAAGATATTGAAATGTACTATCATGATTATTGTGTGCCACTTATCAATATTACCATGATTTTGTATTATTGTTATTGGTGTTAAATTGTATATTAATAAATTATGTAAGACTAATCTTTGCACAAACCAAGTTTATAAGACAGACAGTTGTTTTCACAACAGAAGAATAAATGGTAGGCTGCTTTAATTGGCCTTAAAATACGTTTTAATCATTGCAGGAATTTCTGTCTTAGCTCATCTGCTACACTAAATAAGTAAACAGACTTAGAATTGGTTTAGGAAGAAACCTTATATTAACTCATTTAAAATTTTAATTAAGCCACTAAATTTGAAAATAAACTTCATTGTCAGTTAACAGTTTAACTTTGGTGTTAATTTTGTTTAATAATCTGAAACATTTAATTGAAACAAAATGTTGAAAAAGAAAACAGATTGGTGTGTTAGAAAAGTTTTTTGAATCAAGAAAATGGTCTGTATCATATGGACAATACTCTGTCAAAAACTTCCTGTTTTTCAGAGTTGTCATTAAAATGTGCTTTTATTAAAATCTGCTCTGGAAATGTGTGATAATGCAGCTTTTGATTTCTTACTCCTGATTATGACTTTATAATCTGATCATATAGGCTCTTTAGAGACAGACAGAAAAGTTTCCATTGCAGTTGAAACAATCCGATGAAACTGTACATTTTTGCTCATTCATTTAGGTGATGCTATGACCTTATTTCTCATGTACTGAAACCCTATTTACTAAGTTAATTGTTGTTTTTGGACCTCTAGATTTATGGCCTTAGGAATGTGGAGTTGCTCAGCTAGGATTTTCTTTGCCAACTGATATACTCTGCTTGCTTGTTTGTGATTATTTAAGAGGTTGCACACGTAGAGGCTTCCTTGGCGTCTTTCAGAAACGGCCGTCAGCCTTTGTTACAATAAAGACGAAAGCATTGGCTTGGATCACTCCAGTGATTACTGTATCAACATCTTTGAGTGAAGTTTGTTCTTTTGGTTTATGAGTGTATAAGAACTGCCTGTGCAGGCTTGGCAGCGGATAGAGGGAGGGGGTTTCCAGTGAAGAGGTTGGGAAGCAGAACAAACACTGCCTAAAATAATCTGAAGGAAACTCTGAATGCTAATGGTGCTAGCCACATCTGGGACCCTGTTGCTCATGTTCATTGTATATCATGTATTATTTGTATTATATTTGACATCATATTTAGATATTAAAACTAAAAACTTTAGAAACATCAACAGTGTGTGTGTGTGTGTGTGCGTGTGTGTGTGTGTGTGTGTGTGTGTGTGTGTTCTTGTATAACCCTCTTGTGGAGACCTTGTAATTTCATATACAATAGTCCTCATCTCATCACAGGGCTTTTTATTGATTCAAACTCAGGTTTTAGACAGTGAGGGCCCTCACAAAGTGCATCTGTTATCAGTGCTGAACAGCTTCCCAGATTTTCCTGCCAAACATCCGTTTTCTTGGCAACCGAGACAGGAAATAGGAAGTGTGAGTCACAGGAACTACTTCTAATCATTGTCAAGTAGGTTTTTTTTCTTCAGTTGTTTTCTTGTCTCCAGTATGTCCTCCTGCTGTCTGCGCTGCTGTGGAAACATTTTACTTTCATAACCAGACCCACACAGACCAGCTGGTTAGCATGCTGTTAGCAATTAGCGACTAACCAGCTGCCTGCCAGTATGCTAACATAAGCTAAGAGGCTATCCCAGAGGCAGTTATTTCCTTTAAACTGTGTTCCCAGGAAAGTTCTGAAAAGATCAAAAGTTAAATATTTGCATGAAATGTAACAAGTAAATATTTACAATGTTGCATTTCTTCTTGGTCTTAAAGGAGATAAAGATGAGATGAATATAATTTACTCTTCAACATGAGTGGACATGAATATCTGTAGCTGTTGGGTCAAAATAACAGCCTTATAGAAGTTTGTCACTAATTAGCAGATTCCAAGCAACAAGTTTTTCAATTTCACCAACTGAAAAAACAATCCTCACAGTACAGATTGAAAGCCCCAATTTGTGAAAGTTATTGTGACTGAAAATTTCCCATGAAGCCGTTAAAACCAGAAAATATGACTACTTAGTAATTATTCTATTTTTCTGGGATTTCTTTTCAAAGAAAACTTTTATAAAAACTCTAGAGCACGGGTCCCAAACTTTTTCCTGTGAGGGCCACATAACCTTTCCCTTCTCTGCTGGGGGGCCGGAGTCAGTTTGTAACAGAAAAAGTGTGACGATTGCAGGAGTGCCTAAATGTAAAAATGTATTGTTTTACGGAAAGCACAATCAAATAACCCTCTCTGGGTTCTGCACAGAATAAATCCAGGAAGGATTATAGTCCGTATTTTCCAAACTATGAGCCGCACCGGCCTATAAGCCACAACCCCAAAGTTTTTTTTTTTTAAACTTATATGTGTAAACAGAAATCTCTGCCGCTCCAGGTTTTCCACAACGATGCAGCAGCAGCAGAGAGAGTCGGACACCCAACATTTGAGTCATAACAGGTCAATTGAAAATCACATTTATTACGGTTGAAAAAGAAAAAGTTGCCAAGTTTATATTTAACTGAACTGATTACAGTAGTTTCCGAACGGTAACTGTACCAGTAAAAGTGCTGATCTTTCGTGTTGCTACTAGCATGTGCTAAATGAAAATGGGCGCTTTCTTCTTCTTCTTTAGATTTCAACAGCAGCTTGCATCCATTATTGTTGCACTACTGCCACCTACTGGATCCTAATATCTATACCTCAAATTCTCATAGTGATCCCAGTATTTAAAAAAAAAAAAAAAAAAAAATCTTTTTCCCCTCAATGCTATTTAACTGATCAACATTCTCAAATTTCAATTCCCTATTAAAACCTAATTCCGTTTTAATGGGTGTTTTCTTCTTTTATTTCCAATTTTGACTTCCAATGATTCACTTCCTACTAAAGAGCCCCCTGGTGGTTGAAGAAAAATCCACATATAAGCGGCTTATAGTCCGGAAAATACGGTATATGAAAAAAAACCTGAACGCTCTCTGGTATTGTTCAGGGGGCCGGACTAAATATGGAGGCGGGCCGGATTCGGCCCGCGGGCCGTAGTTTGGGGACCACTGCTCTAGAGTTTCCAGTATACTCTAAAATGTTCACAAATGTTTTATTTAGTTCCTGAAGTAACTAGAAGCACAATGCATTCATTTGTCCATAGCTTAAAATATACTTTCAAACATCCTTACTTACAATCATGGTAAAAAGAAAGTATTATGGTTTTACATACTATTTAGTGTTTTGGGGTTGTTTTAGCTTATATATCATCATTGCAAAATCAACTTGTTCAAAATTTTAATAACATAGGACTTTTTTCAGTGCAGTAATTGACAACTAATATATTCTAGATCAGGGGTGCCCAATACGTCGATCGTACTGAAGGCCGCCAGGACGCTGAGACAGCACTTCCTCTTCTGACAGGCTTATCAAAAAATATTCACTAAGATCCTAAACGTAGCTTCATTAAAAAATAATAATTATAAAAAATCAATGAAACGTGTTAAAATGAATAATCTCAGTAATTATTGTTTCAACAAAGTATTACGCTATTCTGTGCGTTTTGGTTCCATTAACAAAAAAACAAAAGGCGACTCAAAGATCGACTGACGAGCAGAGCAGGAGTTTAAGTTACCTACTCAACACCGCTGTGTTCATGAGAAGCTTATTAATAATCGAGAAATAATATCGAGTCTGGAAACCTGATATCGTAACGAACTGAATGTTGTGTTTTTAAAATAATCTCAGCTCGCCTTGCGGGACGCAGGCGGCTGCCATGGCAACGGGTGGCTTAAACAACAAAGAGAGTAAAAAGGAGGAGTAGTTTAGAGTTGATCGTCTGTTCGGGTTGTTGTACCTTTGTTTACCTTTGCTGTGGCTCATTACACCTGCTGTAGTTTCTGAACATTAAATAAACGACAAAACTGGACTAATTACCTCGTTTGTTTGTGAGTAAACGTCACAACAAACATCAAATGGGACAAATATATTTCATTAAGTTTTAACTAATTCTACAGCGATAATTATGTGAAATTTAATTAATTATATCCCGACTTCAGAAGATTTGCCTTTACCTTTACTGGGCTCTTTGGTTCCTCCTATCAGTCTGTAGTTTCTCATACTGAGGTCATCAAACCAAATGTCAGATCTACCAGGACTGACCGACACCTGCTGGCCTCAGGTCTGCAACCAGCTTCTGACTGAGAAACCAGCAAGCTGCTCCCAGTGTCAGAATCTCACTGAGGAAGAAACTACGTTAGGCTTTCTGTCACTTTATTATTTCTGCTATAACTGATGAATATTCGCATATAAAATTAGTCAATAGAGTTTAATTTGCAATTTTTATGTCTTTGTGTCGTGAGGTAGATCTCAGGTGGCTGGTGAGAGAAAAAGTAGATCTTGCTCTCAAAACGTTTGGGCACCCCTGTTCTAGATGTTATAAATAAGCATTGTTCATGCTAGTATAATATTTAGTCAGTTACAGACATCAGACACAAATGACTTTACCCAAAATGCTGAAGGTCATGGAGTGATGTAAGCACGGATTAGGGAGAGGAAAGAAGAAAATAGGCAGATATTTCAATGGAACTCATCACAATGTTTTAAAATTTTGTGCAGCCAGAGTTTCAATGTTTAGCAGCTTTTTAATTAATAATGACATTGTGAAATATGTTGCATGTATTTGTACTACTTGGATGTATTTTCTTTTTACCATTCATCCAAGCAAGTTCAAGTTTTCTTTTAAAAATGGGGCAATATATATTGAAGAACAGTTACATGTAAATACATAAGATTATAGCCAGCTACTTAATTTCAATCTCTAGTCTCATTGGCAGGTAAATGTTTAAGCACAATAATGAATAAATTCATGCATTTTATCTACATCCAAACATGAATAATCTATCTAACTTGAAAGCCACAAATTATTTCAAATATTCATCCACCTATACAACAGTCCATCTATAAAACTAAAAGTAAATGAAAAAATGTTTTAATCTGTTCAAGTGTCCATATGTTTTAATGGCAAAGCCAAACCTGTTGTGTATGGATATAATCTTGATCCCTTTAGCAGGTTTTGGTGTAGTTCTGTGGTTATTTGTCTCTTTGAAGCAACCATCCATCTATGTTAATTTGTGTGAATCTCTTGATTGGATTGCCATTGTGTCTCTTTTGTTCTGGATCTTTTCATGTTTTGTATTGTTTATCTTTTGGCAGTTTTGAGTCTTTAGAGACAAATTGTTCCATTTTTAAATCTTTCTTCATTCTTTTGTTTCTGTCATACCTCTTTGTTGTGTTTCTTACTGTTCATCTGTCACTGTATGGCCATGTCATCTCTTTATGGGAATTTATAACCTCCCTTTGGTGCTTTAATAATTAAAATTATGTGTATATATACGCTAACATTTCAGTAAAACCCATTGTAAACCTGCACCACTGTAAGATTCCGTGAAGTAGTTCTGCTCAGCTTGAAAACTTGACATTTTAAGTCAGATTTTTAGTAGTTTAACTGACCCTTCATATTCTAACCCTTCAATTCTTCTTCCTCTCCTCCCTTCCTCTATATCCTCTCTTTCCTCTCCATTACTTCCCACCCACATCCTCCTGCTCTTCCTCCCACTCTCCCTCCCTTTCTACAGGATGGGCAGGGCAGCTCTCTGAAAACAATCTGAAACCCTGAGACCTGTTACTTCTCAACTATTATACAGAAGAAAACACTTGAAGGTTACCGAAGCCTTATTCTCCAAGAGGAACAACAACATCCACAGGAACTCCATCTAGTATTAAAGAAGTACTCATGAAATTTTAACTCCATCAACTCAAGATCTCCGACGCCCACACTTAAAACAAAAAGAAGAGGCAATAGAGGCTGGAAAACTGGATCATCAGACTGGACCAGAACCAAACGAAACGCTTGGCAGAATCTGAGACCCACAACAAGCCAGAAGAGATTAGTGAAAATTGGTAAAGTCCTGTGGAAAAGTTTGATGGGACTGCTGACAATAGGTGAGTGCATCTTACATGCTCTGAAGAATCTGTTTATTATTTCTCCTAAAAGACCTAAAAGGATTTTTTTTATTTTAAAAGCTGGTATTAAGTTGGTACAGAAGAAACTTTAAACTGTTGGGTTGAATTTCATACTTTTATCACACTGTTGCATATCTTGCTTCAGTAGAGCAGGAAGACTTGCAGCTTTAAGTAAATTATGCATCAGCAGCATCTCTTTGTTCTTGTGACATCGTAGCACTAAGAGTTGGATCAGAAGCTTTGTCAAGCAGTCACCGCTACTGAAAAATTACCACAAGAGCTTCTCAAATGTCACTGCAATGACTGAATAATAAGATTACATAATGTCATGCTACGCAATGCAGACATTCTGTCTGTACTAATGAAGATTAAGCTCACCTCAGCATGCTTTAAATGCCTCAAACCAGCTGCAGTCTAAACTATTTCCACAACAATCCAGCAAATATATAATTGAACTTCCAACTTCAAGTCATTGAGGATGTTTTCACACCTGATAGTCCTGTAGATTTGGTTTGATTGAGGACCAAAATTTCAAAAGTCCAAGAGTCAACATTAAAAGCACAGAGTCTGATTTACCTCCTTTGCAAATAATATGGACCAAGAATTTCCTCCACAGGACCAAATTCAGGGTATCTAGAGGCTCTAAAATGGAAGCTCATCAATTACTGTTTGTTTGTTTGGTTTTTAATTAAGGTTAAATGTGCCCTTCTCGCAAATTGGTAATTAATTGTTTCTGTAGACTCTTCTCTTTGAGCTAGAGCTTCTGTTTTGTTTGTTTTTGGTTTGAATTTAGTTTCATTTAACTTTTTATTGTTAAATTTAGACACCCTCAAGTCTATTGTGTAGTTGTTTGTCCTTGTAAATAAATGTGGTAGCCTTCAAACATTCCGGCTTATTAAAGCCATAAAATTGCAGCATTAGTCATCTCATCGTAGTTTGGTACGGTGTTACTGACCTTGAAACACCTGAATAGAAAAACCTTTTCAGTGGCATAAAAACGGCAACTATGCCAGAGCTGTATGACTGCATCCTGGGATCGTTTAGGTCATAAATGGCATTGAAATGAACCTATCAGAGTAAAACATGCCTCATAGCTCAAACTACAACAAAACTTTCATCTTCACCAACTTAAAGCAGCTAACTCGCAGTGTTTCTGTGGTAAACTGATTAAATATTACAGCAACTACCTAATACTCCTGGTAAAGATCAGTAAAATAACTATAAAATTATATTTTATATCTGAAAAACTCACATTGAACATTTAAAAGTAAAAGAAAATCCTCCAAACTGAACTTTTACATTTATTTAGAGCAGAAAAATGAGCAGTGCTACAAGTATTGGTGTCCTGCTGACAGTAATGGGAGAAAGCTCTTAGACGTTTCTCAGCATTGGAGCGCACAGAGAGAGATTCCTGTATGCTCCAGATCAGTGGTGTCCGATCTCATTCCTCTGCGGTGTTTGTCATGTTTTTGATGTTCACCTGCTTCAGCCCCCCTTATCAAATAATTGATGCATTAGCAGGCCTCCAGAGAGCTTAATGAGATGCTGAGGAGATAATTCACCCGTTTGAAAGCTCTGTTACAGCAGGCATGCAGATGGAATATGTTTGGGTTCTGGTTTTGTTTGTCATGTTCCTGTTTTAAATTATTGCTGCTGTACCTGTAATTATGGTGAGCTTTAGTGCCAATAACTATGATCTTCTAGCCATTTATTGTCTGAGGAATATTGATCAAGATTGGCAAGTTCTCTTATGTTTTCCATATTTTAAGAAGCAAAGAAAAATGTATTTCATCTATTTATGTCTTAGTGAAATAGGAGGTTCTGGAGTACAAATGTTAAAGGTTAGTCTTTGAAATACGTTTCTGGAGTAAAATATTTTTTTGTTTGTTTTTCCACATCTTTGCTACAGCTACCAAAAGTTAAATGTATAAACTTTTATCAGTGACGCTTAGTTCACATACCAATTTTCCCCCTTCAACAATCTTAACGACACCCCGATTATTATGATGCTCTAAAACAATGTTGAAGGGGACGTATTAGACAGAATTCACATTTTGTATGTTGTACTTCTGTTATTGCAGATTTTTGACAATAAATTGATGTTTTTTTAGTGTCGTGAGAATTGAGCCATTTCAAAAACCTTTTGAATTTAATGTTTCAAATCGGCAGGCGCTTCCCTGTTGCCTGGCAACCCCAGCAAAGCCCAGTCCGTTACTTAGCAACCCCAGCAGAGTTCCGCCCATTACCTAGCAACCCCAGCTGATCTCCAGTACGTTTAGTCAGCTGGTTTTATCACTGTGTGTACTGTACAATGGCTGCTGGAAAAGACGAAGTGTTTTGTTGTCGACTTACCATCCAGAAACTACTTGCTACATTCTTGTTGTTTGTTCAGAAGGCTCCACTTCTGCTTTTCAAAGATGTATGGTTGTATAATTACACATCAGTTTGCAACCATTTTCAAGTCTGAGTATAAATGTTAAGTTGGTGGGCGTGGGCAGCAGCAAATTATTGGATTTAAAGTGACAGGAGGCCCTAAAACAACTCATTCTACAGTGAGCAGAATAAAATCTCATTATTTAAGAACTGTCTTATGGAGAAAATGTGATGGACATGTTTTGTACAGACCATAGACTTTTCCTAACCTTTTCAAGGAAGCATATTAGGTCAAAAATTGGGAATATTCCACATGTTGAAATGTCTTCACCCAATAAGGTTTCTTTAATGCCAGGCAGACTCTCCTGGAAAATGTAGCTGCAGCTCACAGACTGAAGGGGTTTGTCTCGTTCACTTGGAGCCTGTAAAACCCATCATTTGCATTTGAGGATGTGAAGCCGTTTCTTTTCTATTTTTTTATTCTGATTGCTTGACGTGTGAAACTGCCAGACTGTGATGATTGTCAGCTGGAAACACAGACTCTCTTCACACTGAAGAGGAACATTTTGTCTCTCTGAATTATACAAGAGCAACGTGGAGGGACATTTCTTCTCACATTTATTCTTGGCAGAAATCCTTACACTTCTTAGAGGAAATGTCTTTACAAGGGTTCGCTTACTGTACAGAAACAGTCAGCCCTCCCAGTCATGTTTTATGACCCTGTGAAAGCAGATGGTGGTGGATTTCTCTTTTATCAAACACCAACGTCTTGTTGAATTGTGTGCAAAGAATGATCAAAGACAAGTGACGCTTATTTAGTTCTGGGTTTGGAAAGCTTGAACTTACTGGAACTTATTTATAACACGTTTTATTAGGTTGCTTATGAATTAAGGGTTTTTCCACGCCTGAAATCTCTGAAGAAGATATGAGCAGCCATTTTTAAAAAATGGTTGTAATGGAGAATATCTGTTTGCATTAAAATAAGCAGTAGATATTATTAGTGGTGGACACAGATAACTAAAAAGTTACCTTACCTAACCAATAAAATGCTAAAAAAAATTGCAGAAGCTAATGCTAACCATTAAGACCACTGCTTATCCTGTAAGATGATACATAATATTAAAGTTGTATGGATATGATGACCAAAAACAAAAATATATGATGTGACATTAAGTTAATCAAATTTGTTAAAATGGGTAAAATTTTATGCTAATAATTTCTTTTAAGGGCTCAAAAACGGCAGCCATTTGGAAAAAATGCTAACTTTTAAGCTTGTTTCTCCATTTGAAAGATTAACCGATTTTGTTCTCGTTTTCTCTGGTGGTCTTTTATAAAACTGGTCGCTATGGTTGTAATGGAGAATATCTGTTTGCACTAAAATAAACAGTAGATATGACTAGTGGTTGGCACAGCTAACCAAATAGTCAGGTTCACTCACCAATAATCTGTTAAACAAGAATCTGAACGCTTACGCTAAACACATAAGAATATTAGCTAATGCTAACTGTTGAGATGATTATTGCTCAGCCTGTAAAATGCTTGTTACTTTAAAGATGTCTGAATATGATGATCAAAGTTAAAAAGATATGATGACATAACATGAAAAGTTGTGAAAGTAGCCTTGTATGTCCATAGTTGCTTTAAAAGGCAGCCATTTAGAAAACTAGTAACTTTTATGCTTGTTTCCACATTTGGAGGATTCCTCTGGCTGATATGTACAATTTTAAGACAAATTTGTTATTTTGGCAGCAGGATGGACAGGAACTTGAGGTTTGAATTATTATAAAACAAAAGGAAGTGATCTGCTATCATATTTTTGACTTTTATTCCTCCAAACTGTGTGACAGACAGTTGAAACATCCCCCCAGCTCCGCGGAGCCACATCCAGCTGTAGAGCGTAGCTGCTGCATTGTTCAGGCTGTGTGGGAGGACAGCGGCTCTGCCCAGGACAAAAGCTGGAAATGATCAATGGCGACCCCGAGTTATTTAAGGACCGAGCCTCCCGCTGATCTAATCCACAAAGAATTTCACCTTTCATTCCCAGAACAACCATCTGAAGCTCTGAAAATTCCTGGATCCGCTCGCTCCCGAAGGAGCGGTGAAGGTCTGAGGAGATGTTATGTAACGAAGCGCTCTGCAGAGATGAGTGCAGGGAAAGAACCACTGTGCTTCTGCTCCCACTGAGCGGTACCTGGAGGACCCATTCACAGTTACAGCAGCAGCAGTAAGGATGAAAGAAGCTGCAGCTTCTGCATAAAACGCTGAAACCATCGACTGGGTCTGAAGCCTGCAGGAAAGGGCTTGAATAGAAGAGCTAATGAGAGCAGAAAATAAAAGAAACAGGAGCAGAAAAGCTGCGCTTCTTCCTCTTTCAGCTGCTGTTGGATAAAATTCAGCGGCTCTGAAGATTTACGTCATTCAGTCCTGAAAACAAAAAGCTACAAATACAATTTCCACAAAAATCTATAAAAATGTAACAAAACATACTAGAATTTCTCTCATTAATTTCGATTTTACCGTTGCAGTAATATTTGCATCACGTTTTTAAAATTATTTGCGTCAAGTTTATTTGTAGGGCACATTTGAACAACAAGGCAGTTCAAGAAACAAGCATTAAACGTTACATTTCGTCAAGACATCACAAAAATCATCAGCAAATATGTTGATAAATGTTCTAGTTACCTCTAATCAAAGGCAGCTCTAACCAGGGTTTTAGACTAGATTTAAACTGTTTTGGCAGTTTTGTAGTTTTCTGGAAGTTTGTTCCAGATTTGTGGTGCATAGAAGCTGAATGCTGCTTCTCCATGTTTGGTTCTGGTTCTCGGAACCAGAAGACCTGAGAGGTCTGGAAGGTTGATGCAGCAACAGAAAATCTTTAATGTGATAGAAGGCCTACTTTGTAACCGTCTTTATGTGGCTGTGAAGGTTCAGGTCTGAGTCCTAATCGCAAGGTTCCAGCTGTAATAACTGGACTTGTGTGCTGACTCTAGATCATTTTAAAATATTTTTAAAAATTGAAAAATCAAAGATGGCGGCCATATTTGAATATGATCTTGATCTTATTTCCTTTATCTGGCGGCCATTATGGTCGTAATGGAGAATTTCTGTTTGCACCAACATAAGCAATTAGATGAATGTGTTTGTTGTAAAATTATACATATTATACATATTTTCTTGATCTTCTTTTCATGGTGGCCATTTTTCAAAATGGCTGCCAAAGTTGTAATGGAGAATATCTGTTTGTACTAAAACAAGCAGTAGATATTACAGCTAACTGATACAAACCTTATACAAGTAGTGAAAATGAACATTTTATGCCAATAATGGCTTTAAATGGCTCAGAGATGGCAGCCATTTTGAAAAATGGCAGTCACATAAGATCTGAATGGTGAGCAAGCAAACTTTTATGCTTGTTTCCACGTTTGAAAGATTTCTACAGTAATATGCTGCGCCATTACGGAGGCGGTTGCTATTCTAAGATAACTACTGATGTTTTCCTAGAGGCTATTGATGATTAGCTAATCACAGATTCTGGCTGTTATTTCCCATCTTAAATCTAATTTCCTTTTTATTTTCAGCTCTCCGTCCGGAGGCTTTAAGGTTTTTCTGGGTGCTCCTGATACACAGGGATACATAAAGTTGAGGGAAATGCTACCAGATGAAGCATAATCTGAATTAACGGTTGGCTCACCTTTCTGGGCTAACAGGAGTCTGACTCAGATCTCTGTTTGAACAGCCGTCACAAAGCTCCTTTCAGGTGAAGCTGCCAGTGAAAAGCTGGATTTCATTGGATGCTTTTGTTTTTATTCACCTGTTTGTGTTGATTTGTTTTGAGTCAGCAGTGACTCAGTTCAACACGGTGAAAACAGGTGAAGATAAACAGAAAGAGGAAACAGATGCTTTCTGTTGGACAGTGGGCAGTCAGGGGGCTGCTGCCTAAACAAAAGGAAGATCCTGAACCATCATCTGTCTGAGCTGCAGTGATGTCTGACTGGACCGCTGCAGGTCCGGTCAAGCATCCGAGGAGGAGGAGGAGGAAGGGTTTTATAAATGCCAGTAGATGATTCACAGCCTCTGATTGGAGGATGTGAAGCGCTTTGAGAAGTGGAGGCTGAAAATCAAACCCTTCAGCTCTGAAATGATTAAAGAGGGAACTGTCGAGGCTGGAGGTGGACAGAATGGACATAAACACGGGTTCTGTGATACTTCAGAACAAAAGCAGCAGAACAATGGCTTCCTCTTCCAGTGTTTATCGTAGGGAAACTGAAATGAACACCAGGACCGACAGATGGAATATCTGAAAGGACAAACTTTCTGCTGAAACGATTAATCGTGATTAATCGCTAACTGGAGTATAAACTTAAAAAAGGCCAATTGCTGAAAAATGTCAACATATGCTAAATCTGTACAACAATATATACATTTTGAATTTAAGATAATTAAAAAACACACTTCTGTCTGTAAATACGTTTAACCAAAACTTCTCCAGTGTTTTAGCTTCACTTTGTTTATTTTTACTAAAGGAATGCTGTCATTGCATTTTAGGCAACAAAATGTTTCTCTTATTTTAAAAAGGATTTTAATTATTTACTTGCATCTTTTAATGCATTTCTAACATTGTATAAAAATGTTTAAGTGGTTAGATGAACATCTTTTGAATGTAAGAAAAATTTTATATACGATTAATCGATTAATCATTAGAATAAGCAATAGATTGATTATTTTTGTTAATTTACACGAATGTTAATCAGCCAATCAAATGGCAGAAACTCGAAAGGATATTTTCATTGCAAAATCAAAACATTTTGCAAAACAAGAAGCTTTTATCTCCATTTTTTCCCAATAGTTGATGGTCACCTCAAATTTGCATCATGAGGATCAAAATTAAAAATTCCTTCTATTGAATATCTGAAACTGCAGACTTTTATATTTGAGGAAAACATAATTTATGTCATATTCTATTTTAAAGAGAGGCTAAAATTGGAGGAATTGGTTGTAAACTTTTGTAAACTTAATATCCAAGAATTGCTATAAAGTTGTGGACATAAATTACATTATTTTTGGTAATTTAACAACTTATTTCAGCTGATTTTCTCCCCACAGTGTAATAACAACATGTACAACATCATGCATATAGACAGAGCTGCAGCTAGGGATTATTTTAGCAATCAATTATTTTGATGATTAATCGATTAATCACATAAAAAAGTTTGCTACATTCTGCTTAACCACTTACATCTTGTGAACACTTGATCATTTGTTGCATCTGCAGCTGAAAATACTTTAAACATCAACATGTGAAAATCTCGGGCCTTTCTGCTGGTCTGTTGGTTATTTCTGGATTAATTGAACAATAATTGGATGGCAAAAAAATGATATTTTGTTTTGCAGAATTTGATCCAGGTGAAACTAAAACTATCACTCCAAGAGCTCTGGGTTACAAAGATGTTCTTTTTTATTTTAAATGTAAATGTTTTGCACAGCTTTGTCTTATTTACTTCTCTGAATGTTTCATTCTTTCAGAAAATTAGCTTTTTTTTTGAGTCTTTATACTTCAATTCACGATTAATCGGTTACTAAATTAACTCATGGTGGTTTTTATAATTGATTAATCCCAAGTAATCTGATTGTAGTTCCTCCCTGCTTGTTTTGTTGTCCTTTCATTCGTCCAGTTTATCTGTTCTGATATCTGAAATGCGTTTCTTGAAGTTTAGCATTAGTTTTTATCAAATTTAATCAGAAACTGACATTTGGAGAAACAGTTTTACAAGTAGTTGCAAGTACTTGTCAATTAGTTTTACAAAAACTTTCTAAAAAGCTGAGAATTTTATATTTTTAAGGTAAAACCAGTGTAGTATTGACATCTTTGGGATGAAGGAAATGATGTTGAGGTCGTTAGTGACTCCAGTTAGCTGCTCGTTTCCCCTCGCCTCATTTCTGCAGGCTTTGAAAATCATCTTGAAATGTGTTTGGGGATTTGGCTTTTATTGCAAATTTCAATCATCGTTATGAGTTAAAGAGCTGCTGGGGTCTCGGAGCCGGCTGATATTTTATCACAGGAAAATGAAAACTCTGCCTTCTGATCCCTAAACTGCACGACTCAGTTTCCTGAGGATGTTGGGAAGAAGTTCACGAAATGGGGCATGGAAATAAACGACCCAGAAGAGACCGCTTCGTTTCGGGTGAAGGTCAATCTCACAGAGTTTAAAGAAAACTGGATGCAGGGATTTCTCTTCATTTGATGTTATGAGTTAAGAAAATATTCTTTGTTTTCAGATTTGTTATTTATTAAAGGGATAAAACTGAAATAAAAGGAAGTGAACTACACCATGGGGCATTCTGGGTAAAAACAACCAAAACAAACATACTAGTCCAGTGCTAGAGGGAGAAATGGATCGTAGTTTTTTACCAAAGACAAATGAGAAATCGTAAAACTGCTCAAATCTGATGTTTACATTTTGTGAAGGAGGTTGCGCTCAGTGTCGTCTTCAGTGGTTTTGTGTTGCTTCCTTCAATAGTTCTTGATGCAGCGCCCCCACAGGCGAGGATGGGAACAGGTTTTGTAAAGGGTTTGGTTTGTTTGACACAGTTTGATGCCATATTTTGATATAATTGGATGAAAAAGGCCTGACTGGTGGTGAGACGCAGTTAGTTGCAAGCACAGACACAGAGCTACAGGACACATATTGTTCTTTGTTCACAAAGATATATGCGCTCACATCAGTCTCAGGTAGGTGGCTCTAATATAGCAGAAGGTGTGACATCTGTGCCAGCCGGCACTCTGTCACAACGTAAATGACACAAAATGTTTCCAACGGTTTTTGGTCGTTTTTTCCTAAGTTGTCCCTTTATTTGATGAAGTTATTCGTGTGCTGAAAGGTAAAATACCTGAAGTGAAGTTTTACTGTTGTATCAGGAATGGATTATTTGACAAAGTAATAAAAATAGTGCTGAGGGTGGTAATATTTTACTGTAAATGTGGCAAGGTCAAAACATATTTTTCAGATGTGAGGGGTCACGTCCCCCTTCACTCATAATTATTGCTACGTCCCTGGATACGAAACATTAACGGCCTTCATCTGCAAACATGGCTGCCTCACTGGGACGAGTCGTTGCGCTGAAAGTTTTTACTCCGACTTAAAGCAGGAAGTAGACTACATCACAGGGCATTCTGGGTAAATGCAACCAAAACAAACGACTTAAAAACTTTCTTCACATCGTTAAGAACCTTTGATATTGATCTAATATTGGAAATCGATAACTGCTAATGAATTTGTTCACATCTGGCTGATCCTGCTGTGACAAGAAGGCAGTTTAGTGGGTCGACAGAGAGAAAGAGAGAGAGTCAGCAGGTACTGAGAAATTGTTCAACCGCGTTGCCATGGCAACAGTGAGCATGTAGATGAGTTTTTCTTTTTTTCTTAACACACACACACACACACACACACACGGTGACAGAGAGGTTAGCACAGGATTCCCTGCTAATCCAGTTTCTATGACAACTCGCGCCTCGCCTCCCCGTCTGCCTCGCTTTCATCCCCGGCTGTGATGGAGCCCGACACAAACTTCTGACTCCGTCGGCATCGGCGCCGCGCAAGCTAGCAATTACCAGCAGATTAATAGAAAACGATAATTAAAAGACGGGACGATGTTTTCGTTGGAGCATCATCGACTGCAGCGGCTCCAGACTCTGCCGTCAACAGAAACCTGCAGCAAATTAGCTTTTATTAGCAAATTACAAAGTAGCTGAAGGGTAGCTCCAACTTCTGCATCAGTCTGAGTTCCTTACTCAGCATTTATTTCATCAGGATCATCTGAAAGCTATGGAGTGCTGTATGCACTGTAAAAAATGAACAGCAATAATTTTGAAGTTATTCAGGCTGTTAGATGATTTTAAAACAATGGGAGCTCATTTATGAACATCAGCAATAACATAAATCATGTTATTGATTCACTTATAAATGTCAGTTTCAAACTAAATTTTAATTAACAAGCAAAATATTTAGCTAATAAGTTAAATATTTTGTGTAGAGGCTAATGACTTAGCTAGTGAAAATTTAGTTTTCAAACTAAATATTTAGCTAGTTTGGAAGCTAATTATGTAGCTGGAAGGCTAAATGTGTATTTTTGAAGCTAAATATTTAGTTAGCAAGTTGAATATTTAGCTTGCAAGCTAATGATGCAGCTACATATTTAGTTTGAAGTTAAATATTTCATTGAGTGATAAATATTTAATTAGCAAGTTGAATATTTAGCACTAAATATTTAGGGACTGATTTAGCTAGGAAGCTAAATAGTTTTCAAACTAAATATATTTGCTAGAAATCTAAATATATAGTTTTGAGTAAAAATTTAACTATCAGCTGAACATTTGGAAGCAAATTATTTTGTTTTTAAAACATTTCATTTCCAAGCTAAATATTTAGTTTGGAAGAAAATGATTTAGCTAGCAGACTAAATATTTAGTTCCCAAACTAAATATTTAAATAAAAAGTCATATTTTTAGTTTTGAAGCAAATTTTTGATGGCAAACTATCAAAAACTGTTTAGTAGATCTTTTTTTTTTTTGTTACAGAAATTGAAACAGGCGAAGCTAAAACTGACACTTTAATATTTTCTGGGTATTAACAAAAATTTGTAAAAAATGTAAAATTTTAATATTTTATGTTACTTTTATTGCTCTCAGTGTGTTCTGTCAAGAAATTGGATTTTTTAGTCAGTATCTTCCAGTTATCAGTTAATCATTTCATCCGATCAGTTGTTTCTGCCCTAGTCATGTTATTTAAACTCGTATAAACTGAAACGTTTCTGGTTGGTTTAAGCAACGCCGCTCGTCTGTGTTGAGTGTGAAAAACAGGAAGTGATGCGACGTCCGGAGGTCAGACTGGAGGTTTCCTGCCGCCTTGGACCAGATGAGGTGTAAATTATCTGTGGGAGGATTTCAGACTCATGTCTGTCTCCACAGACTGAATATAAAACTATTTTATCATGACTCATCATTAATTTATGTTGGAATCAGAACGGCTTCACAGCAGGGATTCTTTTAACCTTGTTGATGAAATAAATAAAACATTTTAATATTAGGCCAGTTATTTTTAAATTAATGAAATTTCACAATTTGGTAGACTACTAAAAATATTTTGTATTTATAATTTGAGATGATTGGATTTTTTTTTTAAATCTCAAAGTCAGAAGTAAACAAATGGAAAGTTGTATTTCTGTTTTATGGAACAAAGAGTAAATCAGCTGTCACTTTAAAAAAAACTAAATATATATTGAGTCAGTAGATCACTTTTTCATTTCTAATAGATATATTTGTATTTATTATTGAATTTACATTTACAAACTGCCTGATTTGTGTTTAAACATGTAGAAGGATGTCTGATTGTTTAGTTATGGTTTAGTCAGAGTTGGGCAGTAATTAGTTACATTTACTTGAGTAACTTTTTGGAGAAATTGTATTTTTAGGATATTTGTGCTACACGACTTTCTACTTGAGTAAAATGTCTAGATTTTCTACCCACTGAATGAAAAACGAACATATTTTAACCAGAAATTCAGCAAACACAGACACACATTTGCAGTTTTTGTTGTTTTATATTGAAATAAAAACTTATTTGGGAAAATTTTTATTTCACCTGATTTTGTTATTTTGTATTTATGGTATTTATTCATTTTTTATTCAGTTTGGTCTTTAAAATACCTTTTCATTAAATTTTTTTGTCAACATGTGACATGTTCATTTCAAACTGTAAATAAATAAAGTTTTTCCTCCGACCTCCAGCCACATGCCTCTGAGTCCGACCGCTGACACCAAACATGATCGCCCGCGGCAACAGGCGGTTACTAACGGCAACCCAACAGGCTCTGCTGTCGCCAGGGACGACGACGGGGAGGACCCGCCCTCTGGAAACAGCGTCGTGGTCCGAATCGGGATCCCGGACCTGCAGCAGACGGTAACGCGCGCACAGGGCGCCAGCGCGGACCGAAGCGTGGATCATGAAACACAACACAAACCTGTCTGTGTGTCCGTCCTGTCTCTTTCTCTGTCCGTCCCCCCCTGTCTGTCTGTTTCTCTGGCTCCGGCTCTCTCAGAAGTGTTTGCGGTTGGACCCAGAGTTACCAGTTTGGACCAGTAAGCAGAGGGTTCTGGTGACGTTGACACAGTCTCTGTCGGATGTTTTGAACTATGGTCTCTTCCAGCCGGCGTTCAACGGCCGAGCCGGAAAGTTTCTGGACGAGGAGCGCCTGCTGAAGGAGTATCCTCTGCCCAACATCACTCCCATCCCGTATCTGGAGGTAAACCAGACTCACCATCACCAGCTTTTCCCTTAAATATAAAATTAAAGTCACGTGAAGAAACTTGTTCATGCAATAAGTCACTGAAATAAAGGCAGCGACAGATGCAAATATAATTCAGCTAATCAGAATTTAAATGAAGACTTAAACCGTCAGTTGCTGATAACGAGCAGATAAACTGATTAAATAAATCCAGGTTTATTGTATTTTGACCAAATGAGTGAAAGTTTAAGGAGTGTAAGAAATTTCTGGGGTCAAACGTCTGCTTGAAAGCAGCGTTGTGATTGTTCTCAGATTTAAAATGTCAGAAATTTTTCATCAGACAGTTCAGTGAATCTCTGGGGAAAGAACTCAGTTCAGTTCCCTGGTTCTGCTGCTTAACGAGGATCCGTTAATTAACTCTGGTTTCATGATCCGCTCTCTCTTTCGGTTTCAGTTTCGCTATAAGAGACGAGTTTACACTCAGAGCTACGTTGATGACAAACAGCTGGCAAAGCTTCACACTAAGGTAGCAACCGGCCCGGACAGTGACTTGTGGCTGCGTTTGTTGCCATGGTGACTGTTCAAACCGAATGTTTTTGTGTTTCAGGCCAATCTGAAGCGATTCATGGAACATGTTCACCAGAAGAATGCAGAGAAAGTGGCCAAATGGTTGGAGAAAGGCCTGGACCCGAACTTCCACGACTCGGACAGCGGAGGTGAGCCGGACCGTCTGTCCACCGCCCCGTTATAAATAAAGCTTTAAATAGAACGGAAATCTTTCCACTTGGTTTTAGTTGATTAACATTTTAATTGAATGTTTCTTAATTTTTCATTCTGATTCATATGTATATGCAAATATGAAAAAAGTAGTTTCCGTACAGTTTTTGTTTGTCATTTTATGATTTTATTTTGATTATTCAACAGAAACAAAATCTAGAAATTTGTTAGAAAACATAAATTCTCTGGATTCTCAGCTTTTTTCTGTCCGATCTATGTCGGTGTTGGGTCGACCCGGTTCTGATTGCTAACAGACTCTCTCCCTGCTCCCCCAGAGTGCCCTTTGACCCTGGCTGTCCAGCTGGAGGACAGCTGTGAGCTCATCAAGGTTCTGCGCAGCGGCGGGGCCCACCTGGACTTCAGAACCAGAGATGGCATCACGGCTCTGCACCGGGCCGTTCTGTGCAGGAACAGCGCCGCCCTGACGGTGAGTCCACCTGCCCGGTCCCGACCCGACCCGGTCCCGACCCGACCCGACCTCTGACCCTGTGCTTTGATTCCACAGACACTTCTGGACCTCGGCGCGTCGCCGGACTACAAGGACAGCAGAGGCCTGACGCCGCTCTACCACTCTGCCATGGTGGGCGGCGCCCCCTACTGCTGTGAGCTGCTGCTGCAGGACCACGCCACCATTGGTGAGTGTGTGTGTGTGTGTGTGTGCGTGCGTGCGTGCGTGTGTGTGTGTGTGTGTGTGAGGGAATGACCTCTGTGCTGCTTAAACACCATCAGTGATGATTTATCTGTGAAAAAACAAAAAGCACTTTGTCGCTGAAAGAGTTCTCGTTGCCATGGTTACAGGGATCACTGATGAGAACGGGTGGCAGGAAATCCACCAGGTGACACACACACTCACACACACACACTCTCTCTCATTGCTCCACTGATGACTGGTTCTGTTCAGTTCTGATTCCCTGTGTGTGGGCGTGTTTTTTTTTTTGGTGTTCAGGCGTGTCGCTATGGCAACGTGCAGCACTTGGAGCACCTGCTGTTCTACGGCGCCGACATGAGTTCCCAGAATGCCTCAGGAAACACGGCGCTGCACCTGTGTGCCTTGTACAACCAGGTAGCGCACACACACACGTGCACACATAGGTGTGTGTGTGAGCTGGTCACATGGCCGTGTTGACATGTCTGGTGTCGGTTCTGCAGGACAGCTGCGCCCGGGTTCTGCTGTTCAGAGGAGCCAACAAGGACATAAAGAACTACAACAACCAGACAGCCTTTCAGGTGAAAACAAGACAGAAAATATACATTTATATGTGTTCAGGTCATTCTTACTGAAAAACATACATAAATCACTTTTATTGGAAAATGAATATATATGTTTAACTTTTATTGAATTTTTCTCTTTTTCAATAAAAGTGACCCAAATCTTCCTTTTGCTCAGAATTTACAAAAAAACAACAACCTGTTTTTAATGAAGACATTTAAATATGTCATAACATTGAAATATAATAAAAATAATTTTATTGGGGGGAAAAAAAATAAAATAAAATAAATATATATATATATATTGTCCTGTGGATCTGAGGAAACCCAACCAGGCAGATAAAATAAATACAGAAGGAAACTGCTAAAATAATGCCTGGTTAATGATGATCAATTTTAGAATAGATTTATTTGTAATAAACGTGTAATCTCTTCACTAACAGTTAATCATCTGTGTTCAGGTGGCGATCATCGCTGGGAACTTTGATTTGGCTGAAATCATCAAGATCCACAAAACTTCTGATGTTGGTGAGTTTAAACAATTCAGTCAGGCTGGAAAAAACACCCAGATTAATTATCGCTTAAAGAAACTTCCTGGTTTAATTTCACATTTCCAACAGCTCCGCAGAACTAAATGGCAACAGAACGTTTAAAAGTTTTATCAGGTTAACAGAGTTTGAATTGGTCCTTTTTATGGTTGTTAAACAGAATCTAATTCAATATGGCGGCATGTTAGGGACATGCTAGGTAGAAAAAAACAAAATAAGAAGAATATGTTTCTGTCAAAAACTGAAAGTTTGAGGATTTTATAGCAAAACCAAGGAAATTTCTGAGTTTGAAAAGTTTAACATTTGCTAGAAAAAATTATTTTTTCTAGCAAATTTTTCACTTCAAACTCAGAAATTTTTGTTTTTTTTTCTAAAACATTTCTAATTCTCAAAAATTTTTGGCATAAATTTACTCCTTTTTATTTATTTTTTTTATTTTATGAATACACCTAGTGGCCCTAATGCTGTTTTAATATGATGAAGGCTTTTCAGCTGCTTTCCACTTGGTTTCATTTGAGAACCTGAACATTTTAAATGAATATTTCTTAATTCTTCACTCAGGTAAATACAAACAATAAGCAATATAAAATTTAAAAAAAATATAAACTTAACTGTGAGTTTATAGTCAGAAATTTGAATATGAAATATAATTACTTATAAAATCTAAAATGAACCGTCTGTGGCGTTTGTCCTGCTGGCGCCGCTGCTGAGGTGAACTCTGTGTGTCTTCATGTGTCCAAGTAGTTCCCTTCAGAGAAACCCCATCCTATACCAAGCGCCGCCGGGTCGGCGCCACCAGAACCCCGGCCGGGAACGGCCTGTCGTCTCCTCGCTCTCTGATTCGCTCGGCCAGCGACAACGCCCTGGAAAGCCCCGCCTCCTCGCCCGGCCCCTCCCTCCAGAGCCTGGAGACGCATCACGACTCGCACACTCACTCCCTGAGACGCCACCCGCGCCGCCTCAGGTACGCCCCGCTGCACCCGCACCGTGCTGCGGTCCGACCAGCGCCTCTTACCGGTGTGTCGCCCCGCAGCCCCGGTGGGGGGGGCCACACGGAGACCAGCCCGCCCTCCTCTCCCCCCCACACGCCGCAGATGAGGAAGAGGAGGCTCTACAGTGCTGTGCCGGGGCGCACCTTCATCGCCACACGGTCCCACGTCCCCCAGGGGCCCGGAGAGATCCAGCTGCACCGGGGCGAGCGGGTCAAAGGTCAGTGGGAGACAAAGTGCTCAACTCCTAGTACTTTAGTACAAAACACTTCCAGGAACTTTGTAGCTGATGGCCATCTTGGTAGGAGCTGTAACCGACTGTCATGGCAACAGTAAACGATCTCAAAACAACAGTTTTATCATTGATCATTGATAACTTCTGGGACAATTTACCTCCAGTATAATGTGTTATTGTGACCAGTTTTAGTACTCCACCCACCTCTGTGTGATGCTATATAAATATCAGTGATAATTGCTGAGGCAGCTACTGCCAAACTAGGAGAATTAGCTTAGCTAATGTAGCTTTTATCTGCCAGCTAAAACGGACATGTAGCCTACGTGTTTGTTACTCCATGTTCTCACGCTGGGAGTCACCAAAGCCTCATTATTCGCCTGAAGAGTTCCTACGTCCTTTATAATCCGGTTAAACACTGATTGGATGCATCCATGGTGCAGCACTCTTCCTGTTCTCTAAGTAGTGAACGTTAATCAGCTTGTCCACATCACCTCACGTTTCTCTATCTCATTCGGGTCGATCCTGACAGCAGCCATTTTGTTTTTCTACATTTCCTTTTTGTTGGGCTGGAAGCCATGATGGCTCAGTGGTGCACAGCAATCCCTGTTCAGAACTATTTATCGATATTCATTGTCTAATGTTATTTACCACAAATACATTTTACTGAGTCAAAACTTTACTGAAGTTAAAGTACTTTAAGTATTCAAAAGTACAAATTACACTCTGAGTGTTTCTACAGAACTTTGTAACTTGCTGAAACTGCCTGACATGTAGAACCACTCTGCTACAAAAGCTCTACGCCGCTAATATTTGTCTTTGAATTGTAGTGCAGTGAAAGTCATAACTTTCCAACAACTAAATACTAAAGTAAAGTTACTCAGTTACTGTCTGGACCGGTTCTGACCCAGTTTGTGTCTGCAGTGCTGTCGATCGGCGAAGGAGGCTTCTGGGAGGGAACGGTGAAGGGCAGAACCGGCTGGTTTCCTGCCGACTGCGTCGAGGAAGTCCAGATGAGACAATACGACCCGCGACTGGGTAAGGACCTGATGACCCCTGACCTCTGCTGGTCCCCATCCCCTTCCCAGCAGCCTCCAACATGTGATGTCTATGTTTCAGAGACGAGAGAGGACCGAACGAAGCGGCTGTTCAGACACTACACCGTGGGCTCCTACGACAACTACACCTCCTACAGGTGAGTCTTTTCCAACTCATACCTAGCACACATTAGACCTGCTTTGAGTCATTGTGGTTCTGTGGAGTATTTCTGAGCAGTCAGTGTGTTCACTGATTTCCATCTTAGTGATGATTATTGTTCTGGTCAGAACTTAAAGTTCAAACCAACTTTAGTCTAAACGGTTTCTGATCGTTAGCATCAATCCCCCCAACAGGGAAGATGCTGCCTGCGCTTAAATACTCCACATAACCATATTATCCCCTTGAAATTAAAATGGAAGAACAAATTGTAAAGTGACCTTCGAAGTTGAGGCAGTCATTTATTTACTGAACAGTAATCTGGATTACCAAATAATCTCTGTTTTCTCCAATCTGCATCTGGTTCCAGCGACTACGTGATCGAGGAGAAGACGGCTGTGCTGCAGAAGAGAGAAAGCGAAGGATTCGGCTTCGTCCTGCGAGGAGCTAAAGGTAGAAACGGAGGAGTGGTGGGTGGTTGGATGAAGAAACCAACAAAGATATTTTAATCTGAAACCTAGAGAGGAAAACTCCTCGCTGTGTTGTTGCATAACAGCCACAGAGCTGTGATCACATGGCAGCACTGGTTTCCAGTCACTGCTGGGAAGCTGTTGATTAGCTGCTAAACTCCTACAGTAGAGTTAATACTGAAGTTACTAAAACAGCAACAGGAAGAATATGTTCTTTTACATTCAGTCATTTCCAGATCGTCACTAAATCAAACTTCCTGGTTTTTGCTGGTTGAACTGCAGTTTCAGAGTCTGTGTACCAGCATGGAGAAGAGCTATGGGGGAATTATTCTGCCATAAGTCGAGAGAGCAAACAGGATTTCATGTCTTTCTTCTCCTTGTGCTTACACTTAGTCTCTGCTCGCTTACGAAACATGGAACCACGTTTTAGCACAGTCGCCTGGCAACCTCTCAGCCAATAGAATGAAAGAGTTGTACTGGGTGTGCCTGTGTGGCTACTATCCATAGTAGCAACCTGTGCCACCCACTGGATGTAGGGAGAAACAACGTCAGCTTTCTGATCCGATGTTGAGTGTAACATGGAGCAGAACGCTGATGTTGTTTCTCCCTCTATCCAGTGGGTGGCGCTGGTTGCTACTATGGATAGTAGCCACACAGGCACACCTGCGAGAAGGAAACAAACGCACCCAGTACAACTCGTTCATTCTATTGGTTGAGAGGTTGCCAGGCGACTGTGCCAAAAGGCGTTTCCAAAAGCAAGCAGAGACTACGTGTGAGCGCGAAGAGAAGTTTTGAGAAGAAAGATATGAATTCCTGTTTTCAGACATAATATGTGCGCTCTCGGATTATGGCAGAAAAATTCCTCCATAAAACTGCAGCTTAAACAGCAAAAACCAGGAAGTGCAGGAAGGTAAATACCCTGCGCTGTAGAGTTTACTGACCTTTGACCTTTATCCAGCTGAGACGCCCATCGAGGAGTTTGCGCCCACGCCAGCGTTTCCTGCTCTGCAGTACCTGGAATCCGTGGATCAGGGGGGCGTGGCCTGGAGGGCGGGGCTAAGGACCGGAGACTTCCTGATAGAGGTGAGAGGTCGCTGATCCTCCAGTCGAATTTAAACTGTTCCTCAGATTGACCTCTGACCTCTGCTGTGTGAAGGTGAACGGCAGCGACGTGGTGAAGGTGGGTCACCGCCAGGTGGTCTCTCTGATCCGACAGGGAGGAAGTCGCCTGCTGATGAAGGTCGTCTCGGTTTCCAGGAAGTCAGAAACCAACCTGATCAGGAAGAAAGGTGCAGCTGATGATGCGTCGCTTTTCACCAACATTCATTTGTTCTGTAAAATGTTTGTAAATTCAGGTGGTTTTATGATGCAGAAACAGATTAAAGCTGTAAATCCTGAAGTTAAGCTCAGAGTTTTGCATTTATAACCTCCTGCAGTAAATTGATCTGACTGAATTTGACATCAGTCTTAAAGGTACAGTTCAGATTTTAAAGATGAAGCCAACATGATTTATCCAACAATTAAACTTTTCACTTTTCCACGACTTCATTTGTTGCTGCTTTCTGAACCAACAATAAATATCTGTGTGTATTTTTAAATCTCTCACAACCAGCAAATCAGAATAATTGGTAACACTTTATTTGAAGGGGGTTGAATAAGACTGTCATGACACAACACCTGTCATGAACATGAATAAGCCTTCATGAATATTTATGACTGTTGTCATAAAGCGTCATTCGGTAAATTATGACACTTTTAATACAAAGCTGACATTAACCAAGAAATCATTACCGTTTAAATTTGTTATAAAAGTATTACTGATTGCACTTTAAAAATTAGGTATCTTTATGTTACTAAAGGTAAAATCCTGGTTAATGTCAAGTTGTCATAACAGACATTTTGAATAATGTCACCTTTGTATTAAAAGTGTCATAATTTACCGAATGACACTTTATGACAACAGTCATAAATATTCATGGAGGCTTATTAATGTTCATGACAGGTGTTATGTCATGTTTATGACATAACATGACAGTGTTATTCACCCCCCTTCAAATAAAGTGTTACCATATAATTAACAGAAACTACAAAATAAAACAGATTTAAGAAAACTGCTTCAGTTCAGCAGCCTGGGATATTTCAGAGTTTTAATGTAGAAAATGCAAATGAAAGGAATACTCTGATTGGCTGGTGGTGTGGTTCGTTTGCAAGCGCACTGCAAAAACTCAAAATCTTACCAAGTTTTTTTTTTTTTTTTTGTCTAGCCCTTAATAAAAGTAAGAAGTAACTTTTCTGCCAAACATGAGAGTTTTTAAGTGAATAATTGAATATTGATAAAAAGTTCCAGTTCCACTGGCAACATTTTTTATACTAAATTTGCAAGTGGAATTAGTATACTTGGTATGTTTTCATGTTTTTGCAGTGCACATCAATAAAAAAACACACAAAAGAAGGTAACAAAGCCAAGCACACAATAATGAATTAAAAACACTGTAAAGCAACAGTTTCACAGTTAAAATAAAAAAAAAAGGGGTTGAAAGCCAATTAATGAAAAATTAGTTTTATACGGATTTTAAAAGGCATCAGAAAAAACCGACTCATAGACCAGAGAATACGGTAATTCAATCTCTGGTTGGTTCTCCATCTTAAAATAAAACTAAATAAAATGTCTAACATGATGTTTAACAGTAACTCCTGTCAGGACATAAAACCCATTTGGACTTGACTGACAGCTAAAGTCCGGCTCTGTTGAACCAATTCATGGTAACTTCCTGTTTCCTACCTCTTAGCTCCGCCCCCTCCGAAGCGAGCCCCTAGCACGTCGCTGACGCTGCGGTCCAAGTCCATGACGGCCGACCTGGAGGAGATCGGTAAGAAACTCAGTTAAAAACAAACAGAGTTCATTTAAACCAGAGTTTAAAAACCAACTCGGAGTTAAAACACACTGATCATTTTGATTGCTGATGTTTGCTCTGTCTGCAGCCAGGAGGCGCCGTTACGGTGAGTCACTTGGACCTCAGTGTGGTTCTGGTCAGGTTCTGTGTCGTAATGTTCGGACGCACAGCGTTCTCCTCCTCTCAGCCAATCAGAGCCTGAGATTTAAACACCTGGAGGCGGAGCTACGCTGTGCGTCTCTGATTGGTGTTTGTGACGTTTCAGAGCCGCAGCTTAACACTTCTGAGGAACCAAAACATTCTGAACCGAGCCGACGGTTCTGACACATTTACTGAGAACTGCAGGGTTTTTTTTAGCTGTTCAGCAATAAACATTCATTATTTTAATAAAACATGCCGTTTCCTAATTTTTTGTCTTTATTTTAGTAAATACTCCTAGATGTTTGTGAGCCCACTTTCTATTAGCACCAAATAAAAGCAAAATAAGGAAAATAAATACTTGGATATCTTAAAATGTCAGTAAATCTGTTTTATTCTTTTAGATGTTTAACCTCAGGCAGAACAACTATTTATCAGTAATAAAAGTTGATTAAAAATCCAAACTTCACCTGTTCTGACTTTGTTTCAGTGAAATAAAAATCAAAATCTTCATCTTCAAACATAAAGATAGAAAAGTTAAAAACTTTCACCCAAAAGAGAACGAATAAATTTTCCTCTGTGGACAGCCGGTTTACAAACTAAGTGCAAAAGAAATAAATCTAAAAGAATATTACTGGGAATTCAGAGCAATTATACCATTGAAAAATAGAGGCTTCTTCAAATTCGCTGCAATACTGACTGCTACAGGAGATCCTTCCTGCCCACAGCCATCAACATCTACAGCAACTCTAATTAAAAAAGTTACAACAATATTTAATTTCCCCTTAGGATCAATGATGCATTTGTCATAATATTTAAAAAAAAAAAAAAAAACAAGCAGTTCTGCTCAAGTTCATAAATTCTACAGCAAACTGCAGAATTTAAATCCAGTATTTTCCATCCAACCTTCCTGTTATCTACTGAATGTGTTGCTCTCTCTCACTCTAGTAGAAAGTAAATTCATTTTAAGCACAGCTGACATCTGTGTGCTTCATCAGATCTCAAATGCAGCACTGAAACTGAGAATTAAGATTTTAAAAATGCATCTGAATCCCTAAAATTTGACTGTTAAAACATTTCCACAGAACCAACACCAACCACGAGAGGGCAAAGGTCACACCAGCAGAACCACAACAGACCAGATGGTCCAACAATCCAGAAGTTTAGAATAATGCAAGTTTGATTTCTCAAAGACCACAAACTTTAAATTTCTAAAGAAAACGTAAGACTGGATAGTAAATAAAATCAAAGCACCACAACTAAAACCATAAATAAAATGGTTTATGAAATTTCTCTACACAAAATTGCCCTTCAAAAAACAATCAGAATGGAAAGTAATTTATCATGATTCATTGTGACAGCTCTAATTGTGTCAGAACTGATCTTCAAACAGATTTTCGTTTCAGAAAATCACGTCACAGTTTAACAGAGAAGTCGCCGTCGGCCATGTTTGTTTCTGCGGCCCTGATGAGTCGCTCTGTGGTGGCGTCTCTGTTGCATTTGTCGTGTTTTCTGTGTTTGTCCTCCAATTTGTTGATGTTTTTCTCCTGCAGAGAAACTGGACGAGATGCTGGCCGGCAGTCAACAGGAAGTGGTTCTGAGGGCCCGCCCCTCCGACGACTTCAGGGCGGCGACGGTCAAGCAGCGGCCGACGAGCCGACGCATCACGCAAGCGGAGATCAACGTAAGACGAGTGGAAAACGATTAGCGACTCTACGGATTGATGAACGATTCTAACAGCAAAACAAACAAACAACTATCTAACCTCCCATGATTGATGTGAAACAAACTACACAGAAATAAAAATTATTTTCAGTTTTTATTTTTAACAAAAACCGAATAACCTTGGTTCAGGGATTCCCTCAGTGTTTTATCAGCCTGGCGGGCCACCAGGCTGTACTTTCATCCTGCCAGGCTAAACTTTGTTATTAAAGATTTTATCATTCACTGAAACAAATCACTTCCTGTCTTTACTGATCTACATGCTAACGTCAGCGAATAAAGTGACGAATCATGGATAAAGGATAAAAAATTGGACTTTTTATTTCTTTTCATGTTTGCGTTTTTTTTTTTTTTCTTTTTTTAAAGATTTTATGGTTAGGGTTTTCTTCCAATAACACATACTTACGTATTTTAAAATTTCCTGTCAACATTTTTGAACTCAAAAGCGCAGTAGGGTGCTGGAGGACTGCCCTCTACCACCGGGCATTTCTAGGTGATATCTTGTTGGTTATTAGCTACAGTGGCTAATCGGCGCTGTCCAACTCAGTAATATATATCAATTTAAAAAACATGCAAAAAAAACAATCCGATTTCAGCAAAATATGTGACTAAGCATCAAGACATGCTGTGTGACTGCAGCAGTTCCAGTTTTCTCCAGTGGGGGAGCTAAAGAGCATGTTGTGTTTGCAGTCTCTGTTTGAGCGCCAGGGTCTGGTCCCGCCCTCCGCCCCGGAGAAGAGCACCATGCCGCTGCCCAGAGGGATGTCCAGAACCAAGAGCTTCGGTGAGACCCGTCAACTCTCCGCCGCCTGAGTGACGTTTCTCCCCCGCCTTCTCCAAAAATGGTGTCAAACATTTGAGCCGCGCAAATTTAAATTTGTGCTGCCATTACTTCAAAAGATAATAAAAATGTTTCCAAAGGTCAGAGGTCAACCACCATCCCTATTTCCCCACCTATACTTTACAAAATCAGAAATATTTGACATCAATCAACTCATCTACGTTTGAGCAGCATTAAATTTCAATTGTGCTGCTTTTATTTTGAAGATATTGATGACCTGTAATGACCTCTGGAAACATCTCTATCAGTATCTTTAAAATGGCAGCAGAAGAACAAACAAAACATTCTGACACCAATTTTGTATTTGGTGAAATATGGGTGGGGCAAATTGACCTTTTGACCTTTAAACTTTCACTATTTCTTCAAAGCAAAAGCAGCAAAAACAAAACATTTGCTGCACAAACGTTGCTGCGTTGATTGACGCCACTTTTGCCTGATTTGAAGGTTTGCCCCGGGCTGGTTGACCTTTCATGACCTCTGGAAACATTTTCATAAATATCTCTGACATTAAAGAAGCACAAATTTTTTTTATTTATTTTTTTTCTGCATAAACTTTTGATCCAATTTTTGTTAGATTTGGAGGGGTGAGATCTACTCTTAACGTTTCTCAGCTGTTTATGCTCCCGTTTCCATGGTTACCTCGACAGGCACGCCGGACGACGACAGAATCTCAGCTCTGATCCACGAGAGCCGTTTCCCTCGCAGCTCGTCTCTGACGGACGGCTCCATCCCGCCGCCCCCTCAGACGGCGCCGCCCCCGCCGCCGTCCCCCTCTGCGCTGTACCTCTTCGACTCCGGCCCGCCACCGTCCTTCCTACCGCCGCCGCCGCCGGCCCGAGGCGAGGGCCTGACTCGCTCCAGCTTCAAGCCAGGGGCGGAGCCGCGGCTGCAGGAGCTGTCGGACGCCAGGAGCCACGCCCACGCCGAGCGCCAGCGCAAAGCGCGGTCCATGATCATCCTGCAGGACACGCCGCCGCCACCGCCGCAGCCCGACGGACACGCCGCCGGCGCCACGCTCCACACCGCCACGCAGACCTCCACACTGTCCCTCCACAGCACCAGCCCCGCCCTCGGACACTCGCCGCTGTCCCGTCGCCGGGGACGACCGATAGAAAACCCGTATGCCAACGTGGGACATCAAGCCGCGCCCAACAAGCCCCAGAGGAGGAAGTCTCCTCTGTTGAAACAACTTCCTGTTGAGGAGCAGGGTTAGCATCGCCCGTCATCGTCTGTCTGACTTCACTGTGTTGTTCGTCATCCAGAGTAGAACGCGCGACCTTCACAGAGGTCAAAGCGCCTGGCTAAAGTATTCACACCAAGAGATAAACCAACAGGAAGAAACAATGATTTGCATTTAACCACTTAAAGCTTTTTATATATTAAATATACATTAAAAGATGAGAAAATATGCAACTTAATTCCTTTTTTAAGTAAGAACATAAACATTTTATTGCCTGAAGTGCACTAACAGCATTCCTTTAGCGAACGCATCATTTGTAGCAAACGAATCACCAGCAGCTAAAAAATACTTTTAGCATCTAAAAAGTGAAAGGCTGATCTGTTTATTTGGATCAATCGATTATTAATGGGAAACACGGTGGCGCTCTAGCGCCCCCTAGCAGCAGCAACAGGTTTTCTGAAGGAATCCCTGGAAATAATGCATATTTTTTCTTTATGGTTAGAAATTGTTGCATAAATTCGGTAAAGTTTACGGCTGCAATGCGATAAAATGAGAGAGTACTTTAGCGAGGCGTTCTAACAGAAAATGCAGCGTGAGCCACTATGCTAACATGTTTTAAATAGGCCGTTTTCTAATCTGGCTTAAATGTATCCTGCTAATACTTTGTTGCTCTGTGGTCATTAAATTGTTCAAACTGTGAACGTTTGGTGATTCTGTCCTTCATCATCACTTTAAACATCTTCATCTCTGAATCCTGAGGTCGCCTGGAGGTCAAACCTCCCAGCAGGAACCTGAAATGTTTGCGGCGCCTCTCTGTTCAGAATCAGTCCAGTTTCTTTCCTTTCAGGTATTGGGATCAAAGACGATCCGTCCAAACCCGACGGCAGCGGACTGATGAGCCCGAGCCGAGCCGAGCTGTACCAGCAGCAGGTTCTGTCTGAGCGCGCCCGAGTTCAGGGTCGCCGCTCCTCTCTCTTCCTGTCTGTGGAGGGCGCGGGGTCGGACAGCCAGGCTCCGCCCCTCCTTACCCAGAGCCACTCCATGGACGACCTGGGCGAGCTGCCGCCTCCGGCGCCGGTCCTGTCGCCGTCACCGACGCCGCACACCTTCCTCCACCCGCTGACGGGGAAACCTCTAGGTCAAACGCATTTTCATTTTGGGTCACATCAAGGTCATGAATGTTCTTAAAGGGCCGGCAGTGTAGAATGTTATTAATAGATGTCTCTGCATTCGATCAGTAAATTAAATAATACTGAACATCTCTTCACATTGACCACTTCCTCCAGGGTTTCATTGTTTTTGTCATTTTTGACATTAGTTTTGTGTAGTAGAAATATTAGTGATATTTCCGCTAATCGATCACAGTCTATAACTTGACATCAATTAAGACAAGTCAGCAGCAACGTTAAAGTAAGAAATACCACCACCTGCAGGTGGGAGTTTGCATCACTCAAACCAAATGGTTTTTACCAATTTTTGTGGAAAATTTGCAATAAACTCAACACAATTATCCATTAATACAAAAACAAAAACCCCTGCAATGATCTGTTGATTTTGCAGAAAAACTGGAGGAACTTAAATTTGGCAGCAGATAAAAACAGCTTTGATTTATTTGACTGATATAATTTTAAGGGTTCTACTTATGAGTCTAGAGGGCCACAAAAGACGCTGTGGCGGACCAGATTTGGCCCCCGGGCCCTGAGTTTGACACCTGCTCTAGTTGTTTCAGACAACAGTTCCAATATTTGACTGCATGGTTTTAGTGTGAGGCATTTGAGGAAAACATATATATATATATATATATATATATATATATATATATATATATATATATAAAATATTTAAAATAAAAATTCACCTTAAAGTTTAATGCTGAGCAACGTTAGACTCTGTTCACATGGGAGCGTTTCCAGAAATGTTTTCATCCCCACAGAAACAGAAAACAACATAAAATACTTGTTTTTCTCCACACACCTGTAGGTGGTGCTAATCATGGAGTACAGGCCATATAACTTCCTCAAACGGTTAGCGGTAAACACAAGAACGGAGAACAACAAAGTGTAATCGCAGAGAGGATTTCATGAACTTGAAATGAGCGGAAACAAAACAATTATCTGCCATTAGTGTTATTTATGAGGCATTTTCGATTTTTGTTGTGTAACTCGATTAAAAAAATTAAAAAAATTATTTATGGTTCCCTAAAACTGTGTTTCTGTGGAGACGGTGCCTAAATGTAGCTTTCAAATACTGCACTGTAAAAACGCAAAATCTCTCCAAGCATCGTCGGTTGTTTAGTTTAGTTTGTACATTTGAAATAAGCCCAAACTAAGATATTTGAGTTAGAAACTAAATCAAAAGCACTTTGTAAGATCTTGTGTTCTTAAAATATTGTAAACTGGGTTTGGAAAAATGTTTTCTATTGCTGAAGAAACAGCAAAACTCCTTTAAAACAGCGCCTCCTACAGGAAAACATACATCTGTACTCAATTTGCAAAGGCAAAAATCCTTAAGGACCCATAGAAAAGTTGCTACTTAGGTTTTGTCATTTTAACTTATATTAGTTAATATAGTAAATCTTGTCAAGTTCTTGAACACATGGAGTTGTTGCCATCGATTCATAGAAGACCTTCAAATTAAAAACAACAAAAACCAGAGTGGGACCGAGGATACGGCCTTGATGCACTCCATAAATATAACGGCTAAATGAAACAGATTACAGACTAAATGGAGCTCAGAAAACTGTACATGTTGCTTTTTCACCAACATGTGATATTCAAACCCAGTCATGATTAAACGTTTCCCCGTTTTTGTTTCCTCAGATCCATCGTCTCCACTCGCCTTGGCTCTCGCCGCAAGAGAGCGAGCGCTCACCGCCCGAACGCCGAGTCCCGAGCCTCGAATCAAACACTCCTCTGCCTCCACCACGCCCGTTCCCACCCCGGCTGCCAGTCCAGAGACCAGACACAAACGCACCCCGTTCACCACCCCACAGGGCAGCCCCGAGCCTCGATCCAAGCGCACCTCTCCTCAGACGAGTCCAGAGCAGCGGACCAAACACTCGACGCCTCAGACCAGCCCCGAGCTGAGGCACAAGCGAATCACGCCGCCGCTGTTCCCCGACGGACAGGTGGAGCGACCCGAGACCGAGGGGGGGGTGACGTCTCCCGCCGCCCCCTCCCTCGAACGATGGAGACCCTCCCCTCTGCCAGCGCTGGCCAATGAGAGCCACTCGGCGCTGGTCGACCGGCGGCGAAGCCTCACGGTTGGCAGCTCAGAGGAGGAGGGCGGGGCTTACACCGTGACGCTCCCGCCTGCCCTGCTGTCGTCCAGCGACGAGGAAACCAGGGAGGAGCTGCGCAGGATCGGCCTGGTGACTCCGCCCCCCGCCTTCGCCAGCCCCCCTGCCCCTCCTCCCCCCTCCTCCCTGTCCCTGTTGCCACGGCGAGGAGGAGAGGGGGGAGGGGAGAGCGGCCCGGAGTCCCTGGGGAAGCGAGGAGACGAGGAGGAAGGAGGCGACGAGCGTCTCCATGACAGCTCCTTGTCCCCCAGTTCACTCCCTCCGTCCATCACGCTGGCGTCCCCCCCCGCCCCGACCTCCCCCTCCTCCCCTCCTGCTGCTCACCCTGCCCCCTCCCCCTCCGCTACCTCCCCGTCGGCTCTGAAGCCCCGCCTGCGGTCGCCGATCGGCCGCGGCCGCTCCGCGCTGCGCGACCCGCTGCTAAAGCAGTCGTCCGACAGCGAGCTCCTCCCCTCCGCCGCCTCCTCCTCCCCCTCCTCCCCCCTCTGCTCCTCCCCCACCAGCGGCGGCAGCCGGCAGCCTCGCTACCTGTTCCAGAGGCGGTCCAAGCTGTGGGGGGGCGGGGACGACGAGCGGCGCGGGTTCAGCCCTGATGAAGGCGGCCGACCGGCGGCGCTGGGAGGACAGAGCTCCGGGTCGGCGGTGGACCTGACGGCCCGCTCGGCATCCGCCCTGGAGCTGAGCGGCCGGGCCGGGTCGGGACTGGACCTGGCCAATCGGCTACAGCTGCTCAACAAAGACAGCCACTCTCTGGGGGAAGAACCGAGTCCACTGGACCCGGGCCGCAGGTCTCCTGTAGGGGGCGCCAGGTACATTTAAGTTTAAAAGCTTGAGTAAAAATAATCACACCAATTGGGATCCTTCTTGGACATCAGTAGGCCATTAAGGACACCGATGGTCCAATAAGGACAACGATGGTCCAATAAGGACTCCGATGGTCCACTACGGTCACCGATGGTCCAATAAGGTTACCGATGGTCCAATAAGGACACCGATGGTCCAATAAGGTCACCGATGGTCTAATAAGGTCACCGATGGTCCAATAAGGTCACCGATGGTCCACTAAGGTCACCGATGGTCCACTAAGGACACCGATGGTCCAATAAGGACAACGATGGTCCAATAAGGACTCCGATGGTCCACTACGGTCACCGATGGTCCAATAAGGTTACCGATGGTCCAATAAGGTCACCGATGGTCCACTAAGGTCACCGATGGTCCAATAAGGACACCGATGGTCCAATAAGGACACCAATGGTCCACTAAGGACAACGATGGTCCAATAAGGACACCAATGGTCCACTAAGGACAACGATGGTCCAATAAGGACACCGATAGTCCACTAAGGACACTGATAGTCCAATAAGGACACTGATAGTCCACTAAGGACACTGATAGTCCACTAAGGACACTGATAGTCCACTAAGGACACTGATGGTCCAATAAGGACACCGATAGTCCACTAAGGACACTGATAGTCCAATAAGGACACCGATAGTCCACTAAGGACACCGATAGTCCAATAAGGACACCGATAGTCCACTAAGGACACTGATAGTCCAATAAGGACACTGATAGTCCACTAAGGACACTGATAGTCCACTAAGGACACTGATAGTCCACTAAGGACACTGATAGTCCACTAAGGACACTGATAGTCCACTAAGGACACTGATAGTCCACTAAGGACACTGTGGGTCCTATAAGGTCACCGATGGTCCAGTAAGGAAACTGTTTGAGTGACTTCCTGTTTGATGTCCTGCAGGTTGTTCTCCAGCCTCGGTGAACTTCACACCATCTCCCAGCGAGGATACGGCGCCAGCTACACGGTCCGCCCAGGAAGCCGTTACCCCGTCACCCGCCGCAGCCCGTCCCCGTCTCCCTCCCCTTCAGACCGGTCCATGGGCCTGGGCTCCTCGCCGGCCCCTTGCTCCGAGCGGCCCGACCTGAGCTCGGGTCGAGGCCTGACCATCCTCAAGTCTTCAAGTCTCAGCCTGCCGTCGGAACCAAAGGAGGTCCGTTTCGTCATGAGGAGCGCCAGCGCTCGAACCAGATCCCGCTCGCCTTCGCCCTCGCCTCACGCCTCGCCCTGCCCCTCCCCGGTCCTCAGCGGGCCCCTGCTGGCCCTGCGGCCCTGGAGGCAGCGGCCCCTCAACCTGTGGAATAAGTACGACGTGGGCGACTGGCTGGAGAGCATGGGCCTGGCCGAACACCGCCAGCGCTTCCAGGAGCACGAGATCGAAGGCTCCCACCTGCCGGCGCTCACCAAGGAGGACTACGTGGAGCTGGGCGTCACCAGACTGGGCCACCGCATCAACATTGAGAGGGCCCTCAGACAGTTACTGGACAGCTCCACTTGACCCATCGCCTCCGACCAGTCACCTCTAGGCGTCCAGAACTCTGACCTCACGACCCCTGACCTCAAGTCAGATCCAGGCCCATCTCTTTAATCCACTTTCAGTCATTACAGAACTGCCCCGCTTTCGTTGATGCCGGATCGCTGAAACGTTTCGGCTCATCAGCTCTTTAATCAGCAGCTCTGACCTTTGACCTTCAACTCACATCGCAAACAACTCACGTCCACACTGCGACCCAAATTCAGGGTTTCTGTCTTAATGCGACCCTGCAGCCAATCTTTTCATGAAGTCCGATCAACACAGATCCGACCCAGACGATAAATTGTCCCAGACGTTATTGCCATAATCAATAATCAGTTTTTACTAATATGACGGTAATAGCATAAAAATGCAAGAACAACTTTAAATTCTAATGAACATTTAACACTGGAAGACATTTTAAATATCCAAAATAAATATACAACAGAAACAACAAATATAGACATGATAATATTTCAGAGGAAAAACATCCTGAATTTAGTTGGTTAAAATACAGATTTGTCCAGTTTGTGGTTCTTTAATTCAAACATTGGCAACTTTCCACATTTTCCCACTAAAACTAAAATATTTGGGCTGAAACGATTAATTGGATTAATTCATTATTGAAATAATTAGCAACTAATTTAGTATCTGATTAACTGGAGAATATAAACTCCAAGTGAAAATCCATGTTCGTAGCAGTAATTAAGCTAAAACTGCACAAAAATATAAATTAAACTGAAACTCATCAGTGGAAGTTTGGTTCAAATTCACTACAGTAATGATAAGTTACTGGATTTTAGGCAATAAAATCTTTATTTTCTTATTTAAAAAAAATTAATAATTTATTCTATTATATAAAAAGGTTTTCGTGGTTAAACGGACAATCTGAAGGATGTGTAATTTTTTTCCAGATTAATCGCTTATTTTGATGATTAATCAGTAAACACCAATGATATCAATTATTCTGGCAAACTAATAACCGATTAATCGTCAGAATATTGATTAATTGTCAGAATAATTGATTATTCTGATGATTAATTGATTGTCAGAATAATCAACTAGGAAAATAATTTAGTTGCTGCCTTAAAAAATAAAATACATTTTGAAACTTAAATTTGAGGGAATTTCAGGCTTACAAACTCATTTTTATGGAAACTTTAAACCAAAACCAAAAAATATCAAAACATTTTGTTGCTGAATAACAGAAAATAATCAAAAGAGGCAAATAAAGATTAAATTTTGGCTGTTAGTTTAATCACAATAAATATGTTTTTTTTTCTTATGATTTTAGTAAAAGTCGCAGTTGGACTCAGAGTTCTGATCAATGAGCCAATCAGTGAGCCGATCAATGAGCCAATCAGTGAGCCGATCAGTGAGCCAATCAATGAGCCGATCCATGCCGGTTTATCCAAATGATCCGGAACCTTCTGGGACTTTTTTTTTTTTGCTGTTGTGAATTTCCCCCCTCAAATATCACTCATAAAGCTTTTGTGTTACTTCAAACATGAATTCATATGTTAATGGATCATTTAGAATTAATCAATAAGTAATAATAATGATAATAATAACAGTAGTGGTGGTGATGCCGTGCAGAGCTTTTAGTCGTCTGGAAACAGATGTGTAGTTATGATTTGACAATGAGTTGAATTCCCGGCGGAGGCCCTGGAGTTCATGATGATTTGTCGATGACGTCGTGGCGTTGGTGTGTTTCAGGGTTTTACCTGCTTTCTGAGGGCTTACTGTACACGGTGCTATCTGCTCAAAGCCATCTGTACAGACTCTACCTTCCTCCTCCTCATGCATCTTCCCACCAAGCAGCCAGGAACTAAACGATCACAACGCCCTCAACAAGGTCGCACAGGAACAGGCCATAAAAGGAGTTTCCTCCCCTGCCATATACGGGATGCTTTCCCTGCCATAAGTGGAGTTGAATCCAAACATGAAAACAGGCAAACTGGAACACCGTCACATCCAGATGTTTGTACGTTTTTATAAACCGGAACAGAGTCGATTTTTGTGCCAATAAAGCGGAAAATTTAACTAGAACTTAGCTAAAAAAACAGCTACGTGTTTACAGCAGTTAGATTTATATGTTATTATGGGATTTTGATGAACCACACTGAAAACGTTCCAATACACTCAACTTCCAAAGGAATATTTAATAGTTCAGAGCTATAGCTAAATAAATTATATTGTGTATATAAAACATATATAAGTATGAATATATAGTGTCTTATTCCAGCACAAAGCTGCAGTGAAATGTTAAATTACTGGTTTTAAAAGTTCTGATCCAGTTCAGATTGAAACATCTCAGCTGCTGTAATAAAGCTAATAAATGAATTAGTTTCACATGTCGTTCAGTTCCTGATGTTTAGCTAATTAATGCTTGCTGCACTTTATGGCCCATCCTGATTAACAGAAGCTCTTAAAGAAACAGTACGTATTTCTAAAAACACCAAACTGGTCCCAGTGGTGGTTCCTTTAAGCTCATCTTCTGATACATGTCATCCACACATCCGTTCAAGCAACCGTTAAATATGTTTTATTTACTGAAATCCCATATTTGTACAAAACTAGCAAAGTATTTTGATTTTGATATAGTAAAAATCCTAAACTAAGCCAGTAAAATGGCTTCATGTCAAAATTTCCTCACACAAATCATTAATCCCTTTTATTATGAGGTTTGCAGTGTAATTACAGAAGTAAAAATCAACAATAGATGCACGAATAATGATGAGCTGTCGGTTGTTATCTTCCATAAAATACAGGGTATCAGCTGGTGTCAGAAAATCAAATTTAAGACTTTAAGACAGAAAAAACTACAAATGTAGGGAATAAATATATAATGCTTAAAAGTGAGCCAGTGGCAAAAACAAACATCCAGCCAACAACTAATGATGAATCCAAAAAAATGCTAGCTAGCTTGCTAGCAAGGGCATCTTAGCTAAACCGCTGAAGATCTTTGCGCGCAACTCAGACTTTTGCTAGATAGAGAAGTCCATCAAGAACAAAAAATTAAAACAAAACTACATACAAAATTAAATAGTTAAGACAATAAAATATAATATCAAATTTCTTTAGTCTAAATTAATTTAAGACTTTTTAAGGATGCGTGGAATTACAAGTATTTTAAAAAATCTTTTTCCAAACAGGCGAAAGCTTGTAAATCCAGTGAAAACAGACGATAATTGTGAACGCAGCTCTATGTTGAAAATCTTTCAGTGAGCGTCTCAGATTTGACACATCAGGAAGTCCAGGAACATCCTGCAGAGTTTGGTCTTTGAATCTGAACTGGAACCAGTTTGGTGGGATCCGAGGCCCCAGTTAAAACTTCCTCCCCTCCCCCCGAAGCACAATCAACGCTCAGTGCCTGTTACCATGACAACACGTCTCTGTCCTTCTGCCGAGCTGTAATCATGATCCCAAAGTTGTACAAAGCGAATATTTTATAGAAACCCCTGAAATGCAGAATGTACAGTCTATGAGCAAAACATTATATTAGAATAAAGCCTTTATAATATCTGTTAGAGCAGCTGTTGGTGGAAAAAACACTGGACAGGTCAGAGGTCAAGTTCTGGTCCAGCAGGTAAAAATTAGAAAGCTAGAAAAGACCAATAAAGATTGAATTTAAATTGTTTTTAAGCCTCGCTGTGATTCAGAAACATGACAGGACAGTTTTATAAAATTTAAATCCAAAACTAAAACAGGAAACCGATAAGCGCTAAAAATTGTTTTCAAATCGTTTTTACAACTTTCAGCCACCAGAGGACGCTGACAAATTCATTTCCAGCTAATAATTAAGGCAAGGAAATGTATATACATTTTTTGTTTGTGGAAAGATACTATAGGTCATTATTTAATATTTCTGTCGCAGAATAAGGTGGCAAATACTTTTAATTTTGCTTTTACCAAATAAAATAGAAAAATGGCGAATTAATTACTGATCCAGTTATAGATAATCAACTAAAAAATTATATTACATAAAAAGTGACTTTAGGATGTGCAAGAATATCAACAATATTCCCAATGTGAGACGTTAAGCTGAAAACCTTCATAAATCTGAAGGAGACAAAAATCTCTTAAAACATTTAAATAAACTGAAACTACTTCAGTTTATTTTTATTATCCACCATGTTAATCCGTTTTAATTCATGAATTATAAAATTTCCTGGTTTCCGCTCATCTATACTACAGTAAATGTGCTTTTATAAGTTGTTTATAACTGGTTACTTTGGAGATTTTCACAGCAGGGGGCGCTGCAGAGTGAGGTCAAACTAAAACAGGGATCGCTAACAGATCAGCAGCTAGTTATGAAAACCAGGACGAATCTGAAAAAAGACGGAATAACGATCAGGAAAACCCCGCAGCCTCTTCTGCTTCCTGCTGACCGGCTGAGATCCCGACTCTCTGAACCTGCGTGTAAATCCTTCCTTCTCCTCCTCTTCCTCACTAGCTTCCTCTTTTTACAGTATGTCTGTGGTTTCTTCTGGAGTGAGTGGCGTGCGTGTACGTGCAGTTTTTCTCTTTTCTAAGCTCCGGAGAGCACACGATGACAGCTGATGAGCTCTTTGACAGATTGTAATCTTTATAATAAACCGTCATTTATTACAAACTGAGCACTGGCTTCCTGTCTGATTCTTTCAAAATAAGACCCAATAAATGTGAATTCTGGTGACAACGGGTAATGTTTTACCTGTGCTAATGCTAATGCTAACAGGTTATCCAGTGGTTAGTGACTCAAACATTTTTCATCCATTTATATACTTTATTTAACCTTTAGTTACTAGCAATAATTTAATGCAAACTGAGACCTTTTTTTGTATTTTCTTGCATTATTGCAATAAAATAAAATCTATATAATTTATATTTTTCTGATAAAATATGAGGTGAAATACAAAAATGTCCTACAAATGTTGAAACTATAAAATGAAGTAAAAGTTTTTTTCTATTCATTTGATGCAAACCCCTAAAAACAATGAAAAGGTCTGACTTTACAGAGGAAACTGACCCAAATGATAAAGTTTCTTTTCTTTAGGAAGGTTATTATAGGCTTATTAAAGCCAGCACAACTTCTCTACATTAAATTAAATAATTACTTTAGACTAACTCTGCTGGTCAAGGTAAATAATTTCTGAAGCAGGACAATTTTTTCATTAATTTACTGCTTTTTTATTGATTGCTTTTTCATTTTTATTTGTTGAAGCAGTTCAGTGTTGCTTCAGTTGTGAATAACTGCATGTAAAATGATGCTTTGCCACGTTTTGTTTGTCTACAACAGTGAAATAAGGGCTGGACAATCAATCTATAACAATGTGCAATGCGACAGACACGTGATCAATATCAACAGATAACACGTCTGATAGAATATCCAGTGGTTTCACTGAACTGCAAAGCATTCTGGGGGATGTCAGCAGAGGAAAAGCTTTAGCCAGCTAAGCTAAGTTGGTGGAATCAACTGACTCACTCACTCTTTGGTTGCCTAGCAACAACCTGCTGGGAAATGAGCAGTTTAAAGTCCCGCCTCCCAACTTTGGTTGCCTAGCAACGACCTGCTGAGTAACTGGCGCAGCAGCAGTTTAAAGTTTTGCCTCATAACTGCGTAAAAATAAAGAACGGTGTGGAATGAAAACTGTGGACAAAACAGTAAGTATTTCAGGAATTTAAAACAAAAAAACTATTCAATAATTATTGATACTGACTGATATGAAACATTTATATTGCGATAGATCTTTCAGCTACTCTCAGAGTTAAAACAACGTCCATTAGTTGGAGTGAGAACGGAAACGACTTTTTTAGGAATCAGGCGAGACGGGAGAAACGGAGAGTGAAATAACGTTCACACTACATCGCAGACGAGGTTCACAACGTACAGAAGCCTGGGAATTAATCGCAAGTTAAAAACATTAACGACGTTAAAGACATTTCCATTAACGCACAGTTAACTCTGATTTCAAGCGTTGAGCATATTTTATTATGCATATTTATTTTCCTCTTGCTCTCGGTGGAGGCGGGCGGTTTTTTTCCTCTGCTCCCTTCCTGCCCTCGCCTCTCCTGCTTGCTCTATTTTTGTCCAAATCTGCAAATTATGGATCTGGTCAACCGATCTCTCAATGCAATTGATCCATTTTTCTCGACGAGAAGTCTGGGCACAGGAGAGCCTCTTGTCCTGCGGGGACACACAGCAGGATTCACCCTGGATTTATTCATGATAACAGGATTTCTGCTGTTTGGAGCTTGTGGATTCCTGGATTATCGACAAATTTGTGACGGACTTAGTCGAACTAGTGAACACTCAGACTGTTGGTGTGGACAGAGAGAAGGACTCAAACTCACTAATGGGATGGAATCGATCTTGGAGAAGTTGCTAGTTTCAGTTCAGTGGAACGACCTAACTAATTTAGATGACTGGGAACTGAGATGTAGCGGAGAGGCTTTAGGGAAGATTGAAATTCATAATCTACCCGACCTAAAACATTCTGTATCTGAATTGGCTTTCCCCGTGTGGCCTTGGAAGGAGATGTCTTCAATCTCCTTGAAAATGTGTAAACACAATGCTCCTTCCCACCTCACCCCTCCTGTTATCCATGCAGCTGTGGAGCCGAGCGCTCCTCAGGACATCATTCCTCAATAACAACATCTTTATCGGACTTCTGCCGGGAGGCTGAGCAACGTGGTTTCATGTCCCTGTGACGTCACCGCCTTCACTCAAGTCTTTGTTTTGCCCTTTGTTTTGTCTGAATGTTGCCATTTGCCCTAATGTATCCTTTCCTCTGTTTTGTTTTATTTTGTTAGAAACTGTGGAGTACTCCCTATTTAGCCCATAAAGGGAATTGGACAAACTTGGATTTCCAGAGACTCCAGTTTAGTCACTCTTTAGCTTATTTTTTAGAAACTGTATTCACTATTAGATCAATATTATACTAATTAGTTACATTTTTAGATTATTATGCAGAGAGACTCTTATTATTGCAACCGAGAAAAGGAATCAGACCAGAGGATACTTATCTACCAACCCTGAACAGGAGTATCTAGTTTAGATCAAGATTAGATTATTTTTCTTTCCTTTGGTTTATTTTGTTTGCATTTTCTTTTAATTCCTGTAAAGCACTTTGAGTTGCCTTGTTGAATAAACCAAAACCAGAAACTCCTGGTGGCATTAATGATTAGAGTTTCAGTAAAATATCTTTAATATTCTGGTCAGATTAATGAAGTTTTCTGTAAAATCTTAAATATTCTTATCAGATTAATTAAGTTTTCTGTAAAATCTTAAATATTCTGGTCCGATTAATGAAGTTTTCTGTAAAATCTTAAATATTCTTATCAGATTAATGAAGTTTTCTGTAAAATCTTAAATATTCTGGTCCGATTAATGAAGTTTTCTGTAAAATCTTAAATATTCTTATCAGATTAATTAAGTTTTCTGTAAAATTTTAAATATTCTGGTCAGATTAATGAAGTTTTCTATAAAATCTTAAATATTCTGGTCAGATTAATGAAGTTTTCTGTAAAATCTTACATATTCTGGTCAGATTAATGAAGTTTCCTGTAAAATCTTACATATTCTGGTCCGATTAATGAAGTTTTCTGTAAAATCTTAAATATTCTGGTCCGATTAATGAAGTTTTCTGTAAAATCTTACATATTCTGGTCAGATTAATGAAGTTTCCTGTAAAATCTTACATATTCTGGTCAGATTAATGAAGTTTTCTATAAAATCTTAAATATTCTGGTCAGATTAATGAAGTTTTCTGTAAAATCTTACATATTCTGGTCAGATTAATGAAGTTTCCTGTAAAATCTTACATATTCTGGTCCGATTAATGAAGTTTTCTGTAAAATCTTAAATATTCTGGTCCGATTAATGAAGTTTTCTGTAAAATCTTACATATTCTGGTCAGATTAATGAAGTTTCCTGTAAAATCTTAAATATTCTGGTCAGATTAATGAAGTTTCCTGTAAAATCTTACATATTCTGGTCAGATTAATGAAGTTTTCTGTAAAATCTTAAATATTCTGGTCCGATTAATGAAGTTTTCTGTAAAATCTTAAATATTCTGGTCCGATTAATTAAGTTTTCTGAATGAACTGCAGATTAAAGGGATAAAACGTCTTAAGCAACTTAAAATGTCACACCTGTTTTTAAAGCGAGTTAGTTTGGTTTTTATCCAAACTGCAGATCCTGACATGAAGGTACAGGACAGTCTGCAAACAAAACCGAGATAACCACAACATGAACGTCAACGTGACCCAGGAGTTTCCTGTAAACCAACTGGCTCCTCCCCCTGCTCTCTGATTGGCTGACGGCGCCGACCTGCAGGTGGGTCGTTCTGCCAACAGGTCAACGCCACTTCGACTGCCGAACAGGTAGGATCGATCTGCTGCGCGATGCCTCACTCACTTTGACTTTTATGACCAGCTAAACGCTACATTTAAATCAGATTTTTCTCTATTTAAAGCAGATTTTATTGGTTGGTTAATGACGCTGAAGATTAGTCGCAAAATAAAAAGTTGTTACTGCTGAGGAGACAAACTGGCAGAAAATCTGCTGAATTGTAGCAGATTTTCAGTTAAATGATTTACCGTCTGTGTGACTTTAATAAGCGCTTAAATGAGGAAGTTTATTCATTTTTGAATTAAAGAGCCTCGAACTGGACAAATCTGCATTTTAAACACAAAAACTCTGATGTTTTTATGTAGCAGTACCAACTAAATTCAAGTATTTTTTTCTAATCAATTTAGTTAAATTATTTATTTAATCACCAAAAAATATTAAATAAATTACTAAAAATGGAGAATCAGCTTTCAGTTTTGTTATGAAAAGTCGAGCTCAGCCCACTTCCCCATTCTGGAGATTTTAGTTTAATAATAATAAATAAAGTTATCTTTAATACTGATTACACTGGTGACATCAAGACCCAACAGTAGAGTCAGACGGTGATAAAATTAATCTGGTTGTGTGTGTTGTTATAGTGTCCTGCAAACTTTGCTTTAATTCTACTTTTTTTCTATTTAATCATAAAAAATCATAATCAGACAGAAAGAGTGTCATGGAACAGGAAGAGCAGGTTTCCTGAAGAAAGGGGAAGTTTCCAGCCTGCAGTGATTAAAAATAGGCGTCAACCCTCAGCCTGAGGGTTGAGGCCAACCAAGACGCAGCTGTGTGGGCTGCTGACCTGTACACGACCAAAAAAGAGGAATTGAAAGAGTTGGGCGGCTGCTGATAAGAATAAAAAGACACCAGAAAGGAGGATCGGGGTTCTTTGTTCCGCAACGTTCTAGTCGAGCACAAATGGAGATGCAGAATCAACGGAGGGCTGCGTGATGATACCCCGGGACGATGAGTGCTCGCTGCACAAGAAAGGAACAAGATCCGGTTACCCACAACCCGGGATTCTGATTCGACTGCAGCCCCACACTCAACCCAAAGGATTCCAACGATGCTGCAGTGGACATGGGGAATAGACAAAGATCGTATTTGGATTAAGAACTGAGTTTGTTGAGGATTCTCATCAGTTCAACTTTGGATCTATTCTAAAAGGATTCTACCAAGACAAAGACAGGACTCCATCCATGGACGTTAAAGTTCTCTGCTGCCAAAGATCGTCTCTCCATCTGGGTATTGAGTAATACTGCCTCCCCCAAAGCCTCTGTTTAGAGTAAGACACAGTGTAGGGTTTAGAATTAGGTGAAATGTCTAAATTTTCTTAAATCTATTGATTATGTAATCCTTTGTTAATTGCTGTATGTCTTTTCTCCCCTGCTAAAGCTTGCTAATAAAATACTAAAGTCTAATTTGTTGTTGTGGACAGCTAAATTAATTGAGTCAACTAGATTTAATTCTTCTGGTTATTGTAAAACCAGTGTTTGTGGTCCTAGTAAATCAGGGTGGCTTCGTACGTTCTTTAGTTCAGATAAATAATGACCCTGGGACTTATTCCTAGTCGCTAAAATTATCTAAGCTGGTAACAAGTGCACGTTAATAAATAGAGAAAGAGCTACCATGAGCAGACGTGTTTTATGAGCTTGGACACCGGCGGGGCTACTCCGATGTCTGAATCATGGACTGAAGCAGGTCATAACGTCTGGATGAAAATTTAGAGCTTAGACGAATCTTTCTCGCCCCCAGCTTAAACAAAAGTTCTCTACATTCTTATTTGCGGTAATACCCAGAAATTAGAGGCTTTTCGGACCCGTGAGATGGAGAGCTTGTCAGTAGTCAGTCCGCTGGAGGTTAGGAGGAGTTAGGGGCGTGGCTGATTACTGTGAATTAACAGTTTTTATGCTCCTCTAATTTGAAACAAACTTCCAGAAAACTGCAGAACAACCGAAACACTGAGTTCCTTTAAATCAGGGCTAAAAAGAAAATGTATTTAGAGCTGAATTTGAGCAAATATAACTAGAAAATATATTAATTTTGGTCTGGATTATAACTTTTATAACTTCTCTTTATTTAAAGATCTATGTTTTCATCATGTAAAACAATTTAAATTGTCATTTTGCTGAAATATGCTATACTAACAAACTTCACTTCAAAGAAATACTAAAATCTGACAAATGGAAAACATTATTTTAGCTAATCTGGAATATTAGGGAATAGGTTTTATTATGTTATGTCATCAGAAACTCACAGAGTTGATTTGATTCAATCAGCCCCAATTAAAACCCAATAAAAAGTTGATGTTTGGCTCAGTAAACATCCAAACGTAAATATTGGAACTGAAGATTCGTGTTTCTCCAGGCCGCCATGCTGTCCATCGTAGATCTGATCAGGAAGAAGAGGGACGGAGGTCAGCTGACTGATGAGGAGATCAAGTTCTTCATCGAGTCTGTAACAACCAAACGGATGCAGGACTGCCAGATCGGTGAGAACGACTCGATTCAGAGCCAAACCGAAGCCGAGCGGCTGTTATTTCTGCCTCTGCGTTCTAGGGGCCATGCTGATGGCGATCTGGCAGCGAGGGATGGAGGCCGCGGAGATTCGCACGCTGACCCGGGGGATGATGGTGTCCGGGGAGGTGATGAAGTGGCCGGACAGCTGGAAGAGGCTGATGGTGGACAAACACTCGACGGGAGGGGTGGGGGACAAAGTGAGCCTGGTGCTGGCGCCGGCACTGGCGGCTTGTGGCTGTAAGGTAACACCTGGACCCGGTCAGCGTTTCTACTGGAAAACCTTGAATAGTTACTCATGTGGATCCAATAAGGAGTTCTTCCCTTTTATTCTCCTCTTATGACACTTTATATTTAGGGCAGGCAACAGGTGGGGGAGGGGCAGCACTGATGAGTGAACTCTGGTCGCTCTGGCGTTTCATGTGGTAGACTTTGAACTAGGGCTGAAACGATTAATCGGATTAATTGTGATTAATCAATTATTGAAATAACAAATTTCGTAATCGATTAATCGTTAACTGGAGACTCAAAAAAAGGTCATAAAGAACAACAGGCTCAGAGCTGTAATTAAGCCAAAACTTTACAAAACAAGATGGGAAAAAACCTTCGGAAATACGTCTGAACCAAAACTACAAGAGCAGCAGTTTTAACTTACAAAACAAAATTACCTATTAAGCTCCTTTTGATATCCAATTATTCATGTGTTGATCCAAAAAACCAATAAATCACCAGATCAGCTCAACGCAGAGCTGATAATCTGAGCAGAAATGGTTGAGCTTTAAGCTGCAGATGAATCCTTTGCTACAAATAATCAAGCGTTCATTAAAGGAATGCTGTTATTGCATTTCAGGCAGTAAAATGTTGATTTTCTTATTTTAAAAATAAATTTAATCATTTGTTTATTTGCATCTTTTAATTTTGGTATTTTACAAATAAAAAGAAGTCTTAAGTGGCTAAAATGAAAAATCTGCAGAATATTTTATGCGATTGTCAGGTAAACATGATGCTAATGCTAATGTTAGCATCCACATTTCTAAGAATATTCCATGAATGATAGAGTTCCTCAAATCTCAAATCTGAAGACTGCATCACCAAAACAACAGATTATAAATAATAAATATTTATTTTGTTTGTCTATTTATTCAATAATTTAGAAGGAAAAAAGGTTTTCTGAATTGAAAATGTTGCTTATTTAGTTGATATAGTCAGCTAGCCGTGACACTAGGAAGCAGAAGATGCTCAGGGAACCCTGACCTTTACCCTGACCTTTACCCTGCAGTAAACTCGGCGCTCGTTTCGTCTTCACCAGGTGCCGATGATCAGTGGGCGGGGCTTGGCTCATACAGGAGGAACTCTGGATAAACTGGAATCCATTCCAGGATTCAACGTCCAGCAATCAGCCGACCAGGTGAGGAGAGCCAGATTATTCCTCCAGATGTGAAACACTGACAGGAAGTGACCAACCAGGCGTTTCCTGTCTGCAGATCCGGACCATCCTGGCCTCCGTGGGCTGCTGCATCGTGGGTCAGACGGAGATGCTGGTTCCGGCTGATCGGGTACTGTACGCTCTGAGGGACGCCACCAGCACCGTGGACAGCCTCCCACTCATTACTGGTACTGAACTGGGATCAGTGGGACGGCTGGGATCGGGGCGTACATGTGAACGAGCCGCTGTTGGGTTTTTCAGGTTCCATCATCTCAAAGAAAGGAGCCGAGTCTCTGTCCGCTCTGGTGCTGGACGTGAAGTTCGGAGGCGCGGCGCTGTACAAAGACCTGCAGAGCGCCAAGCAGCTCGCTCAGCTCTTAGTGAGTCCAGTTCCAAAATGGCCGCCTAGCAGTTCAGGTTTAATAAACAGCTAAATTACAGCGTTGGAAAATCCAATCGAATTTTTGGTTTTGAAGATTTAATTTTTGGAAGAATCTGAAATGTTTCCATAGTTCAGAGTGATGTCAGCGCGCCAAAGGCGGCCATCTTGTTTTACAGCTTCTGTTTATTTGGACTTTATATCTAGATCAACTTTGAATAGTAAAGCCAGGATACGATTTTTTATTTTTTTAAATTCTGAGAATAAATTCATGGAAATACAGTCGTACTAATACGAGGATAAAGTTCAAACAACATTAAAGTGTTAATATTACCAGAATGAAGTTATGATATTAAGAGAATAAATAATTTAAGGAAGAACTCCTACATGAAAAATAACATAAAATATGAGAAATGTTGAGCTTTTATGAAGTTTAGTATCGATTTCAGAGACGAGGTAAAACTTCAAATTTGGCCACATCAAATTATTTTCAGAAGTTGGAGTTTGAGGCAACAACTAAACGAATAAATATCAACATGGACTGAACTGCTCTCATTAAATCCCAACATCTATTTACTTTTTCATTAAAATTATTTTCTCGTAATTTAAAGATGCTGTCCTGGAAAAACTGCGTCTTTATTCTGCTAATATTATGACTATATTATTGTAATTAAACAAGAATCCTCCCTTGTACAACTCAAAAAACACTTTTTGAAAATATTTTCTGTCATTTGCTACTTTTTTGGAAAAAAAATCAAGTGAAACATTTTGTTTTTAAATCTGTTAAAATCTATGTGTTGTAGATTTTATTTCTAAGCGGTTTCGCCCCACTCTAGTAAAGCCTTGACGTTTCTCTCAGATGGAAACAGGAAACAGCCTGGGCATCCGAACGGGAGCCGTGCTGAGCCGCATGGACGGGACCATCGGCCGATGTGTGGGAAACAGCCTGGAGGTGATCGAATCCCTGGAGACGCTGAAGGGAAACGGGCCCGAAGACCTGATGGAGCTGGTCATGACGCTCGGTAACAACAAGAACCTTTTTGGTACCAATTAAGACCCACAATGGTTTATAGATCCAACCAAACGAAAGCGAAAGCTACATCTGTGCTTAACGAATAAAAGCCACAGCAGAGTCTGAGATACTCAGAGCAAACCGTAGAAACGGGGTGGAGTTCCACCTGGAGTCGTCCTCCGTCCGTCTGCTTTTCATTACAACCGCAAACTTCCAGCTTCACAACCAACAGCGAAAATCAATGTCCACCATCTACTCACAGTCTGGCTACCAAAACAACATTTGGCATCAAGAGCCCCGTCAGAGTTGGTTTGGTTTGATGAGAGGTCAAAATTTCCAAACTTCACATTTATAAGAGTCAACTGTCCGTTAATAATAAACGGAAATGGGGCAAAATACGTTGTCAAAAAAAAAAAGAAATTTTAACTACATGTGAGATTTGAGCTTTTTTATACACCAGCTAAAAGGATCAACAACATGAAAAAGACAACAAAAAAAAAAAAAACAATCCAGCAACAAGATGCTACAACAATCCAACCACAAAACCTTCTTGTGGTTAATTATTGTAGCTTCTTGATATTCTGTTGATTTACATTAAAAACAGAAAACTCACCGTTCGCTGAAATCCACCAAGCCTCTTCAAGGTCGACATCCTCCTGAAGTCAACAGTTACAATCTTAGCTGGTCTTGTCTCAATCGATTATAAGATTCTTCTTTCTGTTTTAATTTTGAACAGCATTTTGAGTTACTTTTAATAAAGGTTCATATTATAAATAAAACTAATTGATTCATTAATTTAATAAAATGGTTCACATTCAGCTAATTAATGCTAAAAAAATGTTCTGTACTGATTAAATGTAAACAGCTATACATATTTCTGGTCCTTCTCAAAACTGAACAGAAACTTATTTAACACTTACAGACAGGAAATTAATAAATGTAATTCAGATTGATCTTACCAGAACAAGCAGCAGCAGCAGTCTCTCCAGAGGTTTCAGTCTGGTCAACCATTTCCTAAAAACAAAATTGAAAATACAAAGAAAATCACTCAAACTTAAAGGGTTGCAGTTTTATGTCTATATATGCCATATTTTGTTTTTATAAATGTTGTTTCAGTTGAGTTCCAGGTTCCAGATATCCTTAATAATCTTTTGTTTTCACGCTTAAATTGACCTTTCTTATTAAAATTAAATTAACTTTCATCCTTTAAAACTATAAAAGTATATTGTAGTGGGAAAATTGTTATTGGGTAATATCTGCCATCAGGTATATATTTATTCTACTTCCCACCTGATGAAGCTCTTTGGGTTACATGTTCAAGGTTGGGAGCCGTTTTCCTACAGCTGCATGAGAAGCAGACTGCCTCTCCTCTTGTTTTGGATCCTTATTCTTGGTATAAAACTCATGTGTTGTCTCTGCCTGTTAGAGCTTGTCATTCAGAACTGCTTCATTATTGATTGTCTTACAAGCTCTCTGTGTTGTGCACAATATATGAAAACCCCTGATTGAGTAATTTCACCTGACAGTGCTTGGTAATGTTTCCCAAACAATATTTACTGGTGATAAATAACAACATATAACCACATAAACTGAGGAGGGAGGAGTCCATTAAATGTCTTCTAAACGCATAAAGAAACTTAATATTTTACTATGATATTTAATTCAAAAGGATTAATGAATGAGTTGATAATAGATTCATAAACAATAGGATGAGAATCAATATTTTAATATATTAACATTCTTTAATTTTTCATACTTATTAAGATATGGACGGAAAATATTTAAATTAACTTCTGTATGTTTCCAGACTGCAAAGTAATAATTTCTTCAACATAAACTCCAGAAGGAATGTGGTTTACCATTAACCAGTCAAGCATGAACTACGGAAACCAGCAGCAAAGCCTTAGCTTAGTGTAGTATTTTACTAGGTTTTGATAATATGAAGCATTTCTATCACATATTTTTGCCAAAACTGTGCATTAAAAACTTGAACTAACCGATAATTTCCTTGTAGTATATTAAAACCAGCTAAAACTGGGCGCTTTGCAACTAATTAGCTGCAAAACTTTAGCTCCAACTGTCGCCAATTAGCTAAGTGCTGCGGTTGGCTGCACAGCTAATTATCTAAATTTTGGAATTTAATATCTTCTCAATAGGAATTTAATTGACATACACGGCTAAATATAGCGAAAAAAGCATACATTAGTGTTTACCGTCGTTTGGAAGCGTTGAAACGAGTTGGCATTTATTAAACTCCGACGTTGTAGTGGTTCGCTGGGCTAACGTTAGCCTCACTAGCATCTGTTGCGCAAACAGCTCAATGAGGAGTTCAGGAAAACTGGGAAATCAAAGCGTTTACAGTTGGATTGGTGTTATTCAGACATTTTGATTCTACATATTAAATAATTCACCAGAATAGTCTTTATCAACAGTGTCCAAGACTTTCTGAAGATCTTGTAGTTTTTATGAAGACTTTGGCTACTCCTTTTTGCACTTACTTTCAGTCCATTAGCGGACAATAACTGCTTATTCTGCCATCCCAAACTGCTCAGCAAAGATCAAATGTGTTTTGACTTTAAAACTCCTTAGGAGTCAAGTTGCTTGGTGTTAAAATTTATATTAAAAGCTGCTAAATGGCAGAAATTGACCGAGAACGCATCATTATTGATTCCGGTAGGTGGAATGCTGCTGGAGATGACGAACCTGGCGCCGGGCCTATCAGAGGGCAGAAAGCAGATTTACGACGCTGTGATTGGTGGAGCTGCCTTGTCTAAATTCGAGGCCATGATGACGGCTCAGGGCGTGGCCAATCAGACGGCCCGGATGCTTTGCTCCGCCCACACTGATTACTACAGCGTCCTGAGGAAGTCTGATCATCAACTGGAACTGAAGACTCCTATAGATGGTCAAGTTTAATCATGATGAATAATGATTCTGACTTTAATTTTTTGAGATTAAATTTCAGAAATCTAATAGAAAAAAAATCATAATTTTGACAAAACCGTCCTAATTTTTCCCCTCAGAAACTTTAGAGATCAAAAAGGAAACATTTTGGGAAAAAAGTCAGAATTCAGAGGAAAATCCGAATTCTGAGAAAAAGAATAATATCTAAGAAATTATTCTGAGATGAGATCAAAAGTCAGAAATCTGAGGGTAAAAAAGTCAAATTTCTGAGTTAAATCTTCTGAGAAAAAGACTCAGAATAATGAGATTAAAGTCAGATTTTTTTTTACACCCGTGCCGTAATATTCTTCTGTTGATTACTGATTATAAATTGGTTAAAAAATGGAGGATCAGCTTGTATTTAAAACGGTTTTGAACTCCTCATACAGCACACCTCACATTTTCACTCTAACTTACATCTTCGTTATTTTCTAAGTAATTCAAATATAACTGTGGTTAATTTCTTGAATTAACGCCTGCCCCCTTTTGTCTTCACCCAGGAGTTGTTGTAGGTGTGGATGGTTTGGTTCTGGCTCAGGTTCTGCAGAAATTGGGGGCGGGGCGATCGAAGGCAGGTGAGCCAATCAACCACAGCGTGGGGGCGGAGCTTCTGGTGTCTCCCGGTCAGACTGTACAAAAAGGTGAGACTCTGATGACAGCTTGTTACCTGGTTTTTACCTGATTAATTTGTCTTATTTGTTGTTGTTCCAGGTGCCTCCTGGTTGCGGATTCATTATGAAGATCCGGCTCCGGGTCCAGACCAGATCAACCTGCTGCAGAAAGCTCTGACTGTAGGAAAAAACAACAGAGAAGCAGAACATGGATACACTTTAGTAGCAGAAGTACTGCAGTCTCACCGTGATATATCAAACTGATCCACACTCTATAGTTTCTGTTATAATCCTAAAAGTAGCAAATCTTCAAATCAAAAAGCATAGTTTCTGTATATCTTTTCATTTATCCATTAAACTTCCACCTTTTTAGGTAATAACTTTTAAAATTTCTTAAACTTAAGGGATGCATACTTTTTCAGTGTGCTGGGATTAAAACATAATGAAATTGAAAACAGTAAAATCGTATTTTTGTTAGTTTACTACCAAAACAGTAATTCAAAGACTTTACAAAGAAGAAAATTCAAAGATAATTGCAAAATAAAAACAATTATAAGTGTATTAAATAGAAGATAAATAAAGAAACGTTTTAAAATAATTTTAGTGACAAACCTTTCCTTTCTAGTAAATCAATACACGTTTTTTCAGAACATTGTATGTTTGGGTTCTTGGCGCCCTCTGCTGGACAGTTAGAAAATACGCAGCATGCGTAAAAACGTAAACGTAAAAAAAAGGAATTTCAACTGATTTCAATAAACTGACCGACGTCCCAGATAGATTGCCTCTAATTTGATACAGCAATCAGTAGCATAACAGTACAAGAAACAATTAATGACAACAAATATTGGAGGAAAATATTAAGCAAGAACACGCATAATCTTTCATTTTTAAATGAAGAATCTTTATATATACATCAGTGATGTGAAAGACGCACAATTTGTCAAGATTATGAATAGTTTATACACTAAGATGTAAAGCGGGTGGAAAAAATGAAAAACGGTATTTTCTCCCCGTCGGGGAATCGAACCCCGGTCTCCCGCGTGACAGGCGGGGATACTCACCACTATACTAACGAGGAGATAACACCAATCGGTGCTAGTAGACTTTATAAAGTTCGAAGTATGCCGTTCTGGTCGTGATGTTTTTTCGGTTCACGTTGGTTGGATCGCTTCCCAGTCAGTGTGGGACGTTGATTGAGTTTTTTGCCGAATGTTTCAACAACAGTGAATTTGAAAAGATTAAGTTTTATTTTGCCAAAACTGAAAGAAATGAGCCGCTATATTGTGAATGTATTTGAGATTTAACCTTATGTTTTAATGAAAATACAAAATAAAACATTCAGAATTTCTCAATCCCACAGAAACAAATCTGTTCCATACATTTTTTTAAATACCATGGTCTTAAAGTGAATCTGTGTCCTAGAAAAAAACAAAACAAATGAGATCCAATACAAAGACAACAAAAAAATTAAGTTTATTAAAAATGTCTCCTATTGAAGCACAGAAAAGCAAATTTCGATATCTAACAGTTCAATTATCTTTATAAAATCCCACAAACAGACAGAGGTGCATAAGAGGATAAAGTCATTATTCAGTTTGCAAACGAACACACAGCAGAGTAAGGTATGGAGGAGTTTAAAGGTCAGTGGACAACGGAGTTGAGTGGCTCGGCTCTGATATTTCCCAGGTCCAGCGTGGAGTCCGTTTCCTCGTCGATCTCTCCGATGACGGCTCTGAAACAGAACAAACTGATGAGCTTCGATCCCTGGAGTTCGCTGTGGAGCACCTCAGAGCTCAGTGCTTAGCACAGTCCAGTTAAAACGAGACGTTTAAACAAAATGCATAAAAGCACACAACCATTACCCTCCTGTCCAAAACACTGATATACGAGGTAGACAAATTACAATACAGCTTGAATTAATACTACTTGTTGATATTCAGCAACGTTGATTCATGAATATATAGTTAATCACATTAAAGGCTTGTGAAATAAAAGCCTTGATTATTTAAGTCACTGATTTTAAACCAAGACTCTGCAGAGGTTGGTTAATTGCATTCTAGCAAGCCAAGAGGTAGTTTTAAATTTTAAGGATGTTTTCCCACACAAGTCCGGTAGAATCGGTTCAATAGACCCTTTTCACATGATGTCACACAACTTCCGTTTTGGCTCGAAGCTGTGTATCCTTAGTTCCGGTGTACATAGTAAGTAATGATAAAGTTGTCTATTTCATATATATATATATATATATATATATATATATATATATATATATATATATATATATATATATATATATATGTCTGACAGCATATGTTGATCAGACAGAACACCGGAGCATGGAGTTTACACAGTCTCTAAAACATTTGCCTAAAATAAGATTTGAAGATATATCACGATTTGCAAACCAATTTTCTCTGACAACAAAATCTAAATTAAACAAAGGCTACAAATTCTTCACCGAACAATACCTGTTTGACTATGAAGGTAGGTATTTTTGTTTTGCGTAACCGTTAGCTTGCATTAGTGAATTTTGTTAGCTAGCTAACTACGTGACATAACTGTTCCTTAACCAGAACTTTTTACTGTTTTTGAACTATAACGTTTTAGGCTCTAATCTTGATCAGATTCTTAAATTATAGACTGGAGTTGCCACTCATCCCATAAAATAGGGGATTGTTTGTTATAAGCAGAGATGTCCGGTGCCGCCGCTGCTTTGTAATGCCTTCCTCTAATCGGACCACTTTTTCGGTAACGAATAATCTAACGAGTTCGTATTTCAAATCCAGTAATCAGATTAAAGTTATTTATCCAAATCACTGCGCATTAATATTTTCTTTTGTATTTATTTTTATTCCTTCTGTGCGTCTTTGGGAGAGACTCTGTGACAGTTAGCAGGACAGAAACATGAACAGTGCATGGAGATGCACGTTTTGTTGCTGGAAAAATAGAAATGTCGTCAAGCCCAACTGTTTATGGCTTTTGTCTTGTTTTTTCGAAACTCATAAAAAATAATGATTCACCGGTCGCGTTTTTGGGGGACTTGTGTTTGAACGTGAAGTTTCTCATTTGAGCTTGGAAATGAGCAGAGATGCATAATCAGCCCCAGAATATTTAAAATACTATTCTAAACAACGTTGTTGGAAGCTGTTCTTTATTTTCCATTAATACAGAAAATGAACCTCTAAACGTTACATCACTGACAGGCGGCGGTGTATATGTTTTCTAACTGTGGCTAAAGCTGCTGCTAGCTGGTTTACTCATGATCGGAGGTTGGTTGGAGAATGGTAAATTGAATTGACAATGACTAATAACGGTTATCTAACACGTAAACACTGTTTTATAAAACATAGAAAGTGAACCTCTAAACGTTACAGCGCTGACAGAGAGTATATTTTTTCCTAAATGTGGCTAAAGCTGCTGCTAGGTGGTTTACTCTCCGATCGGAGGCTGTTTATTTTATACACAGTTAGAGAATGGTGATTTTACAATGATTAATAACAGCTATCTAACACTTAAATGCTGTTATTATTAAACTTACCTTTTATTATATCCTTAAGATTATGAGAATGCGGGAATTTTTCAGCTTGGTTCCCAAAGCAAAATCACACCGGAAGTAAAGATACCCAGTTTTGAGTTATGGCGGCCATTGTCTGACGTCACTCTGAAAAGGGTCTATTAGTGACCAAGTGTTATATTTTCAGCTGCTGTGGTTCCCTCTCTCTCTGCTCCGAGTCAAACCAGCCAAACCCTTTGAAAAACCTGTTCCCCTTTCTCCAGCAGATTTTCTCAGTTTGAAAGTGAATTTTAGACTTTTTAGTCAATATGACTTCACTGATTAATAGGCAGGAAACAACTCACACGTTGTCTCCTCTGACGATGTAGAGTCCCAGCACCACCTGCTCCACCCCCTGAGTGGAGCTGAAAACTCGCTCATGACTCTCGTCCAGGATCAGGTTGATGGTCTGATCGAAGCCCTTCAGGGTTCCCTGAACAAATAATCAGGTCACATTTTAAAAAGTACTTGAAAAACTTATTTTTCTCCAGATATAAAACACAGATTTGTTTTAAAGTCGATTGTAAAAGACCTGTTCAGCAAAACAAATATTTTTTCTGATCAAATATAAAAGATTAATCTTTCATACCCCACTTAGCGTCAATTAGTGTTGAACAATATAAAGAAAAAATATATTTCTTAAAATTGTGAGGATGAAATCTGATTATAATTAACCCTGATGAATCCATGAGTTCATAATGTCCTCCAGTTAAAATACATTTACTTACTACAATCATCCTGCCGTCTGACGTGACAATGGCCACGGTGCCTGAAGCAGCAGCAGTTAAAGAAAAACATCTACAGCTTCATACAGTCACAACAGAGAAGTTTAAAATACTGTTCGTTATTCTGAAGTTTTCAAATTAAGTTTCTAAAGCACAAAAATCTTTCTTCTGCACCATTTCAACAGTTAAATCAATTTCAATGAGAAGTCAGAGAGACATCCAGAGTTTCTCCAGCGCTGCCACTATGATGTGTTTTCATTTGGTACAAGTAGAAAATTATAATTAACACAATAAATGCTTAGAAACATGTCTCTGTGTAATTAATCTATGCGTGTAGCTGAAATAATAAACTTTTCTGTAAAATTCTAATTCATTGAATACGACTGTATTACTGTGGCTACAAGGAAAAACATTGAAAATTCTTCTGCTCTCATTTACTATGACGATACAATTATGAAGCTAAAAGACGGTTTGTGTTTTTTTTATTATTCTGGCTTTCTATTCCAAATGAAACCTTTTCGAAAAACAGACCAAATGTTAATGCATAAATAACTAATCTTAAAACTAACAATTCCGTATCTACATATTTTATTTTTATAAAATAATGTTATAACATTGGCTTCCGAAAACCAGCAAACGAGTTATCAGATTTTTCTATATTAACATTTCTCTCAATGTTTGTCTCATTGTTGCGCACACTGCTTTAAATAAAGAAAATAAACCAAATATTCCTCGTAGTTAGGAAGGTTAGCGTGTTAAGCTAACTAGCATGTCTTCATTCTTTTTAACGCGGAGTTTGCTTATTAGCTGGCTAGGCTAACTAGCATGTCTCCATTCATTTAAACGGACATTGATTAGCAGGCTAGCGGGCTAACAGCAGCAGGATACGGTTGATGTAGCTCTCCAAGGCGGTGGACATCCTTAGTCCGGAGTTCGGTGTTTATTTCTCCTGCAGACAAATTGGTAAAAATAAATTTCTCCCGGTTTTCTTTAATATCCACGTTTAAAAGCAGCCGCGGAAGGTAACGGCAACAAACCGGAGAAAAGTCCAGACTAGTCTCCCACAGATTCACCGAGCAGGTCAGGCAGAAGAGGAGAGCGCCGAGTGAAGAAATCACATCCGGTTTGGTTTAACGTAAATAAATAAAATTAAAATAAATCAGTCCACCTTACAGTTTTCTGATAAAGTACTAAAATCCTCTAATATCCATACATGGAAAATAACTGGCTATACTACGCATAAAAAGAAAAAATGTAAATGTCATCAAAGTTGCAAGATGGTGACCGGAAATCACCACATTTTGTTCAATTTAAGCAAACGATACATATCATAGACTAATGATTAACTGCATAGGCCATATTTTGTTTTTCTTAGTGTTAATGATAACTCAAGAAAAAAATGTATGATAATTATTTAAGATCTTCACTATTGTTTGCAAGGGTTGCCAACTTATCCTTATCAAAAATAGTGAATAAACAGTGCAAGATTGAAAGTGACATAATTCAACTAACATAAAGAAGTTACGTGTAAGCTGACAAATGCATACTTAAAAATATATATATAGAGAGTTCTGTTTTATTGCAAAGGGTCCTAGTATGTATGAAGGGTTACCAAAGTTGCTGTTTAGTAACTCCATACCTCTCTGGTCCAGATGCTTAGGTCTGCCAATCAGCTTTTGCGAAAATCCTTAAGACCAGAGATGACAAAGCTGATACCTTAAAAAATGACAAACATCAGCAGATACAGATATATCACTTTAACATTGTATTTCTGACAAAGGAGCTAAAATTGATGGGAACAAACATGTGTCTGTGTGGGCAATAATGTGAAAAACATGGATTTCAGTAGGTTTTCATCTTTATTGTTGCTCAGTAGTAGTCCATACAAAGGGGGGTGGAGTAGATCAGTGGAGCCCGACAGGACCAGGACAAACACCAGGAACGTCATGCTACCAAAGTATTAAATTTGTACAAAAATACTTTACAACATCCCTGTTCCTTTAAAGAAAAAGAAAAATACAGTTTGGTTGGTTGGTGAAGCTACATGGAATCTAATCTGACCCACTATTTTAAATGGCAGTGCAGTGCACGTGTGTATATATGTGTGTGTGTGTGTCTGTGTGCACATGTTTTGCTGAGGTTAATCACCAGAGTGCAAATCCCTGCAATATTACACACACATGCACACAAATACAAACGCACACTCTAACATACGTACACACTTTATATTTACATACACGCAAGCACAGTGTGTATGGCTTTGGACCTCACTCGTCAAACCTTCTGAAGCCACGCCCCTCAGCTCTGCGGGTGTTCTCATTGGTCAAGAGGTTTGTGTTGACTGAGCGCTAAAATGTTGCCATTAGCTAATGTTTTGTTCATGTGGTAGCCTGGTTTGTTTGCCATGCTTGCATATATATTGATAGTAGCCATGTTTTACCTCTCAATCGTACATGAACATTCAGGACAACTTGGCCTCAACTACAAAGCTGGTTTCACAAATCCAAGCCAATCCTGTCCACAGAGCTGAAGCTACAAATTTTATAAGGAAAATACAAAGTATGGTGCTAAATTATGGGTCAAAGCATTGTAAGTTGGCTGCAGAACCATTGTTTAAGCCAGTGGTTCTTAACCTTTTTTGAGGTACCAAATGCCCCAGTTTCATATGCGCATTCACTGACCGACCGGACCCCCCCCCCCCCCCGCCTCCCACACACACACACACACACACACACAGAAATAATAATTTGCGGTATTCTGATTAATGTAATTATATTAGTTTTATTACCTCCCCCACACCACTAGAGGCAGTACCAACCCCGAAAAGATGTGACTAAGGAGCAGATTTAGACTATAGAATTTGGTAAAAACAGTGAGCTTTGCTGAAGTAATTAAAGACACAAGTTCAAATCCATGCTGAGAGTTGAACTCCTTCAATCACCGCTCCTCCGCAGCACTGATTGGCTAAGCAATGTAACGTGATCCTCTGCAGCAAGTGATGGCAAAACAGGGCGTCATCACGACTTTACACAGTGTGTCTTTACCTCCGCGGCAGAGGCTCCGCCGAACCCCTGAGACCGACTCATCGAACCCCTGGGGTTCGACCGAACCCAGGTTAAGAACCACTGGTTTAAGCTGTCCAAGGAAGTAAAACTGATGAAAGTGAAGGATGTTGACCCATTTTTAACTGGGATTGTCTTCCCAAACTTAACTTCTATGCAGTATAGTTGTATAAATAAAACAACATGGTAAGAAATGAGGAAGTTTTGATTAATTCTGCTTTGTGGTGTAGGCCAAGATTTGGTACCATCATTGTTCTCACTCTTAGAACGTAATTTTTAGGACTGACCCTACAGTTCATAGTTACTACGGGTGCTTTCCAAAGTCAGGGATATCCCAAGGATGCTATGTTCATCTTTGTACTCCTTTGCTTCCTTCTACCTATTCATCTATCCTTCTGGCTTGTGGTGCAACAGTATCAGGAATATCCTCAAATGTCCAGCTGAACTGTAGAAATTCTGAGATATTCGCAAGTTTTATGTTAGATGAAATCTCTCCACGAAATCATGGAGACCATGCTTCATGGTTCCTTCCAGTGGCACCAGCAAAGATCTCCAGTAAAAGGCATCTATAAAGCATTTCAACCAATGTTGAAACCATCTCAGATGGCGTTGCTCAGTGCAGAGAAGCAGACTCCAATCCTGTCAAGTCTACCTTATTCCTAAGTAAGGTTAAAGTAGTCATCTTGCAGACAAAAGGTTGTGAATTCAATTCTAGCCCTTCCCGCCACATTTTGAGGTGCCTTGGGCCAATGGACTCAACCCTAGGTTGTCTATTGAAGTGTGTTGAGTGTGGCATAGCAAATGTGGCAGAACCATAAAGGCACTCAGTGGAAAGCAGAACTTAAGGCCCCCACATACAGACGTACTGTGCGCAATCTGTGCGCAACGCGGACTCTATGCTCTCTCTGCGGTTGGTTGTGGTTTCATAGGCGAGCATACTGACTGCATATATTTCTTGTGACAAATTTCTTAATTTCAGACAATCTGAATGAATGCTAGCAAGATTGATGAGCTAGATGGTTGCCTTCTCAATTTCTTCTCCACCATGGCAGCAACCACAAACCTGTCAATGCAGCACACTGCGCAACAGTCAGGCTATGCATCCCTGCAACTGTTTGTGCCGACTCTTAACATTATCAGCAACAGAGTACGAATACATGGTCGTGAAAATGTACCTTTGCGCAGATGTGTCCAGTGGACGTCCACTTAGAGTCCACTTCAAGTGAATGTGGACCTCTCCAGAGTGAAGTACGCCTGAATACTTCACTCTACTTCAGGCACTTCAAACTCCAAAGTAGCAATGCACACTTTGCCTTCTTACAACCATAGTTTCAAACGTAGAGGTGCTACTCTTTCTCACAGCCATTTTATGCTCAGCTATAAACAGAGCTGCCAGAAGTCCAGATTTAAGAGGGCACTTGCATCTGTTCTGTTTCATCACAAAATGGGAGAACAAAGATATCATCAAAGGCACTCCACACCAAAGTAACACAAAAATTGGTTGTAATGACGACAGAGCTTGAAAACCTGCCTTCTTGATTTTGACCAGCAGTAGGAAAGGTTTTAGGTTTTCAAAAAGCAAGTGACTGATGGATGAATATCTGCCTATGAGATCAGGTTGAGGAGGCACCAGGTCCATCGGGACTAACAAACTTCCAGAATGTCTTGGCCAGAGAGAATTCCTGAATGTTGACCTAAGCTATTCTTCTCCAGGTGCAATGTGGTTAGGATATCTCCAAAGGGGAGTGTCTAGGAGGAATCCTAAAAAATTCCCGTACCATCGTTGGTGACTTCTTTGCTGTGAAGCAGATTCTCTACTCCAAGTTCTTCCTCATCACCTCATCTCTAAGGCAGAGTTTAGCCACTGTACAGAGGAAGGTAATTATAGAAACCTTGGTACTGAAAAGAATGAAACTTGTTATCTGGGATGTGACCTAACTTCTCACTCTGGTTTTAGTGGGACCACATGAACTAAGTGGCCATTTAGTCCAACAAAACACTTGAACTACCATCAAAGTTTCACAGCCGCACTAAAGACTTCAAAGTTCCTCCTCTCTTAAAGATAGAAAACAGGTAATCCTACAACGTAATGCTAATGGTTGCAAAGACATCCTTCAAAGAATCCGCCCTTCCCAATTGATACCTGGGCACTTTGTTGACTGCAAAGACCAGAAGTGAGCAGCTGTGAACTTGACAGTACAGCACTTCAGACGATGCATTTATGGTCACATCTGACAACCTTCATTGGCTTCTTCGTCAACCTTTGAAAGATTCAGCCCTTGGATACCCATTGCTAGCTGACTGGTTAGCCACCAGCAACTTTTTGGGATATTTAATAATCTGATGGAGACTTTACCTCAAACAAATCTAATTTAATTTCACATTCTAGATCAGGAAGTCCCTTGACTTTGAGAAGCATCCGTACAAAACCTAATGTGCAAGCCACATGCTAATCAGCTGCTCAGTTAGTAAACGTTAGCCCTGTTGTGGCATTGTGCAAGGTCTGTGCTAGTTACAGACTGGCCGTGCTTGCCCTGGGTTTGATCACTAACAATCTACTAGGTGATTAAACTAGTCCTGACTACCTTTGTGCTGTGTTAGCCCTGTGCTCGATGTTTGCTAACCATATGCGGGTAATGTGCTTATTCATATTAGAGAATCAGAGTCAACCAGTCAATAACCCACTGCATTGGACCCTCCCAGCTCAGGGAGGGTTCCTATTGGTTGTTGATGCTGAGGGAGGGTTCTGATTGGCCGTTGATGCTGAGGGAGGGTTCTGATTGGCCAGTTTAAATAGTGAGTTCAGACTGAGAAGAGCAGGAAGATGCTGACATCCAACGTAAACAGTTACACATCATTCGCTCTCAAACACACAGAAAATGTGTTTAGTGTCACAGTTTTCCTGATCCGACAGGTTTTTTCTCGTGTAACATCGTTTTTGTGGTTATGAGGTGAAGGTTACTGGGACTTGATGGTCTAGATGTGAACAGCGACGTCAACCATTTTTCTTTTTAATCTTCTGTACATCTTTTTAGGTTTGGTTGCCATTGAAACGAACAGAGAACTGACAACAGTCAATCAAAATCACACTTATTGATTAGCATAATAGGTCACCGTTACTGGGGCTGGAAAAGGGAGGGGAGAGGGGGCATGCTTGGCCTCTTTTCTGGGAGCTGATTGGCTCTCCTCAACACATACACTAACCAATCACACACAGGCAGGGAACTGTTTGCGTTCTGATTGGTTCCAGCCAATCAGCCGATGTGCCGTCGTCTCTCATCCTGGCTGCTGATTGGTCGAGGGAAGGAGAGACGTTAGGATAAAGCCAAGACAGGAAACGGAGTTAACTGGCCTCGTTTGTAACACACACACACACACACACGCGCACACACACACAGACATACACAGTGTGGCCAGTCCAACAGCTGTAAACCGTAGAAAAAGATTCTTATTGAACTGCTCAGTGTCATCATCATCATCATTATAATTACTCTGCATCTTTCCTTCAGCAGCACATTTATGGCACAAAACTAAAAATCCCTACAGTAAATTCTCCATCTTTGTGTTGGTAGGGATGCTCCAATCAGTACCAACTGATTCAGAAACAGCTTCCAAAATGTCCAAATTGAAATATTTCAGCTAAAAAGTGGTCAATTTCAGAAAATCTTTGAATACGTATTCACACCTTCCCAAACAAACTGGACTTTCTAGACAAAGTAGAGTTTGATTAAAGCGGACTAAACAGGGAATACACCCTGAACCAAACCGGTTAGGTCCAGTAACTGTCTGCCTTCCTTAACCTGAAACCTCACTTAGTCAAGTTTGGGTTTCTTTTAGTGCTCACCAGAATGTTAAACAGTGTTTGAAAGGTTATCTTCATTAAGGTTAAAGATCATTTTGAGCAGGTGCATCCACAGCGTTTGAAACCTAAAGCCCAGAGTGATTTTCTGGATCAAATAGCAGTGATACGGTCTTACTTTGGACCGGTGATTTCAGATTATTAAAGATAAAACTGAATTACACCTTCACTTCAGGTTCTCTTAAGAGAAAACAAACAGATGTAGACCCCCAGATTGGAGCATCCCTCGTCTCCTTGGCAACCTTCCTATCTATTGTTAGGTTCTGGATTCAGGACTCGAACCCAGTCAGTAGTTGTGCTGCTGTGGATCTGTAACCACTAGAGCCTGAAGCCGTTACGCTGGAACCAGAAGCCATGAAGCAGTGGCCACATCTCTGCCACAAAGACCTCAACTAGAACCAGCAGGTGGTTCTGGACTGCTTGGACCAGTAAGGCCATTACCTGTGGCTTTGGCCCGCTTAGAACCAGGCTTTGAAACCAAGACCAGAATCAACGTCTTGGACCAGTGAAGCCCATTGGCTGTGGTTCTGACTAAGACCAGAACCAACATGCCTTTCACCAGACAGGCAGGACAATAAGTCCCGGGTTGAGCTCCTAGAACCAAGAACCATTGACCCAGAAGAATAAAACCATCCAATGTGGTTCTGGTTTCGTTGGGCCTCCATCCTGCAGATGCAGTTGGCTGCGTTCGTGGCTTCGGTTGGACCAGTAGCTTTGGCTTTGGACTCAAAGAACCACCTATTCCAGTAGCTCCAGCTGTGACTCCAGTGGGATCAGTTGGCCCAGTATCTAGAACTGGTTCTGGTGACGGTGTGAGGAGGCTTCTTCCAGTCCACTGGTGTGCTTTTAAGCTGCTTCAGCAGTTCCAAGGGTCAAACTTAAGAGGTCAAAGGCCAACGTCCATCCAGAGGGTGTGTGTAACACCACGAGAGGTCCTCTTTGAACCAGTTTAAGCAAACCAGTTTGATTTCCATGATATACTACTGACTTCCCCACTGACCTCTCCAGTCCACTCTGGTCATAAGCGGCTGATTCCAGTTTGATCCGGTTCTTGTCTGCTATAAGGAGCTGTTGGTGACCTGCCCCACCCCCAACACGTCTCCCGGTTGGTTCCACTTGATCGGACCGCAGTCTTCCACCTGTTCCACAGAGATCTCTGCCGGCCCCACCTCAGCGCTGATTGGCTGAGGGGAGTGCCTGCTGTTGGCCATGCCGTCGTTGTGGTTGGCCAGCGGGGTGGCGGTGGAGGAAGAGGAGGGGTTTCGGCTGATGACCAGTTCCAGCCGGTTTGGAGACTCTGCGATGAGAGGAACGACGAGGCAACAGTCGAAGTCCCTGGTCCGGACGTGGTTAATCTAACGGGACAAGTTGGGTTGTCAGAACCAGGCTGGACTGGATAATACAGTGATTAAAGTAAGTTTTTCCAAAGCAGTATTTATGTTTATAAGGTACAACGTTTATCATTATTGCAACAGTACCTCAAAATATCGCAATAAAATTCTCCAGACACTGTTAGAGCAGATTAAATTTGTAACTGCCAGGTTCTGTTTGTGGTTCTGTACCTGTAGTATTCGGTCATAGGCACGGAGGCCGCCCCGTTCGGCCGGCCCACCTGGTCGGATGTTATTTACGTAGACACCGCGATCCAACAACCCGTCAGAGACACTGAATCCGAAATCCTCCAGGTCTGAGGCCTTTTCCAAGGTGAGCTAAAAAACGCAGAACCAGAGTTAAGACGTGATTCAGCAGACGGCAGCGCATGCAGGGCGCATTCACTACCTTATGGAGTTCCACAGGGTTCTGGTTTAGGATGTCGTTCACTTCTTGCCTCATCTTTTTCATCGCAAAGGCTCTGCGTTGGGGGTCAGAGGGCAAGGTGTTGGAGCGCGGGTTCACCTGAGGAAACCAATCGAGTGTCACTGAAAACACTCGGAAAACGTCAAACAGTCAGAGTTTGTGAATGGGACCGAAAGGATTCTGGTACCTGTGGTTTGGAGCTGTTTCGCTCCTGGAAGCTGGACTGGCGGCCCAGCGTGCTGCGCAGCGGCGTGGGGTCATGGTTCAGGCTGAGCGTGGAGCCCGACATGATGGTTGCCTGGAGATGAGGAGAGGAAACCAGCAAGCATTAAAACCACTGGAAGGTCAATCCAAGGTCGTCTGAGGATGCTCAACATTAATAAGAACAAAGACTTTTAGTTTGTGTTGTTATTCGGGTTTAACAGCCAGATGCAGATTGTTGGACAGAATCGTTTACCTGCCAGAGCTTGGAAATCTCGTTGTAATGAGAAATATTCACGTTATAAAAAGTTTTGTTTTAATATGACCTATCATCAACTCTTTAAAACCAGAAACTTTCTTGATAAAACTATAATCAAAACTCGTTTTATTATGAAAACTCTCTTTTTAATAAATTTAGCTTCAAATGAAACCTAAACCTCATCTCGTTATAACGAGAAACTTTCTCATTTGCGTCTCATTTTATTGAAAGTTTCTTGTTATAACAAGTTTTGTATTTTATTATAACATTCTTGTTTTAACGAGACAGAAATCTTTTTGTTAAAACAGAAAACATTACCTTAAAATTAAACATTTCTCATTATAAAAACACCAGTTTTACGTCTCGTTAAACAAGAAAATTTCTGTTTTAACAAAAAACTGATGTTCCTCGATTTAATGCAACACGATCAGGTGACAGATTACAACTTCAGATTATGTTGTTTTACTGTTATGATTTTTCTTATTTAAACGAGATGATACTTTAATTTTAATAAAAAATAAAACTTGTTGCAATAAGTTAGAAAACGAGAATAGAAGTTAACATTAACCCAGAATCTAAAACCCACGTCAAGCTTATTACAAACATTGAAGAGGTCAAACAAATAAATAAGAAATTATTAAGGTTTTATTCATGTCAGGTAGTATGATGTTGGTGTTGAAACTTAAAGTATCCATTTTTAGAAAATGAAGATGGTATTATATGCATTAGTGCTTCTAAGACCCACAACTTTTTCTCTTAATTGAATTTTTTTTCTGGTAAAATAGCATTTTTTTGGTTAATATTCTAGCAATATTCTTATAATTAAACTAAACACTTGACAGCCTAGCCCTGATATTCTGCCTCATTGAAAGCATCAATGAATAAAGTAGTATTTTAAAATATTTTCTGTCATTTGTAATTTCATTTTTAGAAAGAAAGCAAGAAAAACATTTATCAGATCTGGTCTGAAAACAATCAGATTTTATTTTTAAGCCTTATTATAAAGCTGTAATTGCTACTATTAACCATAATATGAGAAAACTGTGATGTAATATATGCACTGTAAAAACACTAAATCTTACCCAGCAGTTTTGATCTAGTGCAGTGTTTCTCCACCCTGGTCCTCAGGCCCCCCTGTCCTGCATGTTTTAGGTGTTTCCCTTCTGCCACACCTGGATTGTACCTCTGGGTGATTAACAGGCTTCTGCAGTACCTGACGGTCATGCAGTCATTTGACTCAGCTGTTCGGGAATAGAGGCTCATCTAGAACATGCAGAGCCGGGGGGCCTGAGGACCAGGGTGGAGAAACACTGATCTAGTGCAAAATCAGATAAAATTAACTTTTCAGCAACAAAATTAGCTTGTTTAAGTCAATAATTCCTTAATATTGATGTAAAATTACTCCTTATTTTGGCAGATTATTTAATAGATATATTTCCCGTGTTATAAGTGAAATAATCTGTCCAAGGAATAAGAACTTTTTCATTAATATTAAGGAATTATTGACCTAAAATAAGCTACTATATGTTGCTGAAAAGTTAATTTTGTCTGATTTTAAGTGTACTAAGATATCTGCACTAGTCCTAAAACATCATTTTGTGTTTTTGCAGTGCATTTTTTAGTTAATTATTTTGCTGCAGTCATATCTGACGTCCAGATGTGTCAGTGTAGAACCAGGGATTCACACCATGCACATCTAGCAGGTCAATCTCTACGTCAGGCCAAGCGCAAACTGTCCCAGCATGCTTCAATCAGCGGCCATGCCTGGTGCAACAGAGACGCCATGAAGTCGTCTCTGCGTTTTGCTCTTAGACACACGTTTAAAACCAGTTAAACCCAGTCTGACAGCAGTAAAAACCAGTTACAGAGGAGTAAAACGGTTAGTGGAGTCGAGGGAGGATACCAGAGTGAGGAGGCCCGTCTCGTTTCCAGAGTCCTGGAAGAAAAGCAATCGTTTCTCTCCTTTACTGATGTGAGCGTCTAAATGTTTGAGGAACAGTTATTAAAACTGTAAAAAAAAAAAATTAAACTAAACTCCAGCACTGAGTTTGCAATGAAAACAAATGAAGAAACAAACTGGAAATAACTACTGATCAATACCTGCTGAAAAGAATCTGTTCAGGAATCAGTTTAGAAACAAAAAAGAATCTGTTCAGTGAAAATGTTAAAACTCAAGAAAAATATGGATTGTTGTTGATGTCAGTAATCCTCTAAAACTCTGCAAAAAACTGGGAATCTGTTCAGAGTTTGGGAATCTGTTCAGTTTGAGAATCTGTTCAGAGTTTGGGAAGCTGTTCAGTTTGAGAATCTGTTCAGAGTTTGGGAATCTGTTCAGTTTGAGAATCTGTTCTCGATATCTTTACGTACCTCCAGCTCTCGTAAGATGCCGCTCTGACCGCACGTCTCCAAGTCCTCCAGCGCCTGAGACCAGAAGTTCTCCTCCTGGTCGGGTTCGGTTCCGTCGTGACCCACGGAGAACCTGCCGGGGAAGGTGGGAGAATCGGCCAATCAGAGCGAGGAGCGGCCCGACCCGGACACAGAAACACGCAGTGGGCCGCTCATGCTGGCGAGGGAACAAAGACGGTCACACATCCCGCTTGTGGATGTGTCAGAGGGGTCAAAGGTCACCAGGTGAGGGTGGACAGGGGACTGTGCGTTCGTGTGGTGGGGGGGTCAAAGGTCAGTTTGATACCTGCTGTCAGTGATTTTTCCGCTGGGCAGATTAGAGCCGCTGCAGACAGAGACACACTGATGTTACAGAGGAACTGGAGGAACTTAAACCCAGACACAGCTCAAAGGTCAAAGGTCAGAGACGCTCAGCAGGGAGACTAACACGGATCAGTAAAAAAAATACAGTTTTATTCAATTCAATAAAACTTTATTCATCATCAAGGAGCAATTTAACATGAAAATATGGTGGATATTTCTGATGGATGGATGGATGGATGGATGGATGGATGGATGGATGGAGGATGGATGGATGGATGGATGGATGGATGGATGGATGGAGGATGGATGGATGGAGGATGGATGGATGGATGGATGGATGGATGGATGGATGGATGGATGGATGGATGGATGGATGGATGGAGGATGGATGGATGGATGGATGGATGGATGGATGGATGGATGGATGGATGGATGGATGGATGGACAAACAAACGAACAGCTGGACAAATGAATCGACAGATGGATGGATGTTTCTTCACTCCTGGAAAAAGCTTAATTTAAATGACCACCAGACAACAAACCCTGTATTTCGGACCAGTCTGACCAGTGGAACCAGTTTAACCAGTCTGACCAGTGGAACCAGTCTGACCAGTTTAACCAGTCTGACCAGTGGAACCAGTCTGACCAGTGGAAGCAGTCTGACCAGTTTAACCAGTCTGACCAGTGGAAGCAGTCTAACCAGTTTAACCAGTCTGACCAGTTTAACCAGTCTGACCAGTGGAACCAGTCTGACCAGTGGAACCAGTCTAACCAGTGGAACCAGTCTGACCAGTTTAACCAGTCTGACCAGTGGAACCAGTCTGACCAGTGGAAGCAGTCTGACCAGTTTAACCAGTCTGACCAGTGGAAGCAGTCTAACCAGTTTAACCAGTCTGACCAGTGGAACCAGTCTGACCAGTGGAACCAGTCTAACCAGTGGAACCAGTCTGACCAGTGGAAGCAGTCTGACCAGTTTAACCAGTCTGACCAGTGGAAGCAGTCTAACCAGTTTAACCAGTCTGACCAGTTTAACCAGTCTGACCAGTGGAACCAGTCTAACCAGTGGAACCAGTCTGACCAGTGGAAGCAGTCTGACCAGTGAAACCAGTCTGACCAGTGGAACCAGTCTGCCCCTGACCACCAGCATCACCCCACAGAGTGTCCTCTCACCCTCCGAGCGGCGGGCGGTCCCAGTCGTCGTCGCTCAGCCCCAGATCCGACAGCGGATTGGCTCTCTGCCTGGCTGACGATTGGCTGTTGGTCGTCTTGACGCCGCGCCACTCATGGAAGCTGTACGACTGAAAAGGCGGAGCTACAGAGACAGACAGGTTGGTGCAAACGGACTCAGGGCGGGGCGTGAAGACCAACGGCGGGCGGCGAACCTGTGGTGGAGAAGCTGCTGTCCATGTTGGACCCGTCCCAGGAGTCCACGGCGCTGTCCACAGACGGCAGCGTGCTGAACGCTCTCTGATTGGTCGGAGGCACCGCAGTGATCACAGGCTCCTCCTCCCCATCCTGGCTGTCCAGGTTAAGCCCCGCCCCCAGGCCTGGACCAATCACGCAGGTCTTTGGGCTCGACACTGCAGACGGACGAGGCGTTCAGGGGACGTTTTTATTTTCAACAGAACAGAAAAGAAAATACTGAAATATCTTCAAGCTTCTAAGTTTATTTTTATTGGAAAAAAACAAAAACAAAAAAAAAACGTTTCAATTTCAAGATGGCCACTACGGCAATAATTAAATTAATAGGCTGAGAAATGGCGGCCATCTTGAGAATGATAATGTTTATAATTTTCACACTCTGCACTAGTATAATCAATGTCACGTTTAGAGCGTCACACTCACGCTCTCCCTGCTTCTTGATCTTCAGCGTGACCGTCTCTCCCGCCTGCTGCAGCAGACTGATGGCTTCGCTCAGAGGCTTCCCCTTCAGGCTGCTGCTGTTGATCGCCAGGATGCGGTCGCCCACATGGATCGCCCCCGTCCTGCAGGAAACACACACACACACACACACACACACACACACACACACACACACACACACACACACACACACATCATACTTTATTCATCATTTTTTTTAAAGCAAAAATTGTTTTTTGTTTTTAGATTTGAGTGAAAACCAGACACACTACATCAGTCAGTGAGAAACATTTTGAATAATTTTTTTAATGAGGTTTAAATAGAGTCTTGTTCAAAACAGATAAAAAAAACACTTCAAGTTAAAAAAATAAGTTTCAACTCTTTAATCTGAATAACACTTTAAATAACTGAAAATTGCGTAAAAAGCAGCAAAAACAAACTGAAGTTTTAGTATTTTTATGAACAGGAGGGGGCGACATTTCCCACATTATTCCAGATCCTGATTTATATAAATCTGACTCTGCTGCCCTTCATGTTTTATTCCTGCCCTCCATGTCATTGTGTAACAGAAACAAATATTTAATCTGTTTGACTTCTTTCATTATTTTTATGGATTATTCTTTTCACCAGCTCCTCTTAATTAAACGAGAGGAGAATAATCTACTTTTCAAATAAAAATAAACCAACAAATGGGAGACGTTTCCACCTCGTTAGACTCTGATTTAGTCTGCACAATTAAACTGAATTAAATCTAATTATTTATTTAAACTGGATTTTTTTTTGCTTTTCTTTCTAAAGTACCTTGAGTTTGACATTACTTTGACTTTGACTGGTCCATTCTAACACCAGCTTTTTGTTTGTTTATGAAATAAAATCCCATCAAAACACATTAAATGTTGTGGTTTTAACCTAACAAACCTCTGAATAATCAAGTTTTCTGACTATTGTTGCAGGAAAGTTGGCGTACCTCTCAGCCAGCCCTCCTTTGCTCAGCGAGGAGATGATGATGGGGTCAAAGGGCTCCTCGGTGCCAGAGATGGTGATTCCTAACGGGCCACCGTACCTCTGCAGCTCCACTGTGTAGATGATGCTGCCGGACACTTCCTGCTCATCTGGAACATCGAGAAAACGGTGGAAAACATGAACATGTTCGTTTAGTTTAAAACGAAAAGAAAACAAATGTAATCAGTGGAGGATCTGATTGGATCTGGTACCAGAGTTGTCTTCGTCTTTGCGGATCTTGAGTTTGACGAGTTCCTCGCACTGCTGGAGGATCTGCACGGCCTCCTCCATGGAGCAGTTCTCCACCCGGATGTTGTCGATGGCCAGCAGCTTGTCTCCCAGCTCCAAGGTTCCCGTCCTGGGAGGAAAACACGCCAACATGAGCAGCTTGCATTCCTGCAGCTGAACAGGACCAACGACTCCTTTATGCTCTGATAGTAGGTGAGTCTGGCTTTTTACCTGTGAGCGACGCTGCCTTTCTTGATGTCGGAGATGATCAGAGGGTCACCTGGTTTCCTGTTGGATGGAGCTTCACACAAAGAGGGAAATTTATCAATTTTAGGTGTTAATCAGTGTAAAATGCATCAACATTTAATTAAAAAAAGCAAATTAAGAGAAGCTTAGAGATAATTGACACCCTGGTGTAAATGCTTTGTGCTTCTGATGCTCAACTCCGGCTTTCAGCAGGATTTGGGTCAAAGATGGACGTGAAACAAGGTTGATTTTGTGTTTGATGAACCATCTTTGTGTTAATTATTCTGCTGTGATGACCCATTTGCAGATTGTTGGCTGATTTTTGCTTAAAATCTCCTGACGACACAAACTGTAACAAAGACTCATGGAAGGGAAACAGGCCAGCCTGACTAAAGCTGCAGCTAAAGATTATTTTAGTGATCAATTATCAATTATTCAGATAAAAAAATGACACAATCTGCAGATCGTTCATCTAAGCACTGAACAGTTTTTATACAATAGTAAAAGCACATTAAACATACAACAGTATAATTAAATTAATTTTTAAATAAAATAAATACTATGAATGTATGGATGGATGATTAAATGGATGGATGATTTGTCCACAGTTAGCTTCAACACGACTCCATCTGTATGCTGGTGGTCATAATGTTTTGCCAGTTAATTTGTGAACTCACAGCTGATGGTGATTCCCAGCTCCACTCCTGGTTTTTTTGGGAGTTTCACATGGAACGTTCCCGAACTGGGAATGACGGACTCTGAGACAGAAAGAAGGTTCATTTCAATGTCATGAGAAGGTCACAGCACTGAGGCCAGAAAAGAGACGGCCTATACAAAACATATTCATTAGATTTCTGCACAAAGTCATTCTTAGGTAATGTTTTAGGACCTTAAATCCAAATAAACTGCTGGCCACGCCCCCCAACTCAATGTTTACACTCATGTGAAAATGGCTGCGAACAGATGTGCAATTACAGAACCGTACATCTTTGAAAAGCATTAGTAGAGCGTCCTGTACAACCAGCAAGAATGCAGGAAGTGGTTTCTGGAAGGTAAGTCAAAAACAAAATACTCGTCTTGGTAAAACCAGCTGACCAAATGTGCTGGAACTCTGCTTGGGTTGCCAAGTAACGGGCGGAACTCTGCTTGGGTTGCCAAGTAACGGGCGGAACTCTGCTGGGGTTGCTAGGTAACGAGCAAAACTCTGCTGGGGTTGCTAGGTAACAGTGGAATGTGACCTAACATTCAGAAGATTTTTTAAAACAGCTTGTTTTCCAGACACCAAAAAAAAATTAACTTATTGGAGAAAAACCGCTGGGTGTTTTTTGAAAGACTTTGGCCTGTTTTTAGAAGCAGTTGAGACCAAAATTGAACTATAAAAACATAGTAGGTGCCCTTTAAAAGCCAAACAACTGGATATTGTCTCAAGTTTTATGAAGAATAAAACCTGTCGTGTCAGAGCAATCTCCACCACTCCGCCTGTAAAAGCCACACAATGTGTCTGTGAGTCATCCCTGACAGCATGCTGTGTTGTTGTATTAAACTCAGACGTGGGCGGTTATTTATACCAGCCGGACGTGTTTCATTCACAAAGCAGAACCCGGCACAGACTGTCGCTGTTCATCAGTCAGTACAACAAACATCCCCGCAGCCTGGGAAAGCGGGTAAACGATGCGCTCACCTGCCACGTCAAACTCGATCTCCAGCGTGAGCTGCGCCGTGATGGACGAGTCTCTGAGCAGCTGGTTGGTTTCCTCCAAGGTCGAGTCTTCGGTCGGGACGCCGTTAATCGACAGGATCCTGTCACCGATCTGCAGGATGCCGCACCTGCACAAACAAACACAGGAGTCAGAAAACTTACATTTCAAACTGAAAACGTTCCTAACTGAATGTCTGAACAACATTAGAGTTACAGAACCCTCCATGAAAAAAACTAATCTTGATAAACATTATTATTGCTTTATCTTGAGCCATATAAAAGGAAAACATGATTATTGTTACGTTCAGTGGAGAAAAGAGAAAATATACTTACATCCACAAACAGTAAAGACAAGATTCATCACCAAAATAATATTTGAACTATATACTGTACATGATTGACTAATTATATAATGTGTCTGTATCTTTTCAAAATTATTAATAAAATTATTATATTTAGTAATTGTGTAATTGGTCCAAACTGTAATCATAATTAATTTGAGCTGTGCTTTAACCATGATTTCAGTGTAAACTGTCTCCCTATTACATTACATTTGCATGAAAATTGTAACTTCTACTTGTTTTCGCTCATGTAATCAAGAAATAGTAAAAAGTATTTGGAAAATGAAGTATGAAAATAACATCATCAGATGGAATAAAATATAAAGTTATGTGGAAGTTTTTGTATTTTAAAGACCAAAATGAAAATAATTCATAAAAACAACAAAGTTATAAAATAAAATCAGGCAAAACAAACATTTTTCCAAATCAATTTCTTTCCATACGAGACAAAAACTGCAGGTTTGTGTCTAAATCTGGTGAATTTTTGGTTAAAATTTGTGAAATTACTGACAGTATAAAATGTTCACAGTGAACCTGCTCACCTCTCTGCAGGGCTGTCTGGGTCAATGTAGGCGATGAGCGGCGGTGACGACAGCGTCTCTGTCGCAAAGACTCCGCCCTGGAGCTGCAGGCCAAAGCCCATGATGCCGTCGCCTAGCAACGTGACCTCTGTGGTTTCCGTGTGGACCACCTGACCGGCGAGGCCGACGGTGCTGGAGGCCAGAGACACTGCAGACGAACATTTTTAAGATTTAATCTTCTGGAAAATTGTTATTTCCCAGGGCGGCCATCTTGTTTCACAACCGTTTGCACTTTGAGTTCAGGTGATCTCTGTGATGGAATATTAGGGCCAGGTTACAAGTTTTTATTTTTAATTAAGAGAAAAAGGTCACAATATTACAAGAATAAAGTTGTACGACAAAAAAAAATCAAAATGATATAAGAAACTTGCAATATTAGGAGAACAGAGTCTAAATTTTATGAGAAATAAAAAATAAAATGAGAAATGCTGAGCATCTTGTGAAGTTATACTTTCAAATAATGCTAAATAGAAATACGTAATCTTTATTATCATGAACAATCATGGAAACAACTGAGTTTATTTCGAAGAAAGAATCACAAACTGATTAGCTTAAAAACATTTTTCTCTTAATTTTAAAGCATTTTTGTGGTAAATTTTTGTCTTTTTCTGCTAACATTACAACTATATTCTGGTAATTAAGCAAAAATGCTCATAGCCTGGTCCTGATACTTCCTTGTCCAACTCAGAGATGGGATAATTTCTGGGGTTTTTTCAGAAAAGGAAGCGAATCAGTCAGCTTTTTATCCGGAGACAGACTCACAGGAGCTTTTGAAGTCCTTCTTCTTGGCCTTCCTCCTCATCATGGTGCTGCGCGGACTCGTGGGATACATGTTCCTGGGCAGAGTGCTCATGTTGAGGGACGACAGGCTGTAGGCCGACATGGAGCCGGGAGAAAACGAGTGGCTGAGAGCTGCAGAGACACGGAAACCCCCATTATCGGGTTTTTGGTTTTGGTTTTTCTCATCAAAACCAAACCGAAAACCAAGGAGAGAAGACGTACGAGGGTTGTTTGTATGGCGGTTGTGGGATCTGGCGCCTGATTGGTCGGGGTGGTAGGTGTTGTAGTGGTAGGGAGGGAGGATGGGGGCGGAGCCTCCAGTTTCCCAGGGAAGGGGGCGGGGACTACGCTGCACCTTGACTGCACATGCACACAGGCACAACCATGCACAAGGAGGAGGAAGGAGAGGTTAAAACAAAGGGACAGGACGAGGGTCAAAGGTCAAAGGTCGGGGTAGGTCTCGACAATAAGAACGTTTCATTTTTAGCGGTTTGATAGTGGGAGCACATCACGAGGAGTTTAATTTGTGGAAAATGTGGATTTATTTCCTTCCCAAAGTGATGTCATCACGCCCACGGCGGCCATCTTGTTTACAGCTTCTATTTATCAGAATTTATTTTAATTCTGAGGCCCAGGCTGTGAATCTTTTATTTTTAATTACATGAATAAAGTTACAATGCTACAATGCTACTGCTGCTTTGAATAAAGTCAAAATTTTATGAGAAGTCAGATACAAAAAAATAAAAATTATAAAGTTAGTTGGACATCTTGTGAAGTTATACTTAATAATTAATAAAGCATAAAATTATTGTCAAACAACAGACTATTTTGAAGAAAGAACTACATGAACTGAGATCTCACATTAAATCCTGATAAATAAAAAATAACTTTTTATTTTAATATTTTTTCTGGTAAAATTGGGTATAAACTACAATATTTTCATAATTAAACAAAAGAAATTGTAGCCTGGCCCTAATACTGATGACTGAAATAAAAATAACTTTTTGAAAATATTTTCTGTCATTTTTTAGAAAAGAAAAGAAGCAAATAAATAAAATTGATTCAAATTGGATAAAAATGATTGGAGACTTTACTTCTATCTTCCGGTCTTAGCAGAAATTTAATTCAGCTTGTGAAAAAAGCCTCCATACATCTCCTTTAAAAATCACTCGGAGGTGCATTCAAGGCCTCTGAGTGCACTGAGTTTGTTCAGGGCTCATTAAGTTTGATGTCTATATGTTTACACCGCGCTGGGGGACGTTCCGCTCCACCTCATAAACACTTTGTTTCTGCAGAGATCTGACACATTAAATGTAGCTCCAAACTGCCTTTAGGGGGAGTTGGGCATAAATCTGCAGGCTCTCTAACTGCAGTTTCTCTGTGTTACCGTGCTGCGGTGCGTTCAGGGCCGGTCGGGCCTGGTGTTGTGGCAGAATCTCCATGCGGACGGTTTGACAGGAAGCAGAGAGAAGCTGAGTGGCTTCAGCCAGAGAACAGAACTCCATCGACTTCCCGTCGACAGACAGGATGTGATCCCCGGCATGAAGAGCGCCACACCTGCACAACCACATGACCGTCTGGGCGTAAACATTGTGCATGAAGGGTGAAAAGCTCATTTAATACATTATTCTAGGTACTATGTCAAAATCAGAAGCCAAACGTAGGGAAAACAACTTGGTGAAATCAGTGGTGGACACACTTCCACTAATGTGCTAATAGTGGAGCTAATTTTTCATTTACCCAACTTAGAAAATGTTTAGCGCACTTAGCTTCCCCTAAATAAGCTAAAGGTAGAGAAAACAACTTAGCAAAAATCAGTACTGTGCACTTCCGCTAATCTGCTAATGCAATAAAAGTGTAGTTAATTTTTTCATTTACCACTTTTGCTAACCATGAAAATGTTTAGCACACTTAGCTTCCTCTAAATAAGCCAACGGTAGTGAAAAACTTTTTAAAAATCAGTGGTGGAAATACATCCGCTAATGCGCTAATAGCGCTTTTGCTAACTTTAAAAACGTCTAACGCACTTAGCAAATGAAGTTTATTCTGCATTGCAGTAGAAATTAAAATCTACTGATGTCCTGCTTGCTTTCTGACTGAAGCGCTATCGTTGTCAATTAGATATAAGCAGCAACAGTTAGCAAAACTATAAAACTGAACTACGAGCGAAAGGTCAGTTCTAGGCCTGTCACGATAACACATTTTGCAGAGCGATTAATAGTCTAAAAAGTTATTGCAATAAACGATAATATTGTTTCAAGACCTTTTGACACCGATTTAATGGAAATGACTAATAATGCATGTGATTTTCTGCTATAGATAGATGCACATTATTTTCAAAAGAACACATAACACTGGAGCTGATAAACTAAACCGAAAATAAAATGGATTCTCAGTCTCCATTAACAAACAACGTACTTAAATAATAACTAAACAACATAAGTGAAAAATACTGCATTCAACCAAAAGAGTGCAGATTATGACGTCTGTATTGCCCTTCAGTAATCACTAGATTTAAATAGAGAAGATGGGCACATCCAATCACCTAATGCAGTAGTTTACACTACACAGGGTTTTTTTGGCCCTATTTTCTTAGAACGTTGGCCGATCCAAGATTGTCGCTGGTGATTTCGTAACCAATCATCCTGCAGTGTGTGGTGTGTTTCGGCAGATCGTCGTGGCTCCGATCTAAATCAGGGATTTCCCCGATTGGGAGCTTAACACTGAATGTGACAGGTAGCCAATCAGAGAGCGCGGATTCTCCTCGTGCTTTCTGAAGGGAAATTATGGAGGGGAATCCCAAACAGCTGACACGGCCCAACCCGAAGTCCAGCGGACATCGGAGATGATATGTGGAAACAAAAATAATGTTCATTCAACATTTCGTACAAAGAATATAGAAATGACAAGGAGAGGAGTTGGAGCCAAATTGCTACCACGGTTGAGAAACCCGGTAGGTTTTCAGCTGTTCTTCGTTAACGTGACATAAATGGGTTATAATGACTTTCATTCAGTCAGGACTTTATGCTGACTCTATAGCCACATGCGTCACAGGTAGATTCTAGTAAAGCATTGATTAATGCCTAGTTTTAAAATTAGTTAACTGGACTTGTAGTTAACTACGTTTGTGCCCATGTGGCTGGACACCTGGGCACAAACGAACCCGATCGAACCGTTATACCTAGGATTTCTGTCAGGTTTTGAAAATAGGCCGACAGTCGGCCAACAACTTGCGTCGTGTGCGCTGGGAATTACACTAAGGAAGAGCACCGGAGTTGAGCCTTTTTTCATTCAGTGTCATCAACAGAAAGAAAAAAGGCAGGAAGAGACGATAAAGCCAATAATTAAAATGAGGTGGACAGGTTTAATTTATTGTGCGATTAATTGATTTATCTGATTTATCGTTTATCGCGACAGGCCCAGTCAATTACAAAGAATCACTTCCTGAAGTGCAGGTAGGTGTGTAATGAAGGTAGTGATTTAGCTTTTTAGCATTAGCTTGCACTCAATACCATGTTGGTATAGCGCTTTAGCATTAGCGGGACTAATATTTGTGATTTTGCTTTAGGTTTAGCACAAAGGTTCAGTGCAAATATAAATTAAGCTGCAAATGAATCCAAAAAGAAATAATAAAAGATCTTCAATCTACACTTGAACTGGATCAGAGAGCGTCAGACTCATACCTGTCTGCTATGCTGGCTGGTTTGACTTTGTCGATGATGATGACCTGCTTGCTGCAGAACATGGAGGTGGACAGAGCCACGCCCAGGCTGGATCCTGCCGCCTTGGCAACCTCAACCAGCAGGGGGCCCGACGCCGTGGCAACCGAGTCTGAAAGGGTGAAAGCAGTCACTGGTGTTCACTGGTTGGCGTTCCACAGGGCTCCGCCCTCAGTAACCTTACATTTCATGGACTCTGGTGGTTTTATGGCAGCAGCTTGTGGGTTAATTTATCTGGAAATTACAAGCTCACCTGTTCCTGTCCAGGAAGTTACAAGCTAATTTTCCTCCAAAGCAAATTACATTTTTTTCTGGAGTTTATTGAGTTTTTAATGTAACTTATAGGTTCTTGTCCAGGAAGTTATTACTTTCCCTGAAACTTTATACAAAACGTGAAATTTACTTACAAGCTGCTTTTATTCCCAAATATATACGATAATTTATCCAGGATTGATCAATTCCTTTACCTTAACTAATTAATTTCCCCGACACTTACCATCTTAAGTTCTCACATAAAACAAATTGGTAAATGCAGAAAAAACTTCTAAAAGTTTTGTCAGCTGTTTTAATTTACTGGATTTAAAATCATGATTATAAAGTGATTATTTACTTTTCCTCCAAGAAACAAATTAGTTGCATATTTAAGGTGTAATCAATGTGCAAAGCAACAGAAGACGATTTAAATATTTAAATATGTTCCTTCAAAAAATAATGGAAGTTACACTTTCTCATACTTTTCTGATAAGAGAAAGAATCCTGCAGTTATGTCTTGTTTGAAGTTAAATTATCAAAAGATTGACTAAAATGTAATAAATAAACAAGGTTTTGTTATTTAAAACTTTTCTATAACTTCTCCTGGAAATTCCTGATGTTAAGGCTGTAATCAAACATCCTAAACAACAAAACAAACATTTCGCAGTGAAGCTGCAGAAATCATGACTTCCTGTCGAAGTAAAAACCGAACTGACCCATCACCGACACGTCGTACTCGATCAGCAGCGTGGCCTCCTGGCCGCACTGCTTCAGGATGCTCATGGCCTCCGACAGCGTGCTGCCATGGAGACGAATCCCATCGATGCTTAGCAACCGATCGCCTGGCTTGATGGTTCCTTCTCTGCAGAACGACAACGTCAGGTTTTAGCTCCTACAGAAGCTCCAGAGGGACAAAAAGTCTGCAGAGGTCGGTACCTTTCGGCGGGTCCGCCCGGCCGGATGGTTGTTATGACGATGGGGCGGGTCTTATTCCTGTCCTCATGCGTTCCTCCTGTAAGAACGAGTCGCTTTATGGTTTTGTTTGCATTTATTTTTGAGATGCTCAAACACAAACCGAGCCGCGCTCACCTCTGATGACGAAGCCGAAGCTGTTCCCTTCTTTGTGAAGCGTCACTTCCACATTTTTAAAAATGACCCCTGACCCCTGCACGGCTGCAACAGAAACACATCGTCAACACACAAAAAGGTACAAATCAGATTTATACCACTTCCATATGTGGAGCTAAATCAGATCCGACTGTTATAGACGAGCATTTAGGGCTGCAACTAACGATTATTTTATTAATCGATTAATCAGATAATCCAATTAATGATTATCCTGATCATTAATCTGATAAATATTGTCCCATTCTGCAGATTTTTCATTAAACTGCTTAAGCATTTTCGTTATATTAGAAATACATTAAGCAATAGAAATAAACAAATAAAGTCCTTCTTTAAATAAGAAAATAAACATTTTATTATGTAAGATGCCATAACGCAGCTTTCCTTTAGTAAATTTGAATCAGCTGAATAGGAAAAAACGCCACCTAAGGAGTTTTGGGTAAAATATATTTACAAACAATTAAGATTTTATCTTAAATGCAAAATGTTTATATGTTTTGTACAGTTTTGGCTTAATTACTGCTCAGTTTGTTGTTTATGTCAGCAAATGAGCTTTTGCTGACAGATAACGAGCATACACTCGTTAACTAGAGTATAACTGGAGTGTATACTCTAGATAACGATTAATCAATTATTAAACTAGTTGAAGATTTAATTCTGCCAAAAACCAAAAAGCCTTTAGATTACTCAGAAATTTTCTAGAAAGAAACTTGGAAATTTTTGAGTTTCTAAAGTTGAAAATGTTCAAGTTTTTTCAAAAAGAGATTTAAGATTAATCTCAAAATTTTTAACTTTATTTTTCACAAATCTTTAGATTTTTGTTACTCAGAAATTCCCCATTTTTCTAGAAAATGTCTGAGATTTATTGTGAAAATTTCTGGGAGTTTTTTGGCAGAAATGTATTCTTCTCTGTCTACAATGGCCCTAATGCACCACTGTACTAAAATGTCACTTCAACATGTCAAAATGTTAAAAAAATTCAAGGGATGTAAATGCTTTTGGAAGATTAAAGTAGTTCCTAAATTCAAAACTGAATAAATTTCAGCTCCTGGGAAGGAAAGTATGAACATGCTGAGTCACTTACAGACGGGCGGCAGCTCGTACTCGACCTCCAGCACCACACGCTCCCCGACGTTCTTCAGCAGGCTGATGATCTCGTCGTGTCTGAACTTGGCCAGGTTGATGCCGTTGACCGAGCGGATGTAGTCGCCCACATTCAGCTGGTCACTCCTGAACAAACAGAGATGGCTGTGAGTTTTATTAAATGCCTCATTTAAAGCTGATTTTATATATATATATATATATATATATATATATATATATATATATATATATATATATATATATATATAAACTTTATTAAGAAAATAAACTAATTACAAGAATGAACTCAGAATAAAGACAAAAGGAAATAGCACCAAAATTAAGTCAGTAAAAATAGCACGTAAGTAAAGTCAAAAACATTACGAGAATAAATTTGAAATGCTACGAGAATAAAATCATAATACTGTCAGAATAAAGTGGTAATATTATGACTTTATTCTCACGTTTTTCTTTTCTTAGTGTGGTCCTAATACTCCGTCATAATATGTGTAACACAAGTATTTGGTTAACGGGAGACAGGTTAATATTTTCTGATTGAAGATCTGCAACTGGAAAATAAGGTTTTCCAGTCGAAAAAAATCAACTGGAACGCCTCCGAAATCAGATTTGTTTAAATCAGAACAACTCTGATTGGCCCCAGTAAGGACTTCAGTGAACATAAGACGTGCTGAAAACATAATTATTTTACACAACTCACACACGATAGTGCGTTTCTAAACCGAACAAATCAAAAAATGGTGTTTGTTTATGGAACGTAAAGCTTATAATTATGAGTGTGTGAGCTATTGCAAACAATAGCTTTAGTTTATGGGCGCCGCCATGTTGAAATTATGACGCTGTTACCTCAGGTGTAATGTCAAACCCAGCTTCGAGTTCCCACTTCACTAGCAACTGGAACGCAACATTTTTATGTGAATAAACGAGCAAATAACAAAAACAACTGCGGATAACATTATGCTCTGTGTACTACTTAATCTGTTCAATTTAACACAACCTCTGACAGGAAAAATACAGGAATGAGGTGAAAGCTAGAGAGATGGAAGCTAAAGGTCAAAAGCGCATGCGCATTCACTGTAATACTGAAATCACAGAGCCATCTAGCGGCTTGGCATGGCATCTACAGCTGCTCCAAAAGTGCCGTCGAAACGGGGAACTTTTTCCCAAACATCCGCAGTTTCCAGGAGGCGGTATCGTTTAAATGTAGACGAAATTAATCGCTCTCACCTTGCAGCGATCCCTCCTTGTCGCAGGTTCGAAACCCGAGGCTTCCCGTCTTTGTCGATTCCTCCTGAAACGGTGAGTCCGAGCGTCGTTCCCTCCTTCTTCATCAGCTCCACCACCGTGCAGCCCCGAAACTCATCTGAAAAACAGGTCACTGCGGCTCATCGTCAGTGTTTCTACGACGGCGTAACAGCGCCATCTTAGACAAAAAATGAGCACATTTCCACCAAAAAACTCAGCAATTTTTAGATTAATCTCAGAAAATTAAAGAAAAAAAATTTAGTTTGATCAGCTTGAAAAAAAGCTCAAAAATTCTGAAATTAACCTTAGAAATTTCCTTTAAAAAAGGAAGAAATTTCTCAGTTTGAAAAGTAGAAAATCTGCTAGAAACAAAGCTCAGAAATGTCTCAAAAATTTTCTATAAAACAAAAGAGAAAAGCAAAACAAGGTCAATATTTGCTCAAAAAATCTCAGAAATTTTTAGATTAATCTCAGAAATTTTCGAGAAAAAATAATGAAATTTGAGTTTGAAGAGCTTGAAAAAAATCAGAAATTGAGATTAATCTCAGAAACTAAAACAAAAGACATTTCTGAACTCCAAAAGTTGAATTTTGAAAGTAATCTCAGAAATTTTCTAAATAAAACTTGTAAATTTGATTTTGACAAGTCAAAAGTTTGATTTAAAAAGACTCAAACTTCAAATTTTATTGAAAAGACAAGAAAATTTCTGAGCTTGAAAAGTCACAAATTTGCTAGAAAAAAATTATATTTTTAATTTCTGAGATTAATCTCAAAATTTCATTTTTTTGTAGCAATTTTTTGACTTTTCAAACTTAGAAATGTTCTTGTTTTTCCTATAAAATTTCAGGGTTTTTTGGTGGAAATTTACTCCTTTTTTCCGTCTACAATGACCCTATCACGCCGCCGTAGTGTTTCTCTAAAACACAAGGAGAAATTAAATAATAACCCCAACAAACAGAAAAGAAGTCATCTCCTGATCTGTCGGCCATCTATTTTTTATCAAACCTCTGAATTATTCAGCAGAGGAAGCGCCGGGCGCAAGGAAACTACAGAGCTGCTGCCGCGCGATGTGAACCGTCCTCAGGTGATAAAACAGAAATCTGGATTTCACTCAGTCGTTGGATTTTAATATTAATGAGTCAGGGATTCACCTCAGTCCATTCAGCCAGGATTACGACGGCTCCACAAACAGCAGCGAACGGCAAGTCCATTTAAAATAAGAAAACCTCCAATCTTTGATTTTGCTCCCATGTTTGATGAAGCAGCTCCCTGCAGCTGCAGAGGAGCGACTTCTAAAATTGTTTCTTCACAAAACGGCTTTTTTTACTTGAAAGGAGCTGAGGAAGAAAGCCAGGCTCACAGGAAGCTCTATTTCTGTAGACGGGCTCTTTGCAGCCTGAACTGTGCCTCCTCTGTTCCACCGCTGATGAAGCAGCATCAACCTCCAGTCTCTGTGCCAGGAGTTCAACCGGGAAATTTAACCCGCAGCACTTTTTGAAGGTTTAATTTTAACTGTGATTTAATGGAAATGCAAAAAACCATTTAATTTCACCAACTGCTTGTTACTGGAAGCCAACAAAGTCCATCCAACTGGGAATGTAAAACGTCAAACAGGAATATCTACTTGACTTTATGAATTAAATACTTAAATAAAATAATCCAGTAAAATTGAATTAATGAAAAATTTAAGCAAATAAAAGACAGCAAAAACACTAAAGTAAAAAACAATAAAATAGTGCAATTACATTAAAAATTTCAGACTAAATAAACTAGAATCTATTAAAAAATAATAATTACAAACCACTTAAAAAATACAACAAAAATTATATTAAATTTGAAGCAATATTTTATGTCAAAACAAATAAACTGTCAAACACATTACATTTAATTAAAATAATAAAAAACAAGATGAAATAATAATAAAAAAATATTTTAACCAAAACTAAACTAAAATATAACCCAATCAATGCAAAACAATTAAAAAAATTATTTTATTTTATAAACCAAAAAAAAACAAAGAATGCCAAAATATAATTAATTAAAATAATTTTAAAAACATTTTCTTCCAAACCAAGTAGTTATAGCACATAAAAATAAAAATATAAGTAAATAACGCTTAACAAAATTAGATAAACAATTTTTAAGATCTTAAATTTTACATATATGTATAGAACACAAAAATATAAAAAAATTTAAGTAAATCCAAATTAAGTCAACAAATATAAGAAAGCAATTTAAAAAAGAATCTAAATAACTAATAAAATAAAACAAAACAGAAACCATTGTGGTTTCTCTGATGGTTTCAGAGAAACCATCGTATGTCTCCAAGTGATTTTCTTATTACTGGTCTTACTGGTGGAAACACATTAAACAAACATTTCCACCAGTTTCTGCAAATAGTTTGAACTCTTCCTTATAACAAGCACCTGGCAGATTTTCACAGAAAGCAGTCCTAACTAGGACAGCAGCTCCAGGTGGGAGCAGATAAAGTGCAAACAAAGCATCTTCCTACAACTAATGGGAGGAAAACATCAGCTGTTCCTGTTCTCCACTTTCAGCTGCTTTACTCCCAACCGCAGGAATCCCAGTAACTAATTTTAAACCGTCAGCAGGATGATGGTGGGAGTGTTACCTGGAATACTCTGCCTCCTGATGGCCAGCGCTCCATCTGGAGGTCGCGACCCGGCAGGGTGCTTTGTGTACGGCCCTTCATCTGAAAGGAAAACACAGAAAAAAAAAACATGATTTATTGATTTAAACTCCAATCAGCTGGATTCAGAACAACAACGCTTCCGACTGGTTTTATTTCGCTTCAGACGTCCCACCAGCAACTACTGGGTAGTTTTAAACAAATCTTAAATCATTCTGGGGGAAAAAAAAAAAACTTTCTGTTTCATCAGTTCCTTAAACTGATTTTCAAGCTCCAGCCATTCATTTAAGCGGGAATTATTATGGAAAATTGACATTTTGCTAATTTTTGTACTTCCTTTTTTGTTTCTGCTGCTTCTAAAAACAACCAAAGTGCTTAAAAAAACACCAAGCCATCTTTTTGGCGTCTGGAAAAGGAGTCATTTCAAAAACCTCCCAACTGTTAAGTCACATTCCAGCGCACTGCACCATTACTTAGCAACCCAAGCAGAGTTCCGCCCGTTACCTAGCAACCACAGCAGAATTCCAGCATGGTTCTACAGCTGTATGCAAGACAAGTGTTTTGTTTTTCATCGGTCTGTTGTAACAGGTACAACAGTTCAACTGCAGTAGCCACCATCCGACCAAAAGAGGGCAGCACTGAGACGGTCTTAGGCAAAAATATTGCAAAACTAAATAAATGTCCAAAAAATATCACAATTCACACAGAAACATATAGATATCACCCTAGATAACATATTTAGATAATTTATCAACACAGACAATAGACTTTTTACTTGTCTAGAAAACTACTTTTTTATGTTTATCTTTTTTAATGAGTAAAACAAAAGTTTAAGATAAAAAACTGTCAGTAAATATAGACTGATGGTTTGATTTAATTATGAGTTTTAATCCAGTTAGAATCTCAGATTATTAAAAGAAAACACCAAAATAACCAAAAGTTTTCCGTCGAGCTCTTTCTGTTTCATCTCACTCTTTACTTTGGGGTTATTATATTTTGGCTTCCTGTTGGGCTGTAATTTATTCTAATCTGATCTGGATCGGCTCTGTTCGGTTCCAGCAGCCCGGCTCAGAAGCAAAATGAGATTGTGGAAACACTTCAATGTTTTGCAGCCATTGTGAGGACCCTGCTATCCTGGAGGTTCAGCTTGCACTGAAGATGGTTTCTGACCCTAAAACTACGTCTTCTGATAAAATTTCAGGATTGTATTTATTTCGCTCTCCAAATTGAATCCCCTGAATGTGATTGTTTCAGCTTTTGGTCCCCAGTAGACTTGTAACACACACACTCACATTCAGACCATATCTAAGTGAAGATGAAAGCCGAGCCTCCTCCTCCTCTTTCAGATGTAGGGCAGCAGCATCCAGCCTTTTCTGTGCTCAGCGACACTACTATGTACTCAACATGCTCCGTATAATACTGCATAAGGCTCAAATAAAGGCTTTGGATGAAATGCTGACGTAAATTCACTGAGACAGAGGATTAAATTTGCATTTCCAGTGATGCTAAAATATAAACAAGCGATGTTTGTTGCGTCAGGACATCCTAAAATCAGGTGAACAGCAACAAAACATGACACTTCACACCATCTCATTACTTATTCAGAAGAAATGAAACCCAAAAGCAGGAGCAGGGAGTGAAAACCAACCCTAGCCATCACTACATGAGGGAAAGTAGCAGCAAATGATCTTTAAACGCGTTTAAAGGGAGTCCGTACTTCTGTAACCAAAGTCAAATAACAACCTAGTCTTAGTTTGACTCATTGATTTTGTGTTTTTACAAACAGAATAAAGATTTCCTGATGTATTTCAGATTTTGAGGATCCAGTTGACTTTTATTAGTAATTCTACAATGAGTTCATGTTTTTTGGCGTCTGGAAAATGAGTTGTTTCAAAAACCTCTGGAATGTAATGTAACAAATCAGCAGGCACTGCTCGTACCTTAGCAACCCAGGCAGAGTTCTGACTGTTACCTAGCAACCAAAGCAGAGCTCCAGCATATTTGCTCAGCTGGTTTAACTGCTGCATGTGTTGTACAATGGCTGCTGGAAAAGTCAAGTGTTTTATTGTTGACTTACCATCCAGAAACCACTTGCTGCGCTCCAGTTGGTTGTGCAGGAGGCGCTACTGATGCTTTTTAAAGATGTACGGTTGTATAATTGCGCATCTGTTTGAAATGTTGAGTTTATTTGGATTTAAAGTGATGAGTCCCTAAAACTGGACAGAACTGGAGACAAAAATCTCATTATCATGCAAAAAATCGACTGAACATGTTTTGTATAGGCCATACACCTACCCTAACATGTTCAAAAGAATAATCGATCACCTGTACAAACTCTGCCTAGTAATCTAGATTTAAATGAGCCCATTTGTCCAAGCAGGGCTGAACAAATGGACAAACAAGAATAAAAAGAATTGAGGTGTCAAATCATCCCAGTCAAAGCTCAGACCTTAAGAGAGCTTCAGATAACAGGTGTAACAAACAGCTCAGGTCAGTCTGTTGTTTTGACGAAGGTCTCCTCACAGCGCCTGCAGATCGATACGGTTGTTCTGAGTGATTCCCTTCATCCTGTGGTGAAGCAGCAGGGGGTCCCTGTACAGATCGATGGCTATAAACTGATCGGTGCTGGCAGAAACTGACTGGATAACACCTTCTCAGGACCTGGTTTTCATTTTGGGAATGCATAATGTAATAATTTACCTCATTATATCCCTAAATGTCTTTAAAAATGTCCCGTACCGATGATCTAAGGCTTGCTGCTTATTAAAAATAAACAATATTTGCATTTACATTCATTACTCTTGTCCTGCAGCTACTATGTGGGGTTTCAAAGCTGAGCTGTGTTTTCAGTTGTATATTTAATATCCTCAGAGGAATACAGCGACACACTGACGCTCCGTACCTTATTATAGACTCATTCAAAGCCGTTTAAAACACACAGGCGAACCGAAGGAGCAGCCGCTGTGGCGGAGACAAAGCTTTCCTCCGAGGGTTAAATTCAGACGTTAAGAGGTGCTGCTTTAAAAACCACCGAGTCAAGATGTTTGGCTGCGAGAGGAAACCTACTGAGCCACTTAAAAAGAGCTGCGAAACTTCAAATGGAGGCAAAAATGATGAAAGTTATTCCCCAGCTTGATCCTGGGAGTCCTGGGGCTTGGAGTGGAGGACGGAGTCCAACTTGTTCAAGTGTTTGCTGTGATTCCCGTAATTAAAAAGGAAGAAGAGGGGAAGAGCGGAGCCAAAGTCAGAGTCTCAACGGATTTCAGGCAGACGAGGTTCTGGTTTCCAGTCTGGTTCTGCTGCTGGGACACGGAGGATGCGGCTCATGTAATCCAATAAACCATCTGCTGTTCAAAAGGTTAAATATTTTTTTTTTTTTTACAGACATCTAAATATAGATAACAAAAGGAAAGCACATTCAGATCAGGTGTTCTTGTTAATTTGTGAATACAAAACATTAATCCAATAAATTACCTGTCTGGGAATATGGCTTAAAAATAAAATCCCAGATTTTTTTTTCCATATAAGATCCAATTAAATGGGTTTCTTTTAAAACAACAGAGAAAATATTTTCAAAAAGTCGATTTTATTTCAATCAACCCTTCTGAGTTGAACGACAAAGTATTAGAGTCATGCTGCGAGATTTTTTGTTAAATTATGATGGAAGAGTCTGCAGGTACTGCAATGTTACCTAGCAACCCCACCAGAGTTTCGCCCGTTGCCTAGCAACCCTGCCAGAATTCCAGCATGTTTGGTTAGAAGGATTTACTGCAGTATGCACTGTACAATGGCTGCTCGTTTTTCTATTTTCTCTTTTTCTACCAAAAACAGGATGATAATCCGTAGGAAAAATTTGTAATTAAAAAAATATTTACGCTGCACCTTACTTGTATACTTACAGCCCAGATGAGAAAGGTTTGATTTTATTGATGTTGTCAGAGGAAGAAAAGCTAATTTTTTACATTTTACATCCAATAGCAACTCAGTACTGTTTTTATTTCTCCACTGATTCATTATTTGATGTAAAAAACAAATAAAAAATCAAAAGTACACATAGCAAACAGAGCAGAAAGTGTCCTGAAATAAACTCCAACTGACAAAAATGTTTTCTTCCAACACTGTTGCTGTTTGTTCAGGATTTAGTCATTCAGACCTAATTTGGATGTTGTTTTCACCTCGTCTGTGAGGCTGCAGCACAATCCTGGTTGTATAATGATAATTCAATTGAACCTGTAACGTCCCAGTAAACCATGACATTGAACCAGCTAACTTTTGAACTGTGTAAACAAGAGGAAGAAGCAGAAATGAAAAGAAACGGCAGATAAAAAAAACATATCAACCGAAACATGAGAAGCACAAGTCATAAAATCAGAGAAATTAAAAAGGAGTTTGTTTACATTTGATATGGAAAAAAACAAGCCTCTAAAATTACAACAAAAATAAAAATAAATGTTCCTACTTTTCATTTTTAGTAAAAAAAAATAGCAACAATAAGGAGAGAATGTGTGACTGAAGTTAACATTTCAGCATCTTAGTAGAGTAACAATATGACAGCGACATTAACGTAACGCAGCTAAACACACGAGTTAAACGTGAACTTTGCTCAACCTTTATGTTGAGAAGAGAGGAAGTTGAATAGTAATCTTGTGGCTTGCTTAAAAAAGTATTCTGTTCAAACTGTTATTTAGAAAAATGGAAAGTCTGAATCAGTTAGAGCAACGTCTAGCTGAGTTTTGACAGAAATCAAGCTTCAAATGAAAGTTTTTAGTCACTAAAGTTTAACGTTAGTGGACTGTGCTCCCCAACAAGAGCTCTTAAATCGCTCTGTACGGTGCTGGATTGTCAAGTCTCTCAAGATAATTCTTTCACATTATACAACATAATTATTTATTTTAGACAATAAAGTGAATGTCTCCCTATATGACGGTTATATAAACCATTATTAAGGCCTAGACCTTAATAATGACAAATTCAACAAAGATCCCAGGACAGCGCTCCTAACATTGGAACCTGGAGGTTTACAGTTAAACAGACTGCTATCTCTTTAAAATATTGATAATTTCATGTAAAAAGAAGCCGGACGACATGTGAACCTCCAAGGACAGATTCCTGGCTGCATACAGCAAAAACTGACTCATTTTTCAGCAAAAGTCAAGGCTTTGACTCCCTGAAGGGTTTGATGAATGATGCATGTTTCCTGTCATGTTGATGTTTAATTTGACATTTTAAGAAAGCAAACGGTTGAAAGAAGAGCTATTTTTGGCTGTTAAGTCAGGTAAATTATCCTGTCTTAGCCAGGTCTGAGAAAAAAACACATCAAATTTGAACAATTTAGGGTTTTTCCACCTAACTTGGTTTGATTGGGGTTAAAAATTGCAACACGTTACATTTCCAGCTACTGTGGTTCTCTTTATCACTACACTGAGTCAAACCAACTGAATCCTTTGAAAAAGCTGTTCCCCTCCTCGCCTGTGGGGGCGCTGAACCAAGAACTACTGAAAGAAACAACACGAAAACCAAAGAAGCTCAACTTTTTTCTTCACAACATGCAAAGAAAAATGCTTTCCACGTTTTTTAGCAGTTGTTCTTTTGTCTTTGGCTAAAAACCACAAGTGATGTCTCCCGCTAGCGCTAGCCTCACAGGTTTGTTAGGTAGTATATACCCAGAATGCCAAGCGTTGTAGTACTGTTATGGTTCAAATGCATATGTAAACACCAAACAGACCAGAGCAGAAAGAGGACTAAACTGCAGGGCATTGTGGGTAAATACAACCAAAACAAACGCGCTAGGCTAGAGCTAGCAGGAAAAATGCGATGTACGTTTTTACAAAAGACAAAAGCAAAATACTCTAACTGCTGAAATCTGACGCCACTCCATTTTTGTGTACATTTTGTGTAGAAGAAAGTTGAGGACAGTGTCGTCTTCATAGGTTTTCATGTCATTTCCTTCACTGGTTCTTGGTGCAGCACCCCCACAGGTGAGGAAGGGAACAGCGTGTTCATTTAATTTGGTAGATGTGAAAGAGAACCACAGCAGCTGAAAATTTAATAAATGTTGCAGTTTTGGTCCCAATCGAACCGAGTTTACCAGACTACCAGGTATGACAACATCCGAGGTTTGTAAGTGGACCAAACTTCGACTGCGCATAAACACCTCCCCAAAAGAACCGGACTTGGGAGGCAAACAAACTAGAATTTAATTCAAGTGGACTGAGCACAGTTAGTGTAAGAGTCGAGGCTTTGAGCTGGACCTGAAGAGTCGAGTACGAGAAGTTTGACTTTAATCTGAGAGAATAATATTTCAGCGTGACACAAACTCTTTCCGACAGGAGAGAAAAAAACTCGAGCTCACAGTTTCGCCCTGAAAGTTGTGTCACAGCGATGAAGAGAAAAAAAAAAAAAGAAGAAGCAGCCAAGAAACACCTGAAGCTTCAACCCGGACTGAAAGACGGAGAATCTGATCAGAAACAACCAACCAGCCATCGCCTGCCTGCTCTGCTTCCTGTTCACACATGAATATTAGATCCTGGATAATAAGACGCTGCCCGGAGCCGCAGCAACCTGCAGCCATCAACTGGATGGATCCATCAGGAGATCGTTTAACACACACATGTACACACACACACACGCACACCCACACACACACACAGCTGGCTGTAATCCCCAATAACCCCTTCTCCTCTCTTCATGTTCAATGTCAGCAGTTTGCCACCAGAGACACACAACCAACATGCAGCATGTATGTTGCATGGTAACACACACACACACGCACACGCACACACACACACACACACACACACACACACACACACGCTGTCTCTACCTTTGTTCACCCTACGCAGGATCTGGCAGCGACACTTAAACGACACGGCGATCATAGTGAAGCCGAGCCGAGCGTCGCCTCCCCCCCGAGCGCCATGCAGGTGCAGCCGCCGCCGATGAAGAACGGGAAAGAAAGACAGGAAAAATGGGAAATACTACTCTTCCTCCTCCTCCTCTTCCTCTGCGAGAGGCTGAGAGACGGAGGAGCTCCTCAAACCGAAACTGTCATCGAAGGCGGGAGAGGGAGGCGGAGAGCGCTGCAGATGTGAAGCTCTCAGATAAAAAATAAAAAGAATCAGCCAGAGGGGAAGAGGGAGGAGAGGGGGAGGGGGAGGAAGAGTCTGCGCAGATTGGAGGATGAAGAGGAGGAAGATGAGGAGGAGGGAGGCTGCTGTTTCTGACCACTGGACTGAGCATCTGGATGGATGGATGGATGGATGGATGAAATTTACTGTTTTTGTTATAAACCAAAATAATTTTCAGAGTTCTGTGATAAATGTTCTACTTTTATTATTTTAATTTTATTTTTATTCATTTATTTTTTTATTTAAAAAATTCAATTTTTACTGTGAGTGCCTCTGAACCCTCAGAAGAAAATGACTGATTTTCTACTTAATTAATATTTATTACAATAATAAGTATTTATTCCATGTTTAATTTAACCACAAAATGAAAAGAGAGACGACACATCAGCAGAAACAGATTAAACATTCAAAATGAGCAGCATTATTCACAACAAATCCGCTAAAATCAATTATTAAATTGACCCAGACTAATTAAACGGTCCGGTTCTGGAGGCCGCAGTGGTTTAACTCCTGACGCTGTGCGGACCAATCAGAACTCACCTCCTGCGCTGTGTGCCAGGTGATTGGCCGGCAGCTGATAAGGGGGCGTGTCCTGCAGTAGGTAGTGGACAGACATGTAGGTCAGTGTTCCAGCAGCAGATTACAGCAGATTAACGTCAGTCATTGTGTATTAAAGGTATAATCTGTGATATTTTACTATAACCGCTCTCTCTGTCTCTGTGAGCCTTCCTCAGTCCGTGTCTCCCCACCAGCATCATCATCCTCAGTCCAATAAAGACTTCTAATGTCTCAGAATCTGATGTCTGCTGCCCCCTGCTGGTCAGATTTACAATCAGATTCACTTTGAGACCGTTACGCCTCCTAATGGTGACACGGCAGCATCGCAGCTTGTAGCTACAGCCCTATCATTTATCTTTATACCAAACTTTTTTACTTTTTTTCTTCTTTTTTAACTTCCAGTAATATTTTAATCTCAGTATTTGGCTCCAAAAATCAGAAAAAAAGTCAGAAATTATAGAAAGAGCAACATAAAATCAGAACCTGAAGAAGGGCAGAGAGATTACAGCTTAAAGAATGAGATTCTGGAGAAATTACCAAACCCGTTCAGAACTGGAGCATGAGGAACAGAACCAAGATTTAGAGGTACCAGAACCGAACAGAACCAAAGATGGTGGAGGAAGTATAACACGCCAAGAACCAGAGAAATGTGGAGGAAATATGAGCCCAAAACCAGAATCACAGGAAGTTCTATCCGATTAACCATCAGACCAGTCAGAACTGGGTCTGACAAAAGTTCTGAAAGATCCAGCCGGAACCAGACAAATGGTTCTGAATCAGCAGAACCAACTCCAACTAGATTAATTTAGAAAATATTTAAAACCAGAACCTGTGAGAAGCAGATTAATCAAAGCAAAGACCCAAATCAGTCAGAACCGAAACCAGAAACTCTAAATAATCTAAAGCCAGAACCAGAACCAGAACCAAGAGGATAAAATATAAAAAACCCAAACCATTCACAACCAGTTTAAATCAATAAAACCCAACAGAAACCAGAACCAATTAGATGAGAAGCAATGTGGAGTTTCAGAACCAGACTGCCAGACAGAACCACACAGAACCCAGACCCAAATCAAATAATATGACAAAAAAGATCCCAGGGCACTTTGAAACAGAACCAGAACACTTAGAACCCAACAACAAGAAACATCCGGGCTCAGTGGAGGTCCAAACCAAACAGAACCCGTCCTATCCTACAATGGCTCTGAAACCTTCAAGCAATGGGGTTCAATCCGAGCTAAACCCAACAACTCAGAACCAGCTGAGCAGATCAGAGAAATCCAGACAGAACCGGACTCAGAAGAACCATCAAATGTATCTTGGATCAGTACCAGTAAAACTGTTAACAGAAATTAAGAAGAACCAGCTGAGATCCATAAACCCATCAGAACCAGAACCCAGATAGAACTGGACTCTGGGATTCTGAACCAGAAGAAGCAAAACTACATGGATCACAGTGTTCCTCCAGAACCAGAACCCTCTACGTGAAGAAGCAAACCCATCAGAACCAAGGGAAGAGTCTAAAAACAGAACCAGCTCTTATCTACAACACTGGTTCTGAAAAGTCCAAAGAATTTAAACAGGATAAAATGAAAGAAATCTGTTAAAATCCAACAAACTGGGGCAGAACCAGCTAACGAACCAGAACCAGCTAATGAACAGAACCAGCTAATGAACATAACTCGTTGTATCATAAATCAGAAGGTGGATTTATCCAGCAGAACCGAGAAACCGGGCCAAGATAAGCCGATATTGCGACTTGAACTGGTAAAAGTTTTCAAAATCTGAAGAATCAGAACCAAGAAAAGACATACAGGAAGTAGAACCAAAAGAAAACAGAACCAGATTCAGCATCGATCCAAACCGACCAGTTCCAGTGCAGAAAGGTTCTGCTGCTGAGTGCCCAACTTTACGGACGTCCCTGAACGCACCTCACCTGTAATAATACACCGTCGCGAGCTGATGAAGCCCGTCCCGCTGCTGCCGAACACACGCATGCGGCCACAGCGGTTACCATGGAAACAGGCCGATGAATAATTGAGGGGCGAGAGCGACCCCGCGACGTACAAAAGAGTGATTTTACAGATGAAAGCAGAACTCTCTCTCTCACACACACACACACACACACACACACACACACACACACACACACACACACACACACACACACACACACACATTCCAGATTATCATCACAGCTGCTGGCATTTCAAAACAACAAAATCAGTGCGTGTGTGCGTGTGTGCGTGTGTGTGTGTCCGTGCGTGTGTGTGTGTGTGTGTGTGTGTGTGTGCGTGTGTGTGTGTGTCCGTGCGTGTGTGTGTGTGTGTGTGTGTGTGTGTGTGTGCGTGTGTGCGTGCGCGTGCGTGTGTCCGTGCATGTGTGTGTGTGTGTGTGTGTGTGTCCGTGCGTGTGTGTGTGTGTGTGTGTGTGTGTGAACACGAGGCTTTGAGTCACCATGACATCTTCTTCTGTGTGCGCACATAAACTGGGTGTTAATAACGCCGCTGCTGTGACGGGAAGAAGAAGAAGAGACGTGCCACCCCTTAATTAGAGAGAATAGTCTCGGTCCGATGGACCGGCTCATGTGAGAGGCGGTCCAGATGGGCTGCAGCCGCGACACACTAAGTCCGACCAGAACCAGAACTCTGCTTCCGGCTTTTCCAGGTGGAGTAAGAATAAAAAAAACAAAACATGGCAAAGAATCCAAGTTGTTTGCATTGTTGCCCTAGAGCAAAAAGGTCCTGGGTTTGAATCCCTCTGGGTTCTCCGTCTTCAGAGTCCACAAACTTGACCGCCATCTTGGTAGGCAAGCGCAGCTCAAAGCATCAAATGCGAAGCTCACAGAAGTGTGACGTCATATGAGAAATATGTACTGGTGTCTAAATCGATTTTGGGTCCAGCTGGCAGTGGAAACGCTCTCCTGAATACACCGGACCGTAAAATAACGTACCAAACCGCACCGACCAACCTGTGCCATACGTGGAATGAAGGCAACTTAAAAAGCAAAAGACAACTAGCTTTAGCTGGTCCGTTAGACTCGGTTCAATCTGGGACCAAAACTGCAACATTTGTTCTACTTCCAGCTGCTGTGGTTCTCTGTCACACTGCACTGAGTCCAAACAACTAAACCCTTTGAGCAACCTGTTCCCCTCCTGGCCTGTGGGGGCGCTGCACCTAGAACCACTGAAGGAAAGAATACAAAAACCTCTGAAGACACTGAGCTCTACTTCCTTTGTGAAATATAAACAAAAATGGATTTTAGCATTTGTAGGACTTCTCTCTCGTCTTTGGCTAGTCATTTCTTTTGCTAATACTAGCTAGCTTGCTTTGGTTGTATTTACCCAGAATGCCTTGCAATGTTCTCCACTTCCTGCTTTTGGAGCAGTATTGGCGATGACATTGAAATCGCACCAGAGTTCACTTTAACTGAACAGAGACCGAGGTTTGTAAAGTTTGCATCAACAAACGAACCAGAGTTGGATTAAAGCGAACTAAAGATGTGGTGAGGAATTTCAGCAGTCCTAGAGTTTCAACACAGATTATAGAGAAAGTTGCTTCAAAGAGAAAGTTTTGCTCAAACTAAGAAGAAATTATTCAAAGCGTCACATTGACCAATTTTCCCAGCCATGAGAGTAAAATATGAAGCTGCAGATTAAGAGAGTAAAACAGCAGCAAGGACAGAAACTAGCAGGATGTCCTGAGCAGTAGAAATATGGAAACGCCAGGTTTGTTGCATCACTCAGAGCCAGATGTACCTAATGAACTGGCAAATGTCTGAAGGGAATCGGAGGGGGAAAAATGAGGAAGTTGTTCTTTAATTTAAAAGAACTAATTAAACATCAAATCCAAATAATGAGGGGAAAGTGCAGTGAATCCTGAGAGGCCTGCAGATTAATTAATTGCGTGGATTTCTGCTCTACTTTCCGCCGCTCGCTCGTGTGTGTTCATGGGCTGTGAAGATAATCGGGAGAAGAACGCCGCCTCCGGACGGAGCGGCTTGGCGCCAACGGCGGCTGACGGACGGGAGGAGGACGTGGGCCTGGGAGCCGGCGGAGTCGAGGGGAGTCTAACACATTCACACATGGAAAAAAACATGTAGGCGAACACTTCATGATGGGTCTGCTAATGGCAGCCAGGAAGGGATAAAAACAAAGATGTTCCTGCTTTTAACAGATTTGTTTCCTCCAAACAGGAACAATCAGACGCAGCAGAGCTTCCTGATCTTCCATCTCCGTCACGTTGGACGCAGAGATGTTAACCGAGCGCCGATTTAAGGCATTAATTAGCACATTTTCTATGTCAGCAGCCTTCGCATCACACATGACGGCTGCACCGCTCTGAGCTCTGGATCACCCAACAGTCACTTTCTCCGTGTGTTAATGTATGCATCAAAATATTTCTGCACATAATGAGATCACGGAGCGGTCGGAGAGGAAGGTGAGACAGGTGACAGCGACTACTAAAAATATTAGAAAGCTGCTCATCATCAACAGATCTGAGGGGGAAACATTTAATCTGAGAAGTTCAAAGTCTGACATTTTGTCATGTTGCACCACAAACTGCAAACATTTATCCCTCATTTCATGTTTATGAGCGACTTTTGTGTTGCTCTGGCACAAAAAGTCCCAATAAAACACACTGCAGTCTGTTGGTGTAATATTACGAAATGTGAAAACGCTCAAGACAATATTTATTAATATAGCATAATAAATAAAGATGTAGGGGGCGCTGTTTGTAAAGCTACACAGTCAAAAATTAACAGGAATAATTTGGGTTATTTAGTCTGAAATAAGGAAAAATGGGGCTTGATTTCCCAAAGCCATACAGTTACCATTCAATTATAAAAGCCACTTTTAGTTAGAATGAAGCTAAATATTTAGCATAAAGCTAAATATTTAGCTTGCCAACTAAACATTTAGGTTGGATTCAAACTAAAGTTTAGCTCGCTAACTAAATATTTAGGCTGGAGCTGCGTAGTTAGCTTCAAGATTTCAAAATAAATATTTATTTTTTGCTGCTGGTTGATTGTCAAGCATGAGACAATCTGTCCAAGATTGATTCAGGGAGTAAGCAGAGAAGAATCAAGGTGCTCCAATGGCCTAGTCAAAGTCTAGACTGTTAACTGTGGTGGGACCTCTAAAGAAATGAGCAAAGAAATGTCTCCTTCTCCACTCTGGTAAATCCTGTGATATACTACTTTGTTTTGCTCATTTCAGAAAATTGTTTTTTTATGTCCTTTGATAAATAATAGATTATAATGTTATAAAATTTACATTTATGTGCAAAAAGTAATTTTTAGGAATTTATATCGATCCCAACTTCTACCTGAGACGTTGATCATTTAGTCTGCATACATTTTGTTTCTAATATTTGTCAGAAACGGATTCATGTGTTCATACAGTAATGATTAAACTAATGCTTAGATTTGTAAAAACGAGCCTGGCACATAAACACATCTCCCCTTTGAATAGAAATGTGACTCCTGAGGGGGAAAGAGGTAAAATCCCGAGTATCACTGATCGTCATGTTAATGTTAGTAAAGCAGGTTAACAGAGCCGCTGCACATTAAATCAGGGAGTAAAGCCCCAACAAAGCAGGACTGAGGAGAGTTTCTGTGTTTGTCTCCGGGTTAGTCAGTCAACCAGCCATAAATCGCTTTCAAATACAATCACACGCTGCAATGACCACAACACACCCTGAGTCGGACGATGGCTTCGAGAAATGCCTTTTGGCAGCTCTGCAGCACAAACAAACACAAACTGTACATTCCCAAACCAGGGTCAAAGTTCAGCAGTAAATCTCAGCATGTAAACATGCTCAGATCTCATGTTTTAGGCGATTAAATTCACACTCAGAGTTGTTTGTTGAATCTTCATCGGGGAAAAACCAGCGAGAAGCGGCCAAACAGAATCGTTAATCAGTTTGGAAAAGTCCAGTCGGCAGTTTCTCTGAAGGCTTGCAGACGGCGACGGGAACCGGGGTTCACCCATGAAAACCAGCTGCAGGAAATCAAACACTAAATATCCTCTCTAATCATCCAGGAGCAAATATGTTGGTGCTTTTTTAAAAATTCCCATCCTTTAAAGGCCGGAAATTGGAATGAAACTTCATATTTTAACGTTTCGCCATCATTTCCAGACCATAAACCACCTAAAAAATCAGTAGAACGAATCAAACTATGGAAGCTGTAACTGTATTACAACCTCTTTGCCATTTTCATCAAGGCTGCACAATAACAGGTGCAATAAATCCCATTTTTTCACCAGTACCTTCAGCATTCTGGGCATCTTCTCCAGGGACACTCCATCCAACATCCAACTCTGACACTACTCTGACATCACATCTGTCACACTATTCAGAAATAAACTTGAGAAAACTGTTATATCTAATATGCGTGTTTCATTCAGGCTGCGAAAGAGCGAGAGAGAGCCAGACTTCAAATTTTAAATAAGATTTTTTTTAAACCAGGTGAAGCTAAACTGTCACTTTAGGAGTCCAGAGTTTTGTATTTTAAATGCAATATTTATATATTTCTGTACAGTTTTAGCTTAATTGTTGCTTTTTGTCTGTTGTTCTTTAAGCAAATGGCCTTCTTTTGATGCCCCAGGTGCCTAAAGCAAGTCTGAACATTATCAAGTCAATAGATTGATTTGGTTGGTATATTTAGATCTAAAACTGGCCTCAGAGGGTAAATCAGAGTCTAAAAACGTAAAAACCTGCAGGGTCAGGCTGAAAGCGCCACGCCCTGCCACCTTTTTAGCAACAGATCCGGTCTGATCTGACGGCATCAGATCCGCAGAGGCCTGATTTGTAAATTTATTCAGGGACGGATGGAAGACAGCTCAGCTTTGTCAGACTCGGCCGTGTTAGAAATAAAAGCGTTTGGGTTGTTAATGAGGTAAACGCCTGAAAACGGTCAAATTTAAACTGAAGCTAAAGACGAGAGAATAAAGATTTTAACAGGGCTGGTCGATTGGAAAGTCTGAAGATGGAAAATATTTTTTATTAAAGTCTGCTAGGGTTGAGCATTAAACTGATTTTATCTATTAAACAAATTTTTGGTTTTGGAAGATTGAATTTTTGGAAAATTGGGATTTTTCTTTCACCAATGTACTCCTTGCTCAGGGCGGCCATCTTGTTTGACAAGCATACTTTACACTTTGAACTGAACATGAAGGTCAGGCTACATTTTTTATTTCCATTAACAGTCGTATGACAAAACAGTTAAAATAATATGAGAATAAAGAGGCAACTTCATGAGATCTCCAAAAATAACAAAAAAGTAAAATATTGAGCATCTTGAGAAGCTAAACGTTGATTTTAAACATAAGGAAACACTTTGAAACTTTCGTAGAAATTACTGAGTATTTTGAAGAAAGAACTACACTTCTTTCTTCTTACAGAAAAAAACCTTTTTTCACATAATTTTAAGATTTCTTCTGGTAAAATTGCATCCTTTTTCTGCTAATATTTTGGCTAAGTTGTTATAATTACACCAAAATCCTGCGACGTGCAACTCACAGAGGGGATGGCTGAAATAAAAAACACTTTTTAAACATATTCTCTCTCATTTGTAATTTCTTTTTTAGAAAACAAAAAAATCATTGAAAAGATTAATTTTTAAGCCATAATGCTTAAAAATGGTTTTTACAAAGGTTTTCGCTCTAAATTGTTCCAAACTAAAGATTCACATCAACCAACATCCAGTTTCTCTCAAAGATCAATAAACTTTAATTTCTAAAGAATACCAGTTCATGATTAATCAATTACTAAATTTGCTATTTCAATAATCTAATCATCACGATTAATCCGATTAATCGCTTCAGCGCTAAGATAAAGAACATACACAGCAGCTGCAGTCGCAGGTTTTCTCCTGTTTTTTACTAATTTTTCTTAGACACAGAGAAAAACATGCTGTGTTCTTTCAGCAAATGTTCTTTTTTAGAGTGTATGCTCCAGCTAACGATTAATCGATTGCTAAATTAGATTAATCACGATAAATCCACCAGGAGAAGTCTGATCTGTAAATAAAAGCTAAGAAGAGGATTCCTGCAACGCCTGTTGAAGTTCAGCAGGATTTAAACGCAACAGAAACCTGGAATTATGTGAATTTCCCACATTCCTTCCCACTGTAAACACTTCCTGCCTTGTTATTACCAACAAGCCACCTGGACACCTGAGCGGGCGTGTGTGCCGTAACTGAGAAAAGACCTTCATCTATAATGGAGAAGCCGCCACGCGCTCGTATTTTCACCTCATTTTAAAGTCAAATCGAAGGGAACCTCGAGTGCACCTGCTCCCTGCGCCCAGCCGGGCCGTTTCAAACCCCCCGGCGTCCTCTGAGGAGGACTCCAGCCCCAGCTTGGAGCCCCTTCAGCAGTGATAATCTGTTGATAAGCTGCCCTGCCTGCAGCACTCACTCAGAAGGTGTGTGTTGTACTTGCTGGTGTAGTAGTAAACGTCTTCGTAGCCTTCCTGGTAGTCGTCGTCCGCCCGGTACCGCCTCCCTCGCCGCCTCCGGCTCAGGAGGCGCAGCAGGGCCAGGAACCGCTCCATCCCGGCGCGCCGTGGGTCCAAACCGGGTCCAAACTGGGCCGGGCTAAGCTAGCAGCGATGCTGAGGACGATGAGCGCAGCTCCACACAGGCAGACGGGGAGAGGGAGTGGGATCAGGTTTCCTCCTCCTCCTCTTGGCTTTTTGCTTGCTGCTGCACTCACACACTCACACACACACTCTCTCACACACACACACACACACACACCTCTGGATGCCTCACACACACTCTCTCTGACACACTTGCTCTTTGTATTCTCTGCAGCCTTCCTCTCCTCCTCTGTTCCAGTCTTCTTTCGCCGGCCTCGGCCAATCAAAAACCTCGCCTCACACACACACAAAACACTCCTTCATCTCTGCTCTCCATTGTGTGCTTCCTCTCCTTCATTAGCTCCTTCCTCCCTTTCTTTGTCATCCTTTCCTCCCTCTCATCCATGATTGCCACCTTCCTCCTCCTCTTCACACTCCAAGGGGGAGGGGAGGGCTCTGAATTCCTCGGCATGGTCTGTAATTGCGCGCTGAGAGGAAGAGGCGGCGATTTTTTTTTCTCCACCGGTTTTCTGTCTTTCTGGAAACAACACCTGGTCAGCGTTTCTCAGTTTGCTCGCTCCGACCAGACCAAAGCAACACCAGCATCCCCCAGAAAACCCTCACAAGTTTCTGATTCTGCCTCCATAGACCAATATTTTACCACAATTTGTCACAGAAATCACAAACTTCATGCTTTCGAATCTGGTGTGAAAAAAATCTGATATTTTATTTTTCAGCCATATCGCTCAGCTCTACTGAAAAGAGCAACCTGAATTTTTACTCTGGCCCCTTTATTCTGATATTCTAAATAAAATCACTCAACAATATTTATGATTTTTTTTTTTTACATCCCAGAATGGCCTAGTCAAACCCCAAACCTAGATATACTTTAGAACCTGAGCAAACTAGAAGTATTTTCAACCTGAAGGAACAGAAAAGGTCAGTCTGAAACTTTTTGTTAAATGAAAAGTACCAAATAACTTTTTTAAAAGCTAAAAACATGTATTTTAATTTTGTGTTACCTGTTCAACAACAAACTAAGCATCCAAATCCAACTTTTATCATTTTATCAGCACAAAACCAGACTCTCTCTGGAAACACCTGTAAAGTCTGCTTTAGTAGGTGACGAGATAAATGTGGTCAGAATATAAACTATTAAAATATAAACTCTGCAATCACTGCAATTCCTTTGTTAATCCACAAATCAAACTGTTGATCCAGCAGAACCTCGTCGCTGATCCAAGCAGATCCCAGTTGGCAGAAGAAAAGCCAAACAAGCCGAGAGCCGAAAAATCAAAAACACAAGAGACAAATTAACACCGTCTGACGCTTCCAGGTTGGACTAAAATTAAAGTCTTCATGTTTCAAAACGATCGTTTGAGCCCAGAACCTGATGGGATTCCTGGAAAAGGTTCAGATGGACGACAGGCGGGAGGCGAAGGGAAACGTCTGAGTTCGTCTTTAATAAGAATCCAGAGGGAAAGATGCTGGAGCAGCAAAAACACAAACAACACAGACGGAAGATCAGGAAACACAACGGGGCAAAAACACCAAAACAGACGGAAGATCAGGAAACACAACAGGGCAAAAACACCAAAACAGACGGAAGATCAGGAAACACAACGGGGCAAAAACACCAAAACAGACCGAAGATCAGGAAACACAACGGGGCAAAAACACCAAAACAGAACAAAGATCAGGAAACACAACGGGGCAAAAACACCAAAACAGACCGAAGATCAGGAAACACAACGGGGCAAAAACACCAAAACAGACCGAAGATCAGGAAACACAACGGGGCAAAAACACCAAAACAGAACAAAGATCAGGAAACACAACGGGGCAAAAACACCAAAACAGACCGAAGATCAGGAAACACAACGGGGCAAAAACACCAAAACAGACCGAAGATCAGGAAACACAACGGGGCAAAAACACCAAAACAGACGGAAGATCAGGAAACACAACAGGGCAAAAACACCAAAACAGACGGAAGATCAGGAAACACAACGGGGCAAAAACACCAAAACAGACCGAAGATCAGGAAACACAACGGGGCAAAAACACCAAAACAGAACAAAGATCAGGAAACACAACGGGGCAAAAACACCAAAACAGACCGAAGATCAGGAAACACAACGGGGCAAAAACACCAAAACAGACCGAAGATCAGGAAACACAACGGGGCAAAAACACCAAAACAGAACAAAGATCAGGAAACACAACGGGGCAAAAACACCAAAACAGACCGAAGATCAGGAAACACAACGGGGCAAAAACACCAAAACAGACCGAAGATCAGGAAACACAACAGGGCAAAAACACCAAAACAGACGGAAGATCAGGAAACACAACGGGGCAAAAACACCAAAACAGACCGAAGATCAGGAAACACAACGGGGCAAAAACACCAAAACAGACGGAAGATCAGGAAACACAACGGGGCAAAAACACCAAAACAGACGGAAGATCAGGAAACACAACGGGGCAAAAACACCAAAACAGACGGAAGATCAGGAAACACAACGGGGCAAAAACACCAAAACAGACGGAAGATCAGGAAACACAACGGGGCAAAAACACCAAAACAGACCGAAGATCAGGAAACACAACGGGGCAAAAACACCAAAACAGACGGAAGATCAGGAAACACAACGGGGTAAATTCAGCAAATTAAAATGATCTGCACTCTGCAGTAAAAAGAAACAGCTGTACACAATTTCCACACCATTTTACACTACTGCGTATTAGATTCATTGCAGACATTTTTTTTTTTTTGAAAAAGTAGGAGCAAATTCCTGCCAAAAAATCTTAAACTCTATAGGAAAAAATTTAAAATTTCTGAGTTTGTGAAGTTGTTAATTTGCTAGAAATTTTGAGATGAATCTCGGAAATTTTTGTGAAAAAAAAAATAAAAATTTGAGTTACAAAAATTGCAAATTTGGTAGCAAAAAAATCTGAAATTTTCTAGAAAAAAAGCAATTTTTGAGAAGTTGAGTTTTTTCTAGCAAATTTTTGATTTTTCAAACTCTGAAATTCCAAATTTATCACAAATGATACAATAGTCTAATTAATTATGATTTTAAAGCCTAAACATCTAAATATCAGCAGAAAAAAAATGTAAGTTTTATTTATTTTATAACCTAAAAAAATACTAAATAAGAAGACGGTTCTCCAAGCATGACAAACGTCTCACAGTAGATAAAAAGTTATATTTACAACTAAAGGTTGCAGACTGCTGGTTTATCGCATCAAATCTCAGGGAAATCCCCGGTTTGTGTGTGTAAGGTGAGAAAATGTGTAAAAGCTGCATTAAAAAGTGACTGTAGGAAACGTGAAACACTCGGTAACCGTCGCTGGTTTCCTGATTCGCTCTGAGTGACAGCCGGTCTGCAGGGAGTTCAGTCACACACTGGAAAACATGTAGCATCTTGTGTTAACCTTTGACCTCTGTCATGCTCTGACAGCTCTTGTTGCAGACGCAGAAACGCTGACGGAGAATCCTGAAACACGGACGCAAGCAGCAGCGACGCGAGTTTATGTGTCGAAGATTTCAGACTCTAAAAACTCACTGTAGTTTAAATCAAATTCAAAAATGCTTCATTAATTCCAATTAAGTTAAATGTTGTTGAAGCTCATTAAGTCAGATTCTGTATAAATCATATAGAGGTAATAATAACAAACTTTGCAGGACGATAAATTGTCCCAGAAGTTATTGTGATAAACAATATTATTGTTGTTTTGAAACCATTTTCATATAATAAAATGGTAATAATGAAAAAACTTTAAAAGTAGACAACCAAGAAATGACTCAAATAACAGTAAAAAAGTATTTGGTAAAAAGTGCTGAGTAACTGATCAAATTAATCATTTAATATTCAAAAATTACACCATCAGATGGACCAAAATGTAAAGCTACGTGGAAATGTTAGTATTTTATTTTAAGGACAAAAAAGACAGTAATCCATATAAGTAACAAAAAATAAAATCAGACTAAATAAAATGCTTCCAAATCAGTTTCTTTCAATAAAAACTGATGAAACTTTAACAAAAACTGCAGGTCTGTGTCTGGTGAATGTTTGGTTAAAACATGTTTGTTTTTCATTCAGTCGGTAGAAAAACCAGAAATTTTACTCAAGAGTAGAAATACTTTATAGTAAAATTTCTCAAGCAAAAGTAAAAAATGCAGCATAGTAAAAAAAGTTACTCAGATAAATGTAGCAGAGTAACTGTGGTTATTTGTTGCTTTTGTCTTTGTATAAATCAGTCTATTCTGACTAACAACGCGTTTTCCAAACAGATATTTTCTCTTTTTGGGACCTCAGAGACGGTCACGTGTGAAAATCCTAGTAGATCAGCTGATTCTGAAATTCTCAGACCGGCCCATCTGGCACCAGCATAAAGTCACTCAAATCTCCTTGAGTCCAAAGCTGCAGAGTCTGCATTATCTGGACATTTGGGGGCTAAAATAGAAGCAGCTGTTTTGAGGTTTATTGCCCTAACTACGAGCATATTAACCTGTAAAACTGGAGAAGTGAAACCTGGATTTAATGTGTGGCGCTTCACCGGACCTACAGCGACAATCTGGATGTGAGAAGAAGAATCCAAGAGGGATGCTTGACTTCTCCTTCCTCACCTGTCAGACATTCCTGAGGGCTTCAGAGGCCCAAAAGCTAATTCAGCAACGCTTTACGCTCACAGAACTGACAACCGACCGCTGGGTCAAGAGATGCTGACTGGGAAAGGCGGAGAGAGAGAAAGAGGCTGCTAAAGTGGTGGAGCTCATTTCCATATCGCTTCCAGGCTTCTGCTGCTCTGTAACGTGATTGGACGGCACATCTGTGTGTGTGTGTGTGTGTGTGTGTGTGTGTGTGTGTGTGTGTGTGTGTGTGTGTGTGTGTGTGTGTGTGTAATCTGGTTCTCCACGCTCCACTTAAACACACCATGCAAGGAGTTTATCCTCTGCTGCCACCTGCTGTCCACTCTCAGGAACTGCAGCGAGTGGAGCTCTAAGTCACACCCAGCAGTCAAGAGGGGAAAACTGAACGTTTCTGTTGGGTTTTTACGCTGGAAACTACCCATAATGCAGCGGGGCAGAGTCAGCCAGTGATTGATGACGCCTGAGGCCGAGCGAGACGAATGGAAACGAAGTAAAAGAGGGTAAAAAGAGAGAATCAGTGGTTCTAATGGACTGCGGAGTGGCTGACCCTGATTCCTAATGGACACAAAAACTCACAAGGCATCAATGTCCGTTCATTCGACAAAGGCTCGGTCCAACCTGGACCCAAATCCAGCTGGAGGACAAAAACAAGACCAAACAACCAAAAACAGGGGTACATCCATAATACATGATACATCCATAAACTCCAAGAAAGTTTATGAAGATCCTTTTCATTACTACCTTAAATTCCTGATAAAGTTCTTAGTCTTTTAGATTAACACAAGCCCTGCGACAGACTGGCGACCTTACCAGGGTGACCCAGCCTCTCGCCCGGAAAGTTAGCTGGAGATAGGCACCAGCACCTCCCGACCCCACTAAGGGACAAGGGTATAAAGAAAATGGATGGATGGATGGATGGATGGATGGATGGATGGATGGATGGATGGATGGATGGATGGATGGATGGATGGATTAACAGAAACTTTCAACCAAAGCACCTTGTGTAAAACATTTTCCTTCCAACAGTCTTGATCAATAATTGTCCAGGTTTGAATGTTTTTCTTTGGATGTTGGCTGCTCAACAGATCCCACCTCTTAACAGAGTCAAAGAGAGTAAAAATATAAAATAACTGTGGAAAAAAACGCATTAAAAAAATTACAGATGCTTGACGTACTTTATTCCACTTCAATCCAACTCCAGTCCGTTTGCCTACAAAGTCTGGTTTGTTTGGGGAAGTGTGAATGCTAACCGAACTCTGGTCCGCCTACAAACCTTGGTCTCGGTTCGGAGACAGCTCCAAAAGCAGGAAGTGGACTACAATGCAGGGCATTCTGGGTAAATACAACCGAAACAAGCGCGCTAGCTTAGCACCAGCGGTAGAAATGACTCGTGGTCTTTTACCAACGACAAAAGAGAAATGCTCCAACCCACAGACATAATATAGGAATAGATGCCTCATGGACCGCTCTCGCCTATTGTCGCTGACGAGAATTAGGGCGGCCATCTTGGAGCGGTCCACTACTCCACTCAGCATTATGTTTAGCACAATGACGTATCGTATCAGCACATTTAATCGGTCATAACACGCCTTTTTGAGATGAAAACATGGTGTATATATGTTTTTCAGCCGACGAGTCCAAAATCCGATGTGAGATTCATCCGTGCTGCAGTGAATCCGTCTCTCTTTATAGATTTCTCCCTCTTCTTCCTCACATCGTGTCTTTAGGAAATTTTCAAAACAAAAACGGAAGATTTAGGATGTATCTTACTTTTGACAGAGTGAAAGAATATAAATAATAGTCTTTACCACCTGTGTAAACTTTGCCGGTGAATGTTATAACACATAATATAAGTTTTATAATATGTGTTATATTGTTTCATTTCTAATATAGGCCCTTGTGTCAGATAATCTAAGTCAATGTTAGAGAATAATTAATTTTTTTAGATGTACAGAATCTCAGTTAGCCTTCATAGCGGGGCTGAACCCGTATTACACCAAGCACTGTAGCTAATATTAGCTGGTATCTCGCCGGTGGACATAAATACAGTAAAGTAATATTCTAATCACAATAGATACACAATAATATGTCCATCTTACTTGTGAAATGTTGTCTGTGGAGCCCTCGCATCAATAATCCATCGACCAGAACCGCTCCAAGATGGCCGCCGTATTTCCTGCGCCGGAGCGGTCCATGAGGCGGCTATGCTTATATTATGTCTATGGGGTCTACTCTTATATTATGTCTATGGTTGTGCTCAGTGTCTTCTTCATGTCGTTTCCTTCAGTGGTTCTTGGTGCAGCGCCCCCACAGGCGAGGAGGGGAACTGATTTTTTAAAACATTTTGGTTCTTTTGATACAGTGAAGTGTGAAAAAGAACCGCAGCAACTGAAAATGTAACCAATGTTGAAATTTGGTGTTTACGACCAAAGTATTTTAGCTTCCCAAGCTGCCTTTTTACTTCTACTGGGCAAAAAAAGAGCAAATAATTGTTTTTCCTGCGATGAATTTGGAGTTACATTCCACAGAAAAATCAACGAATAGGTGGGAATCCACTGCAGTTCAAAGCTTTAACTCCTTATTGTACACTTATAGAATTAATTATGATAACATTTAAGAAGACGGTCCATAGAAGAGACCAGAAGTCTTATTGGGAAGCAGAAAAATGTATTTTCATTCACCAGATTTCCTGAAGAGGAATTCATTCTGCAAGAACTTATCCACACAAACCCACGGCATGAACCTGCAGCTCACAAACAAGCAACATCATTTGTATTCCCTGTGGTTAGTACATCTGTGCAGGAGAAAAATCCGTGACTGAGCTGCATTCCTGGAGAAAACGAGCACCGGTTTCCCAGAATCCACACCTTACAGCAGTTCACGCCGGACTGAACCGAACCTGCAGCGTTTTGTCTCAGAGCTCAACCTCAAAAGGAGGAAGCAACAAAAAAATCAGTTATCAGACAACTGCAGGAGGCAGACAGGCACACAAGAGAGGATGAAGCGGATCAGAGAGGAGTCCGTCTCTGCAGGCTGTGGAGCCGGGCCGAGCGCTGGACCATCAGAGACACGCTGGGACGCAAGGTGTGAAAGGCTCTGCGTCCACGCTGGGTTTATCCACGTGGAAAATGACTGTGTGTGATGCCAGCGTGTCCACCTGGAAGCTGCCAGGGTTCAGAGTGTGTGTGTGTGTGTGTGTGTGTGTGTGTGTGTGTGTGTGTGTGTGTGTGTGTGTGTGTGTGTGTGTGTGTGTGTGTGTGTGTGTGTGTGAGTGAATTACACTCACTTCCATCTGGAATTCAAATCCTATTTTTTTTTTGTTGTGTCTTAATTTTTTCTGCTCAAATATTCAAATGCTAAATTTGAGTTGAAAACTGAAGCTGAGCGCTGAATATCGAGACGGCAGCAAGTCATTGTGAACAACAAAGACAGATTAATAATCTTGTTTCCAACAGGTGACTGTAATCCTGAGATTAGCATCCAGCCTGTTGGTAGGAGGCTTATTCCTATAATGTCACAGAAATTAGCATTCTGAGACATTCTGAGAAAAATATCAGGCTGTTGCTAGGAAAAGTGCAGAGAAACATCAAAAAGTTAAAAATTGTGAAAAAACAAAGCAATTCTACGAGGTTTTATCAACCTTCAGCCATTCAATCATCTCTCAGTTTTCAAAGACAATGAACAAATATTGGTGCATTTAAGCTGAAGTAACAGAGATGGCCAAGCAGAGACCTCCCCAACACGTGCACTTCAAATATCCAACACAAAGCTTCAGACCCCCAGGCCTGTCGCCTAAGACATAAAAATAAACTCAACATTACATTTGAATGATTTATATTTATTCCTCTTTTCTCTCTTTCTGCCAAAAACTAGATGAGAAAAGTCTTCAGTTTGGTCTCAACGAGCCTTTTTCTTAAAGGATAATTTTGTTTACAGACTTCATAATTATTACATAACAATATTAAAATTTATAGCAATAAATTCTGGGATAAATTTATTGTCCACTGAAATTTGCTATTGTGAGTGGCCTTTTGTTTCCATTACAAATGTCTGCAAAACTTTGACATATTCCCCTCATGATGAAAAATCATAATACATTTTGCTGGATGATAAAATGTCTTAGAAGTTATTGCGATAAATGATAATATTGTTGTTCTGATATTTTCAAGTAATATAATGGCATCATAATGTAAGAAAACATTCTTAAAAATCAGTAAACTTTCAATTCTAATGAATATTTAACACTGGAGCTGAAAAACTCTTTAAACATCCAAAATAATAAACAAACCATCAGAAACAACAAATGAAATGAATGAATAAGTCCTTCAAACTGTCAAAAAAAGGACCTGCGAACCAAACTGAAGACTTTTATCATTCAGATTTCGCTAAAAAGAAATCATGCAATTGGAAATGACTGAGCTTGTTTTAATTTATCATGCGATTAAATGATTAATTGATTATTATGACAGGTCTCACGATGGCTGCAGAGTCTGGTCAGTATGTGAACACAAAGACGGAGGTCAGGTGTGTTTTTGTTTTTATTCACCGTAACTCCATAACTTCAGCAAATAAAGACACAAATATAATATATATTTATATTATAATAATTATATTATAATATAATATAAATAGAAAAAGCATAAAAAAATTTGTACGAAACAACTGGAGTGCAAAAAGATTATATACATTTACCCATTTGCCTTTTTTTAAGACTTTATAGTTGGCGTTTAGGGATTGTTAATAATGTTTTTTATATGAAATTTCCTGTCAGGTTTAAACATTTTTAACTCAAATAATGTGATTCCTGCCGCAGCGCCTCTACCATCAGGCTTTTCTGGGGGAAATCATGAATTTCTGCTCAAAATATAATTTTTTTGTTAACCTGATGTATTTTTCTGAGGCATCAAATTGTGAGTTTTCATTCTCTGTACAAGAGACAAAGACTGAATATTTCACTCAGTGTTTGATGACAAAAATATAGATTTTTTTACACAATCATGTATTTTGGATGTTTCTGTAAATGTCTGACAGTTGGAGGTTACTCTCTTCTGTCTTTTATTTTGATGTATTTTTCCAGCCTTATATAAACTTCTGAGCAACTCGCTTTGGAAACGAGATTTGCACTTGAAACAAACGCATGAAAATGGGTAAAAGTCCCGCAGAGAGTCAGCAGTTTGTTCTTCAGAGAAACAGAGAGGGAGAAAGTAAGGGTAAAATCTGTGAGAAACGGAGGAGATAATACACTAAGCTGAGGGAAATGGATGTAAACACACACACACACACACACACACACACACACACACACACACACACACACACACAGAGAGAGAGAGTCAGGTCTGCTTCAGTAATCCTGAGCACAAAGATGAGCAGAGTTCTGACATCAGCACCTCTTAAAGGACGCTGTGTGTGCTTCAGTGTGTGTTTCAGCGTATGTTTGTGTTAAAACCATTTTCTCTGCTTCTTAGTCCAAAAGCTTAAAACGGCAGGATGATGTCATGCTCCGACACACGCGGTGGCTCCGCCGTTCCGCTCAGAACATCCTCCCGCGCTTCATTTACTCAGCCGCTCCCCGAGCTTTCAGCCGCAACGCCAACACAAGCCGGGTTTACCCAGCTGGTGCCGACGGTCCAGACTGAACGGCAGAACCAGACCTGACAGCAGATACTCAAAAATAAATAAAAACTATATACATAAACACTAACGTAGATAAAAATGAAAGAAACGGATGGATGGATGGATGGATGGATGGATGGATGGATGGATGGATGGATGGATGGATGGATGGATGGATGGATGGATGGATGGATGGATGGATGGATGGATGATCAGAGAATATTGATTATTGACCATATAATCCATATTAATATCAGGTATTGATATCGTCCCTAATGTTGCTTCCCCAGAAAGGAACCAAGGACTTAAAATGGTCTAGTCAAAGTTCATACTTCAACCAAGCTGCTGAACATGAGAAACACAGACGATCATTAACTGTTAGAAAAATAAACATTTATGTCCAGAAATCCTCTTTAGGCTCCGTTTTCTGAGTCGCTCTGATCCATCAACTTCTAAGAAATCAGGCTAACAAAACGACCCCAGAGAGTAAACAGAGCTTCCCTTCTAATAAAACCTGAGAAAAACACAGAATGGAACAAAAACAGAATCACTGTTACAAAGTGATGGAGAGCAGCAGGAAGATCATGTGAAGTGGGAACAGAAAAGAAGCAAACAGACTTAATCCTCAGAATATTTATCGTCTTATTTGAATTCCCGACCCAAACTCAGGGGATAAATTCGACTAATTAACATGACAAAACTCTTGTTCCAACATCTGCAGCTGCCATTTTGTCTCTGCTTTGAATTCCCTCTTTTCGTTTAACTCGTGTTCAGCCTGAATTCCTCATCAGCTGTGCAGTAAACCCCGCTGAGAGGACGGCCGACATCAGGACGACATGAGGCGGGACAAATAAAGCTCATTTCAAACATGCTGCTGCTCTGCTGTTTTCGCTTCCTGATGAATTAATTATAAAAACTACATATACACATATAACAAATGCTAAATTCCTCATAAAACTATAAAGTAAATAAAAAATAACAGATGGACGGATGGCTAAATCAATGGTAAAATGGATGGATGGATGAACTAGTGTATTTTAACTTCAGTTGAATTCCTCATCAGCTGAATTGCAAAACACTCAGTTGATATCAGCTAGCATCAGGCTAATATCATACTGACATCAGGCTAACACAAGGCTAACATCAGGCTAACATCAGGCTAAAATCAGGCTGACACCAGGTTGACATCATGGTAACATGAGGCTAACATACCGCTGACATCCAGCTAACATAACGCTGACATCAGGCTAACATAATGCTAACATCAGGCTAACACCAAGCTAACATAAAGCTGACATCAGGCTAACACCAAGCTAACATAATCCTGACATCAGGCCAACGTCAGGCTGACATCAGGCTGACACCAGGTTGACATCATGGTAACATGAGGCTAACATACCGCTGACATCCAGCTAACATAACGCTGACATCAGGCTAACATAATGCTAACATCAGGCTAACACCAAGCTAACATAAAGCTGACATCAGGCTAACACCAAGCTAACATAATGCTGACATCAGGCCAACGTCAGGCTGACATCAGGGTGACACCAGGTTGACATCATGGTAACATGAGGCTAACATACCGCTGACATCAGGGTGACATCAAACTGACATCAGGCTAACATCAGACCAATATAACGCTGACATCATGCTAACACCAGGCTAACATAACGCTGACATCAGGCTAACATAATGCTAACATCAGGCTAACACCAAGCTAACATAATGCTGACATCAGGCCAACGTCAGGCTGACATCAGGGTGACATTAGCGTAACATCAGGCTGACATAATGTTAACATCAGGCTAACACCAGGCTAACATAACGCTGACATCAGACTAACATAAGGCCGACATCAGGGTGACATTAGCTTAACACCGGGCTAATATCTGGCTGACATCATGCTAACACCAGGCTAACATAACGCTGACATCAGACTAACATAAGGCTGACATTAGCGTAACATCAGGCTGACATAATGTTAACATCAGGCTAACACCAGGCTAACATAACGCTGACATCAGACTAACATAAGGCTGACATCAGGGTGACATTAGCGTAACACCAGGCTAACATCAGGCTGTACAGATGACTCTGATTTCCTACATGGTCCGGCTCCATAGCGCAGCACTTCACCGGCTCTCTTTTGGTTTCCTGATCAATTATTTACCCATTCTCTATTTTTACTCTCCTGCTCGTGGCTGGAGGTTCCAGCCTTTGTTTTTGTGTCTCTGGCTGTTGGGGAGTGAAGTGGCTGGAAGGTAAACACATCCAGAGTGCATCATCACCTCCGCAGGATCTCCACACACAGGTTTAACAACGCGACAGTAAATCTGAGCTGTATCTCCGTCTGGAGGCTCAAACTGGGCCGGGCCAGCGCTCGACCCCATGATGGATCATCTGCTAACTATTTCTGGAGCTAATTAGGCTGAAACTTTTATGTGAAAAGTCTGGATCTGATAGAAGAGGAGAGAAATTATCATCTTCATCTGGTAAAAAAACGAACAAATTGGCATTTTCTGTTTAATAAATGATTAACTTAAACGGGATTTATGTGATTTTGCTTTTATTTTGGGAATTTCCCTATTTTACCATTTAAAAATCAAAGCTTTCCTAACCTCCTGACTACCAGGAAAAAAAATATTGTCCAATCACCATTTTTTTTAAATCCCACATTCTTTGTAAGGTAATACAAGGTTTTATGCACTTACTTTGTCTCTTCCCATAAAATGTGTTATTACTGATGAACGCAATTTTTATGAATTAGAAAAAGATACGAACAAAAGTCCCACCCCTTCACATGTGGTATCATTGAAAAGCCCTAAATGTCCTCTCCAGATACCAAAAGGAATTAATTCAGTAGAATTCAGGGGGTGGGAGATATTCAAGTTTAGAAATGTCCTCTACCGAGGACAAAAATGAACTACTGGTAGTCAGAAGGCTAAAGGAGAAACAATTCTACTGAATCAGGATTGGTTCAGCGGGATTGGTTAATTTTACTTTATTCTCGTACAACTGTATTTTTGTAAGATTACGACTTTATTTTAGTAATAATAACACTTTATTATCACAATATTTCCACTATATTGTTGTACAACTACATTTTTGAGGTATTATTACTCTATTCTCATAATATTATGTAAAATATTATAAAATGTAAAATATTATCATATTATGTAAAAGAACTGAATTCAAATAAATAAAAGCTATGAAACACGGTTGTGAAACAAGATGGCTGCCATGGGTGTGCCATAGTTTCCATTGAAGTTTGGTGAAAAAAATCCAGTTTTTCCAAAAAATTAATTCTTCACAAACCACAAATTCAGTTAATCAATAAAACTGATTTATCTCTGGCAGTTCCAGGCTCATTACTCCAAGAAAACTCCAGGTATTAAACCCCAAAATGCATCTGCAGTGTGTAAAAACGACGGCCTTCACTGCACCACAGCTTCACATTCTTCTCACACTTCCTGCGCTCCGTTTTCTTTCAGTCTGTAGATAACATCTCTCAGCCTTGCAACTGTAATCCAATCTTCTGTCGTAAACTCTGCAGCTTTAATCAACCGATCGATAAAAAGAAGCAAAGCAAATTAATCTTTTATTGGCGGTCAGATAAAATAAAACATTGAATCTGTCATGTTTGGTTCTGAATGACTCAAGGTTGGCTCCCTTCCTGACATTTCTCACTCTGACGAAAGTCATAATCCATACCCGAGACTCTCTCCTCAGACACTCTGAAAATAAACTGCTTTTCCTGCCACTTAATGCACAATCAAGACGTTCATTATTAATTATCTTTGTTGAGTTTTATGGTGTTGAGATTAACTCAATACAATTTAAAACCACATTTTCTTCAGCAGCTGTGATGACCAGTCTATGGGGTTCAGACCTCATTAAAAATAGTTTGCTGAATCTGACAAGTGGAATAAATTACATCCATGTTTTTGGTTTGACCACAACGCGACATCCATCAGGATGATTGACGACTTGTTTTCTGCTTCATCTGAACATATTTAACGAGCATTAATGAATCATAAAGTGGGCGTACTCAGATGGACTTTACTTCAATAGCAGAAAAATGTTTTCTAAAAGTAAGACAGCAGTAACATTTTAGTAAAATTTATGTTTTTAAGAAAACATTACTTAGCTAGCTCAGTCAAAAACTTAAATAAAACAACAGCTTTCATATTAAAGATTTTTCACGTTACGTTTTATATGATACGTGGGTTAAAATTTAGAAACGTGTAGGTGAAAATTCAGAAAATGGGGGTTGAATTTGGAAATGTGGGTTATATTTTAAAAAGATGGGTACAAATTTGTAAAGGTGGGATAAAATTTAGAAACTTGTGGATTAAAATTTAGATACCGTATTTTCCGCACTATAAGGCGCACCGGATTATAAGGCGCACCTTCAATGAATGGCCTATTTTAAAACCTTTTTCATATATAAGGCGCACCGCACCGCATTATAGACGCTACAGTAGAGGCTGGAGTTACGCTATGCATCCACTAGATGGAGCTGCACTAAAGTGAATGTCAACAAAACAGTCTGACTCCAGTCAGCGAGGACAGCCTTTGGACTGGGCCGGGGCGTGGCCGATTGGGCCTGGGCATGGCGATGGCCACCCTTCTCCATTCCCGCACAGCATGTTCCTGGAGAACGTGGTGCTAAATGACCTGCAGACGACCTTATTCTAGATGGTCGGTAGGTAGATAGGTTAGTCAAACTTTATTACCCCTAGAACCCGACGGACCCACCGGTGGGTCCAGCTGCCACGTGACCTCGGCTCGCTCTGTAAACAAAGGCTCCACGTGCCTTTAATTTTTTTTTTATCCGCTAAAAGAGGCTTTAATCTTTCAAGAACTATTCCGCATAAAGGTTTTGCCCAAAATGTTAAGATTTAAATTTATTTACAACTATCACCTCATGCACTGCGCGCTTATAGTGCGCCTTATAGTGCGGAAAATATGGTACATGAGTAAAAAATTTGGAAACTGAGTTAAAATTTAGAAATGTCACTTAAAATGAGGAAACTTGAGGGTTAAAATGTAGAAACTTGTGGATTAAAATGTGGAAACTTGTGGGTCTCCCAATATTTGTGGGCAATGCTTACTGCTCAGGTTAAGAAGAAACCAACCAACTTCATGAAACTCCACCACTTCTGGCAAGAAGTCTGGTCCAAAATTCAGAATTACAACAGACGCTTGTTGTCGGCTACCAAGTGTCCATCATAAATTCAAATTTGTGCACCTAACTCTTGATTGCAGCTATACATCAATCAGGCATAACATTATGACCACTGAGGAGTGTAGCTTACTTATCATCTCCTTCTCTCTGCATCTGTTTTTGCTTTCAGATCATTTACAACTCTTTGGAACATTTTGTTTACATGCCTACTATTAGTAACTTTTTGCCTTTATAAGCTCACACAGGAAGAATGCTGACACGGTTAAAGAAGGAAAACCGATGATGATCTTTTCCAAAACTAAAGCGTGTTAAACATTGCGGCTTCTTCTGTCAATATTTAATTCAAATCAACAGATTTCACCTCCGGGCGAACCGACGCTGAAGAGGCTGCCGACTGCCGCCCTCACCCCGGTGAAGGTGGTCCTTACACGGACACCAAGGGCAGTCTCTCCGGCTGACCCACCGGTGGTCCAGAACGGGCTAGCTAGTTAGCAGCCGTGCTAACCCGCCAGCTCGTTAACCGGTCACCGGTGATCACTAACACGTTATAGCATACAGCGTAAAAAAAAATTAATAACAAAAAAAAAATCACGGGGACGTCACTGCGCGTGAGATTAGCACGAGATATCTCAGAGGCACGCGCACACATTCACGGTATCAAGTTTCACTAATTAAAAAAAAAAACAAAAACACACCCAGCCAATACCAAGCTGCACGAGAGGTTCTACTGATAATTACCGCACGCGCGCGCAGCACCACAAACACACACGCGCCAAGAGACGCACGCTCACCGGTCCGTGTGGCTGTGAACCCGCACGGTCCAGTCCCGGTCCGCTCTTACCTCCTTCCTGGTCCGGTTGGAGACAGGCCGGAATGTTCTTCTTCCAGCCGGGCATGATGCACCTCAGGGCGGTTAGGGAGTCCAGGGCGGCCCGCTAGCAGTCACACACCAGCAGCAGCGGCGGCGGGGACAGCAACATGGCTAGTTAGCCGTAGCTTCAGCTGCTTCACCTCCCTCTCTCTCCTCCTCCCACTCCTCCTCTAGGTCTCTCTACCCCCTCCCTCTCTTGTAACTCTACCCCTCGAGCCGCTGTGGTCTCCGGGGGAGCACGAGAGAGAGGGTGACGTGATGACCGTGAAGGAGAGCGGGGCGGACGGTTTGTGAAGCCGCCAGCTCCGCGGTCTGCTCCGTTATCTCCACAGATGGAGCTCGGACTGGTCCAAATTAACGCTCCATTTACCGGGCTGTCAACTGGTTTCCCAACACCGCCGTGCACGCGCATCATTCATTCGTGGCAGGATAAGGAGAGAGGATGGAGATCGATGCAAAGATAGACGAAGCACGAACCTGCCCTTTAACTCCTATAAAACAAACTTACACACTGTGTAAAATGTATATATTATTCGCCAAATCAGTTCGCTCTACTTTTATTATGATAATGTAATGATCAATAATTCTCCAGGTGTTTTCTTTTGACTTTTCACTGTTTCAGTTAACTCTTTGCTCCAGACAGTAGCATAAAACGTGACTCTGCGTTATATGCGAGGCATAGGGGTGCTGAGCTTGAAGGGGCACCAGAAATGGAGGAAAAGTTATTTCTAGGTGGCATTTTATGTATTTTACAGCACTCAGAAAGTATGTAGTTGCTCCCCTAGCTCCAAACCGATAGGGTCTGTTCTGAGCTGTTTATCATCATTCAGCATAAAAAAGACTCCTAATCTCAAGGGATGAGCCAGTGTTGTTGTGTCTACACTGCAGTAGGTTTCTGTCCTATTTAAAGCATCAAATGGAAACAGTAACTGCTCCCCAGAATCTTGTGGGTACATAAATCTCTTTAACACCTTAGCAACAACAGTTTCCTTACCAAGACTGAGTTAAATTTAATCAGGGTTAGGACAAACAGTTGTCTGTCTGGACTAGGAGTGGACTTTACATTAAAACAAATGGAAAAGTTTGATATTATGCATTCAAGACATGGAATAGACTCATACAGACCTAACAACATAAAAAACAATACCTTTTCAGCACATTCATGGATGAGAAATTTAATATTATAAATATTTGTAAAAGTTGCCATATCGGCCCACTGGGAAATGTCCCAGTGCTGCCAACAGCCAGTCTGCTCCTGGATGGATGGATGGTTGGTTTCTGTGTATTTAAATATTCAATCTGTTTTAACATCTGTAACTTAGGCGTTAATTACATGTAAATTATTAGAATTTTTGGAGCAAAACTTGTAATCCCCCAAACAATGTCCTACCTGTTTCAGCAACTGAAACAAGTTTGTGTTTTCCACCAGGTAATCCATATGACATATGTAACATGTATTTAACTCTAAATCTGGGTTATTGTTGGCTAATGTTGTTATGAAACAACATTAGACAATACTTAACATTAGTAGAAGTATTGTCACATCCTAAAATATTTTTTCCTCAGTAATTTTTGCCAAAAGACATTTTGGCAAAAGAAAATCACCACCTCTTTCTTTCCAAAAGATGTTTTAGGCAACAAAACAATCACTTTTAGTAAAAAATGACCTTTGCTATTAACTTAGGGAGGTGGTGATGTGACTTTCATTCCTTTATAAACCTGTTTTCATGCAGCTTAATGGAAAAAAAATACTAATTATGCAGACACGTTCACACTCATCTCTGCTAATAACCATAATTGTGTGTTTATTCACTTATGAAAGCATGAGCAGAATTATATCAGTGATTTATATCTCAGAATTTATGAAATTTCTCACTAATGTGTCATTATAAAGCTTTAGGAAAGAAACAAAACTTGCATGCAAATATCAGCTGTTTGTAATAATAATCATCATATCAGCACTTTAAGGCAGCTTAAGCTTTTAAAACTAAACATTGACTAAAATATTTATTTCACAAAATACTTGCAGCAGTTTTCTCGCTCTGTTTTTTTCCACCCAGCTGAGGCTGTTTTGATAAAATACAGTATAGATTAGATTAAATGTCAGTATCTGTTACAACTCAGCGTGTGTTTTCCACACATGATGCAGGGAGATAAAATACGCAGATCCAAGAAGACACAATGCTGTTTGAAGATGCGACGCTAATGAATCTGCAGAGACCACACACACAGAGCTGCACAGCGGCATTTGAAGTCTGGATCCTGTCTGGACTCGCCTCTGAGGAATTCAGCCTCCAGCTCCATTCAGCTGGGAAGTAAAGGGCCATTCTGCCAAAAACGACGCCTCTTAAAGGCAAAGTATGGAAGAAATGAAAATAAGGATGGAAGATGAAGTGAATCACAGCATTGTTTCTATTTTAGGTTCAAATTTCGTTATGCTGAAAAAAGAAAACAGGCGATCCAATTTAATTAAAACAAGTTAAAAGTAATGAGACTAAGTTTATCCAAGTAAATATATAAAAAAATTAATAAGTTGTCATGTTAAAGAAACACTGCAAAATATATGAACTTGTCAAGAAATCCTTAATATTGATGAAAAAGTGCATGTTCCACTGGCAGATTATTTCACTTATAACATTGGAAAAATGTCTTGTTATAAGTGAAATAATCAGCCAATGGAACAAGTACTATTTGTTAATAATAAAAGAAATAATTATAGTGATAATTAAGGTTATGTTCATTTTTAGTAACTCATTAGATTTCCTGTGTTTCTGAGGGTCAAAATCCAGAAACTAGTTAAATATTTACAACAAAAGAGTTTGTTATACTTTAAAAAAAAATTCTTTTGAAGTGTGTTGTAGAGATAAAGCAAAGCTGAAGCCTGCATGAGTAATCAAACTAAAGATTAATTAATAATTAGACTCGCTGTCAGAGCTACTAACCAGATATTCAGCATATAAATTAATAAACATACACATATAATAAAGTCAGTAAAAATGAAAACCTGCTCAATGTATTAATCTGAACAGAAATCCTGTTGATGCTCTGTGGTTCCTCAGAGAGGTATTCCAATCTTTAGTAAGCAGATTTAAGGTTTGATTGTGAAACACTGAATGTACAAAGTCGGTTTTAATAAGTTTTCTGCAGAAAACTTATTTAGTTTAGAAGAAGAAAATGATCCGCTAACTCAAGTTTTGTTGATAAATAAAATTCGACATAATCAGCGTAACAAGTTCTCCATCATTCCAGATGATACTTCCCAAAGAATGGATGTGGTCCTAATCTAAACCCCTGTGGAACACCATAAGGAATTTGAATAAGCTTGGAAAACATGTTTTTGATTTACAGTAACTGGGATCTGTCCAATAAATAAAACTTAAACCAATGTGAGCATCTTTAGTTCAGATTTGTTAAAATATTTCCATTAAGAGCTTGCCTTCATTGAGTCACTATTTAAGTTTTTACAGATAAAAGAGTAATTTTTGTAATTTCATATAACAAAATACTGGGGTTGTTTAAATCGTCCATCATGTAAATTATGATCTTCAGCTCATAATTAGCTAAAATAAGTTTCTTAAAGCAGAAAAAGTCACCATTGTGTCTGCAGTGGACTGGATCTGATGGTTTGACAGGAGGAGGAAACCAAAACCCCCACTGGATCAAAACAAACAAATAAAATCACCATATTGTTCACAACGACAGCAGTGATTAACTGACAGCCTTCACTGTGACAAGCATCCATCTTTGCTCCCAGCAGAGTTTTCCAGAGATGGATGGGGGGAGAGAGAGCAGGAAAAGACCCAGTGAAGTGGAAGAATGGGTCTCTGCAGGCTACGAGACAAAAAGCAGAGAATGACCTCAATATGAATAGAAATACAGAGACATGTGACTGTCTCACAGGGAATCCATGCGATTTTACTGCCCTTCAGAATAAGAGTGGAATTAATGGCAGGCAAATCCTCCCAGTCAGTAAAACACAGGTGGGTTCAGCTTAAACTGGGACGTGTGTTCTTGTGACCGCATTAAATAAACTGGACTCTCTGGTTTAGTGATCTATTGGTTCAAAACTAACGAGCTCACAGGGATTCTTTGAGTCAATAGGTAACAGAAGTCATACATGGCGTACCTCAAGGTTTGATCCTGGGGTCCCTTTTATTTAAGAGCTACATGCTCCCGCTAGCTCAAGTTATGAAAAGTAAAACGATTAGTAACCATGATACTCAGCTCTACAGTACAATGTCACAGGGTGGCTCCAAACCCGTCTAAACAGTGAACAGGAAGTTCCATAACTTTCTCTGGATGAACAGAAACTGAAGTCATTATTGTTCAACCAAAAGAGGAACGACCAAGAGTCAGCACAGCTTCAGTTATTATTACAGCTGGAAACTAGAGATCAGGCCCAAAATCTGGGTGTAGTGATGAACTACTGGACCTTTAGAGTCACATAAAGACGGTTACAAAGTCAGCTTTCTATCACCTGAAAACTAAGTTGTTTTAAGTCAACACTAAAAACCCACCTATTTGAAGTTGCCTTTGATTATTGGTAACTGGAAAGCTGATCAACATATCTGATGTTTATCTGCTGATGATAGCATTTGACTAACTGTAATGTGTATTGATTATTTCATACTATATCATGTTTCTATGTTATAAAGATCTTTGAACTGCCTTGTTGCTGAAATATGCTATACAAATAAACTGACTTGATTTTAAATATCTGCTGGATTTTCCATTACCATGGTTAGCATGAAGCCTCTTTTCTGCACAGTAAAATCTGTAAAAGTAACTCTGTCTCTTGATTTGGACCATCAGCTGGTGATGGATGACTTTTCTGGATGTTCTTGATGTTTAGCCTCAGGCCTTCTTCTTGACATTTCTCCAGATTCCCCAAGTGGATTAATAAGATTTGACAAAATAGGAGAATATCCAAATCCTTTTCCTTCTGTTTCTCAGCAGTCGCCAAAAAGCCAAATTAAGTACGGCTGATGAAATAAAACCTAAAATATTTATTAGTTTTTAGATTTTAGCTCCCTTAAATCTCTTGGTATTTTATTTTATTTTTTCTTAATAGTGCTGATTTTAAGCTTTGTATGCTTTATCCAAAATGCCTTGAAACCTAATCGGGGTGTTTATTGGCGAAATTATTTTCTTTTGTTTGAGTCTTTTATGAGTTTGTTTAACTAAATAGAATAATTTATTTTTTCTGCAGTTTTGAACATGCTACTATTACAATTTGATTCAATTTATAATTATATAAATCTATTGTGTTGAAAACCTTTAAAGATTTCAAAGGTTTTCCATTATAAATGCATTTTGAGATTTATAATGGAAAGAAAATTTACTTTAACTTTACACAAAGAATAAAAATGGAACAGAATCACTTTTGCTGCTAATTTCTGACTTTCCCACAATTTTAAATAATAATAGATACAGGGAGAAAATCAATAAAGAAAACAAAACATAGACAGTAACTAATAAAGCTGACATTTAAGGTGTAAAGATTTATAACATTTGTAAAGATTTGTTATTTTTGGTGAGGATTGAAGTTAGTAAAAACATAAAAATTCTGAAGAAAATCTGCCGAAATCTTTAAACAAGCTTTTTGTATCGAAGAGAACCAGAAATCTCTTGCGTCCAGTTTCTCCATCTTCCCCCTGAACATTTTGACTCATTAGATGACATCCTTTTGTGTACGGTTACCATGGTTTCAGGTGTTATTCTCGTCCATGGCGAGGGAAACGGAAAGGACTCGGTGTCAGTGTCCTTCTGGTCTGTGGTGACACGACAGACGCTTCATGTCTCGGCAAATATCCACCCGCGGTTCTCATCTCCAAACTCCGCCACGTCCAACAAAATCCTGTTTAATGTCTGGGAAGATAATTACAGTGACTCATCCCAGCTTGATTTTCCCCTCGTCTTCATCAAACAACTAATGAGAGCAGAATGACAGAAAAATAATCCTCTTCTTTACACCTTCATCATATTATTTAGCATCTTAATTTTGTTCCTGACATGAATCTGAGGGAGTGTTTGTGATGCAGCTGCAACCAAATTTCAGAGATTATTGGCAGCTGCTGTTGAAGCCTTAACACAAAGTCATGTGCAAACATTAGCACACATATAGTAGATGGATACACCTACACTGGAATCACAGCCTGCATATGTCAGCAGCTGCATTATGTGTCAACATAGAGAGCGCCCGGGGGTTCGTAAGCATCCCACGCCGCTGATCTGTGACTCATCACGTTTAAACGTCTGTCCTTTCTGAGGAGCCTCATTCACATAAAGCCAAACTTAACCTCAAACCAAACCAACGTCCACATCCAGTCTAATCTCTTTGTAATTTCAGTTTCATTTCATCTGAACACAAAACTTAAAACCAACCATAAACAAACCAGTTTAGATCTCATCTGAAAACCAGAACATTTCTTAGGAATGTCATTGGTTGCTATGGTGATTCCCGGCATTACTGGGGAAAAAGAGGGAGGGGCAGAACACACATCATTACCATGGTAACCGCTAACTGAAAAGCACTAACCCCAAAAGCACTACACCAACACAGTATTTAGCAGAAGCTAATGCTAACATGCTAACTTCAATTCAAACTCTGCTCTTGAAAGACTGCAACCAATTAAAATTTTAGATTGTATTTAACATATTCTATAATGGTCTTACATGTTGCATTTATATTTATATTTTGTTCTCTACTATCTGAGTACTTTTTTACTTTTACTTAAGTAAAATGTTAATGTGGTACTTTGACTTTTACTTGAGTACATTTTTGACTGTGTATTTGTACTTTTACTTAAGTACATTTTTTTAGTACTTTCTCCACCACTGCCTAAATCTAACCTAATAAAATGTTTAACAAAACTTTCCCTGAGTCTTATGTGGATCAAATTTTTGAGAAAGATTTTTTACATCACAGATTTAATTTAGACTTTAATAAATTATATTAAAAACATAGGCTTCACTTTCACTAGATCTGACCTGAAATATTGTCCCAAATTAATTTTAAACCAAACTTTAAACCTGATATAAACAAAATCTTCCATATATACACCTTCTCAAGGGAAGTGAAACTTTTCCTCCTCCAAACCTAAACCAGAGGTCTATGAAATGTTAAGATGTTCCTTTTTTTAGGGTTTTATTTCCCTCTGCAACGGGAACATGACTGTCCAAAGGAATTTATGTCTCTGCAACATGACTAATACAGGTGCACACTAACACCCACAGCATGAACAGCATCCCTAATTTGTCTCCTGCAGCTACAAACCCACTGTGGATGTGTGTTTGTGATGAATCATTTCTGAGCCGAGGATAATGTCCTAAATAAATAAATCTGCACACACAGAAAGCTGCAGCGTCTCTCTGCAGCTGTATTTGATTTTCTTTCTGTTTACTGATCCGGTGCGCGACAGACGCTCTCATTGATGACATTTTCTATGACTACACCTGCTGCAGAGAGGTTAGAGGCTCTGATTGGCTGCGCTAAACAGTGGATTAATAAAGCAGAAAACTGCATTCAAACAGCTGCAGATTAAGGTCATATAATAAATGGTATCATTCTGGTGTTAAACCAGAACCCCCCACTGCCTTAATCATTAAAACACGTTTGGTTCTTCATGCACAATGTGTGACAGGAAAGGACTTCAGCTTACGGTACAGCAGTGGTGCCCAAAGTCGGTCCTGGAGGGCCGGCATCCTGCATGTTTTAGTTCTCTCCTTGGTTTAATGCACCTGAATAAAATGATGGCTCATTAGAGGCCTAAAGAGAACATTGACATGCTGAAATGGTTGTTACTACCACCAGGGAGAGAACTAAAACATGCAGGATGCCGGGCCTCCAGGACCGACTTTGGGCACCACTGGGGTACAGAGAGAATCAGATAATAAAAAATTACAAATGATCAAATGTGTAAGGAGATGATGTTCTCAAAAAGCAGAGAAAGTTAACTGCTTCATCAACTGAAAGAGTGAGGCATATATTATTTAAATCCATTATCCACAGAATTATTTATTTCAGGGGTGATTTTCTGTTAATTTTAATGATTTTGTCAAAATTCAGTTCTTAGAAACAGAGAATATAGCATTAGACAGATAAAAATGATTTGATTTTATTCAAAAATGTTACATTATGGCTTACACAACTATGTGATCTATTCAAGCATGTGAATGAAAATTAAGTGGAAGGTAGAAAAAATGTTTTTCATCCACAAGAACAGCAGCCTGGTGAAGCAAATGACAGTAAAGAGTTTAAGGGAGTGAAATCTTGTATTTGGAAACTTTTTTCTGTTGAAAGTGAAGGAAATACTTTGAATTTTGATTTCAGTGAAAACATTGTGGAGTGTTCTCTATTCTAGAGTATGTTGCACTTTGTCCATCACCCAGCACAATGCAACACATTTTTGGCAACACTGGCATCCCGTACATTGTTGCTACAACCATTGATACCAACACTTTATCTGGTTTCAAAATATTGCTAAACATCTTTTAACAGATGTGTTCAAAACTATGCCGCATGAGATTTTTTTTAATAGCACAATGTATTTGCAAAAACAAAAAAAATTTGTTAAAAGAATAACTGATGGTTATATTCTTTATCTAGGGTTTGTGTATGATTTCACATTCCAGCCAAAACAACTGGGAACTTATTAAGAAATAACTACAGTGCTTACATTAATCAAAAAAGCAAATAGCTATGCACCATCTCAACTAATAAATGGTGGTTGTAATTTAGAAACACGCTCCTTGGATTTTTGACAGGAATATAACGCCATACTTTATGCTTCACTTTCTCTAATGCCACTCTGAGCAACTGGCACTATTATTGTCCACATCAAAAGCCACCACCGGGTGTGAAAGTCCAAGTCTTTTGATTTATTCACTCAAGTTTAAACTCAATAAACTTGCGAATTGAGTTTGACTCGATTCCAAGTCCTTAGCTCTGTCTCTAATATTAGTAATAAGGTTAAAACAGTCCGATTAATTATATTTTTGCTAAAAATAGAAAAACCAGGTAAGAAAACCATCGTCAATCCTGCCTCCGGCAAATACAGCACTGTTTTCAACAGCAACAAAATGTGGGAGCCGTGACCTTCGACCCCGCTGCGTCCATCCCTGATCACTCCGCCCCTCTGCAGAGAGAAACGGCTGCTCCATTCAAACAAACTCCGCGCCCCGGGATGCGACAGTCGCTGTAGACGGAGAGGACGGTGGCTTCAGCAGCAACAACACACCCTTTTAGTCCTAAAAAATATCACGCACACGCAGAAACACGCAGAGACACGCAGCGGGGCTCGCAGGAACTCTCACTGAGCGCAGTGTGCTAGCGGGAGGCTAACAGCTAACAGCACCGACATGGCGAGCGCCTCGTACCACATCTCCAACCTGCTGGAGAAAATGACATCCAGCGACAAAGATTTCAGGTAAAATCGGCACAAGTGGTTCCGCCTTATGGGTCGGTTCTAGGTTCCTGTTAAACCCGCTGCTGTTGTTGGTTAAACGCAGTGCAGCCTTAGTAAGGCCCGAGGCTAATGTGCTAGCTGCTAGCTTCCACCTGTCTGATCATCGTCACCCGTTAGCCTGGTAGTTAGGCCTGATCCTCGGGTTAGATTTGATGTGACAGCCGGTGTTTTGCTGCCAGCTGCTGGTTATCAGGGTAACGATCGGGTCGTTAAGGTTTTAACCAGCTGCAGATGCTGGTTAACAGTCAGCTGAACTGCGGGTTAACGGCCGTTGGTTAGCAGCTAGCCCGCCTGCTAGATGGTTGCCAGCAACTTCAGTCATGCAGCAGAACTGTGAGGTTCTGCTGCACTACAGCTGGGTCTGAACCCCGAACTCAGGTCCGGGGATGACGTCACCTCCAACGAAACCGTGTTCCGACCCGAAGCCGGTTGGATTTAACCGTGAAGTTGTGATCAGAAGCGATGCTAACTACCATTAGCAACACAGTAAACATGGCTTGTGTTGGTTTGGGGCATTCAGACGCTGTCCAGCTTGTTTTCTGACAGAGGTGGAACAGTTTTGTCTATGGATGACGGATTTAATGAGAGAGAGGTCCACTAGGGTTCAGATAAGATATTTGTTTCTGCAGTAGTCACTGTGTCACATACAGGAGGTGGCCATATTGTATTTAGTATCCAGTGTTGCTCAGGGACCTGACATCTGGGGTATTCCAACTCATTTTCTGACACTTCTGTCACACTTACTCCTCTGAACACTTACCTGACTAGCTCACAGGGAATCCCTGAAGACATCATCACACAGGGATGCATTATGGGTAGTTGGTAGCTTCCTGGCAACTTCTCAGGTGCTGTATAGAGAAGGAGAGAAGTTTATAGTCTGGAGTTTATGACACAAAACAAGGATTTTAAACTTGGTAGAGCTGTGTGAGAAAAGTGGGAAGTCCCAACCATCCCTTCCATTGATCGTAAAGGATCTTATCCCCTACTCTAACATCTTTCTAACTATACAACCAGACAGAGATTTAAACAGGAGCGGCTAAAGCAAAGGTCTTGGTTTAGCGTTGCTTTTGACATGCTAATGTAGAATATCGTCAATTAGATGTTATCATAACCGTTACTAGGCTGTTATATAGCAACATTCTTCAGTCAGAGGCCTATTCAGGTTTGTTCCAAGACTGACTGTTACTGGAGATTCATTGCTCTGTTGGATACTGAATCGCAGTTGTTATCACATGCTAATCAGAGCATGCTGGTAGAGAATATTTAGTTGGATAGAGCTGCACGACGTATCATAGTTGGCGTATTGAAATTGCAGATCAATACAGGGATGCAACATCTGAATGGATATGGGATTTAAAGTTCAGAAAATCAGACGCTGCATACATTTGACCAGGACGGACAACTCATGGGCTGTTTTTGAGAAATATGGCTGAAAATAACATGCCCAAAATGGATTGAATGTATCTCAAGAACTACAGAGTTTATTTTAATTGTTTTGGTATCAAAACAAAGGTAAGACCCTAGAAAATATGTTACAGCTCTAAAAACCACCCTGCCTGTTACTGAGGAAAGAGGAAAGTAAATTAATATGATACACAGCAGAAATCAGGAAAAAATATCTATTTCCGCCTAAAAAAAAACAGTTCAATATATTAAGATTCCTTTTAAAGCATGCAGATGAAATCCAAAACCTGTAGTAAACAACAGTACACAATCCGACCTTTTACTGTGCCAAGTTTCATGGAAAAAAAAGTTAATCATATGAGTTTTAGAGAGGTACTACTTGATAAAAATCTAGGCGGACCTTCCAAATTAGCCATTTTGGCACAATTTGTGCCATTTGAACTTTCTCAGTTTTTTTCCTGTAGGTTCTGTTTCAATCATTTATTCTTATCATAAAATAAATTATTTATCAGAGATAAGTAATTACATCTAATTGTTTTTGGAGGTTCCTTTTAAAAATCCACATTGCATTCATTCATAAAAAGAAAAAATAGACAAATTGTAATAGGCTGAAAATGGAACAGATTAACTCACAATAACATTTCAAATATAATTATATAACAATGAAAATGCAAATAGCAATGAAAACTAATTTGTCAAAATGATATGATCACAGGAAAAAACTAATATTTCTCACAATTACATTACAATAACAATGCACTCTGCGCGTAAAATCAAGCAGTTCTCCATTCAGACGTTCAAAATTACGCTGGGCAGTTTCTCGGGAACCCATTGGCCAATTTTGATGATTGACATGTCTTTCGAACCGTCAGAGCCAATAGAATCCGAGGGCGTTGATATTAATACGGAACCTAAAGCCATTCACCAATTACAGGGCGGAAAACGCATGCGGTGTAGATTGACGATGTTCGCCTCTAGATTTTGTTTATGGTAGCTAGGAGACCTGGGCGGAGCCGAAAACAATATGAGATGGACTTAGGGAAAATGGATTATCGAACCAAGTGGAAGTATTTAGTCTAATAAGGATTATGACCACGAAACAGCAAAGGTAGGACTGAATTTATGCTTTTCGCTTCGTGAAATTAGCTATTTCTTTTTTTCTTCTTTAGCTGCTGGTTCAGTGAGTTTTGCACGTAGCGTGGTGATTCTGGTATTGTTGGAAACGGCAGAGCTTCGGCTTTACTCTGATCGATAGTTTGTGAGGATCGGGCCACCTAGCTCTTTCACTGTTGCGTTTTTTTACCGGGTATGCCTCGTTAGCATCTAATTACGTTATTGTTTTATCAAGCTGGTTAGTATTCAAGCTGGGTGTTATTGAGGTAGAAAATATTGTTTCTGTCATTTAGAAGAGCTTTTTCCCGATCCGTGGATATGCAGTATGCCTATATTGATAAATGTATAGCATGTGTTTTCAATTGATCTTGTTGCGGCAAGCGCCGAGGACCCCTCTCGTGACAGACAGGTTTAACATGTAGATTTTTAGTGGCTAAGATTCTAAAACTCAAAGTGGATGAGATGTCATGGAATGGTACAAAATACACAAGTGTTCAGTTTTCAGTAATAATATCATAACACATTTTTCTGATTTTTGTGCAGTCCTTGTTGTTTGATATTTATGATGGGTTTATATTAGGGATGCTCCGATCAGGTTTTTTGCTGCCGATACCGATCATCCATGAGGCCGATCTCTGCCGATCATCGATCTCTACCGATCACCTGGATTGACTGTTAATTTTTTGCTTTAGGTATAAATAATACTAAGTGATCTGGCAAAATAAAAAAAAAGGTCTATCAATAAATTCACATAATTTAGATATAAAACATGCAAAATACTTGCAGGCACAATATAGCAGCCATTCAGTCAAAATACAACTGAAAAACTTGCAATCAGTAAAACAATATTTAACAGTGAGGTTCTTAACAGCCTAAATTATACATGAGTCAAATAAATCTCTCAGCACTGCCTATATGAAATAGTGTCAAGTAAAAAAGGAAACATTCATTTAAAGTCAAATGCAGGTTGCATCAAAATAAACAATCCTGAGTTACTAAATCAAAACCTCCTGAGAGCATGACATTGTTTTGTTCTGGCTCTGATCTTTCTGACTGAGCAGAGTAATTCTGCAGAATCCCAGGAGGAGGCAGAGGAGATCGATTTTTTTTCAGAGAAAAATTTTTTTCTGAAACTCTTTTAATACATATGCAAAATATGTTTTTATTTGTTACCTGCTGCAGCTTTAAGCAGACGTTCGGTGTGAGAGTTCACTGCAGGTAAAATATGACCACCAGCAGCGCGTAGCGACGGTTCAACAGCGGGAGCAGAACCGGCTGTTGGACCGCCAGATCGTTGACTTAAATTATTTTTCAGGTTATTTGTTTAGCTTTCTGACCGTCATGCTGATCCGGGTGAATGTTTTGCGCTGCTTTACCTGCTTTCTGATCGCTCCGGATCGTTGCTTTGAGCTTCAATGTAGCCAAACTCCGTTTAAAAAAACAAACTCGTTTTTTAAATGTCATATTTTTCGCCGCAACACGCAAACGTCCCCGTTCATTCGGAGCGTTAAAGTTCCACACGACAGGACTTGTTGCCGCGCGCTTGCGCAGTGTGAAGGAAAGAGGAGATAGGCTGCGAAGGGAGACACAGGTGATCGGCAACAACAGATCGGCGATCACCGATCATACACTTTTTCACAGAAAATAAAGATGTTAGGGTAGCTTTAGTCTGTCATTTATTATTATTGACTTGTTGGGCTGTTGGGGTCTCCTCAAATATCAAAATAAATAAAATAATTTAAATGTAATTTTTATGCTGTTAAAACAAGTCAACAGGTGTGAAAATGTATTTTCTGTTTACCTTTTTAGGATCACGATTCAATTCAGAAACCAATTTTTCTATTTAAACAGTTTAAAATGTAATTGTTAATCATGTGATTGACAATAAGAAGACATGTAAATAGAATATTTTTAATACAATTCTATATTGTTTCATACTGGATTAAATTCCATCAGGTTATATTTTAACAAAAATATGTTTGCAGAAATTTATGTAACTTAAATTATTAGTTTGAAGTTAGCTCAGTTGCATGACTTTTTGTTAAATAAAAAAATCTAAGAATTATTCTAAATATAATTTTACAAGACATTAAGCAAACCAAAGTCGATTTTTAAACATTTTGAATCAATTGTGAATTCCTAGCAGTAAGAATTGTGATTTTCTGCAGAATAATTATTTCCTGCGTTTGGACAAAAAGTTTTTGTGTGTTAGAAAATAAGTTGTTTCTAAATATTGACTATGTTGTTACACTGTGGTTCTTTTCTTCAGGGTTTCTTAAATAAATGGCTTTTTAAAATAAATAAAACAAAGAATTATTCTAAATATAGTTTTACAAAGACTTCAGCAGATTAAAGTTGTTTATTAAGTATCAACTTAGAAACAGTTCAGAATTCCCAGGACTAGGAATTGCGATAGTCTATATAGGGAATGGGGGGTGCGATGACATATTCGCGCTTTTAGATAGATTTTTACCCAGAATGCAAATGGAAAAAACCGTGAGTGAAACGGTGACTGGGACCGACTAGTATATATTCCATTGAGGGAAAGTTAGTTTCACATCTGCTCAAGAGTCCCCCTGGTGGTTGAAGAAAAATCCACATATAAACCGGAAAATACAATATATGAAAAAAAAAAAAAACACTGAATGCTCTCTGGTATGAGGAGGCGGGCCGGATCCGGCATTGTTCAGGGGGCCGGACCAAACGACGTGGCGGGCCGGATCCGGCCCGCGGGCCGTAGTTTGGGGACCCCTGGTCTATAGAATAAATTTCTTATAATTGGACAAAAAGTTGTTTTGTGTGATATAAGATAAGTTTGTTGGTAATTATTTGACTTTGTTGTGGTTCATTTGCTTGATGTTTCAGCTGAAACATTAAACAGACGCAGTTGCAGCAGTGAAACTCCTAAAATCTCATCAAACTCTGGGAGCAAAGCCGCCTGTTTGGTGAGAAGCTCCAAGGCGACGTTATCGGCTCCATCGCTTCGACAGCAGCCGCTTCTGTCCCATAAATCTGTGAAGAAATGCGCCTCGGCCGCGCTCGCTGTGGAAATTGCTCGTGACCTCGGCTGAGCGGAGCTGAGGAGTCGTTCTTATCGGAGCGCTTTAATACCAAATCAACGGATGCTCAGCAGGAGAGGAAATGTCTTTTTTTAGGTGGAGTGTCGCTGCTGGAGTCTTCACAAATGATCTTCTTAAAGCTTTGCTGCGTCGCTGTCAAACATATGCAAATGAGTCGCTATGCATGCAGGATGTGGCGCAGAGGGAAGCGTGATTATTGGATTGGACTTGCTGTCAGCAGATCTCATTTAGCATTAAAGGATTTGGATTAATGGCAAAAAAAAAAAAAAGGAAGGAGGCTCCAATGAAGAAGTTAATAAAAAAACAACTTTAGATTTCTTTGATCTGGATTTGAAGCAAACAGAGGAGATCTGTCATCATTTTTGTTGGTATTTTATGTTTTTCTTAAGGTTTCTGCATAAAGACTGATTGTTTTCCCGATGCCACCGAGTTCATTCCTGGAGCTAAAAACAAAAATAATTTGAGTTCTGAATCTCCAGCTGCCCTGATCAGGTTTTCCTCTCAGCGTTCAAAACGTTGGTGCAGAAAACAGAAACTTAATCTCATTCATTTAATTCTTTACCAAGATAAATAAGAAATAAAAAGCTTGGAAGAGTGATGGATCAACACAAAGTAGAGCAAAACTGAAAATAAGAGAAGATCTGAAAAGTGTGGCATGCTTTTGTTTTTGCTGAAGGTCCATCTGAAAATCCTTTGTAACATGTTTGAACATCTAGTGTATGACTATAATAATGATTGATTAATCAATCAACTAACTACTGTATTCAGACTCCAAAAACCCAATTTGCTTATAAAATAACTTATTCAAAGCAGTAAAATTTATATACACTGCTCAAAAAAATAAAGGGAACACTCAAATAACACATCCTAGATCTGAATGAATGAAATATTCTCATTGAATACTTTGTTCTGTACAAAGTTGAATGTGCCGACAACAAAATCACACAAAAATCATCAATGGAAATCAAATTTATTAACCAATGGAGGCCTGGATTTGGAGCCACACACAAAATTAAAGTGAAATGTTCCCTTTATTTTTTTGAGCAGTATATTTATCCAAAACTCCTTAAGTGGCAGTTTTAGCTTCATCCAGTTCAAATTCACTAAAGGAATTAAGCAAATAAAATGTTTATTTTCTTATTTAAAAGAGGAGTTTATTTATTTGTACCTTTTAATATATTTCTAAAATTGCATGTAAAAGTTTCAGAGGTTAAATAAAAAATCTCCGAATGTGCACATTTTTAACTGTTTTATTGTCAGTGAAATTGTTGCTCGTTCTTTATAAAGCAGCTCAAGTTTAGTCAGATTGGATGGCAAACAGCTGTAAACATTAATTCTGGCCTCAGATGTGTGTTTGGACTTTGACTAGGCCATCCTAACACCCGAATCAGCAGCCTGTAACAGGTTTTAGCTTTTTGACTCCATTTATCTTACTTTATTTTTAGATTTTGTGTAAAAAATTAGAATCTTTGACCTTTGAACCCTTGGGATAAACAATTGAACTTGTTTTTGTTTTTAGGTTTATGGCCACAAACGACCTGATGACAGAACTTCAGAAAGACTCGATCAAACTTGACGACGACAGCGAGAGGAAGGTCAGTTCGTACGGATGAAATCCTCTGTGAACGCTTTAGTTTCTGGACTAATCGATCGATTAATTGTGATTAATGACAGGTGGTGAGAATGATCTTGAAACTGTTGGAAGACAAAAACGGAGAAGTTCAGAACCTGGCTGTCAAATGGTAAAAAACCCCCCAAAAAAACCATCTGTTTGTTTTTTAATTGCTGTGGGTAACTGTGGGTGCGTTTGATTCGCCAGCCTGGGGCCGCTGGTCAGCAAAGTGAAGGAGTATCAGGTGGAGACGATCGTGGACACTCTGTGCACAAACATGCTGTCAGACAAAGAACAGCTGCGAGACATTTCCTCCATCGGCCTCAAAACCGTGATCGGAGAGTTACCGCCGGCCTCCAGCGGTAAACATGACACTAAAACTATTCCTAATAATAATAATAATCTTCATTTTCTGTCTTTTGCCAATAAAATGATATAATCTACTTTAATACGAGTCTTGTTTACCTTGTCCGTGTTCCAGGCTCTGCTTTAGCTGCCAGTGTTTGTAAAAAGATAACGGGCCGCCTGACGAGCGCCATCGCCAAACAGGAAGACGTGTCGGTGCAGCTGGAGGCGCTGGACATCATGGCGGACATGTTGTGCAGGTAAGGAAACACCTGGATGCAGCTCAGAGCCGCAGGAATGTAAAGGAACCAGAATCCACTGCGAAGGTTCTTGATGATGTCATCAAAATCAATCAAATAAACAAACAATCAAGTTTATTTGTATATTTGAGCAATAAGACGGTTCAGAAAAATACAAAAATAAAGAGTATAAAAACAAGCTAATTTATTTCAGTAAAGTTAAAATTAAAAACATTTCAGCTTTCAATTTAAAATGAGATAATTTCACCAGATCAATAAAAAAAATCTTTTAAAGATAAAAGTGACTTGATGGCTGATGTACTTCTGTAAATTAGTGAATTAAAAACTGTCTTTTTTTTAGTTCATTTGTATGTTTGAAAACTTACCTTAAAAATGTTTGAATTTACTGTGAGATTAATGTGCATTATGCTCATATTACAGAACATCAACATCCTTTTCACCATGTCCACATTTTTGTGTTAAAAATATGTTTTTATTTGTCTAATTTCCTGTGTGTTGATTGGCTGTGCGCCGTAATAATCAAAGTGAATGGCAGAAATGTGCGCCTGATGTTGCTTTAGGTGATCAAACTTGTTGGTTTTCCAGACAAGGCGGCCTGCTGGTGAATTTCCATCCCTCCATCCTCAGCTGCTTGCTGCCTCAGCTCACTTCTCCCCGGCTGGCAGTCAGAAAGGTGCATTCAGGAACCTCACGTTAAATCCGCTGCCATGAATCCCTCTTGACCGTGTTTTCTTCCTGTTTCCAGAGGACCATCATGGCTCTGGGCCACCTGGTGATGTCGTGCGGGAACCTGGTCTTCATCGACCTGATCGAGCATCTGCTGACGGAGCTGGGCCGGAACGACAACATGTCCACCACGCGCACCTATATCCAGTGCACGGCTGCCATCAGCCGGCAGGCGGGACACCGCATCGGTGAGACGCAGCCCGGAGAGTCCGACCGTTCTGACCGGACGCAGAGCTGACCTTTGACCTGTCTGTTCAGGGGAGTACCTGGAGAAGATCATCCCTCTGGTGGTGAAGTTCTGCAACGTCGACGACGACGAGCTGAGAGAGTACTGCATTCAGGCCTTCGAGTCCTTCGTCAGGAGGTAGAGCGCGACGCGGTGCGGCAGCTCTTCTTCTTCTTCTGTTGGCTTAACTCGTCTCTCTGCAGGTGTCCCAAAGAAGTTTATCCCCACGTTCCAACCATCATCTCCATCTGCCTCCGCTACTTGACCTACGACCCCAACTACAACTTTGACGATGAAGACGAGGACGATAACGCCATGGACGCTGAGCAGAACGATGAAGACTACCAGGGTAACAAATGTTTTCATCGCCGCCACCATGTTGGAACCAACCTGGAGAAACTGGAGCGGTTTCAGTTGAACTGGACGATACGTCTTAAAATACAATCTGATTTCTTTTCTAAAACACAAATTACAAATGATAGAAAATATTTTCAAAAAGAGGCTTTTATACCAGCCTGTGAGTTATACGGCTGCGGGAGCATATTAGAGGAATTTTCAATAAAAATAAAGAGTAAAGGGTGCAAATTTCTGCCAAAATTTTTAGATTAATTTCAGAAAATTTCCAGAAAAAACTTGGGAAATTGCTGTACTTGAAAAGTCAAAAATTTGCTAGAAAAACAGACATTTTCTAGAAAAAAACTTGGACATTTCTGAGTTTGTTGAAAAATCAAAAATGTTCTTAAAAAAATCTCATAAATTTTCTAGATTGATCTCAAAGTTTCAAAAGTAAAAATATTTTCTTTTAAATTTTTTAGATTAATTTTAAAATTTGAGATTTTTCCAGGCCATGCCAGGAGAATTTTTGAGAAAATCTGGATTTTCTTTTCCATCAATGCGTTCCTTGGGTTTCCGTAGCTCATCTATCGAAACCCAACAAATGCAGTGGTGAGAAAAAACAAATCCAGATTTTCAGAAAGTTAAATCTGCAAAAACCAAAAATTTGATCAATCAATAAAATAAAATTTTCGCCCAGCTTTGGGCTTTAGTTGAGCTTGTTTTTCCTCATGCCTGTCCAGGTAGTGATGATGAATACAGCGACGACGACGACATGAGCTGGAAGGTCCGCAGGGCGGCGGCCAAATGTCTGGACGCCGTCGTTTCAACGCGCCACGAGATGCTGCCGGAGTTTTACCGCTCCGTTTCGCCTGCACTCGTCTGCCGCTTCAAGGTAACTTCAAACATCCCGTTACTGCCGCTGAACCTTTCTGACATGAACATTTATCACTGGACAGGACAGCAGCTATTAGCCACTAGCGCTAGCAACGCAGGCCTGCAGACGCCATTACTACACAGAGTCATGTTCACAAAACCAGCCTCTTCTAACGCAGGACGAGCTGGAACCTGTTACAAAAACCATTATAATGTCCTTATTTCTTATCAGATTTCTGTAAAATTAAAGCTGAGAAAATTGCTAATGTTTTGAGGGTAAAATATATATTCTCCATAAAATAAATTTATAAACTTTTTTGTCAAGATGAAAGATAGAACTAAGCAGATTTCTCTTTTATATTGGACAGTTAATTTAACTTTACATAATTGCCCCTGTTGGAGACATAGTTTAAATACTTTATGAAATATTCTATCGTATTTGATTAAGCTAATATTAAGGAATTATTGACTTAAATCAATTTCCTAATCTTGCTGAAAGGTTATCTGTGAGTTTTGTCTTATTTACAGTGTCCTAAGATTTTGCATTAGAGCCTAGATCAAAAGTACTTTGTGGTAAATACATTTACTACACAGAACCGAACATTCGGTCCGTTACAGTTTTATGTTTTTAGCCCTGAGCTGAACAACTTGTCATGATATCAGCGTTTTGATATTGATAATTGATTAGTTATTTTATTTTAAATACCTGAAATGGCGTTACTTCCTGTTTTATCCAGTTTTTTCTTCACATCGTTTTTTATTTTTAAGCAGTTACAAAGAATAGCAGTAAAACTTTCTCTGCTGCGGAAGTTACTCGTTGCTAGGTAACATAAGTGGGGAGGGGACTTGAAACTGCTTGTTACCCAGCAGGTTGTTGCTAGGCAACCGTAGAGCAAGTTGGTTAGTTTCCAGATCCTTTGCGTTATTGGATCTCTCTCCGGACTCGATGCGTAGCGGTGGCGCGTGTCGGGTCCGGTGATATTCGGTTCCCGGTGGTGACGGCCGTCTGCTTCCTGTGTGTTCAGGAGAGGGAGGAGAACGTGAAGGCGGACGTTTTCCATGCCTACCTGTCGCTGCTGAAACAGACCAGGCCGGCTCAGAGCTGGCTGGCCGACCCGGACGCCATGGAGCAGGGCGAGACGCCGCTAACGATGCTGCAGAGTCAGGTGGGAAAAACAAGGCAGGCGACTCAATATGCTCGACTTCGTGGACTGGTGCATGAAATCTCAATAAAACGCTTTGAAGTTTGTTGTTTTAACATGAGAAAATGTGTAAAAGGTCAGGATGCCTTTGAGAGGGACAGTAATCCATCATATAATTATTTCCTCTTCAGTGATGATTCCTAATTAAACTGGGAATTCAGTTTCTTCCCTCTAGATGGCGCCGTCAGGTTCAACTTTGTTTCAAATTTTATCATCTATCTGGACTGGGCCGTGTATCTACAACAGAACTATAGGGTCAAAATAAAGAGATTTTTTAAATTTCCTTTTTTATTTAAGAGTATAAAGTCAACATATTAGCAGAATAAACACAAAATAATAATTAGATGCTGATGTGTTAAAAGATGGAGTATTTTCTTATTTGTAAAATCAAAACCAAGTAAAATCTTCTAAAGTATAACATTACAAGATATTGTACTTTTTCATTTTAACTCATTTTTTTAATGAAAATAATTTTTTTGTCGTATGACTTTTATTATTATAACTTTAGTCTGGTGATATCATGACTTTATGACAACTTTGTCTCGTATTATTCCAAATTACTGTCGTATGACTTTTTCTTGCAATGCCATGACTTTATTCTTGTAATTTAAATGTGTTTTCTTAGCCTGGCCCTAATCCTCTGTTTGTTTTAAAGCTCTCTGCAAATAACACTGAAACATTCAACATCCACTTTAGTTTTGATTTCTTCATAATTTAGAATAAAATCTTAGTAAAAAAAGTCTAGATTTTATGTTTTAACTGGACCACAATGTCTGCAGTGTGGTTTCTGTGCTGCAGGGGGCACTGTTGCTCACTTTGTGATGCTGCTGGGTTTTTCTCACCCGTTCCCACGGTGACAGGAAACCATCAGCATCCTGCGCCGCCGAACAGCCTGAAGCAGGTGACAGGAAATAGCACTCTCTCTCTCTCTCTCTCTCTGTTAATGTTGCTCGCCCTGTGCAGGTGCCCATGATCGTCAAAGCTCTTCACAAACAGCTGAAGGAGAAAAGTGTGAAAACCCGGCAGTGTTGCTTCAACATGTTGACCGAACTGGTAAACGTCCTCCCAGGAGCGCTGACGCAGCACATCCCAGTACTAATACCAGGTAATGAAACCCTGTAGGTTTACAGTGAAATTAAAAAGTATTCACTCCCCACACCTAATAAATGGTTCTGCCACCAATGGCAGCAAAATTTACCATCAGCGTTTGCAACATGATCACTCAGGAGGATTTTTCAGAATAGAGTTTTTGAGAATAAACTGCATATTTAAAATGATATCTTAGCTGGTAAATCTAATTTTGTGACTAAGCGACTCCATAAACTTCTTCTGGACGAGTCATTGATGAGGTTTAGGGTAATTTTCTTTCTAGAGTTCATTTGCATAGAAAGTCCAATTCGTTTGGTGAGGTCTGAATGCTAATCAGACCAAAACAGCAAACTCTGGTCCGCTTAAAAACCTCGGTCACTGCTCGGCTGCAAAGAACTCTGGAATGCATATATGAACACCAAGCGGATTGGAGACTCTTCTAAAAGCAGGAAGTGGACTACAACACCAGGCATTCTGGGTAAATGCAACCAAAACAAACTTGCTAACTAGCACTAGCAGGAGAAATGGCTGGTGGACAAAAAAGAAATTCTACAACTGCTAAAATCTGACGCCGCTCCATTTTTGTTTATGTTTGGTGAAGAAGGAAGTTGTGCTCAGTGTCTTCAGAGGTTTTTGCATTTTCCTTCAGTGGTTCTTGGTACAGCGCCCCCCACAGGCCAGGAGGGGAATAGGTTGCTCAAAGGGACTCAGTCCAGTGAGAAAGAAAACAGCAGCAGCTGAAAATGTAACAGATGTTGCAATTTTGGTCCCAAGTCTACAGGACGATCAGGTGTGAAAACACCCCAAATCAATCAGGTTGGCTTAGTAAAACTGTAAATTTGTTTGATCGGACAAACTAAAATATGACCAAAAAAAGCTAATTCAAAAAAATCTGTAGGAAATACCTGGATGTACCTAAATAATAAAAAACATTCAGATCTAAAGTAGAACAAACATGTTTTCTGTCCATTCCAGCAGAAAATGCGTATTAAACCTGTGATGGTTTTTATGTCTCAGGTATCATCTTCTCTCTGAACGATAAATCCAGCAGCTCCAACCTGAAGATCGACGCTCTGTCTTGCCTCCATGTCATCATGGTGACGCACCCCGCTCACGCCTTCCACGCCCACGTCCCCGCCCTCGTGCCGCCCGTGGTGGCCTGCGTGGGAGACCCCTTTTACAAGATCACCTCAGAGGCTCTGCTAGTCACCCAGCAGCTCGTCAAGGTGGGATTCAAACCAGCGACGGTAATGGATTCGGTGGCTCAGATGGTGTTTATTGACGTGTTTCTGGTCTCCAGGTGATCAGACCTCTGGACAACCAATCAGAAGGCTCGGACAGCTTTGACCCCTCCCCCTACATCAACGACCTCTTCACCTGCACAATCAAACGCCTGAAAGCCGCCGACATTGACCAGGAGGTCAAAGAGCGAGCCATTTCCTGTATGGGGCAGATCATCTGTAACCTAGGTAACGGCCGCCTGTCAATCACATGATGTGACATTAGAAAAAAGAAAGGAAAAATAAGACATAACGCAATGTCATCAAGTGTTTGATTTTTTTGCTCCTACCTGGTTTCGTTGTGCAGGTGACCGTCTGCCCAGTGAGCTTCCAGGAACGCTGCTGATCTTTCTGGAGCGTCTGAAGAACGAGATCACACGGCTGACGACGGTCAAAGGTCAGAGGGCATCAGCTAATTCACACATGAGCTAAAAGAAACACTTCAGTGATAATTCAAAAAACGCTCAATCCTAATTAGTACACAGTTTTCTACTGAATTATAATCTTTGAACTAAATTATGACGATTATTATTCATGAAGGTAATTGCAACATTATCGAGGAAATAGGTAATCTTATAGCTAGCAGTGTTTTAAAATTCACATTTTACACGTTTTTGTGCTTCCATTTGGGTCTCAACTGCTTCTAAAAACAGAGCAAGAGCTTAAAAAACAAATATGCAGCTCTTTTATTTTTTAGCAACAAGTTAATATTTTTTGGTGTCTGAAAAGTGAGCATTTTCAAAAACCTCCTGATTAAGTTACCTTCAACAGCAGTGACCCGTTACCTAGCAACCCAGCAGAGTTTCGCTCGTTACCTAGCAACCCAATCTGAGTTCCACACATCTGGTCAGCTGGTTTTACCCCCATATGTGCTGCACAGTGGCTGCTGGAACAGACAAGAGTTTTGTTGTTCACTTACATCCAGAAACCAATTACTGCATTTCTGTTGGTGGTACGGACTGTGCAGCGTTACCACCAGGCGTAACGTTGACGTTTTGTTTGCAGCTCTGACGCTGATCGCCGGCTCTCCGTTGAAAATCGACCTTCGACCCGTTCTTCCTGACGCTGTTCCCATCCTCGCCTCCTTCCTCAGGAAGAACCAGCGGGCCCTGAAGCTCTGCACGCTGGCTGCTCTGGACATCCTGCTCAGAAACTACAGGTAGCCGCCACACCTGCGCGCCCCGCCCACCGCCGTGAGCTCCGCCCACCTCACCGCTTGTTTCTGCCCTGCAGCTCCGCGGTGACGCCCGTCATGGTGGACGCCGTCCTGGCCGAGCTGCCGCCTCTCATCTCGGAGAGTGACATGCACGTGTCTCAGATGGCGCTGAGCTTCCTGTCCACGCTGGCTGTGACGCACCCGTCCTCACTGGGCCAGCTGGCCGGCGGAAACATCCTGCAGCAGCTCATCGCGTTGGTCCGGTCGCCGCTGCTGCAGGGAGGAGCGCTCGCCGCCATGCTCGACTTCTACCAGGTTCACACTCATTTCTCTCACCTGGCCGTCCGGTGAGAACGGTACCAAAGTATCGTTCTCACCTGATACGGGACCAAAGTATTTGTGTTGGCTGTAAGTCAGAATAATGAAAATTAAGTGATAAATCCTGAACCAAATGAACCTTTTGACTGTAACTTAGTGATAATCACAGGTTTATTAACTCTGCTCAGGCTCTGGTCGCCACTAAAACCCCTGGTTTGGGTTACATGGACCTGCTGAGGATGCTGACGGGTCCAGTGTACAGTCAGAGCGCCGCCCTGCCTCACAAACAGGCGTACTGCTCCATCGCCAAATGCGTGGCGGCTCTGACCAGAGCCTGCCCCAATGAGGGGCCAGCTGTGGTGGGGCAGTTCATCCAGGTGAGACAATAAAACCTCATGGAGGAAGTTTAGATCATTCCACGTTCTGCTTGTGAAATCTGATTTCTGTCTTTCGGATTCCCAGGATGTGAAGAACAGTCGCTCCACTGACTCCATCAGGTTGCTAGCTCTGCTCTCATTGGGCGAGGTGGGACACCATGTGGACCTCAGCGGCCAACCAGAACTCAAAACCGTCATCCTGGACGCGTTCTCCTCCTCCAGTGAAGAGGTAAACACAACCAGTTTTCTGCTGGAACAGGCTAACAAGCTAACAGCTGGACGATTAACAGCCCCAGAATTTATCACGATAAACGATAATATGATTTTGAGACCATTTTCAAGTTACATAATGGTAATAATGCAAAAACACCTGATTTATTTTTTATGTTGGAGTTCTTTTAAAGTTTCTACTTTATTTTTCCAATATTATGATTTTATTATTGTTAAAAAAATTTTAGCCTGACCATAATAAACAGAAGCTGTAAAACAAGATGGCTGCTCACATTTCCTTAAAATTATATTTATCGCCCAGCCATACTTGTAATATTTGAGTGTGTGAAATGAGTTGACCTCTGACCCGGGCTCGCTGTGTCTCAGGTGAAGTCTGCGGCGTCCTACGCGCTCGGCAGCATCGCGGTGGGGAATCTTCCGGAGTATCTGCCCTTTGTCCTGCAGGAGATCTCCTCCTCCAAGAGGCAGTACCTGCTGCTGCACTCCCTCAAAGAAATCATCAGTAAGAAACAGCGTCCGCTCACGCTCTGTGTGTATGGCAGGCCGGTTTATCATATAATCAGATTCACCGCATTTAAATCCCAGAGATCTGATGCTGGTTTATCACTAGACGTATTAGTAAATTAAGACCTCTCTCTAGATTGTTCAGTCGCAAGTACAACCTTGTTACTTAGCAACCTCACCAGAGTACCCAAACTGAGTTCCAGAACATTTGTTCAGTAGGTTTTACTGCTGTACAATGGCTGCTGGAAAAGACAAGTGTTTTGTTGTTGACTTAAAATAACTTGCTGCGTTCTTGTTGGTTATGCAGGAGGCTCCACTTCTGCTTTACAAATCTGTATTCTATGATGTTAGAAAGGCCTGTGGTAGTGTGTGTGTGTGTTTGGTTTTAACATGTGTGTGTCCAGGTTCGGCGTCCGTGTCGGGCCTGAAGCCCTACGTGGAGTCGGTTTGGTCTCTGCTGCTCAAACACTGCGAGTGTCAGGAGGAGGGGACCAGGAACGTCGTGGCTGAATGTCTGGGCAAACTGACGCTGATCGACTCGGAAACCCTGCTGCCCCGTCTCAAGGGATACCTGCTGTCAGGTCAGCAGAACTACAATCACCCTGTAACCAACACCAGTAGTGTTGGAGTCAGACATTCATCCGGTTGTGTCTGTAGGCTCATCGTACGCCAGGAGCTCCGTGGTAACAGCCGTAAAGTTCACCATCTCTGATCAGCCGCAGCCGATCGACCCGCTGCTCAAGAACTGCATAGGTAATTCCTCTGTTTTTATCCTAAATATGTGGGATTTTTATTCCTTTTGAAAGCAAATTTTAACAGTGTCAACACTAACAACACTGCAATACATTTTCATTTTCTTATTTACTAAAGAATGTAATTGTTTTTCATATTTAATGTATTTTTAATCTTTTAGCTTAAATGATTACATGTAAAATCTGCAGTATGTGCCAAAGTTTTTATCCGATTAATCAGAATAATAGATTACTAAAATAATCGTTAGTTGCAACCCTAAACTCAACATTTCTTTATGTTTAAGCCATTTTTCTCATGAATTATTATTTAAGACTTGAACTTTAAAGAAAGAAAGTTCCATAGTGTTTCTAGTAAATACATTATTTTATGGGATTTGTTGCATCTTAACCATGGAAACTGGTCAAGCCGCCATCTTGAAACACTTTGGCACCGTTTTAATTTCAGTGGTCATCTGTTTTTACTTGAGAAGTTGAACTGAATATTTTCAGTAGGTTAAGAGTCTTATCCCTCATTGGTTGCTTTTTCTCCCAGGTGATTTCCTGAAGACGCTGGAAGACCCGGACCTGAACGTGCGCCGCGTTGCCTTGGTAACCTTTAACTCCGCTGCCCACAACAAACCCAGCCTGATCCGAGAACTGCTGGATTCAGTTTTACCGCATCTTTACAACGAGACCAAAGTGAGGAAGGAGCTGATCAGAGAGGTGAGGACAGCCGGCGCCGGGCGGAGACCTGCAGGTGGGCGAGGCCCAGGTGGCTGACCGACTGTTGGCTGTGCGCAGGTGGAGATGGGTCCCTTCAAACACACGGTGGACGACGGGCTGGACCTGAGGAAGGCTGCGTTCGAGTGCATGTACACTCTGCTGGACAGCTGCTTGGACCGGCTGGACATCTTCACCTTCCTGAACCACGTAGAGGACGGGCTGAAGGACCACTATGACATCAAGGTGGGTCTGTCGACCCGAAACCACACCTGTCTGGGTTCAGTTGTTACTCAGGCCAATCAGTACTTTGGTTTGGTTTTTGAAGGTTTAATTTTTTAAAAATATGGATTTTTTTCCCCGTGGGTTTCCATAGTTCACAGTGATGTCAGCACACCTAGGGCGGCCATCTTGTTTTACAGCTTCTATTTATTGAATTCAGGTCAACTCTATGATGGAATATTAGGACCAAGCTATGATTTTTTTTATGTTTAATTATAAAAATAAAGTCATAAAATTTACAAGAATAAACTCCTACAACAATAAAATCAAAATAATACGAGAATGCCACAATATTAACAGAATAATGTCAGGAGAATAAATTAGTAATTTTATGAGAACTCCAACACGAAAAATACAAAATAAAAATTTTGGGATGTTGAGCATCTTGTGAAGTTATACTTTGGTGTCAGTTTTAAAAAATAAGGAAATACTTCATCATTTAACCAGAGTAATGGGTTTTCATCCTGTTTGTGTTTTTTCTTATTTGTGGTCGGTTCCAGTAAGTGATGGTTGAATTCTCGTTGGTTCTGATAGATGCTGACCTTCCTGATGCTGGCTAGACTGTCGTCACTTTGTCCCAGTGCTGTGCTGCAGAGACTGGACAGACTGGTGGAGCCGCTCAGAGCCACCTGCACTACAAAGGTACAGCTACTAACACACCTGGGTACTTCTCAGATTGAACTTCATCCATCCTGTCTGTAGTCGATACTACATTGATTCTTGGATTTGATTCAGTTGAGATGTTTTGGACCAGAGGTGTCTGGCAAATTTAAATTCATCAAATTAAAAATGCAAAAATTAGTTTACTCCGATTTTTGTTGTTGTTTGTTTTTACTTTCTCAACAACAAACAAATTTTTATGAAATCTGTATATAACTGCATACAGTTTCCAAATTTTGGGGGGTCATCAGTTGTTTTCTGTTTTGTTGGCCAAATTTTTTACCACTTAAGGTCCAAATAATAATTTCAAGAGCCACAAATGGCCCCTGTGCCACACTTTGAACATCCCTGATTTGGACTGTATTCAACTTAAACGTAAAATAATTAAACATATTTTCAACAGGAATGGATTACACTGTTCATGACTATTTGTTGAACTTTTACATTGGAGAATTTTAGCTAACTATACATTGATAAATTATTAATTTCCACGTCAATTTAAATGTCTGCGACATAAACAGAAAGTGAATTGGGCTGTGTTGGATGAGATGAGCTGCCGCCTACCAGCAGAATAAAAATGGCGTCCCTCTGCAGGTAAAGGCAAACTCGGTGAAACAGGAGTTTGAGAAGCAGGACGAGCTGAAGCGGTCGGCGATGCGAGCGGTCGTCGCGCTGCTGACGATCCCAGAGGCCGAGAAGTCGCCACTGATGTCAGAGTTCCAGTCCCAGATCTCGTCCAATCAGGAGCTAGCGGCCATCTTTGACTCCATCCAGAGAGACTCCAGCTCCGCCAACATGGAGTCCATGGACACCAGCTAAACACGCGAACAGAACAAATTAACACGATGCACCATCCCGCTGCTGGAGCGCTAACCCCGCAGCATGTTTCCATACCAACATAACACACACACACACACACACACACACACACACACACAAAGTTGTAGTGATACACCCTCTCCTAGCGATCGATTGTTTCCATGATGCATTGCACTGATTTTTGCGTTTGGAAAAAAGGACGGAGACTGACGGACGGCTCACACGGACAAAAAACAAAGATTGAAAAAATGAAACCTAGGAAAAAAAAAAGAAATTTGGAAGCTCCTCCCATGAGTTGAAATGATTGGCTGATCTCCCTGTGCATCGTTTTTTCTTTTCTTTTCTCTCTTTTCTACATAATTCCAGAAAGTTCTGCAGGTACTGTAACCTGATTGGCCGCTGCTGAGTGACTGACAGTTAGCGAGTTATTTGAATGGACCAATAGGAGGAAAATATACGAGAAACCAGCCTTTTCTGCCTCAGGCTGTGGTGACCAATGGGAGAAAGGCCCGCCCTAATCCTTGCAAATGATATAGGCAACCAATAGGAGGGGGAGAGAGAAATGATGGGCGGGGCTTTACTGTTTGTGGACCAATCAGCTTCTCCGTTGTTCTTCTGATTAAGTAGACGTGCCCTTGACTTCTTCAATCCAAGGAGGGAAGAAAGCAAGAAAGAGGAGAGATTACCGGACCAGGTTACTTCTGACCAGACCCGACTGGACCATGCTGGCTGTTGCCATGGTTACATAGAGTAAAACAAAGTATCGATTTTCTGTTGGCTGTTCTGGGAGTTCAGCTGCCTTGGACCGGTTCCGGCCAGTTCGATCTGGTAAGCTGTGGTTGGACTTTGGTTCTACTGTGTCTCGCTTATTTTAGTCTGGCCTAGACCGGTTTAATCCGGTTTGGTCTGGTCAGGACAATCCACTGTTGTTTATCACCCGAGAAAAATAAAAAAAAGGTCCATTTCTGCCTGCCTACGTACTCCGACTGCTTTATTTGTGTTTGAATCAGATTACATAAACAAACACGCATTAATGAGCCACTTATGTAGCAATAAAACACTGGTGGCTGCATTACATGTAGGGAAAAAGGAGCCTAAGAAATCTTATTTGGCTTTTTTATTTTTAGCAATCTGTTACTTTATCAAATAAAAAGCATTCCAAATATTAATTTCTAAACACCTCGGAAAGAATATCTGATTAAAATAGCAGTGAGACGTCGGTGTTTGAAGATAAACATTTATTTTAGCTCCATAGAGGGAAAAAGTGAATTTATAAATAAAAATCTTCATGTCAGTACTGTGTTAGCAGGTCAAAATTATTAGAACTTACAAGTGAAAAATTAAAATATTTACAGTTTTTTTTCATGTTTCATTCCTGAAATATTTTTTTAAATGCAGCTTGGGAAGCTAAATATGTAACCGCAATGCTACATGACATGCTAATAGCTAATATGCTAAGAAGCTAATTTATTTTCCTTAATGCTGATTGGCTGAACCCCGAAGAATGTTTATATAAATAAATGCCTTAAGTTCAGTAGTAAAAATGGCTTATATCCACAAAAGTAACTTTTTTTTTAATGAATCATTTGATTATTAAAGGAAGTTAATTCAAAAAACTTGTAGCTTGTAACCTATCAACCAAAAAGCAATTTTTGTGGAAATATTGCATGTGTATTTCATGAAAATGGATTTTTATGACTTTACATTTCAAAACATTGATCATAAATTAGATATAAAGTGTATTCTAGATAATTATTAAACTTAAAATGCACATTTTGAGTTGTGTACAACATTAACAGCACTGTGATCTAGTTCTGCTTTAGGGAGGAACTAATGTCTTCACACAGGATTCATTTCTGACCTGAGGTGAACATCGAGGAGAAGATATTGGGAAATGTTTTCATGTTGAAACTGGAAGTCATCCTGCTTCACTGAGGTGAGGAAATCCCAGCGTGTGTCAGCACGAGCTGCTAAATTAGATCATTTCCTTCATTTTTGTTTTGTTTTTGTAATGTTTCCACTGAACTGCTAGTCACAAACAGGATTCAGGCAAATCTGAAAATGATCCTGGAAACTTAATACAAAGTTGAGAAATTAACAATTCGGTCACACATTTGTTAAGTAAGGGTGTTCAATGTGGGGCTGGGGGGCCGATTGAGGGCACCAGAATTAATCAGCACAAAACTACAACTTTTAAATAAAAAAATACTCCTTTCTGCAGATCAATATCAAGCAAATCAAACTAGTTTAGACTGAAATATGTTATTGTCCTCCACAAAGCAATGAACCTACTGTAACAGTGAGCCGAGGTTAGAGCCCTGAGGAACTCCGGAACATCAACATTTGATGGCTGTTTTTTCAGAAGAAAGCAATATTTTTTTGTTTTAAAGGTAAAATAGTAGCATCCAAAACACACAAAGTAAACTTTTCCAAGCTTTTTGGTTTTCTTCTACTCTCCACATCTGTCCACTGACTTGTACTCTAAGGTAAACCTGATGACTCATCAAGATCTTGTTTTTATTCTTGAGAACAGTTTCCAGTTTTCTTCAGTTCAGCCCGAGATTTAACAATTTAGCAAAGAAAACAATCCTGTTCCTATAAAACAAAATCTGATTATTTATTTAGTTAAAATAGATTATGCTGAGTTTATTGCTGAGTAGAAAAAAAATAACCTTTTTGGATATTTTGATTTGTTAATTGTTAATTTAATTTTATTCTGGACACATGGCGTTCTTTCTGCTCCGTTTCCGCAGCAGCAGAGGGAGCCAAAGTTCACTTCAGTGCTGAGTTTAATCTGAGACATTTCCTGAGAATAAAACTCAGCTTCTTACCTGGCGCAAAGTTCACCTGAAGATGGATTTTTCCATCAGATGACTTTCTTCTCGTTTGGCTGCTTGCGCCTCTGATTGGCTGCTTAAATGAGGCAGAAACTCGTTAGAGTAAACAATCCCAGTGATGCTCATTCATCTGGTCTCTTAGCAACATGTGAATATCGGTGAGCCCGGATCATTGACATGCTGATGATTTTACCTCTTTGAAGCTCGGTAATTTATTCTGCTCTGATGGGCCGCCTGTAGAAAAGGTGAGAGCTGTGTGGGAGGGAGCAGAATAATTTAATTTGGGGAAAAAAACAAGATCAAATGTCACAATTTAACAGCAAGGAGTTGAAATCTCCTCTATTGTTGCGTCCAGGTTGTTTATTTTTTGTAGTTTTGGGTGAAAAATGAGCAGAACTTTACATGAAGCAAACAAACAGACTTAGAGGAAGTGTGTGTCAGTGAAAGGGAAGCTGGTTGGGTGGAGGGCCACTCTATTCTCGGTGACTCCTTCCTGTTTGGGTGTGGCTTCACAGCAGAAAACGCCTCGTCCTGCGGGGCTTCGGCTGGCTGGACATCCTGCAGATCTGCTGGGTTTCTGAAGATCAGTTTCAGTAACTGAGAAGCATGTGGGGCCGTCGAGGCGTTGGCATCACAGCTACGCTGTGACGCCCACACACAATCGCCACGTCATTTTCGGTTCTTTTTGTTGTCACTTTGACACAAACTGCAAACAGGAAGGACAATTATTTCACAGTTTCTGCCCAGTCATCTCAAAATGGAGAGGAAAAATAGATATTTAAATAAAACACAATTTTTAATTGCCATAACTGTTAAGAGAAATGATAGTTTGCATTATTTTGTTACATTAATAAGCTTTAATTACAACTTCTGTCAAAACATTTCAGATTTTTAATTTATCTTTTATATATGTTTCTATGTGTTGAGTGAAAAATTAGTGATCAGAATCACAATTAAGACTTTATCTGTGCTGTAGAAACATTTTTGCAATAGAGGGAAAAATGGGTAAATTTAAACTATTTGTGAGGGACAACATTTATTAAATTTAAACTGCAAAAATGAATTTGATGTGGTATTTTATTTTTTAAGTTTAACTGCTCAGTAATAAACAATTTTTAATAAAGTTCTACATTTTTGTTATGTAACTTCACAGTTTCTGCCAGCCATCACCATCGGAAAAGAAAACAATTTTTTATAGCTGTAACTGTTTAGAGAAACATTTGTTATTGTATCATTATTTTGTTTGTTTAACTTGACAAAAGATTTGTTAAATTCTTGAAATTATTGAATGTATCGTCTTTTTTGCATGTGTTGAGTGAAAGTTTAACAATCAAAATCATAATTAAGACTTTAGCTGATAGGAGTAGAACATACCAAACACTGACATATAACAGTGAGCCGAGATTACCGCCCTGAGGAACTCCACTAAGTAAACTCGCTCAACCAGTGAACTACTGAAAGATTCAGGATCAAAATCACAATTAAGACTTGAACTGAATAAGAAAAATCAGACTGAAACATGTTATTGTGTCATCCACAAAGCAACGGATATCAAAGAGAGCAGAGAGTCGGGCCCTGAGGAACTCCAGAACATTAAATTGCAGAACCTGAATATTTGATAGATATTTTTTCTGAGTAAAAGTTTTAAAGTTACACGAAGCTGAATAATCAGCAACCAAGAGAGCAAACAACTCTGGTGTTGCTCTACGTTTCCTTAATTGTTAGTTTGGGAAAAGCCAAACCAGAGTTTTCTGCTGTTTATCATAATTAACCTGTTTATGTTTCTGTGTTGCTCCACTGTTTAACACTTAGGTTCATCGATGTGTACTCTGATGCAACTCACAGAGCAGCAACAACGTTTGCCAATATTTATTTTGGTTATGTTTTCTTCCTGAAAGACCTGGCAGGAAATACTCGGCCAGGTCAAAAAGGAGCCTGCAGTCATCTTGGAATATCCCCGTGTCATCAGAGAAGAAACAATCCATTTATGAAATTAATGAAATAAATAAGGTCGTTTAGCACTTTCAGGTAGCCTGCTGACCTCATGATGTTGTTGAACTTTAACCTGACCAGCTGTAGACACCTCAGGTCATAGCGTTGACCCCACAGGAAGCCACAGTATCAGCCTTTCTTCTAATCCTGATGTGCCCATCAGTGTGGAAGAGGGTAAATCTGGATCACATGACTTTTTCCACGCTTTCTTGCAAACTGAAGCCATTTTATACACTTAGCATCACTGATTAGTGGTTTTCTTGTGGCTAAACAAACATCTTTTCCATGCCTACAGTGTATTTTGACAAGGAAACGTATTTCTGTTTTGGATTTTTAAACATTGGTTGTGTTAATCTAATATTTGAAATTAAACTGAACCAGAATAAAAGTAATTTATGCTTCAGGAAGCGGGAACCAGCTGTAAAAGATTGAAAAAATATGTTACAAGACAGAATTAGAGCAAAACCGGAAATTAGACATTCTGCCTTCAAAATAAAGTGTTACCAAACGACAAAAACCAGCCAGAATAACTGAATCTATTGGCGTTACATATAAAAGCAAATTCTATCAATGCTCATTTTAAAGCAAGATGCTAAGGATTTCCTGTTTTAGTTTTATAGATGTATTTTAAATAATAATAAAAAAAACAACAACAAAAAACTATGTTGTCATCCAAGCTAATTTCTGAAATGTACAAACAGAAGTATCTGGAATATAACTAGTTGCTCCGTGATAAAATGAAATTATTATATAATATTTTAAACAGTTTTACTTTCATTTGATCTTACTAATTATGTTTCAAATTAACATGTCTTAATTTTGTCAAATAGACAAGTTTGTGGGTTAAAACTATTTAGTTTGGGTTTTGAACGGCAGACTTTATTGCAGTGAAGTAATAATGCCATTACTTTATCTACCAAGCAGTCTACTAATAATTTTAAAATGTAAATTGTCAAAAAATTAGTTAAATATTGTATAATTTCAATGTAAAGTTTCTTTCTAAATTACTTTCTGAACACATCACCTGTCCATCACACTCATACTTAAGAATAATTTAGAAACTAATCAAACTCCAAATAGAATATTCAAAGCAACTGAATTTAAAATAAGCTCAAAATTATTTTTATTGGTATTTTACTGCTAATTTTATTGTCACTTTTTTCAATTAATGTTAATTTTATTTATTTTATCTTGTATCTACCTCTGTTGATGTGATTATTGTGAAGCACTTTGTTGTAAATGTACTATATTAATGAACTTTTGTGGCTTTGAGGACATGTTTTCCTCCCTAGAATATGTTCTGGTTCGTTGATGGTTTTATTTTGAAAATATTTTCCGGAAGCTGTCACGTTTACGGCGTCTAGCTTAACGTCAGCGCACAGGAGCGGCAGGAGGGAGCGGCTCTGGTCGAGAGAGCTTCACAGAAAGCGGGAGAGAGAGCGACGCGCAGCACAGCGGACGGGTGGATGACTGTAAGTAATGTCGCTGCTGATTTCCTCGTTTTTCTGCCTTTTCTTCTGATTCCATCCTCATTTATTGGACGGAGGTTAACCTCCGGTCGTATGAAAGCTAGTTTAGACAGACAGGAGCGGTCAGGGAGGTGGACAGGCCGGTGCCGAGGCGAACCGAGCTGGGCTGGGTTTGCGGAAGCGACCGACCGGCGGACAGACCGACGGACAGCTAACGGATGTTAGACAGCTGGGTGGCATCAGGGCGGCTGTCTCCCCGGCTCTGTATCCGATCGCTAGCGGAATGTTGGGACTCTAGCTTATACTTTGCATCAGGTTCTCCATGGGAGCGGGGCCTGCCGCATGAGCAGCCCGGGCAGGGAGCGCTGTGGGGCGGCCGCGGCACGGAGGAACCCCCGCTGCTCTGCTGGAGGATAAAGAAAGGAAGTGAAGTGAGACTGAGTGGAGGAGTTCAGAGGATCCTGTCTGCCTCACACTGGGTCTGTTATTTCCACACAAAGCTCGGGTTTATTCCCTTGCTTGTTGTAATGTCAGCAGCAAACAGAGGAGTATTGACAGGCCCCACCTAGTTCTGCTGGACTCAGGGATCTGTGGCGGTTCGGCCCAACTTCACTCCAGCAGATTAAACTGTAGTCAGGAAACAGGAAAAAAGGCAGGTTGTTTAATAAAGCTGCCTGTTGATGAAATAAAACAACAGGTTCTGATGAAGTTCTGATTAATCAGCGGTACTTTCACTAACTGGGCCTCTTGTGTCACATATAAACAAACTGCAGATGCTGGTTCAGAAACAACAAACAACACAAATAAAGTCTGGTACCAACATGTGTGGGTATGCAGGCGAAGAAATGCTCTGTGTTAAAATTCAAGTCTTTTTATATTCATATCACAGCAGCTTAAACTGGATTTAATCTGAAACAGTAATAAAATTAACAAATAATCAAATCTTAGGGTGTAAAAATAGAAAATTCTGCTGTAATTTATGTCTGTCAACAATATTTACAGAAAATAATCCCAATAAATCCTGAATTTAATTTTAAATGTTAAGCAAAAGTATTCACGATGAAGTTTGTCCAGTTAGAAAATCACATTTAAGACAGCGACAAAGTTATTTAACAAATAAATATTACAGCCAAGTCCTGAAAATGAGAATAAAAAACAATGTTAAGTTTAATTGGTTGATTAAGCAGAAATAGATGAGCATTTTAAAGTGTTTTTATTTAATACATTAATCAACCATCAGGATCTTACGCTCCAGCTAAAGCTGAAGAAAACATTTATCTACAAGATCTTATCTGAGCTTTTATTTATTTTAGCAAATTAAAAATGTTTCTTATGCAAGGACAGAGTTCAAATGTCAGAGTTGGGTAAAAAGATAGAAAATAAAGAGGAAGTTGTTGACTGAAAACATGAACTTGTCACAGCTGAGCTGAGAAACGAGGTCATCTCAGTTTCTTTGCTGCAGTTTGAAACTAAACATTTGATAAATTAGTGAAGTTAAACTTTCTGAGCTGCAGAGAAGCAGAAGTTAAAAGTTTCCATCAGTCCAGTGCAGCTCCAGGCCTTACTGGACTTACTGGTTTTCTGTTGCTTTAATTACAACTAAAAACACTTTACAGTCTGATATAAGAGACATTTTGTTTCAAACTACCCAGAAATCATACAAAAATACATTATCTTGATATATTAAGGTGATTATTACACTAAGTGGAACCAAACAGTTTAAAGAAGTTATTTATATTAACCTTCACGTCTCAGCTGCTTCTTTATCCTTCCATCACTGACATTAATATTATTAACGATCACATCGGATTAAAATAATTTATCTTTTTATAAACAAGGCCTTCCTTTTATCACTTGATCACAGAAATGAACAAAAGACAGACAGACTTCCTCAGATCTCAGTGACTTTTCCAGCTGCTGGTTTTGGTTTTATTGGAGATATTTGAATAAAATATCCAGCAGGAATCACCCAAATCTTCAAATATATAATCTGATGAGTCAAAGTCATTCTTTAATCAACTTATTTTATTGTTTTTCAGCTTTTAGAGAGTTAAAGTTGATCGCTTTTCTGAGACTTCTGGTGTTTGTGGAGCAAAGAAAACTAAAAACTATTAATTAGTGAAGAGTTCTGGTTCCGACTGGGAGAAATTCTGATTGATTGATTGATTTTTTAACAAAGAAATTACAGGATTATCCCCACCTCTGGATTATACTGATATAGTTTATTATGTTATTAAACTCAAATTGCATGCTGCTGTTTGATTTTATGTTAAAAATGGTGAAAATTCTCAGTTTTGATGCATTTACTGACTTAAAAAGAAAATCAGGAATTTCATTACCTTGAGGGAAAACTGGCTGATTCTGATATGCAGTCTCTATTTGGTCTTCTTTTTAACTAAATTTAAATGATTACTTCATGTTTTACCCTTTTTATTAAAAACTAAAAAGAAAATTAAATTTCTATTGGGGCTAAACTAAAAACAAAAACCTGTTTACTTATTTACCTGTGTAAATATTTGCTTTTCTTTTGACTTATTTCTGTAATTTCTTCTAAACTGCATGAATTAAACATTTATATTCAAACGAATGATGAACAGCAGCAGCAGCTGGTGTTTCAGACTCGACTGAAAACTTAATGTAGGTTTTTGATTGGATTTAAATCACAGTTTAAATGGCAGCAAACATCGACGTAGCGCCTCATCTAAGCTTCCTGTTGTGTTTATTGTAATTTAGTGGTAAAATGAGGCGTTTGGGACCTTACCTCTGATCTTTAACTTGCCTCCTGTTGTGACGTGTTTTAGTCGTGATGTTCTGGGAAATTTCAGATTCCTGAGTCCTGACTCGTCTAGACTTGCAGCATCGACATGCGGCGCGTCATCGAGAAACAAGCCCTTTTTACAGAGCCTGAGGCAACAAAATCTGCCTCTGCTGATGCGTTCAGGAGCAGTCCGAACATTGAAACTCAGAGTCATGGATGTCTAGTTCGGGCTTGCTCGCTGAGATTCCTGTAACGCTCTGCAGATGGAGAAATCTGCAGATTTATTTGAGTTTTTTAATGATTTATTTTTTCCTTACGATCTCCTGAACGTCTCTGCTCCACAAATAAACGTCTTCAGGAACAAATCAGGATTAAAATCTGTTCCTGCTTCATTTCGTGTGGATATGTTGGAGCCTAAAAAGCAGGAATAACTCTAGGAATACAACTAACGATTATTTTGATGATTAATTGAAAACATTTTTTACACATTCTGCTGAATATTCATTTACACAACATTAGAAATGCATTAAAGGATCCAAATAAACGATTGTTTCTTATTTAAGTAAGAAAATAAACATTTTATTGCTGAAAATGCAATATTACAGAATTCAAACCAGATGAAGCTAAAACATTGACAGACAAAGAAGGTTTTTGTCTTAAATGTAAATATATTTTATGCAGTTTTGGTTGTTTTTTTCACCCATTTTTCAGAATCTGTATGATCCAGTTAGTGATTAATCGATTGCTAAATTGGTTGGCGATTATTTCCATACTTGTTACGTTACAATTAATCGACCCAGGCCTACTAATTTTATTACTAATTTGAATTGGTGAGAATCATCAGGATTAATCGGATTAATCATGACGGCTCAGCATCCATAACTCTGGTTACGATTTTCTCCAATTAAGTTAATGTGACAATTATCGTAATTTTTTGTTCAAGTCAGCATTTTCAAACTTTTACTAATTTCTCTCATTTTAGGGTTTGGAAAATCTAGTTTCTAGATTAAAAATCCAGATTAAATCTCCCAAGTTTAACCTTGCAACAGCAGAGTAGGTTGCAGTTCAGCCTTCGCACCACTAGATGTCACTTTATCCCCTAATATCGACCTTTAAAAATGTAAAAAAACATTTTAAATCGGCTGTTTTTCTCTGATTCTCAGCTGGTGCTGAATTTAAACATCAGAGCAACACAAGGTTTAAATGGGATGTTGTTGCTATGCAGCAGTGCAGGAGTTTCTGGGTAATTTGAGAATGTTGTCGAACAGTTGCCTGGTTACCGTTGCTAGGGGATTAGATGAAGATATGAGTAGCCATCAGCTAATCAGCCAAGTATCACTTCACAGCTGGACTCTGTTGTGTTTTTAAAGTAATCCTACAAGAGTTATATTTAAGTTTTGGAGTGGTCTAGTCAAAGTTTAGAGTTAATGACACCCCACAGTGGTGAAAATGACCACTAAATGTAAAAAAAAAATGAGAGGGAATGGAAATGATTTCTGAGTTTATTTATAATAAGCGAGAAAAATCAGATTTTTTTTCTTAGTGTTTGATCAGTTTGTCTCTTAGATGTTTTGGATGAAATCTCTGTTTTGCTGCTTTAAACATGGTTACCTCATCGCCATGGCAACCTCAGTGGCCCTCGTTAGCTGATTGTGAGCGTTTTTCTATCCGTGTGAGGACGGTGAGGCCGTTTCTTATTTTAGATCTAAGCTGAACACTTTAAATGATCCCGAAAAGGCGACAGATTTTCAGTTTGTCTTCACTTTATTTTTACATTTACTTTAAAAAAGCAGCAGAAATACTGACAGTATTAATGCCAGGTGATCAGTTCCTCTCAGTTTCTGCACCTTTTATGAACTTTGTGTCTAAATTCAGCCAAATAAAATTGAACCAGAGTATTATGGGCTGTCAGAATGATAAGCACTGCATGTTTTAAGTGTTAAAGCTCGTCCTCCTGCTGTTAAAGTGACTTCTTTCACATATCTTCTGTTAAAACAGCTGATCATCGTAGTATTGTAGTTATTAATGTTGGTAAAAGTAGGACATTGTTTTAATAACAAAATTACACAATTTACAAGCATAAAATCTTTATCAATTACCTGTAGACATGATAAAAAATAATTTTTTAAAGTATTTAAAGTTGAGTTAACAGCCAAACTCAGCTCTGAGAAAAGATTCAATATCTTACACAAAAAGCTCTTTAAAAATGTTACTTTAGTAAATACAAATCCTCTAATTCTACTCAACTATTAGCATTAAAATAATAAATATATATTACAGAATGTTAAATAGATTTAGTTTTTAATTAAAAGTGATGAGGTGTTTTTGGTTTAGTTTACTGAGTACTCTGAAACTATCAAGAGGCAGAAACATTTCATTTTAACAGCTTCCTTTTAAAAATATATTTAATATATATTTCATGAGTTTTTTAAAAGAATAGTCCAGATTTAGTTGTTTTAATTAAATAAAAACATCTAAAGGTTCAAAACATTTTAAACCACATTAAAACTTTTATTTTTTTCAGCCTTTTGTCATGGTCAGATCTGTTTTGACTCTAAAGTTCTTCTGCCTGCGTTGCCGTGACGACGCTGGGCACTCACATGCCTGCGCATAGCAACCGTAACCAGGAAGGGGAGAATTCTGCCAGCTGTGTGATCACATGACCTGAAGCTGTTCTGAGTTTACCTGAGGGCTCAGCTGCAGGTGATGTGAGCTGCGCTCTGATTGGCCGCTCTAACGCTCCTCTCTCTCTCTCTCTCCGTCTCTCGCCCAGCAGACAGACAGACAGTCAGGATGCGTGAATATAAACTGGTTGTTTTAGGATCAGGAGGCGTCGGGAAGTCAGCGCTGGTAAGTCCTGCTAACACTTCCTGGTTGTTTTCCTGACAGTAAACATCTCAGAGCTGCTCTGCAAACAAAAACACACATTTAAATCAACATTTTACTGTTTAAAGTTCATTACTTTCCCCAGATTAAATTCAAAACATTGTTATGGACATTTGAGTAAAATAAAAATTGGGTGATATGGCTTAAAAATAATGTATTTTCAGAGTTTAGTACTTTTTTCGGCTTGTTGTCTCTCTCACCTTCTGTGAATTATTTGGTGAAGTTCTACAAAAATTTCTGTTTTATTACAGAAAATAGTCATAATATTAGAAAATAATTAAATTACGATAAAAACTTTCTTTGTTTTAATGAGAGAAAAGTGACCAACTCTGTCCTGATACTTTTATGCTAATGTGTTTAAAGAAAGATTATATGCTTGTATTGAGTATTATTTTAAAACTTATACCAAAGTATAATTTCACAGGATGCTCAACAAATCAAAATTTATTTTAAAATTATTTTAAAATGTATTTAAATGTTGCAATTATTGTAACATTCATATTTTATTCTCCTGATATAATTACTTTGTTTTTATAACAATAATATTAAACATTATCCTAGCTTTAATGCTCCATGGTAGAGTTGACGTGTAAATAAATAGAAGCTGTAAAACAAGATGGCCGCCTGGCTGACATCGCATTGGTGACAAAAAATCCCAATTTTCCAAAAATCAAATTCATCCTAAAAATTCTGATCCAACGATGTTGAAGTTGGGTTTTAACCCAGTAAAAGCCTGTGGTTTATTATTTACTTCACAAAGTTGACAAAGATTTAAGAGTAAATGGTCTAAATTACATACAAATCAGAGTAAAACTCATTTTATTGTTTAGAAATTCAGATTTCACCTTTTGATAAAGGACTAATTGTTAACCAGACCTGGAAAATGAAGCATAAATACCTGTAAACATTTGGAAATGATGTTTTTTAATCAGTTTCCATGCTGATGAAGCTGCTCTTCATCTCCTCCTCTTCCTCTCTCTGTGCAGACGGTCCAGTTTGTTCAGGGAATCTTTGTGGAGAAATATGACCCGACGATAGAGGACTCGTACAGGAAGGTAGGAACCAGATTGTTTCTGATTGGCTGAAAGCAGAGAAACTGATATTATGGGATGTCCTGACGCAAGACCAATGCATGGCTTAATTTGTTTTATTCATGTATTTTATTTAGAAATAAAATGTCTAAATGTCTTTCAGTTATAATTATTTTCATACATATTAAATTAAACATTTTATATTCTATTTATCAATAAATTCTATTGATTCATTATATTTACACATTACTGAATAATTTCTTTGCTATACATATATTTATGTCCTTGTTTTTGAGTTTTTCTACATTTGTATTTTCTTTGTTTTTATTATGTTAAGCTAAACATATTTCAATTTATAGATTTTTAAGAAAACAATAAAATGTAAAATTGGGTGTTAAGCTACATAAGTTTATGTAAAACGTTGGAGAATAACGTTGAGTTTTGACTTCCTGTCCCTGCAGCAAGTGGAGGTGGACGGGCAGCAGTGCATGCTGGAGATCCTGGACACGGCTGGAACAGTAAGAGCTGGTCAGAGGTCAGAGGTCAGCCGTGTGTTTGAACGTCTCCTCACCTCCGCCGGTGTTTCCACAGGAGCAGTTCACGGCCATGAGGGACCTGTACATGAAGAACGGCCAGGGCTTCGCTCTGGTTTACTCCATCACCGCTCAGTCCACCTTCAACGACCTGCAGGATCTGAGAGAGCAGATCCTCAGAGTGAAGGACACCGAGGACGTACGACACACACACACACACACACACACACACACACACACACACACACACACACACACACACACGCATAACTTCAACACGAGCCCACAAACCAGGATGGTCACAAATATTCAGCTGTCAGAAAGTACTAAAGTATTCCTGAAATAAATAAAAAAACTACTTCCTGTGAAATATTTAAAGCTACAAATGTCAAATTATAATCCATTTCTAAATAATTAATGGAAGATTTAGGAAATATGGCAAGAAACAAAATCTAATTTCAGTCTTAAAAGTCTGAATTATGCAGCTTTAATTTTTTTAACTCTGTGTGTAAAAACAAATTTTAAAGGTTAAAGGAAAAAAAGATGTTAAAAATAACTGACCTTTAGCTGTGCTGCCCCCTGCTGGTCAGTTTTCCCTCTTCCTGTTTCCTTTCACCTGTAAATGATTTAAAGGATTTATTTATTTGGGATAATTAACATGGAGTCTTTGAAGTAATAAATGACCTCAATTAAAACATCTACCATATGTATTTATTTATTTTGTAAGACTATAAGAAAATAATTTGCTATAAAGTTTTAGAATTAGGTTTTATTTTATTTTTTAAAACATGATTTAAACATTTAGTATTTTATTGACGAAAACACACGATTTTATCAAATAATAAGTGTTTATATTACATTTTTGTAAGATTATAATAAATAATTAGGATTTAAATGTAAAATAAGCCAGGATAGTCTTAATAGTTTTTTTTAATAATTAGATTTAAACGTTTTGATTTTTTTTAAACTTTAAATAAAATAAATTCCTGCACAAACAATTTTAAGAAATATTAAACTCCAGCTTTACTAAATAATATTTTTATTTGCTAATAGTAAAAAAACAAACAAATATTATTAGTTATTTCATTTTTGTCAGATTATGGGAAAATAATGTGATGTAAAAAAAATTAAAAAAAAAGTCAAAATTGTCTAATAGTGTTTTGAAGAACTAGACTTTGATGTTCAATGAAATAAACTGAATTTTAAATGTTACATTTATTGTTTATATCTCACTTTGTCAGATTATTTGAAAGCAAAAGGAAAAGGTCAGGATGAAGTAATTAGAAATAAGGAGATTTAATCGTCTCTGCTGCAGGTTCCCATGATCCTGGTGGGGAACAAATGCGACCTGGAGGTGGAGCGCGTCGTGGCCAAAGAGTCGGGCGTCGGCCTCGCCCGCCAGTGGAACTCCTGCGCCTTCCTGGAAACATCGGCCAAGAGCAAGATTAACGTCAACGAGGTGAGCGCACCTGAACCAAAAACCAAACGGCGTCTTCGCCCTCCAGAAACCGACGACGCGACGTTTGTTTCCGCAGATCTTCTACGACCTCGTCCGGCAGATCAACAGGAAGACTCCCGTTACAGGAAATACTCGCAAAAAGCCCGTCTGCCAACTTCTCTAATGACAGGTGAGTCAGAAACGCTTTCCACGCCAAAATGTTTCAGACCAAACAGCTTTTAGTGCCAGTCAACGGAAAGGAAAAAAGCTGTTTTCATTTATTAACCCGGCAGGAAGTCAATTTGCCTCTCATCGTGTTCAATTTTCTAACTGTCCTAGTTAAAGCCCCCCATGGTTTAAACTTAGCAGCTCTTCGTTTGCAGGATAACTGAATTAAAATGGCAAAGAAGAGAAACAAAGACGAAGCCTAGGAGTTTGTTTCTGCCTGGTTTGAAATGTTTTGACACTAAATATATATAATATGTAACTGTATTTACAAATTTCGGCTAAAATTTTCATTGTTGGCTATAATTAAATATTTTAAAGAAACATTTCTATCCTGTTCAGACTCATTTTTGTGAACTTTGTTGGCCTTTTTAGAGTGGAATTTATTAACTTTATATTTATTTCAGAAATAATTTATTTGTATCGATCACAATTAATCGATTATTCAAATAATCAACTAATTAATTAAACATTAATACCCAAAGATTCGTAATATTAACATTAGTTTGATATTTAAATGTTAAACTCTTCATCCGTCACTTCCTGTTTACATTCTGTCTCTTTTTCTGTCTTTTAGTTCTGACTTGACCGACAACCTTCAAGCCAACCAATCACAGAGCATCTTCCAGCTGGCCACGCCTCTTTAACACAACCACGGCATCATCGATATCAGCTAAACCCTCTGTTACCGTGACAACCATGTCCCATCCCCTCAGCGGAGACTGTTGCCTTGGAAACATTAAAAAATCCCTCAAAAAAACATCTGATGATGATGACGGTGATGGAGGAGGGCGGGCTTTTCCAAACAACTTCCCAGATTAAAACTCCAGTTCCCATCATGCTCTCTGCTGAGGCTCTGCTCCGGGCTGGGGGAGCCGCCTACAACTGTTTTTATTTTTATTTTTTTGTTCCTTATCATTTATTTTTCTTTCACTTTTTGTTTTCCAGCATTTTTTTTTTTTTTCAAATTCAACCGCATGCAGTTTGACCGTCAGCCATCTTGGCACTGCGGTTGCCATGGTGACGACTGTCTGTGTGTACCGCTCTGGTTAAACCTGTGGTTCCTTACAGTGGTTATTATTATTATAATTATGGCAGTGCTTATTATTATAATTCTGTGTAAAAAGAAAAAGAAAAAAAAAATTTAAGTCAGTTGATGTTTTTTAGTTCTAATTTCCGGGTGGGCGGGGCTAACTGTGTGCAGCAGGTCAAAGGTCAGCTCACTGTGTTGCTAAAGTTCAAACCGGTTCAGTTCAAAACTAAAAGTTTTATCAAGTGACGATGCAGCAGTTTAAAATCCAGGTTTCAATAAAGCTGAGGAAATTTTCAGAGTGAATCATGTTCCACACAGGACAAACGTCAATATCAACAAAAATAAATACATTTATAAACTTAAAGTTAAGTTAATGTCTTAAAGCAGATCAGCTGTCATTTATGGTTCTACTGGGATTTATTGGGAAACTGAAAAGAGAAATAGGAAAATGTGTGAATTATGGAAGATTTGTTGGTGAATTCAGATTTTTTGTTTTTGATGGCATCTTAGCTTTAGCATTATTCCAAAGAAATAATTGATTTAGCTAGAAGTTATGCTAACAGCATTCTTCTAATTCAATGTACTGTAATTTTAAGAATAATTATAATATATAAAATAATTTATATCTATAAACACTAATGCTCCACTATTTGGAGGTATTAGCTTCATAAAATAAAACAAAATTAAATGCTTCCTGGCTAGCCTACAACATTAGCGCTACCTTTAGCTTTTAGCTAAATTAATGCAACATTATCTTTAAGCTCTTGAAGCTACATAACTTTTAAGCTGTTGTTGCTAAAGTTACTACCTACTGCCACTTAAAGCTAATCGCTAATGTTATTAGTGCTAATACTAGCTTTAATAACTAACATTACGCTCTTGAAGCTACTTAATGATAACTTTTAAGCTCTAGTTGCTAAAGCTACTGCCACTTAAAGCCAATAGCTAATGTTAGCATTAATGCTAATACTAGCTTTAATTATTAACTTTAGGCTCTTGTAGGTTAGGTTATAGGTAAAAGGATATACTACCAACGAAACTATTAGTTATAAGTAATACTAGCTTTAGCTGTTAGCTTGAAGTGCCTGTAGCTGAAGCTAATTCTAAAATTAGTTGCTAGTAAGTTAGCATTTGTAACCGTTCTGTGTTTATTTTTGAGTAATAAATATTTGTACGTTGCTGTAAACTTGTGGATAAATATCAGTTGAGGAAGAGACAACTTTGATGAAAGGGTGAAGCTAGTGAGTTAGCGAACGTGTTAGCAGCACAGTGAGCTCAGTGAGAACCTGCAGTGATGGGCGAACATGTTGCCTTCAGACAGCAGACTCACACTGGTCCAGAATATTTATTTGGGAAAAATAACTGAGATGGAGTTACAGAAAACAGAAAAAGTATTTGTAGTTTGGGTTTAAAATTCATTCCCCAGGTGAGGATTTAGCCTGTGGAGCCGCACAAAGTTGGTGATCAGCGGATTATTTTTGTTTTTAATGAGTGTGGTGGCGTTACAGAACCAGTACGTCGGACCTCTGTGAGTTCTGCTGCGGTGTTGTACTGTGGTACGGCGCGGTACTGCTGCCAGTATTCTGCTTCTCCTCCAGTACGTTCAGTCATGTAGCATGTTGATGTTCAGTAAGTACTCGGTCTGACCTCCAGGAGATGCTGTGACGTTTGCATGCCGGTCAGAAGAGACGGAGGGTCTGTTTGCAGCCGCAGTTATCGGACCGCTATGTTTCTGCCAGCAGGGGGCATCAGCGTGCTTAAACAGAATCTAACACATTGTCTCGTTTTTTCAGTGCTTGATAATTTAATTTCCCCAGCTTTCTAAGAATGTGTTTTATAAATGCCTATGAATGTCCTTTTACCTCTTTGCAGCTACTTTTACACTGATTTCCTCGGATGTTTCAGTTAGTTGGTGTGTTTTGTGGGAGCCGCGGCTGCAGGCGGACCTTTCCGGCCTCCAAACATCGGGCTGCAGGGGCTTTCGTCATTTGCCAAACTCAGATTCTGGATGTCTGTTTGGAAATCTCTTTGTTTTAAAGAATATTGAGGCCTTAACAGTAGTAGTTGTACTAATAATTAGCATTTTTCAGTTGTGGGGTTTGTAAAAAAAATGTAATAAATGGAATAAAACTTTGTGATGTAGCTATAAGCAGATATGTTTGTGTGATGCTTTCAAAGGAAATGTAACAAAAGTTCAAATGGTGTGCAATAATAAACTTCTCCTGTCCATTTATCTGCTTACACCCACATTACAGTGTTTTATGAACCATTTTATACGTTTAATTTAAATTGTTGGAATCCCCTAAAACTCCCAACTTTACACTGAAGTGATAATTGCAACTGCAGCTAAATGCAAAGTGGAAAAAGTTCCCCATGATTGAAATAACGCCTTTTTTTTTTTTTTTTACACTGTATGGCACAGTGACCAGTGAAATGTAAAAGAAACCAGTTCAGCCAGTGAAGCGCCGGGCTAGAACTGGTATGGAGGTCGTCTGAACTGGTTTCTTCGTTCCAGAAACCCGCAGCAGCAGGAGAGGCAGCAGAGTGGAGGGGGGCGAAGCCAAATGTAAAAACAACAAAACTAAGAAGCCTTAAATGAATAAAACTGGTGCAATTTTGTAACAGAAACACGTGTTGGTCGGTTATTCCCTCTTATTGATGGATAAGGATGTATTTCAAAGTTTCATATTATCCTATAAACTGATTTTTATTGGGGACAAGTTGACAAAATAATATATTAGGTGGTAAGAAAAGGATGCATAATTCTCCAAAGGTTTTAAAAATAAAAATCTGTATTTAGCCCCTCAGAGTCCATGAGTTTTCCTGAATTCTCATTAATTACAAAATGATTAAATTTGATGGGAGGGGGGAAGAAAAAAAAGGAAAACGATGTCATAACGCGCTTGCGCGTAACGCCTGGCTGCCATGGCAACGCCGGTGTTGAGTCGGGAAGAGTTCCACCATAAAGATGTGATTTCCCATTTGGTCTGTCCGGCTATTCCGATTTTGCGCTTCTACACTGTCCTTTACGGTTAAGGGTGATCTCACGGTGCATTCAAGTACACCTCGTACATTGGAACATCTACATTAAGATGAATCTACACATCATTAATACCGTAATTTAATTTTATTGTAAGTTTTTATTAAAGGGTTATGACGGCGTAATTGGGTTGTTGTAGACAGAAAAGAATGAGTAAATTTCAGCCAAGAGTTTTGAGATTTTGAGAATAATCACAGAAAAAAAAACATTTCTGAATATGAAAAGTTACAATTTTGCTTGGAAAAACTCAGACATTTTTAGGTTAATCTCAAACATTTCTGAATTTCAAAAGTCAAAAATTTGAAACTAAGTTTTTTCCCCCTTTTAGAGAAGTTTTGAGATTAATCTAAAAATTTCTGAGTTTTTTGGCAGATTTTTTTTCTCTACAATGGGTTAAATCTGGCCAAACAATGGAAAAAAATTCTGTAATTTCTTGACATTTCACAACTTAAAAATATTTGAAAAATATAATGAAATCATTATTGTTTAGCAACAAAACGCACAACATGGAACATTTGAAAAATAATCACAGATGATGTTTTTTATATATATAAAATATTGATTAACACCTCAGTGCTATCTGATAGTAATAAAATAAATTTATTCATTTTAAGAGTCATTTCAGTATAGATTTTCTAATGTACGATTTGACTTGAATGCACCATATTATCAACCGCTGCCGTAGCTCTAAGTGTAGAGGCGCAAATGTTAGGGAAGTGATTATCGAGAGGGTAACTCAGCTCGACACAACACCTATAGCTTGACGCTTGAAGGTAGCTCGTAGCTCCGGGCGAATCAGCGGTAAACCGAACTAAAAGGGCCCGTTAGGACGCGAAGTTTGGGGTTTTGTTTCGGGGGAGCGACTTTTCCCGGTGTTACCTCAACAAGCAGGAGCGCCATGACGGTCCGCTTCAAGGTAAACAACAGGTGATGTAAACAGATTGATGCTAGCTGTCGCAGCTGCTGCTAATCACGATTAAAACCTGCTGGGAATCAGATTAAAGACTGCTGTGAAATAATAAAATGCATTATATTAAGGTTGAGATGTCGTGAAGCGTCGTTTCGGTTTACAGTTCAGCAGAAACGGGATCAATAAGATTTTAATCTGTTATGATAATCCAATTTATCAGGTTTGGATTCCCTCTGATTAATTTTTTTTACCCCTCTAGACCATTTTGGAAAGTTAAATGTTGTCTTCACTGTACTTTATTCTAATCTGAACTGATTTTTACAGGGACAGAGGTCGTTTTAGTTTGTAGTCTAGCAGTCCGAACAGGGGCGGTCCGAACCTTTTTGGGGCCCTAGGCTGATTTTTATTTTGGCCCCGCCCCCCATTAAAATTTAAACTGAGACATTTTTGAATTTGAATTGATCCCAAAGGGAAATTAAATAAGTACAAACAGGTCAACACCAGATACTTCATTTCAAGACTACTCTAAGTGTGTAATATACCTGCTATCATTACTTATATTTTAAACATAATTTATGATTAAATTTGTCATTTTCCTCCAGT